>NC_080798.1:24262963-24862963 GCF_028018385.1 Neofelis nebulosa | reverse complement strand
AGGAGAGAATTAGAGAACTAAGTGATACAATCAAACGTATCATAGGAATTCCAGAAGAGGAAGAGAGAGAGAAAGGGGCTGAAGATGTACTTGAACAAATCATAGCTGAGAACTTCCCTGATCTGGGGAAGGAAAAAGGCATTGAAATCCAAAAGGCACAGAGAACTCCCTTCAGACATAACTTGAATGGATCTTCTGCATGAAATATAGTGAAACTGGCAAAATACGAGGATAAAGAGAAAATTCTGAAAGCAGCTAGGGATAAACAGGCTTTAACCTACAAAGGGAGACCCATGAGACTAGTGGCAGATCTATCTACTGAAACTTGGCAGGCCAGAAAGGAATGGCAGGAAATCTTCAATGTGATGAACAGGAAAAATATGCAGCTGAGAATCCTTTATCCAGCAAGTCTGTCATTCAGAATAGAAGGAGAGATAAAGGTCTTCCCAAACAAACAAAAACTGAAGGAATTCATCACCACTAAACCAGCCCTACAAGAGATCCTATGGGGGTATTCTGTGAATGAAATGTTGCAAGGACCACAAAGTACCAGAGACATCACTACAAGCATGAAACCTACAGACATCGCAGTGACTCTAAACCCATATCTTTCGATAATAATACTGAATGTAAATGGACTAAATGCTCCAACCAAAAGACATAGGGTATCAGAATGGACAAAATACTACAAAGATATATAGAATAAAAATAAATAAGAGATTCCTGTGTACCGAGCATACTGATTTCACGGATGTTAGTATTTGCTTTCTGTTCTCTTTCCTCTTCTCCCCCCAAGAAATACAATATTGATTCTACCAGGGGTCCATCCCAGTATTATTCACCTCATTCTTCCATGTGTGTTTTATATTTTACCCATTTTAGTTTTTTTAAACATGCTTTTATTAAAAAGAAGTCATTCATTGATAGTTTTGATCTGTATATCAGGGTTAAAGTCCTCTGTATTTAATGCCTCTGGCTCTGAAAAGGCAGCACACTTTAGTAACTATTGAAAATCACAAGAGGGCAGTATAACCTTAGGGGAAAAAATATCTGGTGGAGGAGGCACAGCTCTTTCTCTATTCCTTTCTCTCCCATTTCTGTTGAGATCGCCTAAGTCTGCTGTTTCTCTGTTAGCACTTGATGTGTGGCTTGTGAGTGTGTGTGCATGGGCCTGTTTCCATTCTGTGGGTGACTGCGTATTAGGACTCTCCCATCTTCCTGTTCTTACCTCACTGCCCTGTTGTCATTTTCTGGGTGCCTTGTCTTCCCTCCCTCAGACCTTGTGTCTGCTTTCTGACCTGTTTTTTTCCCCCAGTTTATTATTTGTCTTGGTCTTATCCCCACTTTCCATCTCTGTCTTTGGTGTTTATTGTGACTAGGGCCTGGATTTGTGCTCCCAGTTTTTAAGTTCCTCCTAAATGATGTAGACATAAGTTCCACAGGATTAGGAGGATGGGAGGCAGGATTGTGTTGGGTGCTAGGGAGGAGGGCATGGCTAAGATGCTTTCCTAGATATTTCACTCAGGAGAATGAACTATATTTCCCCTGCTCTCAAAAAATCCACATCAAGTAAAACTCTATACTAAACAGGTTTATTTATAACCATTTATATGTATCCTTAATTGGTTTTGTTTGGAGTCTGAAGGTCTTGACTGAGAAAAGCTTCCTGGATCTGTTATAAAGGCCTATGTTGATTTATTGAGTACTGTGGTGTGTGTGTGTGTGTGTGTGTGTGTGTGTGTGTGTGTTAGGGCAAGAGAGGGAGAGAGAGGTGTATATCTGTGTCTTGAAAAGCAGAAGTATGCATGTGTGCATGTCTATATGTGAATATATGTTTCTCTGTGAATTTGTGCTGGGTGTGTATGATTGTGCCTGCGTATGCCTATTTGAAGGTTTGTGACTCTGTATATTGGAGAGTGTGAGTGGCAGCATGTGTATGAATGTGGCACTTTATGAATGTGTCTAGGTGTGAGCATGTGGATGAATGTCCATGTGTGGTGGAGAGCATGAGTGTCAGTGTTTGTGTTTGTTCTCAGAGTGTGAGTGTATAAACTGGTGCTGGAATCTTGGCTCCTATTGCCAAGTTGCCTCTGGAGCATCCTGGGCTGTGGAACAGATGGTGACATCAAGTGATGGAGTGATAAACCACATGGAATTGACTTCTGACCTCCCAGGGGTTTGGGGATGTAACTTAAAACTGCCTTCACCTCAGAGGATACCAGTATTTCAGTGCTTTTGTGACACATGAAAGCATGAAAGTTGGCAGATTTGTAGGAGAATTGGGGAATCTCAGAGAAGGATGAACCCTTAGGGTCTTCTCGTTCAGTCCTCCCCTCACACCATTGTAGGGATGTTCAGCTGAGGCATTGCTGCCCCAGGACCGCCAATCCTTTTGGTGCTTAGGTGGCTTCCTTGATCAGTTCATTTGCAAACTGGGTACATGGTGAGGGGCCCTTTGGCACTGGGGTGTCCAATTCTGATTCAAAGCCAAATGCAGCTTTCCAGTTCCTGTCCCCTCCAGGCTCTGCCAGCCTTTAAGAGTGCTCCAGCTCCCTGCAGGGCAATCCTTCCTCCCCACTTCCTAGCTTCTAGTGCTTTGCTGCAATCCCTGCCTCCATCATCACATAGTGTTCTCCCTATGCCTCTGACTTCACATGGCTCTCTTCTCACAAGGACACTGACCACATTGGACTAGGGGTCCACCCTGTTCCAGCATGACCTCATCTTAACTAATTACATCTTCAATGGCCTTATTTCCAAATAAAGTCACATTCTGAGGTACTAGGAATTAAGAGTTCAATATACCTGTTTTTGGGTGGGAGGGTACAACCCATGACATGAACCATCTCAGTAATTATCACATTATTTGTCCAGGATCCATGTTTTTGGATAAATCCAGAAACATATTTTGGAGCAGTGGAGCCCTCCTTGGCCCTTCTTCCCCACTTCTTTCTCTCCACTCTCTCTGTTGCCACATTCAGTCACCAGCAGTAGAACTTCAACTTCCCTAGTTTCTGCACATGAAAGAAAATTAAGTGTTAGGGAACAGCAAAGGATTGAGATTGTGTGTCTCAATGGCAGGACTCCAAGTCTGCCTTGCTGGTCTGTGCCCCCAAGAAGCACTGTGAGAGCCTACATAAAAGGGAGTGGCAGCCACAGCACAAACAACTAAAAGGAGGTCACCAAAGACAAAAAAAAAAAAAGCTTTCCTGCTCCTTTATTCCAAGACATCTCAGATTTCATACTCCCCCTTTCCTTTTAGGAAGCAAACCCTCTAATTTAAAATTTTTTTTTTCAACGTTTTTTATTTATTTTTGGGACAGAGAGAGACAGAGCATGAACGGGGGAGGGGCAGAGAGAGAGGGAGACACAGAATCGGAAACAGGCTCCAGGCTCCGAGCCATCAGCCCAGAGCCTGACGCGGGGCTCGAACTCACGGACCGCGGGATCGTGACCTGGCTGAAGTCGGACGCTTAACCAACTGCGCCACCTAGGCGCTCCGCAAACCCTCTAATTTAAAGGTGCTATTAATCTGTTCTTTTACATTTCATTTCCTGTCTTCACCAACTAGATTAATGTTCCTTCTGGCGCTAGAAACAGCAGTGTGCTACTTTAAATTCTTAGTGATAAAGTATTTGTGTTTCTTTCTCTTTTTTAAAAAAAATTTATGTTTATTTTTTATTATTTTTGAGAGAGAGAGAGACAGAGACAGAGACAGAGCACGAGCAGGGGGAGGGACAGAGAGAGAGGTAGACACAGAATCCAAAGCAGGTTCCAGGCTCTGAGCTTTCAGCACAGAGCCCGACATGGGGCTCAAACCCATGGACTGTGAGATCATGACCTGAGCTGAAGTCAGATGCTTAACCAACTGAGCCACTCAGGTGCCTCTCTTTCTCTTTTTTTAAGCTTATACTTGTAAGTAAAATATGAAATTTCAGTTTCCTAGTATGGGAGCCATGGTAGGGGTGTGTGCATGTGTATATGTGTATACATGTGTATACATGTGCCCATGTATGTGTATGTATGCATGTGTATATGTGCATGCATGTATGTGTATACATGTGTGTATGTATATGTGTGCATGCATATGTGTATGTAATGGCATGTGTGTAAGCGCACATGTGTGTTGCATGTATATGTGTGCATGTAGGTGTGTGGTATGGATGTAAGTGCATGTGTGCGTTGTATGTATATATATGTCTGAATGCATGTGTGGTGTGCATGTAAGTGCATACAGATGTGTTGCATGCATATGTGTGTATGTGTGTGTGTGATGTGCATGTAAGTGCATGCATGTGTGTTGTATGTATATGTGTTGTCTGTATATGTGTGTGGTGTGCATGAATGAGTGTTACACTCAGCATTCCTACTCCCCTCTCCAGATCTGAAAGTTAAGAGATAACTTACCAAAGTCAGTCAAGAACCTGGGCCACCTGGACTAGGTCCTTGTCTTCTGTATGTTAAATTCTGGAATTCTAGGCAGTCACCAGTTTCTGGAGGTGAGGTGGAGGGATTTTTGGCAGCCAGAAGACATAGGTTCTACTCTTAGCACCATCATTTTGCTCTTAGCTTCAGAATAAAGAAGGAAGAACATCCCTTGCCCCTGATTCCTACTGCATAATACCTGGGGTTCACTAACTGGATTGTCAGGTCATATACCCTTTCCTGAGCCAGTCCAAGGGCTGTGGAGGATTCAATATGCAGAAGGTCAGGCTCCTCCTTGGAGCTTGGGATGGAGCCCTTCTGAACTGCATGTGTGGAGTGTGGTGGAGAGGCAGCAACTCCTCAGAAATTTCTTTCTCCAGGGGGAAAGGCAAATGTGCCCTGGGGGTGTGGCAGGGTTCTTCTTTGCCCTGATTCAAGTTGCCTGAAATACTTTGCCCACGTGAGCCAAGGGTACAGCTTCTACAGTCCTACCCACCCTACCACCTCCAGTTTGTTTTCCTTTAGATTAGTTCAGAAACCTGGTGCTCTGTATTTGAGTAGAGGCAAGGCAACATCATCTGTGTGAAAGGCAGCAGACCTGCCTGAAGTTTGAGACACAGGTTGGGTGTACCTGTGGGGCTGGTCCCAGGGAGATGATCGCCCTTGACTTGAGAGCCCAGGAATGAGGAAAATATGTAAAGGGTAACAAACTTCTGTTCTTTGCTCAGTTAAACTTAAGAAAGGAGAGGCTGAAGAGGCTGATGACTAGACCAACTGGTCCATCAAACTCAGGCCAAAGCCCTGGAAATTTCCAAGGTCTTTTGTGATATACTGTGAGGGCTCTGTCCTCTACACTCTTATGACACTTATATTGATTAGTTTCCCTTCTGTAGCTCCTTAACAAGTTTTCTTCCTTCCAGAAAGCCTTGAGTCTTCCTTATTACAGTGCACCACTCCTCTTTACCTGTTTCATAGTGTCTGCTGCTGACTTATGGCATAACGAGGAAATTCCCCTCCCTCTTATCTTTCTTTCCTGGTAGTGCCCGGTGTGTGTGTGTGCGTGTGTGTGTGTGTGCACATGTGCTTCAGCAGGCCTTCCTGATAGTTAAGGGTGATTCTAATTCCACGGTGGGAGATTGTGGGGAGAGTGTTGATCCCCATTCCTGTTTCTGCAGGAGCCCCCAGAAGGTGACTGGAGAGCCCTTAATGTCTTCTTAAGTCCTGCCTAACTAATCCACTCCAGACCAAATACAGACTCTTCTATCCCTGTAATGGATGAACTTATGGAAAGGGTCAGGCTGTTCTCAGAAGAAACACATGGCTGGAAGAACAGGAGGTATAATTTGACCTAAGAAATTTTCCTGTATTATTCAGAAAAGGGACCTTTCAGAGTAAGAACCTGGAGAGGAAGGGATGGATCCCATAAGGTTCATTCTTGGTTTTTGCCCTAAGCTCCCTTCTTGAGTTCCCTGTTTGGGTCTCTAACTTCTGTTTGGGTAATATAAAATGGGGTCTGTTTAGTTTATTTCCCCAAATACTAGGTACCATAAACTTAGGGATATTCAGCCTGCTATGTAAATGTCCCCTCCTCCCACCATGTTACTTTCCCCTTCATAACAGGGTGGGGGGCCTCTGTGGTGACAAAGATCAAATAAGTATAGAAAATACTGCTTTTGGAGCAAGGTTCCATTGAAAGCATTGTCAGGAGTGGAAAGCTTGTAGTCCAGGGATTAAAATTGTGGCTGCCAGCTGAATTTCATCTGCAGAAATGTGTTTTACAGTGCAAAGTAGAATTCAAGTGTAAATTCAGAATTTAGGTGGAGTCACACTCTCCATTTAGCCAGCTATGAGGGTCAGTTTTGCCATTACCTCGCTTGCCTGGTCCTCAACATATTTAATTTCACAGACCTTTATGACTACCCTTTCCTTTACTTACAGATGAGGAAATGAAAGTCCAAAGAGCACCATGTAATACAGTCAGCTGGTGAGAGAACCAGGAAAGGAACCCAGGTCTTGGCTGAACCCAGGCTGAATCTCTTTCCTTTGTCTCCAAAATATAAGATTATGCTCACAATTTTTCCATTTTGCAACCCTGCTAATGATACCTATACCTCAGGAGGGAAGACATAGAGACACCAGACACAGAGGAAATGCAAGATGAGAATTTCAGGCATCATAGTTCAGAGAGAAGAAACCTTGGCTGGCACCAAGAAACTTAAATACCTCCCCATCAGCTGATTGCCCAAGGCTTGCTTGGCTGTAGCCATGGGCTCTGTCCTCACATTTTCCATGATTTAATCCAATGCTTTCTTGGCTTACATAATGCATTAGGGAGCTATGAATAATCTTTGTGTTAATGAAACATGGATTTTGTTCAACCTAGAGGGCTGTGGAGGTGGTGGGGGGATGGATGACTGACTTAGAAACCTGCAAGTCCCTGCAAAATCTTACCTCTACTCTTAGCTGTTCTCAGAAACCCAAGAGGGGAACTCTTGGCAGCTGTTTTATCTAGAATCAGTGCTGCCCTAGCCTGGGCTAATGCAGGTTGCAATGGAACAAGGATAGAGGATATGATGTCCTCAAATGCAGAAAGAAGTTTTAAGTTCTTTAGAAAAGCAGCTCAGGTAGTAAGAGGACCTGAGTAAAATTATCCTGTCCAGTCTCTTCCTGGACAGGAATAGGTATTCCCCCATTCTCCTGCCAGAAATGGGTAAAATAGCCCACTTCCATTTACTTATTCAGCTCTATTGGCATAATCTCTGCATTGATCTCAAAATCAGTTATACAAAGCCACTGCTTCATGGGGTTTCTTATTTACAACTGAGTCCTATGTGTCTATAAAACTGCCTGGCATTTAGTAGATGCTTATGTAATGCCTATGCTCCAAAGAATAAACATTTTATCAAATATGTATTCTGAGTTTATGATTCACTCTCAAATATTTTTGCTGTGTGCATGCTTAATAAAGCACTTTCCTTCAAATGATTCTAAAGACTGTTACAAATGGTGAAGCTGCTGGAAGAAGCAATGCTGTCTTTGGAGACCACTGAGGCAGTGAGCTTGCTAGGACTTAAAGCAGGGTGACCAGAAGCTCTGTTCGGCAATGCCAAGTCAGGAGAGAGAGTTAATGGAGTTTGTCCCCCAAAGTCGAACAATGCTGACCTAGGTCAATGGAGGTGGTGCTTGTGTTCCAGGAGGTGGCTGCCCACTACAGGAAATGTCACTCAAAACACACAGAGTGAGCTACCACATGTCTCTTGGGCTGGTTCACTGCTGTTTTCATGATGAAATAGAGAAAGTGATCCATTTCAGTAAACTTTTGGGTATTTGAGAGCATGGAAAAAATATTTGACATATTTTCCCAATTACCTGTTCTTTATGATTCTTTGTTTCAGTTTCTATAACTTTTATCAGGCTCAAAGAGTAGTTGTTAAACGAATGAAATGTCTGAGGCTTTCCGGCCCTCTGAGTGTGATGCCTGCACTGGGCAAACAGCGTCCATTTCTAAGGACACCCACTATGTGCCAAGCATAGGGTCACAGGGGCAGGGAACACAGAGCTTGTTTTTTTGATTATTTTTTCTTCTTTGATTCTAATTTTAAGCCATTCTTTAAAAAAGTGGTTTTGCAAAAACAAAATTAGAATAACAACAGGAATATAAAGCAAACATTTCTCCCAGCTCCATTTTTAAATTTTTTTTAAATTTAAGTTTTTTATTTTAATTCCAGTTAGTTAACATAGAGTATAATATTAGTTTCAAGTGTACAATACAGTGATTGAAAACTTTCATACATCACCCAGTGCTCATCATTACAAGTTCACTCCTTAATCCCCATCACCTATTTATTTATTTTCCCATCACCTATTTAACCCATCCCCCTCCCCTTTCCTCTGGTAACCATCAGTATGTCCTCTAAAATTAGGAGTCTGTTTTGTACTTTGTCTCTTTCTTTTGTTTTTTCCCTTTGCTTGTTTGTTGTGTTTCTTAAACTCCACATATCAGTGAAATCATATGGTATTTGTCTTTCTCTGACTGACTTATTTCATTTACCATTATACTCTCTAGCTCCATCCACGTTGCAAATGGCAAGATTTCTTTCTTTTTCTTGGCTGGATAGTATTTCATTATAATATATACACCACATCTTCTTTATCCATTCATCAATTGGACACTTGGGCTGCTTCCATAATTTGTCTTATAAATAATGCTGCTATAATCATCAGGTGTTCTTGTATTCTTTGTGCAATTGTTGGATTGTAAGGTAGCTGTATTTGTAACTATACTGTTTTCTACAGTGGCTGCACCAGTTTGCATTCCCAGCAACAGTGCAAGAGGTTTCCCTTTTCTCCACACCTTCACCAACATCTGTTGTTTCTTGTGTTGTTTCTTTTAGCCATTCTGATATGTGTGAGGTGATATCTCATTATAGTTGTGATTTGCATTTCTCTGATGATGAGTGATGATGGCATCTTTTCATGTCTATTAGCCATCTGTATGTCTTCTTTGCAAAAATGTCTGTTCATGTCTTCTGTCCATTTTTAAATTGGATTATTTGGTTTTTGGTGTTCAGTTTTATAACTTTTTTATGTATTTTGGATACTAGCCCTTTATCAGATTTGTCATTTACAAATATATTCTCCCATTCAATAGGTTGCTTTTTAGTTTTGTTGATTGTTTTCTTCCTAAAAAGCAGAAGCCTTTTATTTTGAGGTAGTCCCAATAGTTTATTTTTGCTTTTGTTTCCCTTGCCTCAGGAGACGTAGATTGAAAGAAGTTCCTATGCCTGATGTCAAAGAAGTTACTGCATGTATTCTCTTCTAGAATTTTGATGGTTTCAGCTCTCACATTTAGGCCTTTCATCCATTTTGAGTTTAGTTATGTGTATGGTGTAAAAAAGTGGTGAAGTTTCATTCTTCTGCATGTTGCTGTCCAGTTTTCCCAACACAATTTTTTGAAAAGACTGTCTTTTTCCCATTGGATATTCCTTTCTGCATTGTCAAAGATTAATTGAACATATAATTGGGGGTTTATTTTCTATTCTGTTCCATTGATCTATGTATCTATTTTTGTGACAATATCATACTGTTTTGATTACCACAGCTTTGAAATGTAACTTTCAGTCCAGAATTGTGATGCCCCCAGCTTTGCTTTTCTTTTTCAAGATTGCTTTGGCTATTGGGAGTCTTTTATGGCTCCATACAAATTTTAGTATTGCTTGTTCTAGTTCTGTGAAAAATGCTGTTAATATTTTAAGGATTTCATTAAATAAATGCACTTCTTTGGGTAGTATAGACATTTTAACAATATTTGTTCTTCCAATCCATGAGAATGGAATGTCTTTCCATTTCTTTATGTCGTCTTCAATTTCCTCCATCAGTGTTTTATACCTTTCAAAGTACAGGTCTTTCACCTCTTTGGTTAGGTGTATTCCTAGGTATCTTATTATTTTGGGTGCAATTGTAAATGGGCTTATTTTATTAATTTCTCTTTCTGTTGCTTCATTATTGGTGTATAGATATGCAACATATTTCTGTACATTGATTTTTTTATCCTTTGGCTTTACTGAATTTATTTATCAGTTCTACCATTTTTTTTTTTTTTTTGTGGAGCCTTGGGTTTTCTATATAGAATATCATGTCATCTGGAAATAGGGAAAGTTTTACTTCTTTATCGACTTGGATGCCTTTTATTTCTTTTTGTTTTCTGATTGCTGCAGATAGGATTTCCAGTACTATGTTGAATAAAAATGATGAGAGTGGACATCCTTGTCTTGTTCCTGACATTAGGGGAACAGCTCTCCAATTCCCCCCCATTAAGAATGATGTTAACTGTGGGTTTTATATATATGGCCTTTATTATGTTGAGATATATTCCCTCTAAATCTATTTTGTTGAGGGGTTTTATCATGAATGGATGTTGTACTTTGTCAAATGCTTTTTCCATATCTACTGAAATGATCATATGGTCATTCTCCTATTGATGTGATGTATCACATTGCTTGATTTATGAATATTTAGCCACCCTGGCAACCCAGGAATAAATCCCACTTGATCACAGTGAATGATTTTTTCAATATATGTTGAAGTCAGCTTGCAAGTATTTTATGGAGAATTTTTGCATCTGTGCTCTTTGGAGATATTGGCCTGTAGTTCTCTTTTATAGCGGTGTCTTTATCTGCTTTTGGCATCAGGGTAATACTGGCTCCATGGAATGAATTTGGAAGTTTTCCTTCCTTTTCTATTCTTTTTTCTGGAAAATTTTGAAAATAAGTATTTCAACTCTTCTTTAAATGTTTGGGAAGCCATCTGCTGCTTGACTTCTGTGTTTTGGAAAGACTTAATTTAATTTGCTAGTTATTGGTCTGTTCAAGTTTTCTCTTTCTTCCTGTATCAGTTTTGGTAGTTTGTGTTTCCAGGACTTTATCCATTTCTTCCAGGTTGCCCAACTTGTTGGCGTATATTTTTTATAATATTCTTTTAGGTTTGTATTTCTGTGATGCTGGTTGTTATTTCTCTTCTCTTCTCTAATTTGTGATTTTATTTATTTCAGTCCTTTCTCTTTTCTTTTCGATAAGTCTGACTAGAGATTTTTAAATTTTATTTATTTTTTTCAAAGAACTAGTCCTGGTTTCATTGATCTGTTCTACTGTTTCTGTGTGTGTGTGTGTGTGTGTGTGTGTGTGTGTGTGTATATCCTTTATTTTTTTTTCTCATCTTTATTATTTCCTTCCTTCTGCTGACCTTAGACTTTGCTTGTTGCTCTCTTTCTAGCTCCTTTAGGTGTAAGGTCAGGTTGTTTGAGATTTCTCTTGCTTCTTGAGGTAGACCTGTATTGCTATAGTCTTACCTCTAATGGCTGCTTTTGCTGCATCCCCGGGTTTGAGATGGTTTTGTTTTCATTTTCATTTGTTTTTATTTACTTTTTAATTTCTTTTCTAATTTCCTGGTTGATGAATTCATTGTTTATTAGCATGTTATTTAGCCTTTATGTATTTTTAATCTTTCCAGGTTTTTTCTTATGGTTGACTTCTAGTTTTATAGAACTGTGGTCAGAAAATATGCACTGTATGATTTCAATCTTCTTCAGTTTCTTAAGGTTTGTTTTGTTGCCTAAGATGTGATATTCTGGCTAATGTTCTTTGTGCACTTGGAAACGGCACTTTATGTATTCTGTTGTTTTAGGGTGGAATATTCTGAGTATATAAGCTAAATCCATCTGTTCCAGTGTGTCATTCAAAGCCATTGTTTCTTTATTGGTTTTCTGTTTAGATAATCTTTTTATTAGTGTAAGTGGGTTATTAAGGCCCCGTATTATTGTATTATTATCAATTAGTTTCTTTATTAACTGTTTAATGTATTTGGGTGCTTTTATGTGGGGTGCATATATATTTATAATTGTTATATCTTCTTGTTGGATTGTCCCTTTTATTATTATATAGTGCCCTTTGTCTCTTGTTACAGTCTTTGTTTTAAAGCCTATTTTGTCAGATATAAGTATTGCTACTCTGGCTTTCTTTTGACATCCATTTGCATGATAGATATTTCTCCATTCCCCCATTTTCAAAATGCCAGTGTCTTTAATGAGGTCTGAAATGAGTCTCTGTAGGCAGCATATAGATGGGTCTTGTTTTTCTCAAATCCATTTGTCACTCTGTCTTTGGAACATTTAGTCTGTTTACATTCAAAGTAATTATTGATAGATACTTATATATCGCCATTTTATTGCTTGGTTTGTGTTTGTTTCTGAAGAATTTATCTGGTCCTTTCTTGTCTTTCTCTTTTTCATGTTTTTTTTTCAACGTTTTTTATTTATTTTTGGGACAGAGAGAGACAGAGCATGAACGGGGGAGGGGCAGAGAGAGAGGGAGACACAGAATCGGAAACAGGCTCCAGGCTCCGAGCCATCGGCCCAGAGCCTGACGCGGGGCTCGAACTCACGGACTGCGAGATCGTGACCTGGCTGAAGTCGGACGCTTAACCGACTGCGCCACCCAGGCGCCCCCTCTCTTTTTCATGTTTTGATTCTTTTCTTTAGTGATATATTTTTATTTGTTTCTCTTTATTTATTTTTTTTGCATATTTATTGGTATTTTTGATATATGGCTACCATTACGTTTATATATAACCTCTTTTTCATATAGTGGTCTATATTAAGTTGAGGTTGTTTAAGTTTGAATACATTCTTTTCTCCTCTCCACAAATATTAGATATATGTTATTATGTTTTATATACTTTTTTGTGAGTTCCTCAACTGTTTTTTTTTTTTTTTACAGAAAATTTCATTCTTTCCACTCAAAGTGTCTGTTTTAATATTTCTTTCAGGACTGGTTTAATGGTCATGAACTCGTTTAACTTTGGTTGTCTGGGAAACTTTTCATCTTTCCTCCTATTTGAAATGACAGGCTTGCTGGATAGAGTTTTGTTGGCTGCATATTTTTTCCATTTCAGCACTTTGAGTATATACTTACCAAGTTTCTATTGAAAAATGTCCTGATCATCTTATGGGTTTTCCCTTGTAAATTAATAACTTCATTTGTCTTGCTGCTTTAAATTTTTTTCTTTATCACTATATTTTGCAAATTTAATTATAATGTCTTGGTGTCAGTCTGCTGTTTTTGATTCTGGTGGAGGTTCTCTGTGCCTTTTTCATCTGCATATCTGTTTCCTTCCCAAGATTAGGGAAGTTTTCAGCTATCATTTCTTCAAATAAATTTTATTCCCCCCTTTCTCTCTCTTCTGGGACTCCTATACTATATATGTTATTACATTTGGTGGAATCACTGAGTTCCCTAAGTCTATTCTTGTTTTGTATAATTCTTTTCTCTCTTTTGTTCAGCTTGATTACTTTCCATTACTCTGTCTTCAAGGTCACTGGTTCATTCACCTGCTTCTTCCATCCTGCTTTTCATTCCATCAAGCATGTTTCTCATTTCACTTATTGTGCCTTTTATCTCTGCTATGTTATTTCCTATCTCTGTGTTAAAGGTCTCACTCATGTTTCCACTCTTTTCTCACATCCAAGGAGTATCTTTATGATCATTGCTTTGAATTTTATACCTGTCATATTACTTATATTTGCTTTGCTTAAATCACTGGCTGTGGCCTTGTCCTGTTCTTTCATTTGGGATAAATTTCTCTATCTCTTCATTTTGTCTACCTTTTGGTGTCTGTTTCTCTGTGTTAAGAAAGTTAGCTGTGGTGTTGGTGAGAATGTGGAGAAAGAAGGTCCCTCTTGTACTGTTGGTGAGAATGAAAACTGGTGCAGCTACTTTGAAAAAAAATATGGACATTCCTCAGAAAGTTAGAAATATAACTACCCTAGGATCCAACAATTGCACTACTAGGTATTTACCCAAAGATACAAAAATACTAAATCAAAGGGACACATGCATCCTGATGTTTATAGCAGCATTATCTACAATAGCCAAATTATGGAAACAGTCCAGGTGTCCATCGACTGATGAATGGACAAAGAAGTGGTATATATAAAAAATGGAATACTACTCAGTTATAAAAAGAATGAAATATTGCCATTGGCAATGAGGCAGATGGAGCTAGAGGGTATTAGGCAAAGCAAAATATGTTAGAGAAAGACTAATACCATATGATTTTATTCATATGTGGAATTTAAGAAACAAATGATCTTAAGGAAACAAAAGAGAGAAAGAGGTAAACCAAGAAAGAGACTCTTAACTATAGAGAACAAACTGATGGTTACCAGAGGAGAGCAGGGTGGAGGGATGGGTTAAATAGATGATGGTGATTAAGGTATACACTCTTTACAATGACCACCGGGTATTGTATGTAAGTGTTGAATGACTAAATTGCACACCTGAAACTTACATTACACTGTAAGTTAAGTAACTGGAATTTAAATAAAAACTTTTTTAAAAAATCAGCTGTGTCTTCTGCTCTTGAAAGTAGTGACTTTATGAAGAAGAGGTCCTGGAGTGCCCTGCAGTGCAGTGTGTCCTTTTACCAGGATCTGGCCCTTCAGGAGAGTGTTCAATGTATGTAGCCTACATCTTGCTGTCTTATCTGAGTCAATTTCCTTTCAGTTAAGTCATCTTCACTGACTCTCTGCTTTTTGTGGACTGTGCTTGCTCTCTGTGGTGTTAGTGGGACCAACCAGGCCAGGTCTGGCAGGAGATGGAGAACTTGAGAGCAGGGTGGCTGTGTTAGCAAAATTTGTGCTAGGCCACTAGTCATCTGCTGGATTCCTGAAGTGCTGTGGCAGCTGGGGGCTGCACACCTAGGTGGCTAGGGGCATAGGGTGAGTATAGTGCATGATGGTGGCTGATGGTGGGTGTCAGGGTGTGGAGTAGCAGTTGGTCCCTGTGTGAGTATTGGGCATGGCAAGCTACAGCATCTGTGTATCTGGTGGTGGGCACAGAATGCAACACAGCTGGGGGCTCCCAGCTGAGCCCTGTGCAGTGGATGTGTGCAGGGTGGGTTGGCAGCTGTGCACCAGGTGCTTGGGCGAGATGCCTACAGGAGTTTAACAAAATTTGACCTGAGCCCAGAGCCAAGGCCAGCAGACTTGGGGATGTGTGAATCCTCAGGAGAACTTGGGAGCATGGTGCATTGTTAGCATGTTAGGTAGCAAGTATCTGTAAAGCCCTACCTCTCATAGGTGTCTTTGTGTTTATGCTGGGAGTGGGGGAAGGAAAATGGCACCTGCCAACTCCCTTGTTTTCAGAGAAGTCCCCCAGTATGCTCAGAAATAAGCAGAAACAGGTCTATCTCCTGTTTGTCCCCAGCACTGTGTAAGCTGCAGTTTTTATGTTGCCTTTTCATGCAGGCTGCTGTCTCTTTAACAGCAGCAACCCAGCTCTCACTCTCCTTCCCTGTTCACCCAGTGCTGAGTCAGCTGACTTTTAAAGCTTCAGGTTCCAAGTCCCACTTATACAAACTCACAGAATTCAGCCCCTGTGTTTTTTAAACCCAAATGTTACAGGAATTAGTCTTCCTTCTGTGAGCTCCCTGGTGTGAGGGCCCATTTCTCTGCCCTCTCTGTTCATGCCAATACCCTTCTCCCACGGGTGGCATCCCCCTGCCTTTCTGACCTTCCTAGCCTTTCAGATGTGGCTCCTTCTCTATGTATAGTTGTGGAGTTTATTCTTCCAGTTTGTGTATATCTCTCCAGTTTATTGACTTGGATGTGGATGATATCTAGTTGAAAACATGGAACAGGGTGAGCTCAGGTTCCTCCTACTCCACCATCTTCCTAAGCTCTTCTCCTCTATTTTCATTAATTAATCAAATAAATGTTGTCCTTTGTCCCTGTGACCCTCTGGTCTTTATATGTCTATGCAATCATACTGGTTATTCTTGCTGTCTAGCCAGTCTCTGGGCTCCCTTCCACTGTATGGGCTGTCCCCCACCTTATGAAACAGGCCTTACATGCCACCATGGAAACTGAACACATCAGCATCTGCCTTTCCCACATCCCTTGCAGCTAGGGCACAGCCATGTGTCTTGGGTTCTGCCAGTCAGAAGCTCCTACACATACACACAAGGTGGATCTGGGGGCACACTCTCTGTGGAGGCTTTGTCAGTTTTAAGAGGAAGGGTTCCCAGGGGCAGCAACAGTGGTGGTGATGGTGATAATGTCCAGTGTCTGGTGTCCAGGGTGATTGGGCAGGGCAAACCATTCTTTGGTATGATTTGAGCAATGTTTAATTTGCTTCCAGTCTTAGTTCTCCAAGCCCCTGAATATTTCAGTGAATTCCCCAATATTCTCTTATTTAATTGTTTTTCTGTTTAAATCAACCTGATTGCTTTCTGCTGCTTGCAACAATAGCATAGCTAGAAATGTAAGGCT
This sequence comes from Neofelis nebulosa, assembly GCF_028018385.1. Classification (NCBI taxonomy): domain Eukaryota; kingdom Metazoa; phylum Chordata; class Mammalia; order Carnivora; family Felidae; genus Neofelis; species Neofelis nebulosa. The sequence continues at coordinate 24,846,714 of NC_080798.1, read as the reverse complement.
GATACACCTATTCATAATTTTTACTCTTTCATGGTATTAGAATTAATGTAATTTTATATCATGCACTTTTATTTAACATTATACCATGTGTATTTTTCAGTTTGACATAATCTTTCAGCTTTCTATGATGATAACATTAGTATATAAAATATTATAATGCATATTAATTATGTATAATAATAATATTATATATAATTATGTATAATAATAATATTAACTTTAATTCTCCTACTACCCTTTGGTAACCAATGTTAACAGACTGGCGGGGTGCTGATGTTTCACCTCATATTGTCCATTTGTGGGGGATAGGGCTTTCCTGTAGTACAGGTGGCTGAGTATAGGGGACATAGACAGGGCCATATTAGAGCTTAAAGAGCTTTAGAGAAAATCTAGTCAGAGCTCTTCATTGTTGGCTGAGGAATTTGAGGCCAGGAGAGGTGAATTAACTCAAGCAGGTAACTCATTCAGACAGCCAGTGTTGGATGCAGGACCAAACCCAAGCCTGGCAGCTCTATGCCAGAGCAGAGCTTTTTTCATTATGGCTGTATGCCTGCTACAGAACAATGTTAAACTTAGTGTTTTTATTAAAAGTATTCAGGAGAATGGGGCCCAGATTGGATGGTATGAGGTATGCAATATTGGTGCTCAGATTATTGTACAAAACTCCAAATCTGTGCTGTCAGTGCAGAGCCTGCTTGAGATTCTCCCTCTCCCTCTCTCTCTGCCCCTCCCTGCTTTCACTGTGTCTCTCTAAAAATAAATAAACTTTTTAAAAAGAAGAAAGATGTCTCTGAAATTCAAACCAGAATAAATGAAAGTTTTTGATCACTTTGTGCAATTGAGAAATCATCTTAAGGATGTTTTGCATGCAGCTAACACTCAATACATATTATTGATTACTATAATAAACACTTTCATATCCATTATCTCATGGGCTTGTCACAATGCTATAGGCCCACGAATAGATTTGGTGAGTATTGTTATTCTCATTGTGCAACTGAAGATTCATCTGAGACTCAAGTGGTTAAGTGAAATGGATCATTTCACCAGTCAAAGACACATCTGAAATTGAAACCTAATTTTCCTTACTGCTACCCCAGTGTCCATTTCTCCAAAGCTGCTTTGGAATGGAGTATACAGTGGCTGGGTTCTATACATCATCCTCATGAGCATGTAAATTGCTTGGGGGAGTCTCTCCCCACCATTCTGTTAAAGGCATCAAGCCCTTGTGCTGAGCTCTGGGGTGCTTCATGTGCACCATGTTAAATTCAAGGACGGTGTGGGCCATTTGGGAAGCATATGGAATTGGGCACAATATGCTTCTTCCTTTCCCCTTCTGGCTCTGTCATTTCTTAAAGATTCTCATAAAACTAATGACAGGATAAGGTAAGAAATCACATTACACTTTATAATGCGCTAATTAGGTAAATATGTTAAAAAATGTTCCCCATAGTGCCATTTCATGGTTGCACTGTTGGTAATCAGCACTTGTCTTCGAAGTGTCAGAATTCAAAAGCAAAGCTCCTCACTTTGCTGTGTTATATCACACTAATGAAATGAGTTAAGTGGAGTACTGGGAATGCTCTGCCTCTCTGATTGCTCAAGTCGTTGAAGGAATACTTTGAGGCTAGTGCTTTGGTCCTGGCTGATCCTTTGAGCATTAAGAGCTCTCTCCAGGCCCAGATATAAAGGTTCTATGCCTAGATAAGATGTTTATGTGCCAGTGTTAAGATGGGTTCCTCTGGCTCTGGATCATGTATGTACCAGGATGTACCAGGTACATCCATTCATGTACACCAGGATCCTAGACAGACAATGGGCATACTAAGATTAGAAATTGACAGCCCTATTTCACAGCAAGGGAGCAAAATCTGTGGTACTTTTTGTCTTCAATATGCTTTAGGTTGCAAACATAAATAGCCATAATATTAGTTTCTGGGTGACTGGACCATACCAAGGGAAGAATGGCAACGAGGGAGCACTTGGAACACATTCTGGGGTCAGAATACATAGGAAGCACTCTCAGACCCATTGTTAGCTCATCCTAATGGCCTGCTAGAATTTCTAGTTTGCAAACAACAGTGTGTCACTAATTTGTGAAGAAAGGAACTTATGAGAAGTATGCTGGATGTTGAAAACCAGGTTTGGGAATAAGCAGGACTGGGGGAGTTAGAGATGAATATGGGTTAGAGATGAAAAGGGTGAATATGGTAGTCCTTGCCATGTGGCTAGCAACATCTGATCCACTTCTACCACTGCAATGGACAGATTGAGTCATTTTGGAGTCTAATATTCCAGATACTTAGAGGAGCCATCTGATTAGGAGGGCTTGGACCACATGCCCATTCTCTAGTTGTACCTTTTTATTCTTTCTAGCAGGAGACAAGATCCTGGGTTTACTGTCTCATGGATACCGTCTGAAACAGTAGGTAACCAAAGGTAATTGGTATGCTTTTAAGAGGGAAATGGATCCTGTGGAGCCAAAAAGTGACAAATGACAAGTATGCTTAGTAAGGGACAGAATTTTGGACCTCAGGGGCCTTGCCCCTGAGTGGGAGCCATGCTATGGTTTATTACTGAAATTTAGCCAGCTGTCTACTCAGCCTATTTCTGTGCTATACAAATACACAAGTCACAAGCAACATGTGACTCTTTAAATTTAAATTAATTAAAAGTGAGTAAAATTGGGGCACCTGGGTGGCTCAGTCTGTTAAGTGTCTGACTCTTGATTTTGGCTCAGGTCATGATCTGAGTTGTGAGATGAAGCCCTGCATCAGGCTCTGTGCTTCACATGGAGCCTGCTTAAAATTTCTTTTCTCTCTCTCACCTTCCATCTTTCTCTCTCTCTCTCAAAAAAAAAAAAGTGAATGAAATCAAACATTTAGTTTCCTGTTTACATTAAACACTTTTCAAATACTCTAGAGTCACATATGGCTGGTGGTCACCAAACTGGTCAGTACAGATATAGAACATTTCTGTAATTTCAGAATGTGCTAATAGACTACATTAGAGTTTTGATGGGTCATTCAGGCCTTTCTCTGTATCTTCATTTTATATGACATCGACTCCAAGGCCATTTATTCTCTGTTTGCCAATGAAAGGGGTTGGGCATAAGGTGCGAAAAAGGAGAAATGACTGGTTGCATATTTTGTCTTTCCTTTGTTTTTGGTAGTGCATGATGTAACAGTATGGATAAATGTAGAAGTCACAGTATAATAAGACAGATTAGCTTATGAACAAGGAACAAAGTTGAATACACACACACACACACACACACACACACACAGAGAAAATAATATATTGGGTTGGTGGGCACACACAGAAAAGAATGTATTGGGTTGGTGGGGGACTATGGAGGTTTTCTTTTCATTTGAGTTTCAGTATTACTATTAAAATGATTGGGTCTTAAATAAACTTTTTCATAAAGAAAAATTTATTATTTTGGTATAAATGAGGTATTGAGGAACATTTATAGATGACAAAGATCCATAATCACATTTTTTTTTGTAAGATCATGTTTAAAAGATTTACATGAGCTCTTTTGTCCCTCAAACACTCTTACATGATTCATGGCAGGGCAGAGATTTAAATCCTTAGGCCTGTTCTGGAACTAAGAATACATTTCAAAATTTTTTTCAATTTAAATGCAACTGTGTCTCAGATGGTTGGATAGCCTACCTTCTAAAGTCACACAAGTAGTGCAGAGTAAGGCTGGAGTTTGAACCCCAGGTTTCTGGCTTCTCTTTCAGTGATGAATCCTAAAATCCTCTTACTCACTATAGGCAGAATTCTCATGTAGTTAGGCTCTCTTTGCCCCCATCCTCATGGTGTTGGGATGCTAAATATCACACTGCAAACCTGAGAGAGAGTAAAAATAGGGTTAAGCCCAGGAACAATAGGTCAGGGATCAGTTGCTTGGTTTAGGAGGTAGGGGCGCTCAGGGTGGGAGTCAGGGCCTAATGGGTAGAGTCTCTCTTGATCTCAGCCTGTTAAATGGGCCTGATAACTCCTACTCTAAACTCTTACAAGGTGGTTGTTATAAAGTTAAAAGTAGATAATGGTATGCAAACCCTTTACCAAAGCTGAAAGTACAAAGTACAAACGTAAAACATGATTATTACAAGGGGCACTGGGTAGGAAGAAAAGTACTCCCTGAAAATATATTTCTCATTCCTGGAAATATAATGTAAAATACTATTTTAGAGATGGTGTCTGAGAAAGGACATTGTGTGGACAATATCTCAATTTAACAATTTGTTCAACATGTAGCTGGCAACCATGGCCCATGTCTTGAACATATGTTTCTAGAAGGCAGAGGCTCTGGTGCATCCAGGGCTGCATGTAGAAAGGTGCCTGGACATGTACACTCACCCAGCAGGTTCATGTTGTCAGGCTAAGGCACTGGAAAAAAATCCTAAAGGGAATTCATTTAAAGTGGGACCAATATTCCAAACTAAATACAACCAAAATATTTGATTGAAACTTTATCTTGTGAAATAAAAAAATGAAAACAAGCTTATATTTATACAATAATTGTTTTAGTTACAATCATATACAAAAGGAAAAAATTGTTCTGAAAATCTAATTAACTGATAAACTAACTATAGTAAATATCCTAAGATCAAGCTCTGCCAAAAAGTTTGAAGTGTTTTTGATGTTCCTGAGAGTTTCTGAAGACATTTTTCTCTTCTGAAGCTTTTATCTGATCAAATCATCACTTTGCGGTCTTTTCTCTGCATTATCTGCCCTAACTCTGCCTTATCCTTATTTGTCAATGATTTAAGTGGGGTTCAAAGCAGTCTCCCTTGTCACTTAAATTAACTTTGCAAATCTTGCAGAAGATGCATGATTTCTCAATTTCATTTGGCAATTGATTTGCATTGTATTTGCATCATATTGACAGGCACCTGGCACATCTAATAATCTGGAAGCTTCTGCAAGAAGTCTCTGATCAATGTGGCTCCTCCGGGTATGAGCTTCTAAGAGGGTCAAGAGGTTCTTGTCAGACCAGTTTAAAAGTGTTCAGGTTATTAAAGAATATCTATTCTTTAATTTGTTTCCATTTGGAATCTTGTAACCTCATGGACTCAGACAACAAACACTCAGGAGCATAGGCCTTCTGTACTCCATCTAGTGCAACTCAGAGGGGAGGGTGGTGTCACGCATGTCATCCCTGAGTGCTAATTAAAATAATCTATTTTCTTCTGTGACCTGGGGCAAGCTTTTTCCTCTGTGGCTTCATGTGTAATATATTCTAATTTCAGTCCTGCTCTCCACCGTCTCTGTAATATAACACCAGTTCTCAGCTCTTCAGCCACTCCTCCAGTTCTGGCTCAGGCCACAGTACCACCATAGTAGACATGACTCATGAGACTGTAATATTTGATGCAGCAGGAGACATGGTAGAAAACACGGGGAGCTCTAGAGTGAGCATCCTGGATATTTGCCTCAGCAAAGGATCAAGGGGACCTTCAAACTTACTTTGGTGTAATCTGAATGGACTATTATCAATTTAAAAAACTAGATTGAGAGGATCAAGAGGATTCCACTGCATTGACTTCAGGCCTTTTAAAATTTGTGGTAAAAATTGATAACATAAAATTTACCATTTTAAATTATTTTTTCCACTTTTAAATGGCAGTTCTGTGTCATTAAGTACACTCACATTGTTGTATAACCATCACCACCACCAATCTCTAGAACTTTCTCATCATCCCAACTGAAACTCTGTAACCTTTAAACAGCAACTCCTCGTTTCCTCTCCCCCAGCTCCTGGTAACCACTATTCTACTTTCTGTCTCTATGAATTTGATTACTCTAGGTACCTCATATATGTGAAATCATATAGTATCTGTTTTTCAGTGTGACAATATTTCACTTAGCATAATGTCTTCAAGGGTCATCCATGTTGTGACATGTCAAAACTTCATCCCTTTTTATGCCTGAATAGTATTCCATTATATGTATATACCACATTTTGTTTATCCATTCATCCAATGGATATTTGGTTTGTTTCTATATTTTCGCTACTGTGAATAATGCTGCTATGAACATGGGTGTGCAAATATGTATTTGAATCTCTTCTTCCAGTTCTTTTGAGTTGAGTTTGGTTTATCAAGCTTAATTCCTAAAATATGTCTGTTTTCTCTCATTTGAAAACACCTTTAAAAAATTAGGGGTAGGCGCCTGGGTGGCACAGTCGGTTAAGCGTCCGACTTCAGCCAGGTCACGATCTCACGGTCTGTGAGTTCGAGCCCCACGTCAGGCTCTGGGCTGATGGCTCGGAGCCTGGAGCCTATTTCCGATTCTGTGTCTCCCTCTCTCTCTGCCCCTCCCCTGTTCATGCTCTGTCTCTCTCTGTCCCAAAAATAAATAAAAAACGTTGAAAAAAAATTAAAAAAAAAATTAGGGGTAGAGTGATATTAATCTGCTTATTGAAAAAAATCTTCCTTTAGAGTTATAGCTATTGAAAGAAAAGACCTAAGGAGTGCCTGGGTGGCTTGGTTGGTTAAGCATCCAACTCTTGATTTTGGCTCAGGTCATAATCTCACAGTTCGTGAGTTCAAGCTCCACATCAGACTCAACGCTGACAGCGCGGAGCCTGCTTGGAATTCTCTCTCTCCCTCCCTTGCTCTCTGCCACTTTTGCCCCTCTCTTTATCAAAATAAATAAATAAACTTTAAAAAAAAGAAATAAAAGATTTGAGAGTTTATACCTCCATATATCTTGAGGAAGAAGAAATAAACTTAGTAGTATTCCTGAAGCTTCAGAAGGAAGGATAACTAGAGTTTTGGAGGAGACAGTTTTCAGCTTAATATATGAAGAAGTTTTCTAGGTCTGAGTATTACCCAACAAGGGCCTGAACAGGTGGGTCATGAGCAAACTGTCACAATCTGCATGGGGTAAGAAGAATCTCCAAGCTGCATCCATGACTAGGTGTATCCAGACATTATCATCCTGCTCTTCCTTCCTCTTTCCTTTTTTTGAAATATTTCCTACTCATGATAGTTCATTTTGCACTTGATTACATATTCTGTTGTACAGTGACCTAATTACTTAATGTGTGTAAATCTTTGACTACCAGCATTTAGCAGGGCTTACATACATACTTTTCTTCAAACTCTGTGAGCCCAGTAAATTTATTGAAATGTCATATTGATGAGAAATTGGAAATGCCATATGAGTTCTCTCTCTCTCTTCCTCTCTCTCTCTCTCTCCCTCTCTGAAAGAGAAATTCTAATCTAATGCTGTTTGAATGGAATGAGGAGAGTCCTGTTTCTTTTCTTTCTTCTTCCAGGTACTTCTGTTCCTTCACCATCTTCTTCTATTCTTCTTTCTTCAGAAAAGAAGAACAGGTAATTATTCACCTGTGATATCAGGGAATCATTATTAGTCCAAGAAGTTGCTCTTCAATCCTTTAGGGAGTGCTTGTGCTATGGGAGATAATGCATATAAAGCTCTCTAAATGATGTGGCTAGAACTCCCCCATGTACCCTGTGAGCAAGGAGAGGGCTTGTTTTTAGAGAGCTGCCAGTGAAGCATTTCAAAGGTAATTGGCAAATGATGTCTTAGAGACAATGTAAAAAATTCATTGAATTTTCCTAGCCTGAGATTGGAAGCCATCCCTTCTCTGCAGGGCAACCCAATGACTTATAATAACAACCTGTGGAAAATTATATTTTCAAGCCCCAATTTATTTCCTACCCACTGGAGATTATGAAAGGACTGTCACCCAGGAAACAAAAATAGCTTAGTGGAGTGTTGTTTTTTTTTTTCAGGGCAACGGAAAAATTATGTTTCTTTTGCTGTTTTTAAAACAAAACAAATGCCTGGATGTGGGCCCAGGGTTACAGGCAGGACTGGAGCAGTGACAATAATAAGGAAGGAGTAGGCTGCTCATTTATACATTTGATCTATCACCTGATCTGGAGCTTAATTAAAAGGCTCCATTCAGGTTGTCTGTTGGAACATTGCTGAGGCAGGAGATGGATGGCTGTGGTTAGTGGCTGTCAAGATGGTGATCTGCCTCAGGGCTAAGTCTGAGGGGTGGGCATTTCTTGGAGGCAGGTGTTGGGTTCCAGTCTCTATTCTCTAGCCTTTGTCATGAGTTTTACCTGGTTTCTCTAAATGTACAGTCCTTAAGACCCCCTAATATTCTCTGTCCTAGTTAGAGCTCCCTCAAAGGCAGACCCTGAGACAATGACTTGGGTGCAGGTAGTTTTGAAGGAAGTACGATGAGGGAATGAGAGAGCAAGACAAGCGAGAAAAGAAAGACAAAAATGTGTGCCGTGATCTGGTTGCCACTGAGGGCAACTGGGGCTCATCCCACTGGGAAATATGATGACTTTTTTTTTTTTTTTTGCTTTTAGACTGTATGATTTTATTTTATTTTTTAATGAAATATTTTTATTTATTTTTTTCTCATTTTTTTATTTTTTAATATTTTTTAAATATGAAATTTATTGTCAAATTGGTTTCCATAGAACACCCAGTGCTCATCCCAACAGGTGCCCTCCTCTTTGCCCATCACCCACTTTACACTCCCTCCCACTCTTGATCAACCCTCAGTTTATTCTCAGTTTTTAAGAGTCTCTTACGGGAAGATCCTGGGAAGATGGCAGCGTAGGAGGACGCTGGGCTCACCGCACTCCCTGCTGATCACTTAGATTCCACCTACACCTGCCTAAATAACCCAGAAAACCACCAGAAGACTAGCAGAATGGAGTCTCCAGAGCCAAGTGCAGACTAGAGGCCCACGGAAGAGGGTAGGAAGGGCGGAGAGGGTGCGTGCTCCACGGACTGGCGGGAGGGAGCCGGGGTGGAGGGGCAGCCCACCAGCCAAGCAGAGCCCCCGAGTCTGGCTTGCAGAGTGTGTTCCAACAGCAAGCGGGAGTTGACATTTGGAAGGTTATAAGCTAACAGCTCTGCTCAGAGAACGGGAGAGCTGGAGGACAACAGGAGGGAGAGTTGTTGAGCCCTGGATGACAGAGCACAGCTTGGTGGGGACCAAAGGCGCTTGCCAATGCCATATCCCTCACCCATCCCCCAGCCAAAATCCCACAGGGAACCAGTTCCTGCCAGGGAACTTGCTTGCACCGCGCAAACACCCAACGTGTGCTTCTGTGGATCCATCCCTCCGGTGGGTCTGACTCCCACCTGGTGCTGCAGGGTCCCTCCCAAAGTGGGTCTCCAAAGGAAAAGCGAGCTGAGCCTGCCCCTCCTGCCCCTGTGCACCTTGTGGATCCACCCCAGCTAATATGCTAGATCCCCAGCACCACAAGCCTGGCAAAGTGCAAGTAGCCATGACTGGCCATGCCACCCCAGTGAATCCCTCCCCTAGGAGAAGGGAAGAGAAGGCACACACCAGTCTGACTGTGGCCCCAGCAGTGGGCTGGGGGCAGACATCAGGTCTGACTGCTGCCCCGCCCACCAATGCAAGTTACTCACGACAACACAGGAGAAGTGCCCCTCAGTCCCACACCACTCCAGGGACTATCCAAAATGATGAAACGGAAGAATTCCCCTCAAAAAAACATCCAGGAAAAAACAACAGCTAACGAACTGATCAAAAAGGATTTAAACAATATAACAGAGAGTGAACTTAGAATAGTAGTCATAAAATTAATCACTGGGCTTGAAAACATTATAAAGGACAGCAGAGAATCTCTTGCTACAGAGATCAAGGGACTAAGGAACAGCCAGGAGGAGCTAAAAAATGCTATCAACGAGCTACAAAATAAAATGGAGACAACCATGGCACGGATTGAAGAGGCAGATGAGAGAATAGGTGAACTAGATGATAAAATTATGGAAAAAGAAGAAGCTGAAAAAAGAGAGATAAAAAAATCCAGGAGTATGAGGGGAAAATTAGAGAAGTAAGTGATGCACAAAAGAGAAATAATCTACGCATAATTGGTATTCCAGAGGAGGAAGAGAGAGGAAAAGGTGCTGAAGGTGTACTTGAAGAAATAATAGCTGAGAACTTCCCTGATCTGGGGAAAGAAAAAGGCATTGAAATCCAAGAGGCACAGAGAATTCCCTTCAGACGCAACTTGAATCGATCTTCCGCATGACATATTGTAGTGAAACTGGCAAAATACAAGGATAAAGAGAAAATTCTGACAGCAGCTAGAGATAAACATGCTCTAACATATAAAGGGAGACCTATAAGACTCGTGATCGATCTCTCTACTGAAACTTGGCAGGCCAGAAAGAAATGGCAGGAGATCTTCAATGTGATGAACAGAAAAAAATATGCAGCCGAGAATCCTTTATCCAGCAAGTCTGTCATTTAGAATAGAAGGAGAGATAAAGGTCTTCCCAAACAAACAAAAAAAGAAGGAATTCGTCACCACTAAACCAGCCCTACAAGAGATCCTAAGGGGGAGCCTGTGAGACAAAGTCCCAGAGACATTGCTACAACCATGAAACCTACGGACATCACAAGGACTCTAAACCCATATCTTTCTATAACAACACTGAATGTAAATGGACTAAATGCACCAACCAAAAGACATAGGGTATCAGAATGGATAAAAAAACAAGACCCATCTCTTTGCTGTCTACAAGAGGCTCATTTTAGACCTGAGGACACCTTCAGATTGAAAGTGAGGGGATGGAGACCTATTTATCATGCCACTGGAAGTCAAAAGAAAGCTGGAGTAGCCATACTTATATCAGACAAACTAGACTTTCAATTAAAGGCTGTAACAAGAGATGAAGAAGAGCATTATATAATAATCACAGGGTCTATCCATCAGGAAGAGCTAACAATTATAATGTCTATGCACTGAATACAGGAGCTCCAAAATATATAAAACAATTCCAAACATAAGCAACCTTATTGATAAGAATGTGGTAATTGTAGGGGAACTTAACACCCCACTTACAGAAATGGATAGATCATCTAGACACACGGTCAATAAAGAAACAAGGGCCCTGAATGACACATTGGATCAGATGGACTTGACAGATGTATTTAGAACTCTGCATCTCAAAGCAACAGAATATACTTTCTTCTTGAGTGCACATGGAACATTCTCCAAGATAGATCACATACTGGGTCACAAAACAGCCCGTCATAAGTATACAAGAATTGAAATCATACCATGCATACTTTCAGACCACAATGCTATGAAGCTTGAAATCAACCACAGGAAAAAGTCGGGAAAACCTCCAAAAGCATGGAGGTTAAAGAACACCCTACTAAAGAATGAATGGGTCAACCAGGCAAATAGAGAGGAAATTTAAAAATATATGGAAACAAATGAAAATGAAAATACAACAATCCAAACGCTTTGGGATGCAGCAAATGCTTTGGGATGCTTAGGAATTTGTCCATTTCTTCCAGGTTGTCCAGTTTGTTGGCATATAATTTTTCATAGTATTCCCTGATAATTGCTTGTATTTCTGAGGGATTGGTTGTAATAATTCCATTTTCATTCATGAAATTATCTATTTGGGTCATCTCCCTTTTCTTTTTGAGAAGCCTGGCTAGAGGTTTATCAATTTTGTTTATTTTTTCAAAAAAAACAACTCTTGGTTTCGTTGATCTGCTCTACAGTTTTTTTAGATTCTATATTGTTTATTTCTGCTCTGATCTTTATTATTTCTCTTCTTCTGCTGGATTTGGGGTGTCTTTACTGTTCTATTTCCTTTAGGTGTGCTGTTAGATTTTGTATTTGGGATTTTTCTTGTTTCTTGAGATAGGCCTGGATTGCAATGTATTTTCCTCTCAGGACTGCCATTGCTGCATCCCAAAGCATTTGGTTCTTGTATTTTCATTTCCATTTGTTTCCATATATATTTTTTTAATTTCTTCTCTAATTGCCTGGTTGACCCATTCATTCTTTAGTAGGGTGTTCTTTAACCACCATGCTTTTGGAGGTTGTCTAGACATTTTCCTGTGGTTTATTTTAAGTTTCATAGCATTATGGTCTGATAGTGTGCATGGTATGATCTCAATTCTTTTGTACTTATGAAGGGCTGTTTTGTGACCCAGTATGTGATCTATCTTGGAGAATGTTCCATGTGCACTCGAGAAGAAAGTATATTCTGTTGCTTTGGGATGCAGAGTTCTAAATATATCTGTCAAGTCCATCTGATCCAATGTGTCATTCAGGGCCCTTGTTTCTTTATTGACCGTGTGTCTAGATGATCTATCCATTGTTGTAAGTGGGGTATTAAAGTCCCCTGCAATTACTACATTCTTATCAATAAGGTTGCTCATGCTTGTCATTAATTGTTTTATATATTTGGGGGGGCTCCCATATTCAGCACATAGACATTTATAATTGTTAGCTCTTCCTGATGGATAGACCCTGTAATTATATTATAATGCCCTTCTTCCTATCTTGTTGTAGCCTTTAATTTAAAGTCTAGTTTGTCTGATATAAATATGGCTACTCCAGCTTTCTTTTGACTTCCAGTAGCATGGTAGATAGTTCTCCATCCCCTCACTTTCAATCTGAAGGTCTAAAATGAGCCTCTTGTAGACAGCAAAGAGATGCGTCTTAGTTGTTTTTTCTTTTTTATCCATTCTTATACCCTTTATGTCTTTTGGTTGGAGCATTTAGTCCATTTACATTCAGTGTTATTGAATGATGTGGGTTTAGGGTCATTGTGATGTCTGTAGGTTTCATGCTTGTAGTAATATCTCTGGTGCCTTGTGGTCCTTGCAATGTTTCAGTCACAGAATCCCCTATAGGATCTCTTGTAGGGATGGTTTAGTGATGATGAATTCCTTCAGTTTTTGTTTGTTTGGGAAGACCTTTATCTCTCCTTCTATTCTGAATGACAGACTTGCTAGATAAAGGATTCTTGGCTCATATTTTTCTTGTTGATCACATTGAAGATTTCCTGCCATTCCTTTCTGGCCTGCCAAGTTTTAGTAGATAGGTCTGCTACTACCCTTATGTGTCTACCATTGTAAGTTAGGGCCTGTTTATCCCTAGCTGCTTTCAGAATTTTCTCTTTATCCTTGTATTTTGCCAGTATCACTATGATATGTTGTGTAGAAGATCGATTCAAGTTACATCTGAAGGGAGTTCTCTGTGACTTTTGGATTTCAATGTCTTTTTCCTCCCCTAGATCAGGGAACTTCTCAGCTATGATTTGTTCCAGTACACCTTCAGTCCCTTTCTCTCTCTCTTCTTCTGGAAATCGTATGATACGGATATTGTTCTGTTGGATTGGATCACTTAGTTCTCTAATTCTCTGCTCATACTCCTGGATTTTTTTTATCTCTCTTTTTTTCAGCTTCCTCTTTTTCCATAATTTTATCCTCTAATTAACCTGTTCTCTCCTGTGCCTCTTCAATCCGAGCTGTGGTCACCTCCATTTTATTTTGCACCTCATTGAGCATATTTTAGCTCCTCATGACTATTTCTTAGTCCCAGGTCTCTTTAGCAATAGATTCTCTGCTTGTCCTCTATGCCTCTTTCAAGTCCAGTGATTAATTTTATGACTATTATTCTAATTTCTTGTTCCATTATATTGCTTAAATCGTTTTGATCAATTCATTAGCTGTCACTACTTCCTGGAGTTTCTTTTGAGGAGAATTCTTCCGTTTCATCATTTTGACAGTCCCTGCAGTAGCTCCAAACTGCAGGGCACTTCCCCTGTGCTGTTGGGAGAAACTTGTGTTGGTGGGCAGGGCCACAGTCAGACCCGATGTCTGCCCCCAGCCCACCACTGGGGCCACAGTCAGGCTGGTTTGTACCTTATCTTGCCCTCTTCCAGGGGCAGGACTCACTGTGGAGTGGTATGGTCTCTGTCTGGGCTACTTGCTCACTGCCAGGCTTGTGGTGCTGCTCCAATGGGATCTGGCCAAGGGCATATTAGCCAGAGTGGATCTGCAAGGTGCACAGGGGTAGGAGGGGTAGGCTTAGCTAGCTTTGTCATGGGTGGTCCCCTGCAGGAGGGCCCTGCAGCACCAGGAGGGAGGCAGGCCCGTTGGAGGGATGGATTCACAGAAGCACAAGTTTGGGCATTTGCGCGTTGCAAGCAAGTTTGGTGATAGGAACTGGTTCCCTTTGGAATTTCGGCTGGGGGATGGGAGAAGGATATGGCACTTGCCAGCGCCTTTGTTCCCCTCTGAGATGAGCTCTGTCTTCCAGGGCTCAACAACTCTCCCTCCTGGTGTCCTCTCACCCTCCCTGCTCTCTGAGAGCAGAGCGTTGACTTTTAACATTCCAGATGTTAAGTCCCCCTGGTTGTCAGAACTAATGGAGTATGGCCCATCTGCTTTTGCAAGCCAGACTTCAGGGGTTCTGCCTTGCCAGGCTGGCTGCCCCTCTACCGCCCTGGCTCCCTCCTGCCAGTCCATGTAGCATGCACTGCCTTTCCACCCTTCCTACCCTCTTCCGTGGGCTCTTGTCTATGCTTGGCTCTGGAGAGTCTGTTCTGCTAGTCTTCTGGTAGCTTTCTGGGTTATTTAGCAGATGTGGGTGGAGTCTTAGCGATCAGCAGGATTAAGTGAGACCAGCGTCCTTCAATGCCTCCATCTTCCATTGGAGCCAAGCTGATGACTTTTTAGAATATACTTCAGAATTGTTGCCCAAAGGACTGAATATTTATTTATCATTCCTCATTGGTTAACTCTGGCACTTCTGCCTTTCCTTGTGTGAGGCCAGCACATAGTCCACTGGTCAAGAACATTCTCAGGCAGAGACCTAGGAAACCACCAGCATGAATTGGAACTGTCTGTCAACATCTTCCCGGACAGGCTCAGAGGATACAAGTGTGGCATCAAAAGGGTTTTTTAATGGCTCCTTCTCTAGCATCTCTTCTTCCAATTAACCCGCAAACATAAGCCTGAACAGTACTCCTTGGTCCCTTCCTACTCTTTTTGTAGTCTCCCTGGGACATTTCATTCACTTATGTAGCTTCTACAATTGCTCATGTGTAAAATGGTGTGATGACAGCTTTTATAGAAGACATATCTTGATTTGTCTGTCCAGCTCTTTATCTTTTCTGGGAACTACCCCATCACCACTGTGTATTGTGGAAACATCTTCCAACCACGTGATTTCTCTGTGTCCTTGCCTGCTGGCTACAACTGATTGGTTCAGAGATGGGCATCACAAGCTGAGCCAACTGAATCATTTCCCTAGGGATTCATACTTAGGACTGAGAAAGAGTGCTGACACATATCAAGCTTGGGAGTTGTTGGTGGTCATATTCTACCAGGTGAACTGGGCCCAGTGTGAGCTGCTCTGTTGCTGTGAAGCATAGTGAAGCTGACCTTTGTAGAAGAGTACAGACAAGAGGTGGGAGAACAGTCCTGAGGGTGTTCAAGTGTGGTTCTAGTTCTTCCCGAGGTCATTCAGCTTCCTTGTCCATGGTTACTACAAAGTACCTTCTTTCTTCATTAACCTTCTACTTTACACTAACTTAAGCAAATGGGAGGAGCAGAGAACCAACTTGAAACAAATATGCTGTATGTTTATGAAGTCCTTATAATAACCCTATGAGATGAAGTGGTTAGCTCAATATTGACATACAGCCAGCCCTCAACAAATGGAAGCTATTCTTATTTTTAATAATGGCTCCTGCATCTCTGTTCCTACCTGACCTTATCCTTGACTTTTGGTAGTTTCCTGATGAATGTCCCCAACACCTCAAACTCAATAGAGTTGCATTTCCCACCTAAGACACCACACCTACTTTATATAAATGATCACCACATACCCAGAATTCTGTTCAGAAGCCTGAGAATGTCCTGAACTCTTTCTTATACCCCACAGCCAATCAAGTAACACTTTTGGTGAATTTGCCTCATACATATTTCTCAAGTTGATTCATTTCTTTACACTCACGTAACTACCACTCTGGTCCCTCCCTTATCATTTCTCATCTGAATTACAGAAATTATGTCTAACAAATCTCCCAACTACCATTATTTCCCTTTTCAATTTGATGTTTTTTCAAACTTTCTGTTAAGGCAGTGGAATCCTTTTTTCAATCCAAATCTTACATGAAACTCCAATGTATAAAACACACAAAATTGAAGCTACTCTGGTTAAAAAGAGAAGAGTGGAGGATGCTTAAGCCCCTTCTACCCAACCTTGTCCCCACACCCTGGCCCTTGTCCATCCCACAAGATGACATGAAAAAAGAGGTGAAGGAGGAGGAGCATTCAGTCCCAAAGATATCAAGGAGAAGAGCATTCCAGACAGAATTAACACCCAGTAGACAGACCCTAAGGAGCTGGGCAGGTTTGAGGAGCTCCTGGCCAGTGCTGATGGAGCATGCCGAGAAGAGGGAAGAGTCGTGGGACAACAGTGAAGGAAGAGACATGGTCTGATTAGGTAGGGCCTCCTTGGATACTGGGAGAACTTTGGTTTTTACTCTGAGCGAGATGGGAGCCAGTGAAGGGTTCTGAGCATAATTCTTCCTTGGTTGGACTTGTATCCTAAAAGGATCACTTGGACAGAATAAACAAACAAGCAAACAAAAAGCAGAAATAAACCCATAAATACAGAGAACAAACTGGTGGTTACCAGGGGGAGGTGGATGGAGAGATGGGTGAAGGGGTGTGGGAGATAGAGCTTCCAGTTACAGAATGAATAAGTCAGGAGAATAAAAGATATGATATAGGAAATATAGTCAGTGGTATTATTATAATGTATAGTGACAGATGGTAGCTACACTTGTGGCGAGCAGAGCTGCAATGCATAAACTTGTTGAATCACTATGTTGTACACTTGAAACTAATGTCACATTTTGTGTCAACTATACTTCAATTAAAAGAAAATGAAAAAATGAAAGGATTACTCATATCACTCTGTGGATAAGAGACTGTAGGAAGGTGATGATAAGAGCAGAGAGATCTGTGAAGAGGCTGTTGCAATGATTTAGGAGAGAGATGCCTAGCATGGTGGCAGGGGAGGTGGTGGTGGGGGTCCAGATTCTGTGCATATTTTGGAAGTGGAATCAACAGTATTTACTAAGGGATTGCATGTGGAGTAAAGGAAAGAAAGGTGTCAAGAAAGATAGTATTTTTTTTGGTCTAAATACCTAGAAGGATAAATTCCCTTTAGTGTAGATAGAGAAGGCTGCAGGTAGAGTGGGTGTAGGTGCCACAATATTGACTTTATCACAGGTGAATTTTTCATAATACTTTATTGACATTATTTCAGATTTTTGGCATAAAAATTTGATACCCAATTATTCATTTTTTAATATGAAATTTATTGTCAAATTGGTTTCCATACAACACCCAGTGCTCATCCCAACAGGTGCCCTCCTCAATGCCCATCACCCACTTTCCCCTCTCTCCCACCTCCCATCAACCCTCAGTTTAGTCTCAGTTTTTAAGAGTCTCTTATGGTTTATCTTCCTCCCTCCCTTTTTTTTTCCTTCCCTTCCCCCATGGTCTTCTGTTACATTTCTCAGGATCCACATAAGAGTGAAAACATATGGTATCTGTCTTTCTCTGTATGACTTATTTCACTTAGCATAACACTCTCCAGTTCCATCCACATTGCTACAAAAGGCTGTATTTCATTCTTTCTCATTGCCAAGTAGTATTCCATTGTGTATACAAACCACAATTTCTTTATCCATTCATCAGTTGATGGACATTTAGGCTCTTTCCATAGTTTGGCTATTGTTGAAAATGCTGCTATAAACATTGGGGGACAAGTGCTCTTATGCATCAGCACTCCTGTATCCCTTGGGCAAATTCCTAGCAGTGCTATTGCATACCTAATTATTCAAAAATCAGATCTACTAAGGGAAAAATTTTTCACTTTTCAGAAAAAATTGATTTAAATAATAAAAACAGTAAACCCTCATAGCATATCTAAAATGTGAATAAATTTAAAATAAATTTTTAGAAATACATTTATTACATAAAGATCAGACAAAGAAAATAAAGATGAGGCTGAGCAACATATAGTGAGAACTGCAGCACTTACTGCTTCGGTGCACACTGATCTTGATAGGTGGACTCAAAATGCCCTTCTGTTCTTGAATGTTCTGCTCTTATACTGAATACAATGATGAGTGCACACAACAGGTAATTTCGAAGCATCAGAGAAGAATCTTCTTAGAGGCTTAGGTAGAGAGGGCTCACCTGGCTTGGGTGGCCAGAATAGGACATTGTATACTTTATAGATGTAGAATCTACAAATATTCATGTTTTTAAACAACCGTAGAACAGTTGTATTGCATTTATAATATTGCACACCCAATGTCTAACACAAGCATAGCAGATTCCCCATACACTGAGAATGTATAAACGAATGAATATTGCTATAAAAGGCACATGCAGAGAGGATTGTGATAGCCCACATTGTTTTTATCTGCTTTTGACACTCAGCCACTGCCTTAAGGTGTCTTTAGATAGGACTGCTGACCACACTATTTCATTTTCCCTGTTCATTTGGCATAATTATGTATCCTCATCTGTCCCCTCAACTGTACCTACTGGAAATGTCTACAGCAGCAAGTTACAGAAAAACCTAACTACAGCAACTTATTTTGGAGGTGAACAGCCTAGGGATTGTACAAGAATCCAGCCTCTTCTTCAGCTCTGTTCTGCCATTCTTAGGTTGGATTTCATCCTTAAGCTTATCACCTCATGTTTTCAAGATAACAGATACACTTCCAGAAATTGCATGCTTACTCCAAGCAGAAGGAAGGAAGAGGAGATAAAAGAAAACAGTAACCATATCTACCTTCTTTTTTTACCCAGAAACCCTGAAGGTCCCTTTAGGTCTCATTAACCATAACTGTATTATAAGACTGGCTTTCACAAAAAAAAGCCTGGCCAAAAAATTATTTGTAGCGGATCATTCTGCTGCTCCAACAAAACCAGGGATCTGTTAAAATGAGGGAAATAGATATTAGGTAGGCAACTAATAGATCTGTTATACCAACTAAACTGTAAAGTCAATGGCCACTGGATCCATTGTTTTCTACTTTGGTCTTTATTGGGGACCCCCAAGTACCACAGAAGAGAACTAGACACTTATTGGCTGGGTGGATTCCAGTGACACCGAGCCAGGGAGTCTGTCCAAGGCTACAAATCTAGATAAGTTTTTCCTTTGATCTCTGGTACTTTCACTAACAACCAGACCTTCACCTTGAGATAAAACCACTGTGCTTCTGCCAAAGAGTGCTGCATGGCTCGTTAAGGGCTACCTTTAGCTGCCAAGACTCATCATCAAACTATCCTTGACAAATTTTAATTTTAGTTAAAGTAATTGGCCTAATATGAATCAGACTGACGGCCAGATTTCAGAACAGCCTCTAATAGTCCATAATATCCATGCTACCCAGGGGATTCAAGATGACATCGCCAAAGATAATTATTACAGGATGTAGGAGCTAATAGTGAGAGCTAATTAAAGGTCTTGTTTCACATATATTTCCTGCTTAAAGGAAGGAGATAGGGAGCTCTTGAGAGAAGTAATAGGTTTCTGGGGAAGGTAACTTCCCTTAGCAACTTAGAATGATGTCATGATTTTAACTTCAAAAAGTTTCTTCTCAGTACAGGGATAAGCCCCATGAAGAAAAGAGTTATAAATATCCAAACAACTTGGAGAAACTTACATATTAATCAAAGGGAAAGGCTAACAGGAAAAGTAGCATATCATATTATTAAAAGCACAGGTGTAGAGTAAAATGGACCTTGATTCAGATTCCAGCCCTGACACTAGTTTTGACACCTTAGGAAATTTATTTAAACCCTTGTAGTTGGTTTCTAATCTGGAAATTAATCTAATCTGACAGGCAATAGTGGTATCTTCACAGAATTGAGGCGAGAGTTAACATAAGATAATGAATGTAAAGCACATAGCCCAGACTTTGGCAAGTATCAACTGAACCTATTAAAGATGGTTATTTGGCAGAGTACATTGGCAAGTGGGCCAGGGTTCAGGCTACTAGGACTGCCCACACATCCTCGTGTCCCCACCTCTGGTTTCCACTGTGTACATTGAATTTTAGTGAAGATAAAGAATGCTATGTCCCAGAAAGCTCAGAAAAATGTTTATTCATTTATCTGTTGGTATAATAACTTATTGAATGCCTATTGTGTATGTATATGTGTGTGTGTGTGTGTGCACATGCATACACATATACATTACACACATACACCCACATGGTTCAACGGTGTGATCCCTGCATCTGGAATCTGTGGATCCCAGTAGAGGAGACCTGTGTGTGTATCAGTAGGTACAACACAAAGAAGAGGCTGCTGGCCACTGCACAAGAGGGACACGGAAGCACAATGAGGGTACAGGGGGAGGGTCTGGAATGGCTTTGTGGGGAGACATCAATTGAGCTGAGTCTTGAGGAGCTTCACTGGCACAGGTGGAGATCTGAGAGATCAACAACTCCAGTTAGAGGAGACAACAAGAACATGTAGGGCTATTTAAAAGGACCAAAAGTAATTCATTTTGACTACAGCTTTGGTGGTCAGAGCATCAGGGACCATTGTGAACATAGAATTGCTGAGATTCACTTATAGAAGGCCTCCAATACCATCTTTGGAAGGGCAGGAAAAGGAGGGATCTGCAGGCAGATTTGTAGAGTGGCAGATGGCAATTTGGGGGAGTTACATCTTGCAGGCCTCTTGGACTTTATAAAAGCAGAGCCTCATGAAGAAACATGTTATTTTACCTTTGGAAGGGTTTGGGCAAAACCCTCTCTCTGTCTGTGGGAGCAGTGGTTGTATGTGCCCTGGCACATGCGACTGGTGGTGTTTCTACTCTTAAAGAGCAAAGTTTTATGCTTTTATTGTTTTTTTTTCCCCTTCAACCATCTCCTAATTACCTCTGCATATTGTGAAAATATCATTGGTGGAGAATGGGAGGGTTCAGAATTTCCATCAAATGTCAGAATCTGCTTACCATGCCTCCTCCTGCTTCCTGGCTCCTGACTCCTGTTTTATGAGGTGCACCAGGCACAGACAGCAGGCAAAAATGTGCAGGGAGTTTGAAGCACAGATATACTGCTTCCTGAGCAGTCGATAAATCACATGTCTATCTCCTCCTCTCTACCAAGAAGATTTTCTTTCAAATGAAGTGCATGACCAGTGTTCAAAAGGGAGCCTTTCAACTTAATGGAAAACTGTGACTAATCAATCAGCCAAGGACTGTCACCCCAAGCAGCCCTGTGGCTAGAATCGCCCACCTACCCATTAAGAACAATTAGAGCTGCTCCATTAACATTCCTTTCCCTTCATCTCCTTCACTTGGACCAAAGCTGGCATCGTAAGGCGAGTTATAAACCACTGGTTTGGTTCATGAATTTTTTATTTCCTCCTTGCTCTCTGTTTGGAACTGTCAGGTACTCCTCCTCTTCCTCCAGGGCTCCATTTTTCTGTGACAGCTCTCCCAGACTAAGACTTGGAGCCCCTGGAGGTGAAGTGCCCACCTTGAGAAATGGTATTGTCTCTGACTGCCCCATGGTTGAGTGGTGACAAGGGAGAGAGACTTTTTGCACAGTGCAAGGGAGGGACAGAGGTCAGGGAAGGATGGGGGAACTCAGAAGTGGTGCCATGACCCTCTTTGTGGAGCCTGCCCAGTGCTGGGTGCACATCCTCAGAAACGACCACAGATGGTCTCTTCCATGGAGCATGCTCAGAAAGTCTCTTGGTGATAATTAGCTTCCTGCAGTAGCTGCTAAAGCTCATTTACCCACGATTAGGGAGGAATTGCTTTGCTTCAATTACCTCTTCCCAGCACCAATAAAGTGCACATTGGCAGCTCTGAGCTCAGGCACACACTCTCTTTCATGGAGTACCTCCAATTTCCACCTACAGCGATTTTATTATGGCAAAATATTTTACTTCTGATTAACTTGAAACAGTTTTTAAGTCTCTCTTTGCATTGAGAGATGTGAAGAAGTCAGTGAATGTATAGGTCAACCGTTTTGGGCAACAAATACAATCTTAGGAGTGGGGACTTGACCTAAAGTTCTTTAAAGCCCGGTCCCAAGATTTAAATGCCTTCTCACTCAGTCCTCCCTATTAGTTGAAATTTAACTGTTTCTTTGCTGACAAAATATATGTAGGAGATAATGTCTGTGGCTCACTCATACTCCCTTGAGTCTTAACATCTTAATACAGCCTTACAACTGCCTGAGCATTTTCTCTGGAGGCCAGAATTTATTCTTCTTACATTTTGGAAGACCAGAAGAGCAAGATAATGCCCTCCAGGAATAGGTGACAATGAAGGATGGATTGAGTTGGTGTGTAAATGCCCCAGTCCCTTTTTCCCTCTGGTAGATAACTCTGAAGATGGTGTTCTGCACTGGCTCTTGGAGTTCCCCAGAAAAATCAAGCCTTAGTTGTCTGTAGTGGTAATTAGCTCAACTCACCTTTTATTGGTTACTTCCTGCTCTATCTTACTTTCCTACTCTCTTCCCTATGTTTCCTGAGATTACCTTCTAAATAAATTTCTTACTCTTGAATCCTTGTCTCAGCATTTTTTTCTGGGAGAACCAGACAGAAAAAAATTTCATCAAGAGGAACAGAATATCTAGTCTGGGTCTTGTTACAGTAAAAAGGCACAGGATTGGGGGCAAAATTTCTGAGCCCCGGGTTAATGATTTACATTGAGCTTCATAGAAAATAATTCAAATGTTGGGCTTAAGGTTCAGCAAATTATAGGTAACATCTTCCTAATATGCATTATGAAATTACAATAAGATGTGGGGAGATATTTGGCCTGAAGGAGCTTAACTATTTGACTCTAGTCAGTGTGCTGAAAAGGATGCATCATGCCTTGAAATTCATCTGGTCTGATCTTTAAAATAACTGGGCAGACAGATCATAATGGGAAATTATATGTCTTGGCAGCCCAAGCAGATTGGGTGATGATCAGTCAACTGTTTAAAATTAACTATTTGTTCTTCCTTCTGTAATTTTTGCATTAAAGCTCTACTATGTGCATTGCACTGTGTGGATCGTGGAGGATGAGAGGGAAAGGAGACAGAGGACCTGCCCCCAAAAGACTTATGATTTTCTGATAAGCAAAAACTAAACTGGTAGACCCAAGGTCTTATACCTTCTCTATCTCTCTGTGACTGTGGGCAAGTTACTTCTCTTTTCTGGGTAATAATTTTCCATATGAAAAATTAAAAAAAATAGAGGACTAGATAATCTCTCATTGCCCTTCCAATTCTGATATTCTCTAACTCTTGTTTCCCAGTATTTCTAAGCAACATTTTGCACATTCTGTCTTTCAGAGATGAAGTCTTGGTATAAAGTTAATACAGAAATGTTTTCTATTTTTAATTTTTAAAAAATAGAACTACCCTATGACACAGAAATTGCACTTCTAGATATTTATCCAAAGAATAAAAAAATGCTGATTCAAAGGGACACATGGACCCAATATTTATAGCAGAATTATCAACAATAGTCAAATTATAGAAAGATCCCAAATGTCCATCAACTGACGAATGGATAAAGATGTGGTATATATACCCAATGGAATATTACTCGGCGATCAAAATGAATTAAACCATTTGCAACAATGTGGGCGGAACTAGAGTGTATTATGCTGAATGAAGTAAGTCAGTCAGAGAAAGACAAATATCATATGATTTCACCCATGTATGGAATTTAAAAAACATAACAGGCAAACCTGGGGGAAGGAAGGGAAAATAAGAGAAAAACAGAGAGGGAGCCAAACCATAAGAAACTCTTAAATACAGAGAACAAACTAAATGTTGTTGGTGGGATGTTGGCTGGGGGGATAGGCTAAATGGGTGATGGGCATTAAGGAGGGCACTTGTTGGGATGAGCACTAGGTGTTATATGTAAGTGATGAATCACTAAATTCTACTCCTAATACCATTACTACACTATATGTTAACTAGCTTGGATTTAAATAAAATTTAGCAAAAAAGAAATGTTTTCATATTTGTAGTCTATGACACAAATACTGTGATTAGCATTTAAAGTTTATATAGTTTTTTAAAATGTTTACTTATTTTGAGAGAGAGACAGAGTGTAAGCAGGGAAGGAGCAGAGAGAGAGGGAGACACGGAATCCAAAGCAGGCTCCAGGCTCTGAGCTGTCAGCACAAAGCCCAAAGCAGGGCTTAATGTCATGAACTGCGAGATTATGACCTGAGCTGAAGTCAGATGCTCAACCGACTAAGCCACCCAGGTGCCCCAGGTTTATATAGTTTTAAATGTAGGTAACATAATTTTTCTTTGCAGGTAACATAATGTTAAATATCATCATCAACGATGGATAATTTGATTGAACTCTTTTTTTAATGTTTATTTTTGAGAGAGAGGGAGAGACAGAATATGAGCAGGGGAGAGGCAGAGAGAGAGGAAGACACAGAATCCAAAGCAGGTTCCAGGCTCTGAGCTGTCAGCACAGAGCACCATGCAGGGCTCAAACTCACAAACCGCGAGATCATGACCTGAGCCGAAGTGGGATGCTCAGCTGACTGAGCTACCCAGGCACCCCATAATTTGATTGAACTCTTTAATGGGAATTTAAGTATTTGATTTTTTTCACTATTACTTTATTGTAATAAACATCCTATTGGATGTATTTCTTTTGCACTTTGTATAAAGGTTTCTACAGGGTAAAATAGCTGCATGTGGGAATTCTAGGAGAAAGGGTATAAACTGCAAAAATGCTAATGGATATTGCCAAACTGCCATCCAGTGTAAGTCTTAATTACTACATCTTTTAATGTTTCCCCCTCCAACTTTATTGAGGTAATTGACATATAGCATTGTGTAAGTTTAAGGTATACAATGTGATGATTGATATATCTATATATTGTGAAACAATGACCACAAAAATTAGTTACATCCTTGTCTACTCTGACATAAATTTAAGGAAGATAAAACAAAATCTGATATGTGAAAATGGCTTTGATTGAATTTTTAAATTTTATTTAAAAAAATTTTAATGTTTATTTATTTGAGAGAGAGAGAGAGAGAGAGAGAGAAGAGAGAGAGAATGAGAACAGCGGAGGGGCAGATTGAGAGAGAGACACAGAATCTGAAGCAGGCTCCAGGCTCCAAGCTGCCAGCACAGAGCCAGATGTGAGATCCCACAAACTGTGAGATCATGACCTGAGCCCAAGTCAGATGCTTAACCGAGTCACCCAGGCACCCTGTGTTGACTGCATTTTAACTTTGTCTTTAAATATGAGTGATAGTCACCATGGTTGTTATTTGTTAGCTATTTTATTTCTTCTTTTCTCTGTGAATGTCTTTCTTTTTGATTTGTTAACACATTTATCTATTAAGCCTTCTGTGTGTTTAACGTGTTGCAATTATTTTACAGTTATATTTTGTTTTCCCTTCTGATTTTGGTTTTGCTTTCTGCTACTCTGAAATTGAAAAATTTAATGTAATCAACATGGACAGTATTTCCCTTCATAACATTTTGTTTTTATGGCAAAACTGATTTTTTCTAAGACAATAAATATTTTCACTTGTGTTTTTTTCTATTGTTTTCTAAAAATTTCAGCTTTATTGTGGTATAATTGATATATAAAGTTGTAAGATATTTAAAGTGTACATGATGGTGATCTGATATGCCTATATATTTTGAAAGAATTTCTCTCATCTACTTAATTAACACATCCATCACCTCACATTAGTCTTTTTTCTTTTCTTCTTCTTCCTTTTTTTTGGTGAGAATATTTAAGTTCTACTCTTTTAGCAAATTTAATTTATAATTGTTATCAATTATAGTCAACATATTTTACATTAGATCCTTAGACCTCATTCAGCTTCTAGCTGAAAGTTTGTACATTTTTACCAACCTTGTCCTGTTCTCTTATCCTCCAGCCTGTGGCAACTGGTTTTCTACTCTCTGTTTCTGAGTTCAGCATTTTTAGGATTTCACATATAAGATAGCTTGTTATATTTGTCTTTCTTTGTATAGCTTATTTCACTTCTGACATAATGCTTTCAAAGATCCATCCATGTTGTCCCAAATAGCAGAATTTTCTTCTTTCTCATGGCTAAATAATATTCCATCATATAGTGTGTATATCTATATCTATAAGTTATTTAAATATATTATATATATAAATATAGTGGGAATATATTGTTTCCATATCTTGGCTACTGTGAATAACACTGCAATAAACATGGGAGAGCAGATCTTTTGGATATCCTCTTTTCATTTCCTTTGGATATTTACTTGGAAGTGGGATTACTGGATATATGGTAGTTCTATTTTTAATGTTTTGAAGAAGCTCCACACTGTTTTCCATAGTGGCTGCACCAATTTACATTCCCACAAACACAACACAAGTTTTCCCTTTTCTCTACATTCTCTCCAACACTTATTTCTTGTGTTTTTGGTAATAGCCATTCTAAAATGGATGGGGTGGTATCTCAATGTGTTTTTTTTTTAATTGTATGATTAACACTATATTTAACTTCAATATTTAACAATGGACATTTTTTCTTTTTTCTTTTTTTGGTAGTAAATCATTTCATATACAATTTAAATCACTCATCCTATCAGATTCCTCTCTTTTCCTCCTAAGAGAAAATCACTATTCCTTTTGTTCAAACTTTTATACTTCTACTACATATACACTTATTTTTATTTAATAATTATTAAGTATTTTTGGAATTTACAAAAATTATTTCACCTTACAAGTATAATTTTAAAATTTGATGTTCTATCTTTTCTTTGTATTTTTGAGGTATAGTAGACAATGTTATAATGTTACAATAATATATTAATTTCAGGTGTACAACATACTGACTTGACAGTTCCATATATTATTCAATGCTCACCATGATAACTATAGTCACCATACAATGTTATTACAATATTATTGACTATATTCCTATGCTGTACTTTTCATCTCCATGACTTATTTATTGTATAACTGGAATATTGCATCTCTTAATCCCCTTCACCTATTTTACTCATCCTTCTCCTTTGGCAACCATCAGTTTGTTTTCTGTATTCATGAGTCTGTTTTGTTTGCTTGTTTATTTATTTATTTATTTTAATTCCACATATAAGTGAAGTCATATGGCATTTGTCTTTCTCTGATTGTGTAATTTCACTTAGCATAATACCCTGTAGGTCCATCCATGTTGTTGTAAATGGAAAGACCTCCTTTTTATGGTTGAGTAATATTCCACTGTATACATACACCACATCTTCTTTATCCATTTATCTATTGATGGATACTTTGGTTGCTTCCATATCTTTTCTACTGTAAATAATGCTGCAATAAACATAGGGATGCACTTATCTTTTCAAACTAGGGTGTTCATTATCTTTAAGTGGATGCCAGTAGTGGAATCTTGGATCATATGGTAGTTCTATTTTTAAATTTTTAAAGAACCTCCATGATGTTTTCACAGTAGTTGCACAAATTTAAATTCCCACCAACAGTGCATGAAGGCTCCCTTTTCTCCACATCCCCTCTTTATTATTTCTTATCTTTTTGATAATAGCTATCCTAACAGATAAAGAGTGATATCTCATTGTGGTTTTTATTTGAATTTCCCTGACGATTATTAGTGATGTTGAGAACCTTTTCATATACTTGTTGGCCATCTGTATGTCTTCTTTGGAAAAATGTCTATTCAGTTTCTCTGCCCATTTTTTAATTGGGTTTTTTTTTTTTGGCTGTTCAATTGCATGAGTTCTTTATCTATTTGGATATTAACCCTCTATCAGATATATAATTTGCAAATATTTTCTCCCATTACAAAGGTTGTCTTTTAATTTTGGGGCACCAGACATGTGCACAAACTCCTTCCAGGGAGACATCAGTGACCTGAAGTGGGCCACTGGGGGAATGTGGAGATGGCATCCACTGGCCTCCTCAATCTCTCAGGAGAATTGCAGTCAGCTCTTAGATGATGCGTGCTAAATAAGAAGCCTGACCCTGAAGTAGCTTTTGAAGTATGCAAATAAAGCTATGTCAAAATAGCCCTCTTTCAGGAAAGATTGGGAAATGGGTATGTCTGTCTGCTCCTTGTAGGCTGAGCCCTGGATTGGGGGGGGGGGGGGAGGGTATAGCCAAAGCTAGTCTTCATGATCTTCTTAAAAATGGTTCCTTTGTTACAGTCTTATGAGTATCATGGGTGCAAGCTTCATTTGTTTTCAGAGCTAGGTATTCTGGGGACCTGTCCTTCAGGTGTAAGTTTTAAAAGTTAGGGTGCTAGATATTGGGTCCAAACCTTTGCTCTTCAAGGAGTAGTTGGGAGTTGTGGGTTCCCTCCTGATTATATATTGCTGCGTGGGGAGTAGTTCATCTAATCCATAACAATTGCTCAGTTAGTTTCTAGATTTCTTTCAAAGGGAATTTCTCCATGTGTAGTTGTAGATTTGTTGTGTGCATGAGAGGAGGGAAGCTCAGAAGCCCTCTATGTTACCATGTTGGACCAGAACCTCTTCCTAGTGTTTTTATGGTTTCATTTTTTTGTAAATATTTCAAATATTTTTGAAATATTTTGTAAATATTTCATCAATTAAGAATTTATTTTGGAAAAAATTAATGAGTGAGGGATACAATTTATTTATTTTTTCTAGATCACTAATCTGATGGCCCAGTGGTGTTAACTGAACAATCCAGATTTCCTCAGTGAATTGAAATGTCATCTCTATTATATATTAAATCACCAGGCCCACTTGAGACTATTTATATACTCTTTTTTTTCTATAATTTGACTATAATGTGTATAGGTGTGGACTTCTTTGGTTTTATCCTGTAAGAGTTTATTGAGTTCCACAGATGTATAGAGAAAAGGTTTTCATACAATTTGGGAAGTTTTTGATTATTATGTTTTCAAATATTCTTGCTGCCTTTCTTTCTTCTCCTGTGATTTCTCTTATGTTTATGTTCGTATGTATGATGTTGTGCTATGTGTTTCTGAACTTCTTCATTTTTTCCTCATTTTTTTTCTTTCTGTTTTTCCCTGCATTGTTAGGATCTTTTAGGCCAATATCACCTTCCCAACTACCCTTGAAATGTGCTATTGTTTTAGAGTTAATCTTTTGGCTAGGGATGGGGGACAGTTTCAATGGCTTTCCATTGGTTTTCTTCTCTATGATCTCTTCTATCCCAAATACCAAGGCCCCAATACGGGTGTTGAACTCACTCAGGAGCTAGGTGCACACTACATGTGAGCATTCTTTGAGTGGACTGACAGCTGGAGGATACTGACAGATACTGACAGATACTGACTTCCAGTATCTGGGGGAAAAGGCTCCCTCTTTACAGAGGACCTGTGTGGTGTATTTTTGTGTTTATCACAATTTGATCTTATTCGCTAAAAACTTTGATGTGCATACCTGCATATAAAAACATACATATATTTCAGAAAATATGTAAGGAAGTACTATATTATAAACCATATAATTTAGGGAATGATTAAAACTACTTGTTTTTGTCTTAGTTTGGTTTCCTGCAGAAGCAAACTCCAATTTAAGGACTATCCAGGAAGCACAAATGAGTGACTGGGAAAAGTGAGACAGAGGAGGGAAAAAAACCCATAAAATGTATGTAAATGAATGGCTTACTGGAGATCCATCTGACCAAAAGCCCTGAAAGAAACTGTATGGAATACATCTGAAGTTGTCCACCAGAAGGCAGGGAAATTGAAGCATTTATTCCCTTCTATCTCTATTGGTTGAGGATTATCCCTTGTGCTCTGCCAGTTCCAGTTTACACTCGCACTTAGTGGAGTTAGCTCTGGTGTTGCTGGAGAAAGTCCTTAGGAAGACACTAAGAGGTGCAAATTTTTGAGGCAAGAAGCTGTCACCATTTTGGAGCCATCTGTCACAGCTTCAGGTGACCTCAAGTGAACTGAGGGAATTGAAGCCATCAACAGTATCTGCTATAACTTTATAAGTGATTCTAGAAAGAATTAAGTTTCCAAATATATTTGGAATAGCAAAATAACTTATGTAAATTTCCACAAGCTAGCTTTGGATAATGGCAGGAATAATTCAGATTGAAGGTCAATTTCAGATCTTGTACTAGGCAGATATATGATGCTACCAGCCAGAAATATGTGGGGACTTGAGCAGCTTGCCCATTTAAACCTTTTTCTTTCTTTCTTTCTTTTTTTTTTTTTTTTTTTTTTTTTTTTTTTGCTTCAATAATCAAAGGAATGCTTGGTTAGATACCAATCTGTGACCAGCAGGACCTTGGGCCCATCTCTAGTGCCAGGGGTCCTGCTCTTAGCTTTGGTTCAGAAACATGTCCAGCATCATGTCTTTAATATCTACTAGTCAAGACTCATTGAAAGACTGCCTTTTAATGCATAGATTCTCCATTCCATTTTCTTTTATGATTGAACATAATTAAGGAAGCTTTCTTGATGACAGCATCCTTTAGAGAACTTTAAAGAAAGTCTGGTTTGTAGTGAACAAACCTTCTCAGGTCATTTAGTATGAAAGATAGACCCAATTGCCATAGTGGATTAATCAGGGGGACTAGAGAGAGAACACAGTTTGTTTTCCCACTGTATCATACCTGTGTGATCTATTTTCCATATCTTGGATTCAGGTAGGCTTGTTTTAAATACTTTCCTTATCTAAATTTTCACATGAGTACTTATACCTGTGAATGTGCATCACAGTGCCACATTGCCTAGGGAAGAGGGCAGCAAGCCTCCAAGATGTGTCATGATGTGCAGGAACCTTTGTGGTGTGACAAAGCTGCAGTTGGTAGAGATCCTAATGAATCTGGCATTCTTTTTTTTTTTTTTTTAATTTTTTTTCAACGTTTTTTATTTATTTTTGGGACAGAGAGAGACAGAGCATGAATGGGGGAGGGGCAGAGAGAGAGGGAGACACAGAACCGGAAGCAGGCTCCAGGCTCCGAGCCATCAGCCCAGAGCCTGACGCGGGGCTCGAACTCACGGACCTCGAGATCGTGACCTGGCTGAAGTCGGACGCTTAACCGACTGCGCCACCCAGGCGCCCCTTTCTTTTTTTTTTTTATTTTTTTATTTTTTTATTTTTTATTTATTTATTTTTTTTTTGAATCTGGCATTCTTAACAAGGAAACTGCACATCTCCTGTTTCCTACCTACTATATTCCTTTCAACTCTATGAATGGAAAACTAAAGTTGTCCTCATTCTAGGGTCTTATCTGTAATCTTTGCCCACAAAAAGATGCAGGATAGCGTTGATCAAGAAGTAGAGAGGAGACAGAGTAAGTGTTACTGATTCAGAATGGTATTGTTTCTGAATTTGCCCAAGATTAGGGTCATCAATTGGGGTGAATCCTAACTCTTTCTACAGAGCAATAAAGTCCCTGAGTGGGGAATCTTCTGAGTTTCCAGTACTCTGTAAAATATTTTTAATCATGCCACCTTTCTTTTTATAGGAAAAGCAGAGTGATATTTTGTGTGTGGAGTTCATAACTTAACAACATTCTCTCAGCAGAGTAAGGACACTTGCTCCATATGTTTGCTTTCATTATTAATAGCATGTTCACATTTCAGATGAATGTTATGCCAAATTAACCTAATTATGCATGGCATCTAATTTTCTGAGTGATAGGCAAGCCTTTAGGGGCTTTTTTTTTTTAATTGTGAAGAACACTCAAATTGCAGCTGTGAAGCTTTGGTAGGGATACAAGTGAAAGAGAGATAACAATCTGGTGGATTTCCAAGAGGAATCCTCTAAAAGAGGGAAAATCTATTGTCCTTTTTATTTAATAATCTCATCTAGGCATATGGGTTTGCATGAATATTACATCATTCAAAAACATCCTTTTCCAGACTTACTCCTTATTTCTTTCCTTTGTATCTTTGCTCCATCTCTGAATAACTATCCAAATCAGGTATTTTCCAAATAGGTTTGCTTCAGTTGTTAACTGAAAACAATTGCTGATGGCTGCCAGGAGTGATGTTGAGAAAGACTCTGGGACTGTGCCTTATTTAACAAGAAACACAGTGTGCCCAATTTAAGATGTCTGCTCATATTTGCCCACCTTTTCACTGTTCTTGATCTATGGGACCCCAGTCCTACTCTTGTCATCATCTTTTCTCATTTGGACAGTGCCACTGCAATCCCAATTATGTTTCTGCTACCATGATTGTCTTTGCCCCACTCTTGCCTCCACACAGCTGCCAGATCCCCACTGAATCTCATTAGAAGCACCAGGACTTGACTGAGAAATTCTTCATTGAGTAGACTTGTCCTGTACATTGCAGGGTGTTTAGCATCCCTGAACCTCCCTAAATCCCAGTAGTATCCTCAAATCATTGTGACAACCAAAAATATCCCTACATGTTTCCAAATGTCTTCTGGGGATGCCCATACTGCCTCTGTTGAGAAAAATCCATTTTTTCCATGTTAAAATAATGTAATGATAAAAAAAATACCTAAAAGTGAATGTTTCTATGACTTCACATTTTACTTGGGTTAAATTCCAACTCTTCACCATGACTTTCAGACTGCTGTGTTTCAACCACTTTGACCTTGTATTTCAAGACCACATCAAGCTTTGATTCTTTTTAGTAGCTTTTCACCATATCTGTTTCTATGCCTGAGTGTCTGCCCCATCACCTCTCCCTAGCCCTAATTTTCACCTGTGGGCTCCTTCCCTTCCTTCAGGTCTCATTCGGCTTATCTATCAGCTCCTCAGACAGCCTTACTTGATTCTGATCACTTTATATAAGTAGGCTCTCCCACCCCTGTTTTCTTCCACCACTGCCTTCTATTTGTTACCATTATAGCATTTTCTCAATTTGTAATCCTATATTCATTTATGTGTTGGCTTTACTCTTTGTCTTATGTCACTAGCTCCATAAGGACAGAGACAAAATCTATTTGGATTATGACTTTATGACCTGGAAGATATCTGCAGATGGCTGGTGACTGTAGACACCTCTAATGGGTTTGAAGGGATATGCTACAGAGGGCAGCTAAGCTCATTTCCCAGATGTGTCTGGAGGATACCAAAAGCATTTCTACCTCAATTTGGTGCAATAATACTTGGCTGTAGGAACAAATAGATGGTGCTCTGTTTCTAGTTACCAAAGTGTCTTAGACAGCCCTCAATAAGTGGCAAGGAAAAGAACTTCTGAATCTGAGTTTGGAAATAGCCAGGAGAGAGCTTTTGGGTCTGAAGGAGACATGTGGATGTCAGAGTCCCTGTGGATCCACTGCCTCTGCCATTCCAAGATTTAATGAGAACAATTGCCCTGTCCTTCACCTTTACCCTGGGATATCTGAGATCTGAGATCTCCAATCCAGAAAAAGGAGTGGGCAGGAGAAAACACTGACTCTTCACCCTGAAATGTCTGAATTTAGCTGGGAGAGAATTAGTGTATCTAGAAGTAGCTAGGTTAAGTTTATGCACCAGGCAAAATGGAATTTAACCCCAAAACTGAGTTCAGTTATAGAAAGTTAAATTTTTGCACACTGAGCTTTGTGATGGAAAATTCATAGCATGTGTAATGATAATAAATGTTAATAATGACTATTCTGATTTATACTCTATAGCAGTCACATCTCTTTGGTTCTTACAATGACACATTGAGGATATACTAGAGCTGGGCTCTGACTCTAGGTGTTCTTTCTTTGGCAGCTTGTCTCCTTGTTACTGGGCCTCGTGCTGCATCTTGGAGCTCTCAGGGGAGATTAGAATTTTAGATCAAATAACATGAAGGCTGTCTGTCTTGGAATCCTGAGTTAGGTGTTTGCTTGCCTAAATAACCTATTGTGGGGATCTTTCCAGAAGAGATGAGTGGAGATCTTGGATCTGTGGATGGTATTTCCTTGAGTCTCCTAGGCTACCAGAAGCTTGAGATCTCTCGCCATTTCTCCTTGGTCTCACTCTATCAAGATGCAGGATCAGGGCTGCCTGTGCTTGGATGGGTTTCTAGCAGCCTCTCTGGCAGGAGGGTTTGAGACTGAGAGAGGTCTGTTGATAACTATGGGCTGAGGCTGTATTACAAACACCCATGTGCTGAACGCAGAGACTTGAAGGAGGCTCTTAAATTTCTCAGTACCTGTGTGCTCTGCATGGGGCCAGATGGGGCACTGCTCTGTGCAGGCCTCTCATCAGGCCATGAGAGCCTGTTACAGGCTGCTAGTTTTAGCACCAAATCTTACATGCTATTGTCAAGGGTCTCTCAAACTTGAGGTTGAATGCTGAAATTAATACTAACAGTGTTATCATCAAAAGGAATGTTTGGTGAACATCTATTGTATGCCAGGCACCAAGCTAAATCCTTTACTATATTAGCTCATTTAATTCTTGTAATAATGCAATATAGGAGATACCATCATTGCTTTCATTTCAGTGGTGATGATTTGATACTTAGAGATATTTGGAAATAATATCCAAAATCACACAGCTGAACCTTGGACTATCTGGCTTTAGAGTGGGATTCTAAATCACTGGGCCATACCTTACTATCATAATCATGGCCATCATGATTGCCCCTATGTGTCAGGTACTGTGCAAAGTGCCTTATGACTAAAGGAAGCTCTAAAGTTATATATGGGGTATGCCAGCAGACTTTCATAGGTAAGTCCACATCACTGCTAACAAAACCCTAGGGTCAATTGTTGACACCTGAGCTAGACTTATCAGCGTGAGCATCAGAGGTGTGAAGGTACCACAAAGGCATTGGCTGTCCTTCAAATTGTGATTGGACTTGTGCATTGTGCACTGGACTGTACTGTTACTCCTGTGGGCAGAGCAGAAGTTGCACATTCACTTGGGTCTCTGGATGAGGCTCTCATTGTCACTGAGGAATCTACAGCCAGGGCAATCCAGAATTGACTGATTTATCTCTGGAACCTGTTATTATTTTGCCTAGTAGGTATTGCTGTCTCCATTTGACAGATGGAGAATTTGAGACCCAAAAACCTTAAGTGAGGTATCTGAAGATGTATAACTAGTAAGTGACAGCGCTGAAATTTGTCTGTTCTGTACTGGTGCTCATGTTATCTCCATTCCTCTGGTGCTCAATTATTATCAATATCAGAAATTTTCCTCTTTCAATTTTCTTCCCTTCAGTATGATGACAATAAGACAGATCTAAGTGGCTTGGGAAGAAACCACTCCCTCACAACATATATATGCATGTCTTCTATGTGAGATTGTGATTAGAGCTATTTAAATAATATGTCCATATAGATTTCCCCTTTCTTTCCAAATCTGTCCCACAGAGGAAGTTAGGTGGTTAAAGTTTATTGGTATTCCAATGGTACAGTTTGCAGCAATGTTTTTCAGTTGATCAGAATTATCTGAGGCATTTTTGAAAAGTACTCATGCCTGGGTCAACTCCAGAGTTTTGGCACGGATGGTGTGCAGAAAAGAAATCTGTGTTTTTATTTTTTTCCACTTTTTAATTAAGCTTTTAGATTCCAATATAGTTAACATACAGTGTTATATTAATTTAAGGTGTACAATATAACAATTCAACAATTCTGTACATTACTCAGTGTTCATCATGAAAAGTGTAGTCTTTAATCCTCATCACCTATTTCACCCATCCCCCCATCCACTTCCCCTCTGGTAGCCATCAGTTTGTTCTCTATAGTTAAGAGTTAAGAGAAATCTGTGCTTTTAACAATCCATACCCTCCATATGTTTGGTAGCTACTTATGAAGAGGACAGAACCTTGGCTTATGAGCTTGGAGTCTTGGATTCCTAACAGGGTCTCCGTGATTTGCTTCATAACTTTATTTTTTTAATGTTTGTTATTTGTTTGCTTGCTTATTTATTTATTCAAAACAGAGAGAGAGAGAGAGAGAGAGAGAGAGAGAGAGAGAGAATCTCAAGCAGGATCCATGCTGTCAGTGCAGAGCCCGATGAGGGGCCTCAATCTCACTACTGGTGGATCAGGACCTGAGCTGTTATCAAGAGTATGACACTTAGTCATCTGAGTCACCCAGGCACCCTGCTTCATAACTTTAATTACATAGCATTTTCTGTGTCAAACTTTGTTTCCCCAACTATCAAATAAGGGTAATTGGAATAAATCAGTGGTTCCAAAAAGGTTTCCTACAGGATTAATATTCCTGGCATATGTGTTCTCTTTGAGCTGTACAGAGGCAATATTAAAAATACTTCACACGTATGCAAATGCGGGTCATCAAGAAGATGCTGGCCGTGATGGTGAAATAAGATTCTTGAGGTGATTTGTTGGTTAGAATTTGTTGACTAATCCTTTAGTTACCAGATGATGGAACACACTGAGGTTTGTGGGGCAGACCAGGGAGCCCAGGGTTGTGGTGGGAGTCATTTGGAGGACCTGGGATAATGACTACTTACCAATTCAAATGTAAGGATGTCACTATTTTGACAACCCTTACAGCAGAGCTGGTGAGTGCCAGATGACTACCAGCCTTACCTGTATAGTAATTTTGTTATTCTTTATTATTATCATTTGTTTTTATTATAGTTAAAATATTAAATTAGTTACCAATACTTAAGTACAGGGGAACATTTAATTTATAAACCTGGATATACAGCTTGTCTTGGAAAAAAAAATATCTGGACACACTGGTTCTGAACTTCTGCCTGGCAACAATTTCTTGTGGTTGAAAAGTGGTTGCTCCCTTGAACTCAGCAGGTATTCTCCATATCCTGACAGAGCCTGACCAGCCACTTCTTCCATTTATCCTCCCTGCTGGATTGTATAGACATTTGATTTTGTGGTTCTTTGCCTAATAAGGTCCTTTTCAGCCTTTAAGCTTAAGGGATTTTTTATTCTTTTGCTCTCCGATCCTATTCCT
Organism: Neofelis nebulosa; assembly: GCF_028018385.1. Classification (NCBI taxonomy): domain Eukaryota; kingdom Metazoa; phylum Chordata; class Mammalia; order Carnivora; family Felidae; genus Neofelis; species Neofelis nebulosa. Next base: position 24,810,023 of record NC_080798.1, on the reverse strand, counting down.
GAATGAGGTGAAATGGGCAGGCAAGTAGGTGAAGTACTGAAAACTGAACCCTGTAAGGAGTCAGTGATTTTAAGGTGAGATTTGAAGCCTATTAAAGTAGGTGACATCTCTTTAAGCTATAAATTGCCTCCTGTCAGGAGCTGGGTAGGTAGGCCTTGTTGCAGATTAATCCCAAGAATGTTTCATTAAAATCTCTGCATATCCAGCAGTGGTAGGTGACATCCTGACTTGACTTGACTTTTTCCTGAGGTGACATGCCTGTCCTTTATGCCACAAACTATATCTACAGCTTCTCCCACTTTCAGCCTCAATTATAGGAGTGGCTTGTTGATTTGACTTTAATTCTGAGTTACCTCCTTGAGACTGTGTGCTGGCTGAGGTCTCTGCTTTCTGAAGTCTTGTTAAATGTCTGTCACAGAACTGACAACCTTGGAGGATTTCACACTAAAGAGCAAATCATCTCAGCCTTTGGAGTCCTGACTCAGACAGAAAAAAAGGGCAGACATTACCTCTCATCTGGCAGCCTTTCCCCAAAGAACCTGATTCCCAAGTTTTTTCTCATTTTCCTTATCTGAAATACAAAGGCCCCAGAACGTGATTTTGTTCAAGAATCGGATGTATTGCTGAGTCTGCTCAGTGAAGGGTGGGCTTTGTATTTTACACTGAATAACAACACTGGCAAAAATGATAATAATAATAATAATAATTAATAATAAATGCTTTCTTCCTTGTTTCCTCACTTATTGACTAAGCATCTATTACCAGACACATCATAGACTTACTGTCTTAAGAAAGAGGCTATCTTAGTGTGGGATGCCTCAGAAGCAAATACTGAGACAAGGATTCCAGTGCCAATAGTTTATTTTGGAGGTTCAGGAAACAGAGGAGTAGACAGGAGATATAGGGAAGGGAAGACAATCAGCAAAGGGTGTTCTATTAAGCCAGATGCCATACTAAACAACACAGTGAACTGAAGCTTAAACCTATAAGAGACTGAGAAAATATGTAAAACACACAGCTCAGGATTATTCCTCCCAAGGGAAAGGGAGCTAGGGTATTTATATACCAATTTTAGAGGATCATTGGTTGAGAGCTTCTGGCAGAGGCTGTTAATTCCTTGGCACTTCAGCCTGCTGCATAGTAGCCTTCAGTTTCCAAGAAAAGCTCTCAGAACCTGAGATACAGAAGTTGGCTGAATTCCCTAAAATCATAGAATGAGAGGGATATAGGTGGGGCCCTGAAAATATCTGCTATAGAAAAAAAAACATTAATTAAATATTAACTCAGGAAAACCCATAAAATGACAACAATGATAAGGATTCTAAGGAGAGATGCATTTAGTGGAAATCTGTTCTGGTCAGGTTTATTTTAATAAAAGCTTTACATATGTAATTTATTGAATCTTTTAAAAATCCATGAGATTGAATAACTTGCCAGTATGGGGCAGAGCCAAGACTTGAATCTAGGGTTCTATGTTGGAAACCGATGCTTAGTTGCCTACTTTGTTTTATCCACATATAAACTCATCTTCTTTTGGCAATATGTAGAGTGAAAATAGCAGACAACTGTGGTCAGAGAGAATTAAATAACAATGTAGATACACCCCAAGGGAAACCTTCTTTCAACTGAATGCAAACCTAACCTGCCATCTTTGCATTCCAATTGTATTTTAAAAATAGTGGCTGTGCACATATTACAAAGGTGGAGAGGAGCCAGAGTACTTCCAGGGGAGAAGAAATCATCATTTTTGCCTCTATGTCTTTTCATGAACTCTTAGAGCATATCCCCAACCCCCAAATGCCTAGGAAGCTAATAGAAGTATTTGGCCACAATTCCAAGGATTGCTGATTTTTATTTCATGAGCTGAACACAATTTTTCATGACTGATTATGAACTGGGTTCCAATGTTGTTATTATATAACCAACAAAATATTTGGTAACAATGTATCCAAAGAAGTATAGTGCCAGAGAATTAGGGCCAAGTGGAATGTCATGTTTCATAGTAAAAATAAATCCATCTCTGGACACGGACATTTCAAGAGAACAAAAATTTGGTTTCGATGTTACGCCAAACTGGATAGCTTAATGGACATAAAGGAGATACTTAATGGATTTTTTCCTGGATAAAAAATGATCAGCTAAGAGTTAATTAGAGATTTCAACCCATGGGAAGGGCAGCTTGAAGAGAACCAAGGTCATTCATGCCTGTTTGTCTATGAACAGCTTAGTTGTCTAAATGTTGTACTGCTTGTTTTAAATTCAGCAAGTGTTTACTGTGTGTCCAAGTTTTCCTTAAAGATAACTTATCATCTTACTCAGGTGGTACTGAGGACTTTGAGATTAGCATCAAATGCTCGTTATTTGCAATGTTTTTATTTGAAAGTAGCAAGAAATTATGACTAGTTTTTGACAAGCTGAATCCTACATTCAGCTGTATGATTTTTTAAAAATAGTACATGGGTTAGGCTTGAGAAGACCTAAGTTTGACTGGCTCCCCTATTTGTAGCCTATATGAATTTTAAAAGAGCACTTTCACCTTTAGGCTTTGTTTCTTCATCTGGATGATGGTGAAACTAGGAGGTCTCTAAACTCACTTCCTCTAAAAGTCTGTGAGACATATTTCTTTCCTACCTTTTCCTTCTCTGACTCCCTTAGGCCGTGGTATACAGAATGGACTGCATAAGGAAAAGAAGAGGCCAGGTTGCCTGACGTGGTGATGCAGGTGTGAACTGATGACAATGGGAAAGGATATAAAAGAGAGATCAAAGGGAAGTTTAGAAAGCAGAATCAGATAGCTGGTGTGTATGTGTGTGTGGCTTGAGGGTAGGGAGGTGGGTGGGTGGTACCTTTCCAAAGAGATATGGGAGCCAGGAAGCAAGTTATCTTTAGAAGTAAAGGTGATGTGTTAAGTCCTGGGAGTACATGAGTCTGGCTTTCTTACTAAGCTTCAGGAAAGTCACTCAACCACCAGGAACTTTATTTTCCAGATTTTCTATAAAGTAGAAATAAGATTAGAAAAGAACCTGAGACTCTAGGAAGATGGCGGTGTAGGAGGACGCTGGGCTCACCACGTCCTTCTGATCACTTAGATTCCACCCACACCTGCCTAAATAACCCAGAAAACCACCAGAAGACTAGCAGAACAGATTCTCCAGAGCCAAGTATAGACGAGAAGCCCACGGAAGAGGGTAGGAAGGGCGGAGAGGCGGTGCACATTACACGGACTGGCGGAAGGGAGCCGGGGTGGAGGGGCAGCCCACCAGCCAAGCAGAGCCCCGAGTCTGGCTTACAAAAGCGGAAGGGCAAGAAGGAGTGTGTTAGGACAGCAAATGGGACTTAACATCTGGAAGGTTATAAGCTAACAGCTCTGCTTGGAGAGCAGGAGGGCTGGAGGACAATGGGAGGGAGAGTTGTTGAGCCCCGGACACAGAGCTCAGCTTGGTGGGGAATAAGGTGCTCACCAGCGCCATCTCCCTCGCCCATTCCCCAGCCAAAATCCCAAAGGGAACCAGTTCCTGCCAGGGAACTTGCACTGCGCAAACACCCAAAGCTGTGCTTCAGTGGATCCATCCCTCTGGTGGGTCTGACTCTGTCCCGGTGCCACAGAGCCCCTCCCGAAGCAGATCCCTGAAGGAAAAGCAAAGTGAGCCTGCCCCTCCCCCCCCCCCCCCGTGCACCTTGCCGATCCACCCCAGCTAATATGCCAGATCCCCAGCACCACAAGCCTGGCAGTGTGCAAGTAGCCCAGATGGGCCACGCCACCCCACAGTGAATCCCACCCCTAGGAGAGGGGAAGAGAAGGCACATACCAATGTGACTGTGGCCCCAGCAGTGGGCTGGGGGCAGACATCAGGTCTGACTGTGCCCCGCCCACCAATGCAAGTTATTCAAGACAGCACAGGGGAAGTGCCCCACAGTTCCACACCACTCCAGGGACTATCCAAAATGATGAAACGGAAGAATTCCCCTCAAAAGAATCTTCAGGAAATAGCAACACCTAACAAACTGGTCAAAAATGATTTAAATATAACAGAGAGTGAATTTAGAATAATAGTCATAAAATTAATTGTTGGGCTTGAAAACAGTACAGAGGACTGCAGAGAATCTATTGCTACAGAGATCAAGGGACTAAGGAACAGCCAGGAGGAGTTAAAAAATGCCATTAATGAGCTGCAAAATAAAATGGAGATGAAGACAGCTCGGACTGAAGAGGCAGAGGAGAGAATAGGTGAACTAGAAGGTAAAATTAAGGAAAAAGAAGAAGCTGAGAAAAAGAGAGATAAAAAAATCCAGGAGTGTGAGGGGAAAATTAGAGAACTAAGTGATGCACTAAAGAGAAATAATCTACGCATAATTGGTATTCCAGAGGAGGAAGAGAGAGGGAAAGGTGCTGAAGGTGTACTTGAAGAAATAATAGCTGAGAACTTCCCTGATCTGGGGAAGGAAAAAGGCATTGAAATCCAAGAGGCACAGAGAACTCCCTTCAGACGTAACTTGAATTGATCTTTTGCACGACATATCTTAGTGAAACTGGCAAAATACAAGGATAAAGAGAATATTCTGAAAGCAGCTAGGGATAAACGTGCTCTAACATATAAAGAGAGACTGATAAGACTCGTGACCGATCTCTCTACTGAAACTCGGCAGGCCAGAAAGGAATGGCAGGAAATCTTCAAAATGATGAACAGAAAAATATGCAGCCAAGAATCCTTTATCCAGCAAGTCTGTCATTTAGAATAGAAGGAGAGATAAAAGTCTTCCCAAACAAACAAAAAAAGAAGGAATTCGTCACCACTAAACCAGCCCTACAAGAGATCCTAAGGGGAATCCTGTGACACAAAGTACCAGAGACATCACTACAAGCATGAAACCTACAGACATCACAATGACTCTAAACTCATATCTTTCTATAATAACACTGAATGTAAATGGACTAAATGCGCCAACCAAAAGACATAGGGTATCAGAATGGATAAAAAAAAACAAGACCCATCTATTTGGTGTCTATAAGAGACTCATTTTAGACCTGTGGACACTTTCAGATTGAAAGTGAGGGGATGGAGAGCTATTTATCATGGTACTGGAAGTCAAAAGAGACCTGGAGTAGCCATACTTATATCAGACAAACTAGACTTTCAATTAAAGGCTGTAACAAGAGATGAAGAAGGGCATTATATCATAATTACAGGGTCTATCCATCAGGAAGAGCTAACAATTATAAATGTCTATGCGCCAAATATGGGAACCCCCAAATATATAAAACAATTACTCACAAACATAAGCAACCTTATCAACAAGACAGTGGTAATTGCAGGGGACTTTAACACCCCACTTACAACAATGCATAGATCATCTAGACAGATGGTCAATAAAGAAACAAGGGTCCTGAATGACACATTGGATCAGATGGACTTGACAGTTATATTTAGAACTCTGCATCCGAAAGCAACAGAATATACTTTCTTCTCGAGTGCGCATGGAACATTCTCCAAGATAGATCACATACTGGGTCCAAAACAGCCCTTCATAAGTATACAAAACTTGAAATCATACCATGCATACTTTCAGACCACAATGCTGTGAGGCTTGAAATCAACCACAGGAAAAAGTCGGGAAAACCTCCAAAGGCATGGAGGTTAAAAAACGCCCTACTAAAGAATGAATGGGTCAACCAGGTAATTAGAGAAGAAATTTAAAAATATATGGAAACAAACGAAAATGAAAACACAACAATCCAAACACTTTGGGATGCAGTGAAGACAGTCCTGAGAGGAAAATATATTGCAATCCAGGCCTATCTCAAGAAACAAGAAAAATCCCAAATGCAAAATCTAACAGCACACCTAAAGGAAATAGAAACAGAACAGCAAAGACAGCCTAAACCCAGAAGAAGAAGAGAAATAATAACAATTAGGGCAGAAATAAACAATATAGAACCAAAAAAAAAAAAAACTGTAAAGCAGATCAACGAAACCAAGAGTTAGTTTTTTGAAAAAATAAACAAAATTGATAAATCTCTAGCCAGGCTTCTCAAAAAGAAAAGGGAGATGACCCAAATAGATAATATCATGAATGAAAATGGAATTATTACAACCAATCCCTCAGAGATACAAGCAAGTATCAGGGAATACTGTGAAAAACTATATGCCAACAAACAGGACAACCTGGAAGAAATGGACAAATTCCTAAACACCCACACATTTCCAAAACTCAATCAGGAGGAAATAGAAAGCTTGAACAGACCCATAACCAGTGAAGAAATTGAATCGGTTATCAAAAATCTCCTAACAAATAAGAGTCCAGGACCAGATGACTTCCCAGGGGAGTTCTACCAGACGTTTAAAGCAGAGATAATACCTATCTTTCTCAAGCCATTCCAAGAAATAGAAAGGGAAGGAAAACTTCCAGACTCATTCTCTGAAGCCAGTATTACTTTGATTCCTAAACCAGACAGAGGCCCAGTAAAAAAAGAGAACTACAGTCCAATATCCCTGATGAATATGGACGCAAAAATTCTCAATAAGATACGAGCAAATTGAATTCAACAGCATATGAAAAGAATTATTCACCATGATCAAGTGGGATTCATTCCTGGGATGCAGGGCTGGTTCAACATTTGCAAATCAATCAACGTGATACATCACATTAATAAAAAAAAAAAAGAAAGAACCATATGATCCTGTCAATCGATGCAGAAAAAGCATTTGACAAAATTCAGCATCCTTTCTTAATAAAAACCCTCAAGAAAGTCGGGATAGAAGGAACATACTTAAAGATCATAAAGGCCATTTATGAAAAGCAACAGCTAACATCATCCCCAATGGGGAAAAACTGAGATATTTTTCCCTGAGATCAGGAACATGACAGGGATGTCCACTCTCACAGCTGTTGTTTAACATAGTGTTGGAAGTTCTAGTAGCAGCAATCAGACAACAAAAGGAAATCAAAGGAATCAAAATTGGCAAAGATAAAGTTAAACTTTCACTTTTTGCAGATGACATGATATTATACATGGAAAATCCGATAGACTCCACCAAAAGTCTGCTAGAACTGATACATGAATTCAGCAAAGTCGCAGGATACAAAATCAATGTACAGAAATCGGTTGCACTCTTATACACTAATAGTGAAGCAACAGAAAGACAAATAAAGAAACTGATCCCATTCACAATTGTACCAAGAAGCATAAAATACCTAGGAATAAACCTAACCAAAGATGTAAAAGATCTGTATGCTGAAAACTATAGGAAGCTTATGAAGGAAATTGAAGAAGATATAAAGAAATGGAAAAACATTCCATGCTCATGGATTGGAAGAATAAATATTGTCAAAATGTCAATACTACCCAAAGCTATCTACACATTCAGTGCAATCCCAATCAAAATTGCACCAGATTTCTTCTCGAAACTAGAACAAGCAATCCTAAAATTCATATGGAACCACGAAAGGCCCCGAATAGCCAAAGTAATTTTGAAGAAGAAGACCAAAGCAGGAGGCATCACAATCCCAGGCTTTAGCCTCTACTACAAAGCTGTCATCATCAAGACAGCATGGTACTGGCACAAAAGCAGACACATAGACCAATGGAATAGAATAGAAACCCCAGAACTAGACCCACAAACGTATGGCCAACTAATCTTTGACAAAGAAGGAAAGAATATCCAATGGAAAAAAGACAGTCTCTTTAACAAATGGTGCTGGGAGAACTGGACAGCAAAGTGCAGAAGAATGAAACTAGACCACTTTCTCACGCCATTCACAAAAATAAACTCAAAATGGATAAAGGACCTGAATGTGAGACAGGAAACCATTAAAACCCTAGAGGAGAAAGCAGGAAAAGACCTCTCTGACCTCAGTCGTAGCAATTTCTTACTTGACACATCCCCAAAGGAAAAGGTTGGTTACCTAATTGGCATCTTTTGTGTTTTAGCTTAATTATCACTCCTCAACGAAATCTTCCTTTTCTGACCCAGCCCTATAGACCAGGTTAAGAGCTGCTCTTCTTACTTCCATAGCACCCTGTTATTTCTCTATTATAGCACTGGTTTTAGTATGAAGATTTCTTTGCTTATTTTTTACTCTTTCAGCTTGAAGGTCTGTGATGTCAGGGACTCTCTACTCTGCTCCTTGTTCTTCCCTCAGCACCTAGCACAGGCCAGGAACATAGAAGGAGCTCACTGAATAGCTGTTGAATGGGTAAAGTTTAGTTTCTTCCCAAGGGTAATTGGTTTAAGTATTTTATGGACACCTCAAACTCACCTTGTCCTATACTGATAGAGACCTGAGCCTTCAAGTTTTAGTTGGCTAGGTCTCTCTGTGACTTTCTCCCCTCAACTTCAACTACAGGGGAGCTATAGTCTTTGGGTAAGGTAGTATTGGAAATAAGACAGAATATTTTGGACAGAAAAAATTGCCTCCCCTTTCCTGTGAAATACTGAATGTTGTTTGAGGGGAATGGCAGAGAGTGGTAGTCTCTGACCATTTTCCACCACCAAGAAGGGACTTTTCATTTCTACAACATTCCAGGCCCACTGAGGCAGAGAATGCCAAATGAGATATCTGACCAGAAATGCAGTTTCAACAAATACTTTCCTTTCTTCAGGATTTTTTATTTCATGAAAAGTTGGTCTTAGTTGTGGCTTATGTAGAGGACTTGGGAGTATGTGAAATAGTACCAGTTCTGAAGTTAATCTGAAGTTAATCTAAAGTTAATCTTCCAATAAAACTCTACCAGCAAGTCATGGTGGCCAGCATTTATAAACCAGAATAAACAATTTCCACAATATGTGACACTTGATGAAGATTGCTAGGCACAGTGCAATTGGGATTTTATATGGAGTGTTAATATTTTATGTACATATAAGAACAGCTGATAATTAACATACAAGCAGATCCAAAATTGTGTGTTGAGGCTGAACCAGGAGATTACTTATGTGTGAGGCAGGTCACCCTGTGTTGTGCCTTGATTATTTTCCAAATCCAAATAACCCTCAATGTGTAGATGCATTGGATCTGACACTTGGCCTTGTCTATGTCATAAAAGAGTTTATGAAACACATTAAAGAGATGGCACAATTTTGCTATGTTGTAGATAGCAAAGGCATGGGCAGGGTGATGGGGAAGGATTACCACTACTGATTAGGTTATGAAAGAAAGCTGGCCTATGACATGGTTTACAATTTCTGGTAATTAGGGAATATGTGGGAGTGTTGATCAACTTTGCCTTTCTGAGTAAAATGTAGATGTGTGGGCCTTGTGCCCAGAAGATACAGCTGGTCTCAGTATAATGTAGAACAATTTCCTGTTAACATGGACAACCTGCATTTGAATATGCAGATATAATCTTAATAATAATGATTACAGTTTTTATTCCACCCATCTATTAATTTAATTCATTCAATATTAGATTTTTACTAAATATTAAAATAGCACATGATGATTAACTGTATGCATTAGTCAGCATAGGCTAAGTTAAAAAAAAATGACCCCTAAAATTTCAATTCATTTTAAGTTCATGTCCATCATGGGTTGACTTTGGCTATCCTGCATCATCTTCATTCCAGGACCAAGGCAGAAAGAGCAGCTATTACCTGATGCATGCTGGCTTCATGATCTATTGCAGGCCATGTATTGACACTCAAAACTCTGTTCAGAAGTGGCCACTGTCATATCAGTAGTCAAAGTAAATCACAATGCCCCCAGGTGTCAGTGGAGTGAGATGTCTCATCCTCCTTTAATCCCTCTGTCTGGTAGTAGGAAAGTGAATATTTTGAAAAAATAATACAGTTTACATTAAAGTAAGCAGCAGGAATTTGGATGAAGAATTCTCAATGACAGAAAGATTGGTTTGATGAATGGTTTGACTTATTTCACAGGGAGACTTCATGGAATGTGAAGAACTGAAATAGATCTTCCAAGAAGTGAGTTTTATAAGAAGCATTCCCTTTTTTTTCCCAGAATAGTGGTAACTCCCTGCTCTGACCCCTCCCAGTACTGATTTCCAGGATTTACCCAGAATGGGTTTTGTGGAAGCACAAATATTCTGTTTTCCTTAGTGCATAGCCACAGATAGGGAGCTGAAGACTTTTAAAAACAACTTTTTCCTGAAACTCGCAAGTCAAATGCTGAGTGTGCTACTCTACTGGGATCATATTATTTGCCTCATTTATGCAAAATTTTCATACTTGCAAGCAATTCACTACTACAGGAAGTAAAGTCATGAATTCTTATACTACTAAATTTAATTAAAGTTGCTCATTGCTGATACCCAGTGTAAAACTGTTACACTTTATTAGTCATCCTACAAAAAAGTGATGAGAGCACATGTTGGGATTTTATTTATACTTCATATAAAACAAAGTAGCCAGTATAATTAGACAGTAATTTGTAACTTCCAATGTAAACATTTTAGGAGCAGTAGTATCAAAAGTGAGTGCTAATTAGAGAGATGTTAGAGAAAATATGTAAGTGGTAACAGATTGACAAGCTATACCAAACAGCAGGCTATTTATAACTCCATGCTGTTTTTAAATTCTATTTTGTTTAATAGTCTTTGGACAACTCATAAGAGGGGAGAGCTTCACAACTTGATTTGCAGTTTAATTTCTGTAAATACGGCTAAACCTTGCAGACATGATTGCAATGCAGCTAGCTGTGATAATTAAAAATGTATTATTACCTGGATGACTTCCTGTGTCATTTGAGATTCTAATATCTTTTTTGCTACATCTCCCCAAAGAGAAGATAAATCCAAGCATTATTTAATTATGTTTTTTACAATAAAAGTGGCTTTAATCAGCAACCTCTCAGGAGCTCTTGCCTTGTAGTAATTTATTCAAACAATAAAAAAGTCAAGAAATATTTATGTGAAAGGGAGGGGGTGGTGAGGCTCTTACTTGGGCTCCTGTTGACACTGTGGACACCTAACCTCTAGTTTCATTAGAAAAGGTGAAAATGATTTGGTGCCAATTATATAGACTTCTTTTGGATTTCTCAGAAAAAAAATGTAAAAAATTGTCTTCTTTGGGTAAGGAGAGATGAATCACTCTTTTTTCTTCCTTTCCCTCCCCCATGGTCTTCTTTGACTACTGTTGATAATGCTGCTATAGACATTGAAGTGCGTGTGTCCTTTTGAATTAGTATTTTTGAATTCTTTGTGTAAGTACCTAGTAGTGTAATTGCTGGATCTTAGGGAAGTTCTATTTTTAAATTTTTGAGGAAACTTCATACTGTTTTCCACAGTGGCTACACTAGTTTCCACTTCCACCAACAGTACAAGAGGGTTTCTTTTTCTCCACATCCTCACCAACACCTAATGTTTCTTGAGTCTTTTATTTTGGTCAGTCTGACAGGTGTGAGGTGATATCTCACTGTAGTTTTGATTATACTTCCCTGGTGATCAGTGATGTTGAGCATATATATATATATTTTTTTCAATATATGAAGTTTATTGTCAAATTGGTTTCCATACAACACCCAGTGCTCATCCCAAAAGGTGCCCTCCTCATTGCCCATCACCCACCCTCCCCTCCTTCCCACCCCCCATCAACCCTCAGTTTCTTCTCAGTTTTTAACAGTCTCTTATGTTTTGGCTCCCTCCCTCTCTAACCTCTTTTTTTTTTTCTTCCTTCCCCTTCCCCATGATCTTCTGTTAAGTTTCTCAGGATCCACATAAGAGTGAAACCATATGGTATCTGTCTTTCTCTATATGACTTATTTCACCTAGCATAACACTGTCCAGTTCTATCCATGTTGCTACAAAAGGCCATATTTCATTCTTTCTCATTGCCACGTAGTATTCCATTGTGTATGTAAACCACAATTTCTTTATCCATTCATCCGTTGATGGACATTTAGGCTCTTTCCGTAATTTGGCTATTATTGAGAGTGCTGCTATAAACATTGGGGTACAAGTGCCCCTATGCATCAGCACTCCTGTATCCCTTGGGTAAATTCCTAGCCGTGCTGTTGCTGGGTCATAGGGTAGATCCATTTTTAATTTTTTGAGGAACCTCCACACTGTTTTCCAGAGTGGCTGCACCAGTTTGCATTCCCACCAACAGTGCAAGAGGGTTCCTGTTTCTCCACATCCTCTCCAGCATCTATAGTCTCCTGATTTGTTCATTTTGGCCACTCTGACTGGCGTGAGGTGATATCTGAATGTGGTTTTGATTTGTATTTCCCTGATGAGGTGTGACGTTGAGCATGTTTTCATGTGCCTGTTGGTCATCTGGATGTCTTCTTTAGAAAAGTGTCTATTAATGTCTTCTGCCCATTTCTTCATTGGATTATTTGTTTTTTGGGTGTGGATTTTGGTGAGTTCTTTCTATATTTTGAATACTGCCTTTATCAGAAATGTCATTTGAAATTATCTTCTCCCACTCCACAGATTGCCTTTTAGTTTTATTGATCATTTCCTTCACCGTACAGAAGCTGTTTATTTTGATGAAATATTATTAGTTTATTTTTGCTTATGTTTCTTTAGCCTCAGAAGAAGTATCTAGAAAGAAGTTGCTATTTTTTGATGTCAAAGAGATTACTGCTTGTGTTTTCCTCTAGGATTTTTATGGTTTCAGGTCGCACATTTAGGACATTGATCCATTTTGAGTTTATTTTTGTGTAAGGTATAAGAAAGTGGTCCAGTTTCATTCTTTAATACTTATTCCTCTCAAACTATTTCAAATTTGAAAAGGAAGGAAAACATCCAAATTCATTCTATGAAGCCAGCATTACCTTGATACTGAAACCAGATAAAGACACCCCTAAGAAAGAACTACAGACTAATATCCCTGATGGACATAGATGCAATAATTCTCAATAAAATACTAGCAAACTGAATCCAATGATACATTAAAAAATCATTCACACAATCAAATGGGATCATCTCGACTTGCCAGGATGACTGAATATTTGTAAATCAATCAATGTAGGACACCATATTAATAAAAGAAAGGATAATAAATATATGATCATTTCAATGGCTACATTTGAAATGCATTTGACAAAATACAACATCCATTTATTATAAAAAGAAAACCTCAACAAAGTAGGCTTAGAGTGAACATATCTTAACATAATAAAGGCCACCTATGGAAAACCCATAGCAAATATCATTATCAATTGGGAAAAACTGAGAGCTTTTCCTCTATGGTCAGGAAGAAGACAGATGTCCACTGTCACCATTGTTATTTAACATAGCACTGGAAGTTTTAGCTACAGTGATCAGAGGACAAAAGGAAATAAAATGCATCCAAATTGGTAAGGAAGAAGTAAAACTTTCACTATCTCTGAATTAAATGATACTATATATAGAAAACCACAAAGGTCCCACCAAAAAAATGCTAGAACTGATAAACAAATTCTGTAAAGTCACAGGATACAAAATCAATGCCATAAATTGCATTTCTATACACCAGTAATGAAGCAGCAGAAAGACAAATTAATAAATCAATCTTATTTACAATTGCACCAAAAACAAGACACCTATGAATAAACCTAAACAAATAGGTGAAAGATCTGTACTCTGAAAACTATAGGACAGTGATGAAAGAAATTGAAGATAACACCAAAAAATGGAAGGACATCCTATGATCATGGACCAGAAGAACCTGTAGTGTTAAAATGTGTATACTACTCAAAACAATCTACACATTCAATGCAATCTCTATCAAAATACCATCAGCATTCTTCAAAGAGCTGGAACAAAGAATTCTAAAATTTGTATGGAACCAGAAAAGACCCTGGATAGACAAAGCAATGTTGAAAAACAAAACCAAAGATAGAAGCAGCACAATTATGAACTTCAAACTGTATTATAAAGCTATATTAAAGGCAGTATGGTCCTGACCCAAAAGCAGACACATAGATCAATGGAACAGAATAGACAACCCAGAAATGGGCCAACAAATGTATGGCCAACTAATCTTCAACAAAGAAGGAAAGAATATCCAATGGAAAAAAAAAGTCTCTTCAGCAAATGGTGTTGGCAAACCTGGATCACTTTGAACCTGGACCACTTTATTATACCAAACACAAGAATAAATTCAAAATGGATGAAAGACCCAAATGTGAGACAGGAAGCCATCAAAATCCTACAATAGAAGTACAGGCAGAAACCACTTTTATTTTGGCTGCAACAACTTCTTACTAGACACGTCTCTGGAGGCAAGGGAAACCAAAGCAAAATTGAACTATTGGGACCTCATCAAAATAAAAAGCTTCTGCACACCGAAGGAAACAATCAACAAAACTAAAATTCTACCAACAGAATGGGAGAGGATATTTACAAATGACAGATCAGATAAAGTGTTAGTATCCAAAATCTATAAAGAACTTATCAAACCCATCAATCTTAACACCCAAAAAACAATCCAGTGAAGAAATGGGCAAAAGACATGAACAGACACTTCTCCAAAGAAGACATCCAAATAGCTAACAGACACATGAAAAAATGCTCCACATTACTCATCATCAGGGAAATACAAATCAAAACCACAATGAGATACCACCTCACACCTGGCAGAATGGCTAGCATTAACAACTCAGGCAATAACAGATGTTGGCGAGGATGCAGAGAAAGAGGATCTTTTGCACTGCTGGTGGGAATGCAAGCTGGTGCAGCCACTCTGGAAAACAGTATGGAGGTTCTTCAAAAAATTAAAAGTAGAAGTACTCTATGACCCAGATTTTCACTACTAGATATTTATCCAAGGGATACAGGTATAGTGTTTCAAAAGGGCCTATGCACCCCAATATTTATAGCAGCACTATCAACAATACTTAAAGTATGGAAAGAGCCAAAATGTCCATTGACAGTTGAATGGATAAGGAAGATTGGTGTATACACACACACACACACACACACACACACACAGTGGAGTATTACTCAGCAGACAATAAGAATGAAACCTTGCCATTTGCAACTACATGAATGGAATTGGAGGGTATTATGCTAAATGAAATTAGTCAGAAAAAGACAAATATCATATGGCTTCACTCATGTGAGGAATTTAAGATATAAAACAGATGAACATAAGGGAAGGGAAGCAAAAATAATATGAAAACAGAGAGGGGGACAAAGCATAAGAGACACTTAAATATAAAGAACAAACAAGGGTGCCTGGGTAGCTCAGTTGGTTGAGCATCTGACTTTGGCTCAGGTCGTGATCTCACAGCTCATGAGTTCGAGCCCTGCATCAGGCTCTGTGCTGACGGTTCAGAGCCTGGAGCCTGCTTTGGATTCTGTGTCTCCCTCTCTTTCTGCTCCTCCCCACTCATGCTCTATCTGTCTCTCTCTCAAAATAAATAAGCATCAAAAATTAAAAAAATAAAAATAAAGAACAAACAGAGGATTGCTGGAGGGGTTGTGGGTGGTGAGATGGCTTAAATGGGTAAGGGGCATTAAGGAATATACTCCTGAAATCATTGTTGCACTATATGCTAACTAATCTGGATGTAAATTAATTAACTAATTAATTTAAAAAACATAAATAATTAAAGCCAATGAAGGGAGTACAATATGAAACACAAACAAATGAACCTAACTATTGCAAATGAATGAAAAAACCACCTTAAAGGAGAGTGAGAGAAGAACTAATTTACTTTGAAAAACAGTATTTTACTATATTCACAAGGTTAATGGTAACAAGATGCTGTATCAATTAGGTTTGTTTTTCACAGGTGTAAGAGTTAATGATTTCAAAATGGCTTTATGAGTTCTCAAAGATTGAATGAATAGATCAATATATTGTGGATAATTCAAAGAAAAAAGTTTAATAAGCCTCTTTCTCTCTGTATTTCTCTTTATATATATATACATATATACAGAATTTATACTAAAGTATATATGTATACATATATATGTGTATATAGTATTCAGAATTGTACTGAGAAGCCTAGCAACACTCATTCTTACTGAATATTATTTCTTTTAGTCTCTATCAGCAGATAAAGCCAATAAATTATATATATGGTACATATATATACATATATATCTCTGTATTTCTCTTTATATTTATAATCTCTCTGTATTTCTCTTTATATGTATATACATATATATTTCTTTTTATATATATACACATGTAATTTCTCTTTATATACATATATACACAAATATATTTCTCTTTATATATATACATATGTATTTCTCTTTAAATATATATACATATATATTTCTCTTTATATGCACATATATATTTCTCTTTGTATATATATACATATGTATTTCTCTTTATATATATACATATGTATTTCTCTTTATATATATGTATTTCTCTTTATATGTATGTATATGTATATATACATACATATGTATATATATACATATATATAAAGAAATACAGAGAGATTATAAATATAAAGAGAAATACAGAGATACATGTGTGTGTGTATATATATATATATACATACATACATACATACATATGGTGCATATATATATATATGCACCATATGTATAATTTCTTGGCTTTATCTACTGATAGGGACTAAAAGCAATACTATTCAGTAAGAATGAGTGTAGCTAGTCTTCTCAGTAAAATTTTCAATTAAATGGAACCAAATTTTCTTGAAGGCATGGCTGATTCCAAGGCTGGGGCAAACAAAAAAAGTGTAAGATGAGTCTGGTATCTCTTGCTTTGTCAGAAAGTAAGAAAGTGCTCAAAACCTAATGGAAATATTTCAGAAGGACACAGCGGCTAACTTGAAGAAAATCCCAAGGGCCAAATTGGGGATAATTTGAACAACATAATAAATATAGTAACAGATTATAAAACATACAGTACAATAAAAATCCATGAGTTTCTACTAGTAAAATGTGTGAATAAATGAATAAACAGGGGCGCCTGGGTGGCGCAGTCGGTTAAGCGTCCGACTTCAGCCAGGTCACGATCTCGCGGTCCGTGAGTTCGAGCCCCGCGTCAGGCTCTGGGCTGATGGCTCGGAGCCTGGAGCCTGTTTCCGATTCTGTGTCTCCCTCTCTCTCTGCCCCTCCCCCGTTCATGCTCTGTCTCTCTCTGTCCCAAAAATAAATAAAAAATGTTGAAAAAAAAATTTAAATGAATAAACAAATAAAGGAGACAAGAAAAGAGCAAGTTCTGCTTATAGGGGAATGTCAACTAACAAGTATAGAAGGAATGATGGAATTAGAAAGTCACCACTGGCAACCTCCATAAGTTTCAAACAACAATGATCAATGAATGATAAAACTAGTGAGTAGAAGTGGGTGAAACACAGGATATTTATCTAAATTCAAAGTATCTTCTATAAGATTCTTATTGCTTACTCATGAAAAATAATCATTTTACTGTAGAAACGTGGCAGAACTACCTTAGCTAAGTGATCAGAGGTAACAATGCTAGTCAGTGGGACAAACTGACAGCGTGTGCCTCCTGATAATGGCATACTGAGAAGTGAGTCACATTTGTGGTGACTTTATGAAGTATGTATAACCTGAATTTAATCATAAGAAAATATTAGCCAAACCCAAATTAAGAACACTTGAAAAAATATCTGTCTAGTACTCTTTAAAATATTAAGGTCTTGAAAGACAAAGAAAGACTGAATTATTCCAGATTAAAGGAAATTAAAAATACATCAAAAATAATGTAATAAATGATTCTGGATTGGATCCTGAACCAAAAACTAATTACATTAGCAGGATTATTTGTAAATTTGATTAAAGTCTATATATTAGATAATAATATTGTATCAATGTTATTTTCTTGATTTTGTACTGTAGCTCTTATGTTAAAATTTTGGAAATATTTGTGTGGGGAACATGGCATTCTTTTTCCTATTTCTGCAACATTTGATACGCCTGAAATTACTTTAAAATGCATTTTAAAGTTAAAAGAAAAATGTAAAGCAAAACATAAATAAGGTCAATAAATAAGTCCAGCAAACGCAATATTTTAGCATCCTCAGGGATAGTTTCTACCAATTTCATTTTTTTCCATTATATGAGAAATAGTCTCTTGTTTCTTCCCATACCACAGAATTTTTTTTTTTTTTGGTCAAAACTGGACGTTTGAAATATAAAGTGACAATTCTGAAAAAGAGATTCTTCCCTCTCTCCAAGGTTTGCTGTTGCTGCTTGTATTGTTGTTTGTTTTCTTACTTCTCTGAGATAATTTGTGAAGTCTACATTTTTGTCATGTGTACCAATTGAAGCATCTGTCTCATTAGCTTAGTATTCAGCTAGTATTTTGACAGAAGTTTCCTTAAATGCCTGGAACCATAAAAAGATAACTCCTTAGTCATTTAATATCTTCTCTCTGTGTGTTGGGAGATGCTTCAACACTAAGCCAGGAAGCTTATGGCTCTACCTTAGTCTTCACTTCTTTCAAGAGCCTGAAAGTCATCCATAAGTGAGAATTTAGGGCCCTCTCAAGTATTTTCTGAGCATATGCCCAACCCTTGGCATATGCATGGCTTTCTCAATTCCCAGGATTTTGTGGATGCTTTTCAAAGCCCTTATTCAAAAAGTGTCTCATTATGCAGTCTTTTCTTCTCAGCCTTTTTATTTGTCTGTTGTTTTTCCCAGCTGTCAACCCTAGCTCCTGGCAGCAGTAGCTAATGCATTTGCTTTCAAATATTTTTGATTAATGCTCCTTTTGTATCTGTCTCATTCCTTGTAGAATCTGTGTTAAATGCAATAAAGGCAAGTCCATTTGAGCTAGTCCTCTAGGGAACCACCAGACAACTCACAAGAAACAATCACAGTTCTTTGAAAATAAGATTCCATCTTCTTCCTCTGGTACTAGGAATTTATACATGGAATATAGGCAATTGTCTTCTTCAAGGCTATCACCGACCTGGGAAGCAGTGAAAGAGGATAGGATAAGTTACAAGGCCACAAAACTCTCTTAATGATAAAATGTTTGCCTGGTTGCTATAAATTTGTAATTTGTTTTCAGACACTGTTATAAAGTTGATAATGACAAATTTTACCAGTTTATTCACTTTAATGGAGATACAGGATTTTGGGCTTTCCTATTCCATTATTTTTTTGCTGACATCATCTGATAATTTCTTCTTAATTTCTTAGAGTTACATTGACTCTAATTCCATAGTTGCCTAGACTAGAACCCATTACTTGTCTTTTGAGGAGAAACAGAGTGTGTTGTAAAGAGAAAATATATCTGATTAAGGACTTACCCAAAATATAAAAAGAACACTTAAAACTCACCTAAAGATAATAACCAACCTAATTAAAAAATGGGGAAAAAATCTCAACAAAGGAGTTTTCTTCTTTGGATTCCTAACAATCTCCTAAACGGTTTTTAAAATTTGCATGCACAAATGTACACATACAAATAATAAAATGAAAAATATGAATTAAAAAATACTGACACAATTTGTCTTTAGGGATTACAAATGAAATCAACAGTGGGATGCAACCAACACCTATTATACTGGCTAATTGCTAAAAAACTAACAATACCAAATGTCAAATATGCAGAACAACAGGACCTTCATTCATTGCCAGTGGAATGCAAAATGGTACAGACACACAAGGCAGTTTGACAGTTTCTTACAAAACTAAATATATTTTTATCTTGAAATCCAGCAAACATACTAATAGATATTTACCCAAATGAGTTCAAAAGTTATGTACAAACAAAACTCACACATGAAATTTTAGAAAAGCTTTATCCATAATATCCCAAACTGGAAACTACCAAGATATTCTTCAATAGGAGAACAAATAAACAAACTATAATAAAGCTATACAATGCAATATTTTCAGCTTTAAAATAAATGAACTATCCATTCTTCAGCTGATGGATATTTGGGATCTTTCCATAATTTGTCTATCATTGGTAATGTTTCTATAAACATTGGGGTATGATGTATATATATGGAATATTATCCAGCCATTAAAAAGAATGAAAATTTGCCATTTACTGTGACATGGGTGGAGTTATAGAGGATAATGCTAAGTGAAATAAGTCAGGGAAAGATAAATACCATACGATTTCACTCATATGTGGAATTTAAGAAACAAAACAAATGAACCTGGGGGGAAAAAGAGAGGCAAACCAAGAAACAGACTCTTAACTATAGAGAAAAAACTGATGGTTACTGGAGGGGAGGTGGGCAGGGGGATGGGTTAAAGAGGTGATGGGTATTAAGGAGGGCACTTATTGTAATGAGCACTGATTGTTGTATGTAAGTGATGAATCACTGAATTCTACACCTGAATCTAATATTGCACTGTATGTTAACTGGCTGGAATTTAAATAAAACCTTGGAAAGAAAGAAAAAAAAAAGAAATGAACTATCATGCCAAAGAAAGACATGGATGAACCTTAACTACATATTTCTAGTGAAAGAAGTCAGTTTGACAAGACTGCATATTGTACAATTCCAATTATATGACATTCTGGAAAAAACAAAGCTATAAAGATAGTAAAAAGTTTGCCAGGGTTTTGGATAAAGAAGAAGAGTTGAGCAGGTTAAATGCCCAATGGCTAAATCTGGACAATATGAGCAACAAAAGAAAGTAATATTTAATTATAACCCAAAGTATAGGAAGATGGTGGCATAGGAAGATGCTGGACTCACTGCACGTCTTGCTGATCACATAGATTCCACCTACACCTGCCTAAATAACCCAGAAAACCGCCAGAAGACTAGCAAAATGGAGTCTCCAGAGCCAAGCGCAGACGAGAGACCCACGGAAGAGGGTAGGAAGGGCGGAGAGGCGGTGTGCGCTCCACGGACTGGCGGGAGGGAGCTGGGGCAGAGGGGCAGCCCACCGGCCAAGCAGAGCCCCCGAGTCTGGCTTACAAAAGCGGAGGGACCCGGGCGGAGTGTGTTCCGACAACAAGCGGGACTTGACATCTGGAAGGTTATAAACTAACAGCTCTGCTCGGAGAACGGGAGGACTGGAGGGCAACAGGAGAGAGAGTTGTTGAGCCCTGGACAACAGAGCTCAGCTTGGCAGGGAACAAAGGCGCTTGCCAGCACCATCTCTCTCATCCATCCACCAGCCAAAATCCCAAAGGGAACCAGTTCCTGCCAGGGAACTTGCACTGCGCAAACACCCAAAGCTGTGCTTCAGTGGATCCATCCCTCTGGTGGGTCTGACTCTGTCCCGGTGCCACAGAGCCCCTCCCGAAGCAGATCCCTGAAGGAAAAGCAAAGTGAGCCTGCCCCTCCCCCCCCCCCCCCGTGCACCTTGCCGATCCACCCCAGCTAATATGCCAGATCCCCAGCACCACAAGCCTGGCAGTGTGCAAGTAGCCCAGATGGGCCACGCCACCCCACAGTGAATCCCACCCCTAGGAGAGGGGAAGAGAAGGCACATACCAATGTGACTGTGGCCCCAGCAGTGGGCTGGGGGCAGACATCAGGTCTGACTGTGCCCCGCCCACCAATGCAAGTTATTCAAGACAGCACAGGGGAAGTGCCCCACAGTTCCACACCACTCCAGGGACTATCCAAAATGATGAAACGGAAGAATTCCCCTCAAAAGAATCTTCAGGAAATAGCAACACCTAACAAACTGGTCAAAAATGATTTAAATATAACAGAGAGTGAATTTAGAATAATAGTCATAAAATTAATTGTTGGGCTTGAAAACAGTACAGAGGACTGCAGAGAATCTATTGCTACAGAGATCAAGGGACTAAGGAACAGCCAGGAGGAGTTAAAAAATGCCATTAATGAGCTGCAAAATAAAATGGAGATGAAGACAGCTCGGACTGAAGAGGCAGAGGAGAGAATAGGTGAACTAGAAGGTAAAATTAAGGAAAAAGAAGAAGCTGAGAAAAAGAGAGATAAAAAAATCCAGGAGTGTGAGGGGAAAATTAGAGAACTAAGTGATGCACTAAAGAGAAATAATCTACGCATAATTGGTATTCCAGAGGAGGAAGAGAGAGGGAAAGGTGCTGAAGGTGTACTTGAAGAAATAATAGCTGAGAACTTCCCTGATCTGGGGAAGGAAAAAGGCATTGAAATCCAAGAGGCACAGAGAACTCCCTTCAGACGTAACTTGAATTGATCTTTTGCATGACATATCTTAGTGAAACTGGCAAAATACAAGGATAAAGAGAATATTCTGAAAGCAGCTAGGGATAAACGTGCTCTAACATATAAAGAGAGACTGATAAGACTCGTGACCGATCTCTCTACTGAAACTCGGCAGGCCAGAAAGGAATGGCAGGAAATCTTCAAAATGATGAACAGAAAAATATGCAGCCAAGAATCCTTTATCCAGCAAGTCTGTCATTTAGAATAGAAGGAGAGATAAAAGTCTTCCCAAACAAACAAAAAAAGAAGGAATTCGTCACCACTAAACCAGCCCTACAAGAGATCCTAAGGGGAATCCTGTGACACAAAGTACCAGAGACATCACTACAAGCATGAAACCTACAGACATCACAATGACTCTAAACTCATATCTTTCTATAATAACACTGAATGTAAATGGACTAAATGCGCCAACCAAAAGACATAGGGTATCAGAATGGATAAAAAAAAACAAGACCCATCTATTTGGTGTCTATAAGAGACTCATTTTAGACCTGTGGACACTTTCAGATTGAAAGTGAGGGGATGGAGAGCTATTTATCATGGTACTGGAAGTCAAAAGAGACCTGGAGTAGCCATACTTATATCAGACAAACTAGACTTTCAATTAAAGGCTGTAACAAGAGATGAAGAAGGGCATTATGTATAAATCACAGGGTCTATCCATCAGGAAGAGCTAACAATTATAATGTCTATGTGCCAAATACAGGAGCCCCAAAATATATAAAACAATTACAAACACAAGCAACCTTATTGATAAGAATGTGGTAATTGCAGGGGACTTTAACACCCCACTTACAACAATGCATAGATCATCTCAACACATGGTCAATAAAGAAACAAGGGCCCTGAATGACACATTGAATCAGATGGACTTGACAGATATATTTAGAACTCTGCATCCCAAAGCAACAGAATATACTTTCTTCTCGAGTGCACATGGAACATTCTCCAAGATAGATCACATACTGGGTCACAAAACAGCCCTTCACAAGTATACAAGAATTGAAATCATACCATGAATACTTTCAAACCACAATGCTATGAAGCTTGAAATCAACCACAGGAAAAAGTCAGGAAAACCTCCAAAAGCATGGAGGTTAAAGAACACCCTACTAAAGAATGAGTGGGTCAACCAGGCAATTAGAGAAGAAATTTAAAAATATATGGAAACAAAAGAAAATGAAAATACAACAATCCAAACGCTTTGGGATGCAGCGAAGGCAGTCCTGAGAGGAAAATACATTGCAATCCAGGCCTATCTCAAGAAACAAGAAAAATCCCAAATACAAAATCTAACATCACACCTAAAGGAAATAGAAGCAGAACAACAAAGACAGGCTAAACCCAGCAGAAGAAGAGAAATAATAAAGACCAGAGCAGAAATAAACAATATAGAATCAAAAAAAAAAATGTAGAGCAGATCAACGAAACCAAGAGTTGTTTTTTTGAAAAAATAAACAAAATTGATAAACCTCTAGCCAGGCTTCTCAAAAAGAAAAGGGAGATGACCCAAATAGATAATATCATGAATGAAAATGGAATTATTACAACCAATCCCTCAGTGATACAAGCAATTATCAGGGAATACTATGAAAAATTATATGCCAACAAACTGGACAACCTGGAAGAAATGGACAAATTCCTAAACACCCACACTCTTCCAAAACTCAATCAGGAGGAAATAGAAAGCTTGAACAGACCCATAACCAGTGAAGACATTGAATCAGTCATCAAAAATCTCCCAACGAAGAAGAGTCCAGGACCAGATGGCTTCCCAGGGGAGTTCTACAAGACATTTAAAGCAGAGAAAATACCTATCCTTCTCAAGCTAGTCCAAAAAATAGAAAGGGAAGGAAAACTTCCAGACTCATTCTATGAAGCCAGTATTACTTTGATTCCTGAACCAGACAGAGACCCAGTATAAAAAGAGAACTACAGTCCAATATCCCTGATGAATATGGATGCAAAAATTCTCAATAAGATACTAGCAAATCGAATTCAACGGCATATAAAAAGAATTATTCATCATGATCAAGTGGGATTCATTCCTGGGATGCAGGGCTGGTTCAACATTTGCAAATCAATCAATGTGATACATCACATTAATAAAAGAAAAGATAAGAACCATATGATCCTGTCAATCGATGCAGAAAAGGCCTTTGGCAAAATTCGGCAACTTTTCTTAATAAAAACCCTCGAGAAAGTAGGGATAGAAGGAACATACTTTAAGATCATAAAGGCCATTTATGAAAAGCCCACAGCTAACATCATCCTCAATGGGGAAAACCTGAGAGCTTTTTCCCTGAGATCAGGAACACAACAGGGATGTCCACTCTCACCGCTGTTGTTTAACATAGTGTTGGAAGTTCTAGTAGCAGCAATCAGACAACAAAAGGAAATCAAAGGAATCAAAATTGGCAAATGAAGTCAAGCTTTCACTTTTTTGCAGATGACATGATATTATACATGGAAAATCTGATAGACTCCACCAGAAGTCTACTAGAACTGATACATGAATTTAGCAAAGTTGCAGGATACAAAATCAATGTACAGAAATTAGTTGCATTCTTATACACTAACAAAGAAGCAACAGAAAGACAAATAAAGAAACTGATCCCATTCACAATTGCACCAAGAAGCATAAAATACCTAGGAATAAACCTAACCAAAGATGTAAAGGATCTGCATGCTGAAAACTATAGAAAGCTTATGAAGGAAATTGAAGAAGATATAAAGAAATGGAAAAACATTCTGTGCTCATGGATTGGAAGAATAAATATGTCAAAATGTCAATACTACCCAAAGCTATCTACACATTCAGTGCAATCCCAATCAAAATTGCACCAGATTTCTTCTCGAAACTAGAACAAGCAATCCTAAAATTCATATGGAACCACGAAAGGCCCCGAATAGCCAAAGTAATTTTGAAGAAGAAGACCAAAGCAGGAGGCATCACAATCCCAGGCTTTAGCCTCTACTACAAAGCTGTCATCATCAAGACAGCATGGTACTGGCACAAAAGCAGACACATAGACCAATGGAATAGAATAGAAACCCCAGAACTAGACCCACAAACGTATGGCCAACTAATCTTTGACAAAGCAGGAAAGAATATCCAATGGAAAAAAGACAGTCTCTTTAACAAATGGTGCTGGGAGAACTGGACAGCAAAGTGCAGAAGAATGAAACTAGACCACTTTCTCACACCATTCACAAAAATAAACTCAAAATGGATAAACGACCTGAATGTGAGACAGGAAACCATCAAAACCCTAGGGGAGAAAGCAGGAAAAGACCTCTCTGACCTCAGCTGTAGCAATTTCTTACTTGACACATCCCCAAAGGCAAGGGAATTAAAAGCAAAAATGAACTACTGGGACCTTATGAAGATAAAAACTTCTGCACAGCAAAGGAAACAACCAACAAAACTAAATGGCAAACAACGGAATGGGAAAAGATATTTGCAAATGACATATCAGACAAGGGGCTAGTATCCAAAATCTGTAAAGAGCTCACCAAACTCCACACCCGAAAAACAAATAACCCAGTGAAGAAATGGGCAGAAAACATGAATAGACACTTCTCTAAAGAAGACATCCGGATGGCCAACAGGCACATGAAAAGATGTTCAACGTCGCTCCTCGTCAGGGAAATACAAATCGAAACCACACTCAGATATCACCTGACGCCAGTCAGAGTGGCCAAAATGAACAAATCAGGAGACTATAGATGCTGGAGAGGATGTGGAGAAATGGGAACCCTCTTGCACTGTTGGTGGGAATGCAAATTGGTGCAGCCACTCTGGAAAACAGTGTGGAGGTTCCTCAAAAAATTAAAAATAGACCTACCCTATGACCCAGCAATAGCACTGCTAGGAATTTACCCAAGGGATACAGGAGTACTGATGCATAGGGGCACTTGTACCCCAATGTTTATAGCAGCACTCTCAACAATAGCCAAATTATGGAAAGAGCCTAAATGTCCATCAACTGATGAATGGATAAAGAAATTGTGGTTTATATACACAATGGAATACTACGTGGCAATGAGAAAGAACGAAATATGGCCCTTTGTAGCAACGTGGGTCGAACTGGAGAGTGTGATGCTAAGTGAATAAGCCATACAGAGAAAGACAGATACCATATGTTTTCACTCTTATGTGGATCCTGAGAAACTTAACAGAAACCCATGGAATAGGGGAAGGAAAAAAAAAAAAGAGGTTAGAGTGGGAGAAAGCCAAAGCATAAGAGACTGTTAAAAACTGAGAACAAACTGAGGGTTGATGGGGGGTGGGAGGGAGGGGAGGGTGGGGAATGGGTATTGAGGAGGACACCTTTTGGGATGAGCACTGGGTGTTGTATGGAAACCAATTTGACAATAAACTTGATATATTGAAAAAAAAGTCTAAAATTTAAAAAGAGAAAAAAAATAACGAAAATATAAATATCCATGTGTCAATACTGATAAAAGTAAATAATTGAATAAATAAATAAATGAAGAAGAGACAGAATAATTCCAAATAATTTATATAAATATTCCACTCTCAAGGTGAAGAAGCATAACTCCCCATTGCATAAGTACAGATTACAAATAGCAAATTCCTGTCCAGTATGGAAAGGGGGGAAAAGAATAAACTACACAGTGTTTAAACTTGGCAAACAGTAACTCAACGTCAAGGTCAACAGTGAGAAATCATGTGGATAGTATCTAATTTTGATATAATGTAATAATTTATTTTGTGGTCTTTCTCTCAAAACCACAGAATTATAGTCTATTCATGAGAAAAAATTTAATAGAGGGGCATCCTACAAAATATCTTATTAGTACCCCCCTCAAAAGTGATAGGATTATCAAAAATAAGTAAAGTCTGTAAAAGTGTATAGTCAAGAGGTGCATATGAGACAAGGTTATTATGTGTAACATATATGTTAGATGAGGTTATGCAACAGAAAGGAACATTAAGTACAAATTAAAGAAATAGGATTAAAGATATGGCCTTTACTTAATGTATGAATACTGGTTCATTAATTGTAAGAAGTGTACCACAGTAATGTAAGATGTTAACAAGGAAAACCAGGTGTAGGGTATCTGAAAACTCTCTGCACTATCTTCTTAACTTTTCTGTAAATGTAAAATTGTCCTCGAAATTAAAGTCTCTTAAGAAAAAGAAAATGGACAGTGAAGAAAATGAGAAAATGGGAAATTAATCAGATTTGTATTCAAGTTTTGGCTCTGCCACTTACCTGATATATGAGCTTCTCTGGGATCAATTTTTTTCATCTGTGAAATAGAAGCAGCTGTATAACCTATTTGATGCAGTTACTATAAGTCTTTAATGAGACAATGCATGGAGTATAAAAAATATTGTGCCTGGAATATACTATATATTTTTGCTACACCATTTGAAAGTAAGTTCAAACAACATTACTCTTCACTATAAATATTTCAGTGTGTATTTTTTAAGAGCAGAAACATTATTGTAACTAATCCCTATACAATTATCAAATTCAGAACATTTAATATTGAGTTGTCTCAATTATGTCTTTTAAATCACCTTTTAAAAATATTCCATGGTCTAGTCCAGTGTCATTTATTACATTTAGTTGTCATGTCTATTTAGCCTACTTTAATCTGGAGCAGATCCTCAGACTTTCTTTGCTTTTATTGAAACTTTTGAAGAATCTGGAGCATTGTTTTGTAAAAGTTTAATTTGGGTTTAATTTAATTTGGGTTAATTAATTAACCAAATTAATTAATTTTAATTTAATTTCGGTTTATCTAGTTATTTCCTCAAACTTTTTTTAACTTAAAGTTTTTATCCAAAATATGCCTGAATAATAATTATTCAGTCAATAGCCAAATAGTTGACTTGTGGGGGAAAAAATCAGCCTTAGACCTCTGTTTTTATTCCTGCTTCCCAGAGACCGTTTCTGTTAACTATTTTGGATTTCTTCAGTGTTTAACTCCATATCTCTAAAGGACATGTTTATATTGATTTTTCAGGTTTGGTATTCTCAGTTAATTGTCATGATCAAAGATGAGAATTTAACTCTTTTTTTACATATCCCCTTGCTATCATCATATGTTTGCACATATTATCTTCCATTCTGACACTGTGAAAATATTTTTGTTATGACTTTTCTGTTAATATTATTATGACTATTAAGCACTATTCACAACTTAGTTATGTGGCAATTTTTTTATATAACTTTTTCTATTTTCTGGAGTTAATGCTTTTCCTGGTCTTTTAAAGCTTTCTATGTGTTTATCATCAAAATATCTTCAAGGTTGCTCCTAGTTGTGTAATCTCCACTGGTATTTTTAAGCACAATATAAATTTTATGTATTCCATTTTCTAAAGAAATGCTTTTGATCTGCTCTAATCTGGACTGGTTTCCCTCTATTGGTAGTGCTGTCTTTCTCTAGAACCAACATCTTGAGAATGTTCCCTTTTCTCTTTTTTGTGTTGCATCTTCTGTTTACATATGTTTACTTTTAAAAGAATTTAGTTCTTCATTTAATCAGGGCATGTCCTGAGAATTGGGTCCATCAGGTAATGTTTTGAAACCTTGAATGTATCAAAACAGATTTGTTCTACCCCTGAATAATAATTTAGCTGATATAGGATTTTAGGCTGGAAATAATTTACACTCAGAATTTTGAAGGCATTTCTCCAATGCCTTCTTATGGCTTTGGAAATTTCTTTACTCTTCTGAATCTTTTTTATTTTAAGTTTATTTCTTTTATTTATTTATTTTAAGGGAGAGTGTGCAAGAGTGGGGGAGGGGTAGTGAGAAAGGAAGAGAGGGAAGGGCAGGTAGAGAAGGAGAGAGAGAATCCCAAGCAGACTCTGAGCTGTCAGCACAGAGCTTGTTGTGGAGGTCAATCCCACAAACTGTGAGATCATGACCTGAGCCAAGACCAAGAATCAGATGTTTAACCAACTGAACCACCCAGGCACCACTCTATTTTGAATCTTCATCTTTGTATGATCTCTGTATTTTACCCCTTTCTGAAAAATTTTTATTTTATTTTCCCCTCAGCTTTATTGAAGTGTATTTGGCAAATAAAATTTCATATTTAAGGTGTACATCGTGGTGATTTGATTTATGTATACATGGTAATATGATTACACAATCAAGTTAACACATCCATCACCTCGGAAGTTAAGATTTTGTATGTGTGTTGAGATCACCTAAGATCTGTTTCCTTAGTGGGATGCCTGCGTGGCTTAGTTGTTTAAGTGTCCAACTCTTGATTTCAGCTCAGGTCATAATCTCATAGTTTGTGAGATTGAGGTCCGCTTTGGGCTCCATTTTTTTTTTAATTTTTTTTTAAGTTTATTTATTTTTGGGACAGAGAGAGACAGAGCATGAATGGGGGAGGGTCAGAGAGAGAAGGAGACACAGAATCTGAAACAGGCTTCAGGCTCCCAGCTGTCAGCACAGAGCCCCACGCGGGGCTCGAACTCACGGACCGCGAGATCATGACCTGAGCCGAAATCGGCCGTTCAACCGACTGAGCCACCCAGGAGCCCCTTTGGGCTCCATTTTAAGAGCAGCATGGAGCCTGCTTGGGAGTCTCTCTCTCCTCTCTCTCTCCCCCTCCTCATGCTTGCAAATTCTCTCTCTCAAATAAATAAAAATTGAAAAAAAATCTACTCCCTTAGGAAATTTCAGGTATACAATACAGTATTACTAATTATATTCACCATTTTGTATATAGAGCCTTATAAATTATTCATCTTGTAACTGAAAGTTTGAACCCTTAGACCAAGATCCTCCCCTGCTCCCTTGCCCCAGTCTCTCTTACCTACCGTTGTAATCTCTATTACTATGAGTTTGACTTTTTTTTCTTTTTAGATTCAACATATAAGTGAGATCATGCAACATTTGTCTTTCTGTGTCTGGTTTGTTTCACTTAGCATGATGTCTTACAAATGCATCTATGTTTTCTCAAGTGATAGAATTTCTTTCTTTTTTATGGCTAAACAATATTCTCTTGTATATACACCCCACATTTTATGCATCCATTTATCTATTACTAGGTACTCAAATTGTTTCTATTTCTTGGTGATTATGAATAATGCTGCAGTGAACATGGGAGTGCAGATATCACTTCAAGATATTGATTTCATATCCAGATGTGGGATTGCTGGATCATATCATTAGTTCTATTTTTTTTTTAATGCTTATTTTTGAGAGAGAGAGAAGAGAGAGAGAGAGAGAGATCATGAATAGGGGAGGGGCAGAGAGGGACAGAGGAACAGAATCCAAAGCAGGCTCCAGGCTCTGAGCTGTCAGCACAGAGCCTGACGTGGGGCTCGAATTCAGGAACTGTGAGATCATGACCTGAGCTGAAGTTGGACACTCAACCAACTGAGCCATTCAGGCACCCCTCATAGTTCTATTTTTAATGTTTTGAGGAACTTCCATACTTCTATCCATAGTGACTGCACCAATTTATGTTTCCATCAACAGTGCAAAAGGATCCCCATTCTCCACATTCTCACCAACACTTGTTATCTTTTGTGTTTTTGATAATACCCATCCTAACAAGCATGAGGTGATATCTCATTGTGGCTTTGATTTGCAATTCTCTGGTAATTAGTGACACTGAGTACATTCCATTTGGATGTCTTCTTTGGAAAAATGTCTATTCAGTTTCTCTGCCTATTTTTAATCAGACTTTTTTTGCTATAACGTATGAGTTCCTTAAATATTTTGGATAATAACCTCTAACCAGGTATGTGATTTGCAAATCTTTTCTCCCATTCTATATATTTCCTTTTCATTTTGTTGGCTGTTTCCTTTGCTGTATAGAGCTTTTTAGTTTGATTTAGTTCCTCTTGATATATTTTTTTATTGCCAATGCTTTTGGTGTCATATCTAAAAAAGATTATTGCCAAGACCAATGTCAAGGAGTTTTTTCCTATGTTTTTTTCCAGGAGTTTTATGGTTCAGGTCATACATTCAAGTTTTTAACCTATTTTCTTTTGTGATGGTGTAAGGGTCTAATTCTTTTTTTCTTTTTCTTTTTTCTTTCTTTCTTTCATCTTTGCATGTGGATATCCAGTTTTCACCCATGCCATTTATTTTTTTAATTTTTTCAGATGATTTTTTAATTTGTAAATATTGTACAAATTTTAATAACTTAAATTGTATACACAACAAAATAAAGACTTGCATTAATGACTGGTGGAGTTGGTGTCATGGGATCAGTGTGCTGGGCTTCTTTTTCTTGCTCAGGCTGTAGACTTGAGAATCCCTAGGGGTGGAGGTTTGTTTAGATAAGCCATTAAGCTATTATGAAGATATCTCCATTTTCCATATGAAGAAACTGAACTCCAGAAAGGTTAAGCACCCTGTCTTAGGTCAGAGAACAAGTAGGGGAGCCAGGATCTGAACCTTGTCTGTAACTAGTTTGTTTGATGCCCCGCACCATTTACTGAAGTGACTATCCACTTCCCACTGGATATTCCTGACACACTTTTCAAATATTAGTTGACTATATATGTTTGGATTTATTTCTGGGCTCTAGGTTCTGCTCCATTGGTTTATGTGTTTGTTTTTATGCAAGTACCACACTGTTTTGACTACTACAGCTTAGTAATATAGTTTGAAATGAGGAAGTGTGATGACTCCAGTTTGTTCTTGTTTTTCAAGGTTATTCTGGCTATTTTGTGGTTCCATGCAAATTTTAGAATTATTTTTTCTTTCTCTGAAAAATGTGATTGGGATTTTAATGGAGATTGCATTGAATACATAGGTAACTTTGGACAGCATGGACATTTTAATAATATTGATTTTCCCAATCTATGAACATGGAGTATCTTACATGTATTTGTGTCTTCTTTAATTTATTTCATCAATGTCATAGTTTTCAGTATATGATATTTTATCTCCTTGGTTAAATTTATTCCAAAGTACTTTATTGCTTTTCATGCTATTGTAAGAGATTGTTTTCTTAGTTTCTTTTTCAGGTAATTTCTTGTCAGTGTATGGAAATGCAATTGATTTTCATGTGTTTATTTGTATCCTACAACTTCAGTGAATTTATTGATTAGTTCTAAATGTATTTGTGTGTGTGTGTGTGTGTGTGTACTCTAGTATTTTTTTATGTATAAGATCACATCATCTGCAAACAATGACAGTTTAGCAAACAATGACAGTTTATTTATTTAAATGTTTGTTTACTTTTGAGACAGAGAGACAGTACAAGCGGAGGAGGAACAGGGAGAGGGGGGAACAGAGGATCAGAAGCAAGCCCTGTGCTGACAGCAGAGAGCGTGATATGGGGCTCAAGCTTGCAAACCACAAGATCATGACCTGAGCCAAAGTCAGACACTTAACCAACTGAGCCACCTAGGCGCCCCAACAATGACAATTTTAATTCATACTTTCTGGTAAAGATAGCTTTTTCTTGCTTAATTGTTCTGGCTAGAGCTTCTAATACCATATTGGTTGCAAGTGATGAGTAGCAACCTTTGAATTCTCCTATGAAACCCTCTAGTCCTAGACTTCTACTTGTTGGGAGATTTTTTTTTTATTACTGAGTCAATCTCCTTCCTTGATATTAGTTCATATTTTCTATTTATTTTTATTTGTTTGTTTATTTATTTATTTATTTACTTATTTATTTAGAGAGTTAGAGAGAGAGGAAGTGAGGAAGAGGCAGAGAGAGAAGGAGAGAGAGACTCCCAAGCAAGTTCTGTGATGTCAGCCTAGAGCCCGACATGGGGCTTGAATCCATGAACAGTGAGATCATGACCTGAGCCAAAATTAAGAGTAAGATGCTCAACTGACTGAGCTACCCAGGTGTCCCCACTGTTTTTTTTAATTTTTTAATTATTTTATTTTTTTTTATTTTTTAATATATGAAATTTACTGTCAAATTGGTTTCCATACAACACCCAGTGCTCATCCCAAAAGGTGCCCTCCTCAATACCCATCACCCACCCTGCCCTCCCTCCCACCCCCCATCAACCCTCAGTTTGTTCTCAGTTTTTAACAGTCTCTTATGCTTTGGCTCTCTCCCACTCTAACCTCTTTTTTTTTTTTCCTTCCCCTCCCCCATGGGTTTCTGTTACGTTTCTCAGGATCCACATAAGAGTGAAACTATATGGTATCCACTTTTTAAACTTTATTTATTTTGAGAGAGAGAGAGAGAGAGAGAGAGAGAGAGGGAGAGAGAAAGAGAGAGACCAGATTTTCTATTTCTTCATGATTCAGTCTTGGTAACTTGCATGTTCTTATGAATTTATTCATTTCTTCTAGGTTATCCTATTTGTTTCAGGTATAATTGTATATGGTACTCTCTTTTGATACTTTTTAATATCTGTGGTTTCTATTGTAAAGTCTCCTCTTTCACTTATTTTACTATTATTATTTTTAAATTTTTATATAATTTATTTTTTAATTTATATCCAAGTTATTTAGCATATAGTGCAACAATGATTTCAGGAGTAGATTCCTTAATTCCCCTTGCCCATTTAGCCCAACCCCCCTCCCACAACCCTTCCAGCAACCTTCTGTTTCTTCTCCATATTTAAAAATCTCTTATGTTTTTGTTCCCCTCCATGTTTTTATATTATTTTTGCTTCGCTTCCCTAATGTTCATCTGTTTTGTATCTTAAAGTCCTCATATGAGTGAAGTGATATGATATTTGTCTTTCTCTGACTGACTAATTTTGCTTAGCATAATACCCTCTGGTTCCAATCATGTAGTTGCAAGATTTCATTGTTTTTGATTGCTAAGTAATACTCCATTGTGTGTGTGTGTGTGTGTGTGTGTACTATATCTTCTTTATGCATTCATCCATCGATGGACATTTGGGATCTTTCCATACGTTGGCTATTGTTGATAGTGCTGCTTAAACATTGAGGTGCATGTGCCCCTTTCAAACAGCATACCTGTATCCCTTGGATAAATACCTAGTTGTGCAAAGCTGGGTCGTAGAGTACTTCTACTTTTAATTTTTTTGAGGAACCTCCATACCATTTTCCAGAGTTGCTGCACCAGTTTTCATTCCCACCAGCAGTGCAAAAGAGACACTCTTTCTCTGCAACATCGCCAACATCTGTTGTTGCCTGAGTTGTTAATGTTAGCTATTCTGCCAGGTGTGAGGTGGTATCTCATGATGGTTTTGATTTATATTTCCCCATGATGAGTGATGTTGAGCATTTTTTCATGATTCTGTTGGCCATCTGGATGTCTTCTTTGGAGAAGTGTCTATTTATGTCTTTTTTTCATTTCTTCACTGGATTATTTGTTTTATGGGTGTTGAGTTTGAAAAAGTTCTTTATAGATTTTGGATACTAACCCTTTATCTGATATGTCATTTGAAAATATCTTCTCCCATTCCATTGGTTGCCTTTTAGTTTTGCTGATAGATTCCTTCGCTGTGTGGAAGCTTATTATTTTGATGAGTTCCTAATAGTTCATTTTTGCTTTGGTTTCCCTTGCCTCTGGAGACGTGTTGAGTAAGAGGTTGCTGCGGCCAAGATCAAAAAGGTTTTTGCCTGTTTTCTCCTTGAGGATTTTGATAGCTTCCTGTCTTACATTGAGGTCTTTCATCCATTTTGAGTTTATTTTTGTGTATGGTGTAAGAAAGTGGTCCAGGTTCATTTTTCTGCATGTCGCTGTCCAGTTTTCCCAGCACCACTTGCTGAAGAGAATGTCTTTATTCCATTGGATATTCCATTGGCCATATGTTTGTGGGTCCATTTCTGGGTTCTCTATTCTGTTCCATTGATCTAAGTGTCTGTTTTAGTGCCAGTACCATACATCTTGATGATTACAGCTTTGTAATAGAGCTTGAAGTCTGGGATTGTGATGCCTACTGCTTTGGTCTTCTTTTTCAAGATTGCTTTGGCTATTCAGGCTCTTTTCTGGTTCCATATAAATTTTAAGAATGTTTATTCTAGCTCTGTGAATAATGCTATTGTTATTTTGATAGGTATTGCATTGAATATGTAGATTGCTTTGGGTAGTATTGACATTTTAACAATATTTGTTCTTCCTATCCAGGACCATGGAATCTTTTCCCATTTTTTTTGTGTCTTCTTCAATTTCTTTCATAAGTCTTCTATAGTTTTCATTGTATAGATTTTTCACCTCTTTGGTAAGATTTATTCCTATGGTTTTTGGTGCAATTGTAAATGGGATCGATTCCTTGATTTCTCTTTCTCTTGCTTAATTGTTGGTGTATAGGAATGCAACTGATTTCCGTGCATTGATTTTATATCCTTCCACTTTGCTGAATTCATGGATCAGTTTCAGCAGTTTTTTGATGGAATCTTTTGGGTTTTCCATATAGAATATCGTGTCATCTGTGAAAAGTCAAAGTTTGACCTCTTTCTGTCTGATTTGGATGCCTTTTATTTCTTTGTGTTGTCTGATTGCTGAAGCTAAAACTTCCAATATTATGTTGAATAACAGTGGTGAAAGTGGACACCCCTGTCTTGTCCCTGACCTGAAGGGGAAAGCTCTCAGCTTTTCCCCATTGAGGATGATAGTAGTGTCAGGTTTCTTATATGGGTTTTATGATGTTTAGGTATGTTCCTTCTATCTCTACCTTTCTTGAGGGGTTTTATCAAGAAATGATGCTGTATTTTGTCAAATGCTTTCTCTGCATGTATTGAGAAGAACATGTTTCTTGTCTTTTCCTTATTGATGTGATGAATCACATTGATTTTTTTTTTGTGGGTATTGAACCAGTCCTGCATCCCACGGATAAATCCCATTTTCTCGTGTTGAATAATTCCTTTAGTGTAATGTTACATTCAGTTGGCTAATACCTTGTTGAGGATTTTTGCATCCATGTTCATAAGGGAAATTGGTCTATAGTTCTCCTTTCACTGGAGTCTTTGCCTGGTATGGAATCAGGGTAATGCTGGCTTCATAGAAAGAGTTTGGAAGTTTTCCTTCCATTTCTATTTTTTGGAACAGCTTCAAGAGAATAGGTGTTAACTCTTCCTTAAATGTTTGGTAGAATTCCCCTAAAGCCATCTGCCCCTGGACTCTTGTTTTTTTGGCAGATTTTTGATTACTAATTCGATTTCCTTACTGATTATGGGTCTGTTCAAATTTTCTATTTCTTCCTGGTTCAGTTTTGGTGTGTATATGTTTCTAGGAATTTGTCCATTTCTTCCATATTGCCCATTTTATCGGTCTATAATTGCTCATAATATTCTGTTATTATTGTTTTTATTTCTGCTGTGTTGGTTGTGATCTCTCCTCTTTCATTCTTGATTTTATTTATTTGGGTCCTTTCCTTTTTCTTTTTGATCAAACTGGCTAGTGGTTTATCAATTTTGTTAATTCTTTCAAAGAACCAGCTTCTGGCTTCATTGATCTGTTATACTGTTTGTTTTGTTTTTGTTTTTGTTTTTGGTTTTGGTTTTGACAACATTGATTTCTCCTCTAATCTTTATTTCCTGTCTTCCACTGTTTTGGGTTTTATTTGCCATTCTTTTTCCAGCCCTTTAAGGTGTAAGGTTAGATTGTGTACCTGAGACCTTTCTTCTTTCTTTAGGAGGCCTGGATTGCTATATACTTTCCTTTTATGACTGCCTTTGCTGTGTCCCAAAGGTTTTGGACTGTGGTGTTATCATTTTCACTGGTTTCCATGCATTTTTTTTTAATTTACTCTTTAACATCTTAGTTAGCCCATTCATTCTTTAGTAGAATGTTCTTTAGTCTGCAAGTATTTGTTATCATTCCAAAGTTTTTCTTGTGGATTATTTCGCGTTTCATAGCATTGTGGTCTGAAAATATGCATGGTATGATCTCAATCTTTTTGTACTTGTTGAGGGCTGATTTATGTCTCAGTATGTGATCTATTCTGGAGAACATTCTATGTGCACTGGGGAAGAATGTGTATATCGCTGCTTTAGGATGAAATGTTCTGAATTATCTGTTAAGTCCATCAGGTCTAGTGTGTCATTCAAAGCCTTTGTTTCCTTGTTGATTTTCTGTTTAGTTGATCTGTCCATTACTGTGGGTGGGGTGTTGAAGTCCCCTACTATTATGTTATTGTTATAAATGAGTTTCTTTATGTTTGTGATTAATTGATTTATATATTTGGGGGCTCTCACATTTGGAGCATAAATGTTTACAATTGTTAAGTCTTCTTAGTTAATAGATCCCTTAATTATGACATAATGTCCTTCTTCATATCCCGTTACAGTCTTTTTTTTCAAAGTCTAGATTGTCTGATATAAGTATGGCTACTCCGGCTTTCTTTTGGTGACCATTAACATGATAGGTTGTTCTTCATCCCCTTACTTTCAATCTGAAGGTACCTTTAGGTCTAAAGTGGGTCTTTTGTAAACAGCCTATAGGTGGATCTTGTTTTCTTAGCCATTCTGTTACCTTATGTATTTTGATTGAAGCATTTAGTTAATTGATGTTTAGAGTGAGTACTAAAAGTTATGAGTGTATTGCCATTATATCTGTTGTAGAGTTGGAGTATCCAGTGGTGTTCTCTGGCCCTTTCTAGTCTTCACTGCTTTTGGTCTTTCTTTTCTTTTCTTTTCTTTTCTTTTCTTCTTTCTTTCTTTCTTTCTTTCTTTCTTTCTTTCTTTCTTTCTTTTTTCTCCCCTCAGAGAGTCCCCCTTAAAATTTCTTGCAGGGCTGGTTTAGTGATCACAACTCCTTTAATTTATATTTGTCTGGGAAACTTTTTATCTCTCCTTCTATTTTGAATTCTTTATCCAGCAAGGATATCTTTATCCTTGCTGGATAAAGAATTCTTGGCTGCATATTTTTCTGATTCAGCTGGTTGAATGTATCCTGCCACTCCTTTCTGGCCTGCCAAGTTTCTGTGGATAAGTCTACTGCAAACCAGATCTGTCTTCTCTTGTAGGTTAAGGACTTTTTTCCCTTGTTACTTTGATTATTCTTTCCTTACCTGAATATTTTGTGAATTTGACTATGATATGCCTTGTTGATGGTCGGTTTTTGTTGAATCTAATGGGAGTTCTCTGTGCTTCCTGGATTTTGATGTCTGTGTCTTTCCCCAGGTTAAGGATGTTTTCTGCTATGATTTGCTCACATAACCCTTCTACCCCCTTTTCTCTGTCTTCATCTTCTGGGACCCCTATGATTCTGATGTTCCTTTTTAATGAGTCACTGATTTCTCTCATTCTTAAATTGTGCTCTTTTGCCTTAGTATCCCTTTTTTCTGCTTCATTATTCTCCATAAGTTTGTCCTCTCTATAACTGATTGACTGCTCTGCCTCATCCATCCTTGCCACCGTGGCAATCATTTGAGATTGCAGCTCAGTTATAGCATTTTTATTTCATCCTGATTAGTTTTTACTTCTTTTATCTCTGCAGATAGGGATTCTAATCTATTTTCCACTCCAGCTAGTATTCTTATTATTGTGATTCTCAATTCTGGTTCAGACATCTTGCTTATATCTGTGTTGATTAAGTCCCTGGCTGTCATTTCTTTCTGCTCTTTGTTTTTGTGTGAATTCCTTCATTTCTTCATTTTGAAAGAAGAAAAGGGATTAATAAGGCAAAAACAATTTAATTTAAAAAATTAAAAACAACACACACACACACAAATCTAATAAGTGTTGCTAGATTCTAGGTGTGTTTTGGTGTGGTTGTTGAAAGGAGCTTGATAGATTACAGAATAAAGGGAAAGATAAGAAAAGAAAAAAAGGAAAACTTGAAAATTTGAAAAAAAAATGAATACAATGTTAGAATAAAATGAAATGATGGAAGTGATGTAGAATTTGAAAAAATCACAAAAATGTAAAAAATGTAGTAGAAAAATTAATGAAAAATATTTTTAACAAAAAATGAAAATAAAAATAAATTTTTTCTCCTTCTGTATTCAAGAAAAAGAAAATAAATGAAAAAGAAAAAAAATTGAATAGATGAACCAGCGAATAGAGTGAAA
This sequence comes from Neofelis nebulosa, assembly GCF_028018385.1. Classification (NCBI taxonomy): domain Eukaryota; kingdom Metazoa; phylum Chordata; class Mammalia; order Carnivora; family Felidae; genus Neofelis; species Neofelis nebulosa. Next base: position 24,771,070 of record NC_080798.1, on the reverse strand, counting down.
TATGATTGAAATTACATCATTTTCCCTTAGACGTCAAACTATGAAGCACTTTATAGTCCATAACCTAAGCAGGTGGAGAGATTTGTGGTGTTCCTGAACAGTGAGATTGACCAGTTGTGCAAGGCTGATTGTAGCGTCTCCATTATCCACTAAATGGTGCTGCTTAGCTTACTGGAGTGGAATGTTGTGGCGCTTGTGGGTGTGTATGTGCGTGTGCAGGAGGGGTCACCCAGCTACCCAGTCTCTAGTATTGGAACTCTGTTCTCCCCAATCAACAATTGTGTATGCCTCCTTTGTATCCAGCGTCCATCCACTCACACTTTAACACTGTCTGTGACCAAGCTATCTGGTTGTCAGGCGGCACCTCCCTCCCGAGTTTTATCTCAGATGGGACCATGTTTCACAAACCCTCACTCTGAGAGACTGGAGCTTTGACCCACTCAGACCTTCTGGGCCAGGGTCTCACCAAGCAATGGCCGGGTGCCTGCTGCACTCAGGAACATTTGTGGAACCATGCTGCTGCCGATGCCCAGAGACTGCAAATGAGTGCCAGCCCCCCCTCAAAAGAGTTCGCACGATTATGTAGCAGCAGCACTTCAGGGATTATGGTAAGTCACAACACACATCTGGCACCAGCCTTCCCCCTTAACGTCCTTGTTCCAGCACCAGAAAATGTGGTTATTCTCTGGGGTCTGCTGGGACCTTAGGCTGCGGATGGCTACACAGCCTCTACCAAACGTCCTCCCAGCAAGAGAACTGCCTCTCCTTGTGTGGCCCGAGGATCCCTAGACCTCACTCTCTGCTCTTGGGGATTTTCCCTTTCCAACAGAGCACCACCAGCTATTGAGCTGTGGAGTTTCAGATTCGGTGCTCCCCCTGTTTACTGAGTCTTAACAGAATTTAAACCTTCTCCTTTCTCCTTTCTCCCTTTTTTGTTTCGTCCTTGTGGCTATTTCCACTTTTCCCTGTCTTTCCAGTTGCTCTTGGGGGGGGGGGTGTTTTTCCTGTACTCTCCCACTGTCTCTATCCTCTCTCTGCAAGCAAAAACAGCTCCCTGCCTTCCACAGCTTCTCTCTCCCCCAGTTCACCTCTTTGTGCTGCATACCTGCTGAGTTCTGTCATTCAGGTTGTGCAGATTGTTGTGTTAGTCCTCAATAAGTTTTCTAAGTGTGCAGGATGGTTTAGTGTTGATCTGCTGTATTTCATGGATGTGAGATGCAAAAAAAAACAAAAAAAAAACAAAACCTCAGCTTATCTTTGATGCCAGTTGCTCCTCACCCAAGAGTCTCCTGCATGGAAACATTTCTCAGGAGAGATTCTTCTGTTTAGAGACCCCACTTCCCTGAAATTGTCCTAGTGCTGCTGAGTTTGGTGATCTTGGTTTCCTCTTAGGAAAACAATTGTCTGGGAGGAGGGTGATAAGGGTGAGCTACAGAAAGTTAACATTTCTTTTGCATGCAGAAAGATGGTCAGGAGGAAAGATGTAGTTTCAAAATAATTAGAGGTAACTTTGATGAAGCATAAAGGCTTATTACTGTACCTGACAGCTTTTTGGTAATCATGCTGTTTCTTTTTGTCTTGGATGCTCCTTGTCCCTTTGCTTTCAAGGCTGGACCACTTCTATCCCCCCACTACATTTTTCTATGACTAATCTGTCCCTATATCAAACATAAGCTGAGATGGGGTATTTCATTTAAGAAAAAACTCCCAGGGCATTTGACTTTTGTTTTATATTAGTCCAGTCTCTTGAACTTCTTTGTTTAACTCTCCTGTTCCCCTCCAGTGGCATCCCCATCTCCTTTGCTTACATTCAACCCCTATTCTTGCAGGCTGGTACTTATGTTCCAACCTTTCCTCATCCTCTATGTTCAGCCAAACTCCATCAATGTATGTCCAGTTACACCTCCACCTCTTCCAGGAAATCCTCCATGATCCCTTCAACCCCAAATGTTTCTTCCTCTGATTTTTTGTAACACTTTGATTTTTTCATCAGATATCAAATTGTGCAGGTAAAACTCTGTCATATTATTTCCTTTATTTATAAGTAAATGTTTTATGTTTTTGCTCAACTACAAACTCTTAGCAGGTGAAGACTATGTATCTCCCTTCTTGTGTAACCTACACAGCACCTAGCACAATGCTAGGCATGTAGCTTTGTGCATGTTTGTTGACTCAATAACTAACTTATTCGTTAGTATGCTATCTGTCCATTTTTCTAAAAAATCTATGTGTATATGAAGTAGTGCTTCAATTTCTTAGACTGTGTTTGGTATAAAAATCAATTTGTGAAACTGTGTGAACTGTACATGGATGAAAACATCAATGGGCAACAATTTATACATTTCCTCATTCTTGGGCTTACCTGCTTTTACGGTAAAACCTAAATATTTGGATTTTTTTGACAGACATTTAAAAAAATATTTGTAGTATTTATTTATTATTTTTAAAACATAATTTATTGTCAGATTGGTTCCATACAACACCCAGGGCTCATCCCAACAAGTGCCCTCCTCAGTGCCCATCGCCCACTATTCCCTCTCTCCCAACCCCTGAAGACCCTCAGTTTGTTCTCAGTATCCAAGAGTCTCTTATGGTTTGCCTCCCTCCCTCTCTGTTTATAACTATTTTTTCCCCTTCCCTTCCCCCATGGTCTACTGTTCAGTTTCTTAAGATCCATATATGAGTAAAAACATATGGTATCTGTCTTTCTCTGACTGACTCATTTCACTTAGCATACTACCCTCCAGTTCCATCCATGTTACTACAAATGGCATGATTTCATTCTTTCTCATTGCCAAGTAGTATTCCATTGAATATATAAACCACAATTTCTTTATCCATTCATCAGTTGATGGACATTTAGGCTCTTTCCATAATTTGGCTATTTTTGAAAGTGTTGCTATAAACATTGGGGTACAAGTGCCCTTATGCATCAGCACTCCTGTATCCCTTGGGCAAATTCCTAGCAATGCTATTGCTGGGTCATAGGGTAGATCTATTTTTAATTTTTTGAGAAACCTCCACACTGTTTTTAGAGAAGCTGCACCAATTTGCATTCCCACCAACAGTACAAGAGGGTTCCTGTTTCCCCACATCCTCGTCAGCATCTATAGTCTCCTGATTTGTTCCTTTTAGCCACTCTGACCAGCATGAAGTGGTATCTCAGTGTGGTTTTGATTTGTATTTCCCTGATGAGGAGTGATGTTGAGCCTCTTTTCATGTGTCTGTTTGCCATCTGGATGTCTTCTTTAGAAAAGTTGACAGACATTATTTAATGGAAAATGAAACTGTCCACAAATATAGTTTTTCAGATGCTTGGAGGCAAAAACAGAGTGATTGGAGAGTAATGGGGGAAATGCAAAGTACATCTATGTCTGGATTGAGAACCTCTGAGCAACAGAGGAAGAATCCTATGCCAGCACCTAGTGGCTTTAAAAAGCTTGTTCTGCCAATCTTCTATTTGCCTTCACATGGAGACCTTTGTGAGTATTTTGAGTTGTTCTGAACTTCAGGAAGTGACTGCCCAGCATCTATTTATGAGATGGCCCTGACTGGGAAATGCTTGGAGGACCTACCTCCTAGTGCTACAAATGCATAGGTTACTTACAAATCATTTTAATCACACAAATTGTAACCACGAAGAATCATCTCCTGTATTGTGTTCTATAGAAGGATAAGCCTCAAGTGAATTACAGGTAATCAAACCTACAAGAGAAAGAATGTATCCTAAAAGCTTAATTAAATATGGAATGGGGTGAGAATCTGCCTTCTTTTGCTGTTAGTTTAATTCCAGAAAAAAAAAATGAGGTGGTAGTGTTCTACTGAAAGTGAACGGGTTTTTTTTAATGAATATAATTTATTGTCAAATTGGCTTACATACGACACTCAGTGCTCATCCCCACAAGTGCCCTCCTAAATGCTGATAACCCATTTTTCCTCTCCCCCACCCCTCATCCGCCCTTTGTTCTCTGTATTTAAGAGTCTCTTGTGGTTTGCCTCTCTCTCTCTCTCTGCTTGTAACAATTTATCCCTTCCATTCCCCCATGGTCTTCTGTTCAGTTTCTCAAGATCTACATATGAGTGAAAAACATATGATATCTGTCCTTCTCTGACTGACTTATTTTACTCAGCAAAATACCTTCTAGTTCCATCCATGTAGCTGCAAATGGCATGATTTCATTATTTCTCATTGCCAAGTAGTATTCCATTGAATATATAAACCACAATTTCTTTATCCATTCATCAGTTGATGGACATTTAGGCTCTTTCCATAATTTGGCTATTGTTGAAAGCACTACTATAAACATTGGGGTACACATGCCCTTATACATCAGCACTCCTGTATCCCTTGGCTAAATTCCTAGTAGTGCTATTTCTGGGTCAAAGTGTAGTTCTATTTTTAATTTTTTGAGGAAACTCCACACTGTTTTCCAGAGTGGTTGCACCAGTTTGCTTTCCCACCAATAGTGCAAGAGGGTTCCTGTTTCTCCACATCCTCATCAGCATCTGTAGTTTCCTGATTTGTTCATTTTAGCCACTTTCACTGGTGTGAGGTGGTATCTTACTGTGGTTTTGATTTGTATTTCCCTGGTGATAAGTGACATTGATGTCATTTTATCTGATGTCATTTGCAAATATCTTTTACCATTCTGTCAGTTGCATTTTAGTTTTGTTGATTGTTTCCTTTGTAGTGCAGAAGCTTTTTATCTTGATGAGGTCCCAATAGTTCATTTTTGCTTTCATTCCTTGAAAGTGAATGGTTTGGTACCAAACGTAATTTAACACTGATCATTATGATTTCTTACTGAGACCACATTTTAAGGAGGAGAAAGTACTTTCACATCAATTATATAATTTATATCTGCCTGTTACTTTTACGACAGAGCTACTGGGAAATTTTTATTCCAATTATTGTTCACTATAAAAGCAATATATTTGCATACTACAAAATGTACAAAATAGGGAAAGGGGAAAATAGAGTAATTTTCATTATTTTCATTTAGTCTTTAAAATATTATTCTTTCTTATTATATTGTAATCAGTTTGACTCTTGCTTTCTTAAGCTAACATCGTCACCTAAGCATTTGCTTATGTTTTTCTTTTCTCTTTTTAATTTTATTTTTTTATTTTTTAAAATTTACATCCAAATTAATTAGCATATAGTGAAACAATGATTTCAGGAGTAGATTCCTTAATGCCCCTTACCAATGTAACCCATCCCCCTCCCACAACCCTCAGTTTGTTCTCCATATTTATGAGTCTCTTCTGTTTTTCCCCCTCCCTGTTTTTATATTATTTTTGTTTCCCCCCCTTATATTCATCTGTTTTGTCTCTTAAAGTCCTCATATGAGTGAAGTCAGATGATTTTTGTCTTTCTCTGAATGATTAACTACACTTGGCATAATACCCTCCAGTTCCATCCACGTAGTTGCAAATGTCAAGATTTCATTCTTTTTGATTGCCGAGTAATACTCCATTATGTATATAATGTGATATATATATAACACATCTTATTTATCCATTCATCTACCGATGGAAATTTGGGGTCTTTCCATACTTTGGCTATTGTTGATAGTGCTTCCATAAATGAAGGTGCATGTGTCCCTTCGAAACAACACACCTGTATCCCATGGATAAATGTCTAGTAGTGCAATTGCTGGGCTGTAGGGTAGTTCTATTTCTAGTTTTTTGAGGAAACTCCATACTGTTTTCCAGAGTGGCTGCACCAGCTTACATTGCCACCAACAGTGCAAAAGAGATCCTCTTTCTCCGCATCCTAGCCAACATTTGTTGTTGCCTGAGTTGCTAATGTTAGCCATTTTGACAGGTGTAAGGTGGTATCTCATTGTGGTTTTGATTTGCATTTCACTGATGATGAGTGATGTTGAGCATTTTTTCATGTGTCGGTTGGCCATCTGGATGTCTTCCTTGGAGAAGTGTCTATTCATGTCTTTTGCCCATTTCTTCATTGGATTATTTGTTTTTTGGGTGATGAGTTTGATATGTTCTTTATAGATTTTGCATACTAACCCTTTATGTGATATGTCATTTGTAAATATCTTCTCCCATTCTGTCGGTTGCCCTTTAGTTTTGCTGATTGTTTCCTTCTCTGTGCAGAAGGTTTTATTTTAATGAGGTCCCAGTAGTTCATTTTTGATTTTGTTTCCCTTGCCTCTGGAGACGTGTTGAGACAGAAGTTTCTGTGGCCAGGATCAAAGAGGTTTTTGCCTGCTTTCTCCTTGAGGAGTTTCATGGTTTTGTGTCTTACATTGAGGTCTTTCATCCATTTTGAGTTTATTTTTGTGTGTGGTGTAAGAAAGTGGTCCAGGTTCATTCTTCTGCATGTCGCTGTCCAGTTTTCCCAGCACCACTTGCTGAAGTGACTGCCTTTATTCCATTGGATATTCTTTCCTGATTTATCAAAGATTAGTTGGCCATACGTTTGTGGGTCCATTTCTGGGTTCTCTATTCTGTTCCATTGATTTGAGTGTCTGTTCTTGTGCCAGTACGTACATACTGTCTTGATGATTACAGCTTTGTAATAGAGCTTGAAGTCTGGGATTGTGATGTCTCCTGCTTTGGTTTTCTTTTTCAAGCTTGCTTTGGCTATTTGGGGCCTTTTCTGGTTCTATACAAATTTTAGGATTATTTGTTCTGGCTCTGTGAAGAATGCTGGTGTTATTTTTATAGGGGTTGCATTTAATATGTAGATTGCTTTGGGTAGTATTGACATTTTAACATTTTTTTCTTCCTATCCAGGAGCATGGAATCTTTTCCCCTTTTTGTGTATCTTCTTCAATTTCTTTCATAAGCTTTCTATAGTTTTCAGTGTATACAATTTCCACCTCTTTGGTTCGATTTATTCCTAGGTATTTTATGGTTTTTTGTGCAACTGTAAATGGGATCAATTCCTTGATTTCTCTTTCTGTGGCTTCATTGTTGGTGTATAGGAATGCAACCAATTTATTTGCATTGATTTTATATCCTGGGCCTTTGCTGAATTCATGAATCAATTCTAGAAGTTTTTTGGTGGAATATTTTAGGTTTTCCACATAGAGTACAATGTCATCTACGAAGAGTGGAAGTTTGACCTCCTCCCAGCCAATTTGGAAGCCTTTTGTTTCTTTGTGTTGTCTGATTGCACAGGCTAAGACTTCCAATACTATGTTGAATAACAGTGGTGAGAGTGGACATCATGTCTTGTACCTGACCTTAGGGGGAAAGTTCTCAGTTTTTCCCCATTGAGGATGATATCAGTGTTGGGTCATTCATATATGGCTTTTATGATCTTGAGGTATTCTCCTATCCTTACTTTCTTGAGGGTTTTTATCAAGAAACGATGCTGCATTTTGTCAAATGCTTTCTCTGCATCTATTGAGAGGATCACATGGTTCTTGTCCTTTCTTTTATTGTTGTGATGAATCACACTAATTGTTTTGCGGATATTGAACCAGCCCTGCATCCCAGGTAAAAATCCCACTTGATTGTGGTGAATAATTTTTTTAATGTATTGTTGGATCTGGTTGGCTAATATCTTGTTGAGGATTTTTGCATCAATGTTCGTCAGGGAGATCGGTCTATAGTTCTCCGTTTTTTTAGTGGGGTCTCTGGTTTTGGAATCAAGGTAATGTTGGCTTTATAGAAAGAGTTTGGAAGTTTTCCTTCCATTTCTATTTTTTGGAAAAGCTTCAAGAGAAGAGGTGTTAACTCTTCCTTAAATGTTTGTTAGAATTCCCCTGGAAAGCCATCTGGCCCTGGACTCTTGTTTTTTGGCAGATTTTGATTACTAATTTTATTTCCTTACTGGTTATGGGTCTGTTAAAATTTTCTATTTCTACATTTTTCAGTTTGGGTAGGGTATATGTTTCTAGGAATTTTTCCATTTCTTCCAGATTGCCCATTTTAGTGGCATATAATTGTTCATAATATTTTCTTATTATTGTTTTCATTTCTGTTGTATTGGTTGTGATCTCTCTTCTTTTCTTCTGGATTTTATTTATTTGGGTCCTTTCCTTTTTCTTTTTGATCAAACTGGCTAGTGGCTTATCAATTTTGTTATTTCTTTCAAAGAACCAGCTTCTGGTTTCATTGATCTGTTCTACTGTTTTGTTTTTGTTTTTGTTTTTGTTTTTTTTTTGGTTTTGATAGCATTAATTTCTGCTCTAATCTTTATTATTTCCTGTCTTCTGCTGCTTTTAGGTTTTATTTGCTGTTCTTTTTCCAACCCCTTAAGGTGTAAGTTTAGGTTGTGTATCTGAGATCTTTCTTCCTTCTTTAGGAAGGCCTGGATTGCTATATACTTTCCTCTTATGACCATCTTTGCTGCATCCAGAGGTTTTGGGTTGTGGTGTTATCATTTTCATTGGCTTCCATATACTTTTTAATTTCCTCTTTAACTTCTTGTTTAGCCCATTTATTCTTCAGTAGGATCTTCTTCACTTTCCAAGTATTTGTTACCTTTCCAAATTTTTTCTTGTGGTTGATTTCAAGTTTTCTAGCATAGTGGTCTGAAAATATGCACGGCATGATCTCAGTCTTTTTGTACTTACTTAGGGCTGACTTGTGTCCCAGTATATGGTCTATTCTGGAGAACGCTCCATGTGCACTGGAGAAGAATGTATATTCTGCTGGTTTAGAATGAAATGTTCTGAATATATCTGTTAAGTCCATCTGGTCCAGTGTGTCATTCAAAGCCATTGTTCCTTTGTTGATTTTTTTGATTAGATGATCTGTCCATTGCTGTGAGTGGGGTGTTAAAGTCTCCTACTATTATGGTATTACTATTGATGAGTTTCCTTATGTTTGTAATTAATTGATTTATATATTTGGGTGCTCCTACATTTATCCCATAAATGTTTATAATTGTTAGGTCTTCTTGGTGGATAGACCCCTTGATATGATATAATGCCCTTCTGCATCTCTTGATACAGCCTTTATTTTAAAGTCTAGATTGTCTGATATAAGAATGGCTACTCTGGCTTTCTTTTGTTGACCATTAGCATGATAGATGGTTCTCCATGCCCTTATTTTCAATCTGAAGGTGTCTTTAGGTCTAAAGTGGGTCTCTTGTAAACAGCATATAGATGGATCTTGTTTTCTTATCCATTCTTTTACTCTATGTCTTTTGATTGGAGTATTGAGTCCATTGATGTTTAGAGTGAGTACTGAAAGATCTGAATTTATTGCCATTATGATGCTTGTAAAGTTGGATTTTCTGGTGATGTTCTCTGGTCCTTTCTAATCTTTGTTGCTTTTGTTATTTATGTATTTCTCTCTCTCTCTCTCTCTCTCTCTCTATATATATATATATATATATATATATATATATATATATATTCATCTTTTCTCCCCTCAGAGTCCCCCTTAAAATTTCTTGCAGGGATGGGTTAGTGGTCACAACTCCTTTAGTTTTTGTCTGGGAAAGTGTTTATCTCTCCTTCTATTTTGAATGACAGGCTTGCTGGATAAAGGTTTCTTGGCTGCATATTTTTCTGATGCAACACATTTAATATATCCTGCCAGTCCTTTCTGGTCTGCCAAGTTTCTGTGGATAGGTCTGCTGCAAACTTGATCTGTTTTCCCTTGTAGGTTCTCAACTTTTTTTTTCCCTTGCTGCTTTTATGATTCTTTCCTGCCTATTTTGTAAATTTGACTATGATATGCCTTGTTGATGGTCGGTTTTTGTTGAATCTAATGGGGGTCCTCTATGCTTCCTGGATTTTGATGTCTGTGTCTTTCCCCAGGTCAGGAAAGTTTTCTGCTATGATTTGCTCACATAACCCTTCTACCCCTATTTCTCTCTCTTCCTCCTCTGGGACCCCTGTGATTCTGATGTTGTTCCTTTTTAATGAGTCACTGATTTCTCTAATTCATAAATCATGCTCTTTTGCCTTAATCTCCCTCTTTTTTTCTGCTTCATTACTCTCTATAAGTTTGCTTCTATATCGCTGATTCTGTGTTCTGCCTCATTCATCCTTGCCGCCATGGCATCCATCCATGATGCAGCTCAGTTATAGCATTTTTTATTTCATTGTGACTAGTTTTTACTTCTTTCGTCTCTGCAGAAAGGGATTCTAATCTATTTTCAACTCCAGCTAGTATTCTTCTTATTGTGATTCTAAATTCTGGTTCAGACATCTTGCTTGTATCTGTGTTGGTTAAATCCCTGGCTGTCATTTCTTCATGCTCTTCCTTTTGGTGTGAATTCCTTTGTTTTGTCATTTTGAAGGGAGAATAGGAATTAATGTGGCAGAAAACTTAAAATTAAAAAAATTAAAATTAAAAAATTAAAAACACGCACACAAATATCAAATAAACAATGCTAGATCCTAGGTGTGTTTTGTTCTGGGTGTTGAAAGTGGTTTGACAGATTAGATTAAAAAAGGTGTGTGGGGCAGAAGGATATTGTTTGACAATTTGAAAAAATGAATACACTGAAGTAGACTAAATTGAGATGATGGGAGTAAAATAGAATTTGAAAATATTTACACAAAAGTAAAGAACATAGTAGAAAAAAATTTAAGGAAAATATTTTTAACAAAAATTAAAAATAAAAATAACCTTGTTCTCTTTCTGTATTCAAGAAAAATAAAAGAAACAAAAAAGAGAAAAAAGATATAAGAAAAAAAAGAAATCTTATGAAAATTTGAAAAAGTGAATACACTGTAGTATACTAAAATAAAATGATGGAAGTAAAATAGAATTTAAAAAATTCCATTAAAGCAAAAAATATAGTAAAAAGTTAAAGAAAATATTTTAATTGTACTTGAAAGTAAAAATGAAGTTTTTCTCTTTCTGCATTCAAGAAAAAGAAAAGAAATGAAAAAGGGAAAAAGAAAAAGAAAAAAAGAAAATTGTTTGAAAATTTGAAAAGGTGAATACACTGAAGTAGACTAAAATAAAACGATGGAAGAATAAAACGATAGAATTTGAGAAAATTTATGCAAATGTAGAAAATATAGTAAAAATATTAAAGAAAAATATTTTTAATAAAAATTGAAAATAAAATGATTTTTTCTCTTTCTGTCTTCCAGAAAAAGAAGTGTAAAGGAGAAAAAAAAAGGAAAGAAAATGGAATAGATGGACATGATAACAGATTGAAATAGATTGAAATAGATTGAAATAGAAATTGAATTTGAATTAGATTCAAATTGAATCTAATTGAAATAGATTGAAAATAGAACTGATTGAAATAGATTGAAATAGATTGAAATAGAACTGAAATGACTTCGTTTTCCCTAGAAGTCAGACTATGTAGCACTTTATAGTCCATATACTAAGTAGGCGGTGAGACTTGTGTTCTTGAAGAGCAAGGTTGGCCCAGTTGGGTGGAGCTCAGTGTAATGCCTCTTTTCTCCACTAAATGGCACTGCTAGTCTACTGGAGTGGAGTGTTGTGGCACTCTTAGGTGCATATGCGCATGTGTGGGAGCGGTGGAAATGGCATCACCCAGCTACCCAGTGTCTAGTATCAGAACTCTGTTCTCTCCAATCAGCAATTGCACACCCGTCCTCTGTCTTCAGCTTTTGTCCACTCCCCGCTTTTTCACTGTCCTTGACCAGGCTCCAGGCAGTACCTCTCTCCTGAGTTTTGTCTCAGTTGTGGCTGTTTTCCCCGGCCCCTTACTTCTGAGGGACTGTGGCTTTGACCTGTTCTGCCTCTCTGTAGGAGGGTCTCAGCAAGCAATGGCCAAATGTCAGCTGCAGCCAGGAACACTTGCTGGACCCTGCTGCTGCCGTTGCCCTGAGACTGTGGCCAGGTGCCAGCCTGCCCCAGACAAAGTTGGCGAGATAGTGTAGCAGCTGCTTTTCAGGGATTATGAAAAATCACAACACACATCTGGCACCAGGCTTCACTGTTAATGACCTTGTTCCAGCACCAGCGAATGTGGCCTTTTTCTGGGGTCTGCTGGGGCCAGATGGTTTCAACCGTCTCTACCAACTGTCCTTCCAGCACTGGAACTGCTTTTCCCCTTGTGGCCTGAGAACCTCTCAGACCCCACTCTGCTCCTGGGGATTTGCCCTTCCCACCAGAGTACCGCCAGGTATCAAGCTGCAGAGTCGCAGACTTTGTGCTCCCCTTTGTTACAGTCTTAATGGAATTTAAACCCTCACCTTTCTCCTTTCTCTCTTTTTGGTTTAGACCCTGTGACTGTGTCCAACTTTCCACTTTCTTTCCAGCTGCTTTTGGGAAGGGGTGCTTACCCATATTCTCCCCCCTGCCCCAGTCTCTGTCCTCTCTCCACCCACAAAAGCACCTCCCTCCCAGCACCTTCTTGCTTCCCAAGTTCACCTCTCTGTGCCACGTACCTGCTAAATTCTGTGGTTCAGGTTGTGCAGATTGTTGTGTTAATCCTCCAGTCATTTTTCTAGGTGTGCAGGATGGTTTAGTGTTGGTCTGGCTGTATTTCATGGATGTGAGACTCACAAACAACTTCCATGCTATTCTGCCATCTTGGCTCCTCCGCTCATGTTTTTCTATACTATCCATAGTCATAACTTTTGATGGATTTATCATATTTTACTTTACATTTTGTGCATTTCCAATTTTTCTGTTATTTTATTTATTTATTTATTTTTTAAGTTTATTTATTTATTTTGAGCGAGAGAGAGAGAGAGGGAGGGGAGGCGAGAGAGAGAGAGCCCCAAGCAGGCTCTGCACTGTCAGCACAGAGCCTGACATGGAACCCAAACTCACAAACCTTACGAGATCATGACCTGAGCCAAAATCAAGAGTCATCATATAACTGACTGAGGCACCTAGGCACTCTACAGATTTTTCTGTTATTGTAAACAGTATCATGAAGAATATTTTAGTGCACATAATTTTTGGTATTTAAAAATTTTCCCCCAAGGCTAAATTCCTGGAAGTGGAATTACTCAGGCAAAAAGTATGAACATTTCTAGTGACTTTTGATTTTTTTTAAGTTTATTTATTTTTGAGGCTGGGGTGGTGGTGGTTGGAGGGGCAGAGAGGGAGAGGGAGAGAGAATCCCAAGCAGGCTCCACACTGTTAGTGCAGAACCCGATGTGGGGTTTGAACTCATGAACTGTGAGATCATGACCTGAGCTGAAATCCAGAGTTGGATGCTTAACTGACTGAGCCACCAAGGAGCCACATGGCTTTTTATTTTTATTATTAAATTGTTTTTCAAAGGGTTGTCCAAGAAGCATACATACTGGTTTGTAGGTACCAATTCTCTACATGCTTATCAGAAGTATAAATGTGATTTTTAAAATTACTAATTTAATACATGAAAAATTATTTTTCATTTTTATTTTCATTTAAAGTCTTATTACTAAAAATGATTGTTTCTTCATGTTTACTTTCTAGTTACATTTGACAGGACAGACACATTTATACCATTTTGCAAATGGAGAAACAGTTTCAGAGAAGTTAAGTGTCTCCCCTGTGGGGACACAGCTAGTGAAGGACATACATGTAGACCCTAGGGCTCTTTATTCTCCATCCAGGATTTGCGCTAAAGATTAGCTCCTGCTTTGCCACCATCTCATGTTGGACAGACATCTCATTTCTTTGAGTCACATTCTTTTCATCTGCATAATGAAGTACTCAGACTGGAATCAGTGGTTTTAATTTTAAAGTATAATTAGGTTGAAGAAAAATTTCTTCCAATGAACTACATCGTACTAAAACTCAATATAGAAACTGTTAAGGCAGAGCTACTCTGAATTGACCTAGTGAAAGGACTGGAGGTCAGGGTCATCTCCTTCTCTCTCAGAATCTCAGTGCGTCATTCTAACGTGCTGCCTGAGACACACAGATATCATCTAGTACAGAGGTTTTCCTTTTTTCTTTCTTATTTTCAGTTTTATTGAGATATAATTGATATCTAGCACTGTATACATTTAAAGTGTACAGCATTAGAACATGAATTACGTACATGGTGAAGTGATTCGGTCCTTTTTAAGCACTGCTCCCTTTATCTCATGCAGTTTTGCTATTCTGTAAATTAAAATGATATATTTAAAATCCATTTCCATGTCCCTTTGCTAGCTTGCCCACAAGTGACGATATTGGGAAATCCCAATTTCTGATGATATAGGGTTCTTTACATACTGAAATAAAAACTGGGTTTAGAGACAAGACATTAGCTTTCTTCTTCCTATTACGTATGGCCTTTCTATTAGTGTCTCCATCTAAAATGGAAAGAATTGTCTGATTCTCCAACCTTGTAGAATTGTTGGCCAGGGGTGACCAGATGTTAAAGCTGTGTTTGTGCTCCTCTTTTTTCTTTTCAGGCACATGGTAGGTCAACTTCCCTGACTCTTTTGAAGTTGGACACAGCTATGTGATTTGTTAACCAATGATATATCTGTGGAAGTGATGTGTGTCATTTCTAAGTGGAAGATGTAACAGCCAGTGCACAACTCATCACATTCCTTCTCCCTTGCCACAGTTACTATGGAAGCACATTTTAAAACTAGCTCCTGCTCAGTCTGGGTTTAAGGGTGATGATTATGAGCAGAGACCTTGGCAGAGCCGAACCACACTGGAGCATAATAAAAAATAAAGATTTATTGTGTTAAGCCCTGAAAGATTGTTTGTTATTACAACAAAACCTAGATCATCCTAACTAGCACAGTGTATGTGATAACAACTAATATTATCATCTACATTATCCATGAAACTTCTTCTTCATTCCTAGTGGTGCTGAAGCACATAGAGCTTTGGGAACCTAGAAAAAAATAATTTCTTGAAGATTTTTTTTTAACTATACAGTTTAAAACACTTTTAGCACCCACCCAAGATTTGTAAAATCTTTTCTCTTGCAAGTTTGAAGCCAAGAAAAATAGTGAAACAAAGCATTGGCCAGATACCTGACATTTCTCTCCTTCCCCAGTATGGAATCTTCAGGAGCTTAAAGAATAACTTTTTTTTTTCCTACAGATTCAAGATGCCTAAACTATCTCTTACTAATCCTCTTATTTTCTCTGAGATTAAGAAATCAGTGAGTTAAGCATTGTAAAATACATGGTTGTGAGAGCAACATATTGGGAAAGAAGCTGGCTTGTGAAGATTTCACCTGTGCTTTATCTTAATACAGTTGCTATAATACAAAAATGGTGCTCTGAGTAGTGTTAATGATAAGGAATAAATTCATCCTGACCTTGTAAAGCTTGAAGGTGATGCTTTATAGAAGTTACAGAGATGAGCATTACCTGGCACATGCAGCCTTGCAGTGTGGCTGGCTTTTTAGTCAACACCAAGGGACCATGCACAACTCACAACACCTTATGGGTTGCAGGTTCCTCACCTATAAAATAAAGGCTCTAATTCCTGACCTACTGCTTCAGGATGAAATGAAGATACATAGGAGATGACTTTAAAAATGAAAGTGTGAGGGGCGCCTGGGTGGCTCAGTCGGTTAAGCGTCCGACTTCAGCTCAGGTCACGACCTTGCGGTCCGCGAGTTCGAGCCCCGCGTCGGGCTCTGGGCTGATGGCTCAGAACCTGGAGCTTGCTTCCGATTCTGTGTCTCCCTCTCTCTCTGCCCCTCCCCCGTTCACGCTGTGTCTCTCTCTGTCTCAAAAATAAATAAATGTTAAAAAAAAAAATTTAAAAAAAAAATAAAAAATAAATAAAAAATAAAAAATAAAAAAAAATGAAAGTGTGATTTTGTAATGAGTTATTACTAGCTAAAATTTCTATTCTAATTGTTTGGAAGTTTTGTTACTCAGACTCTTTAAGTTGAAGGTGACAGGAAGCCCTTTCAAAGTGTCTTAAAATACTATAAAAACATTTAAGAGAAACCATGAAAGGGAATTTGATTGCAAAGGTAGTTGAAAACACGGGGGGTCCAGTGCTGTTCTTGGTTTTCTCCCTCTTCTGTGCTTTCTTCATGGGCAGCTTCTCTCCACATGGTAAACACTGCAATCTCCTGTTACAGCAAAGGGAGTGCTTCTTGGGACAGAAGCCCCTGAACCTAGTTGCACTTGGTGCAACTTGGCTTGGTTTTGGTCACGTGTTCTTCTCCGGACATGTGAGTGGAGGAAAGTCCATTCATATGGGAGAAGTGGCTCTCCAAAAGAAAACTGAAGTGCTACAACCAGACTGGATGACAAAAACCAGTGGATGTCTACCACAAGAGGTAAGATACCTTCCTTCTCGAGTTCAGAACTCTGAGAAAATGAACTGTCACTCCAGCAGCCTGAGTGTTGAAGACTGATGTAAGCACTTATTGACAATTTAGCTCTTAATCACCTTTGAACTTAGGACTCAAGGGTCTTTAGGAAAGCCTTTGGGGACCTTTTGTCAGCAGCTGCAGCCACATAGCTAGAACTATGAGATGTGATGAGGAGAATAGGATAGAATGTCATCTTTGAGGTTGAATTGCAGGAAAGTATTTTTAAAAAGTACTATTCATTCTTTAATCTTCTGAAGAGTACGTTGGAAACGATCTCAAGTCGAGTCTGTATGGACCTAGTAACTGGAATTCAGAAGAAATAAATGTCTTCACATGACATCCCCCCACCTCCCTGCCCTATCCACCTGGAAAGGGGTCAGGCTGAATTGATTCAAGTGGGTGTTGTATACCTGACACTAAGGGGCTAGAGGATGGTGCAGGTGGGTCTTGAGAGGAATTCTGTTAGAGATGAAACTTTAATAGTAAAAATTAGAGATGTCAGAAACACATTTGATGTAATTGGGTATGTGGTTTGCAAAAAGTGCTGTGAGTTCAAGGAAAGGAGGAAGAAAGCTTACTAGAAGTACAAAGTACAGCCCCACAGAGGAGGGATGAGGAGATGGTTAAAAAACAATGATACTTACCATGGTTGCATGTTCACTATGTGCCATGCAATGCTAAGCACTTTGCATCTTTCCATGCATTCTCTTAGATTCTCTTCTCTGCATCTGTAAGGGGTTTGTACTAATGAGACCCTCACTTTGAAAATGGGGATCTAGGCTCAGAGAAATTGAGGCCACCCAGATAGTAATGACAGAGCTAAAACCAGGGACCTGAACATCACCCACTGCTTTATGCTCAACTTCTCCTGTGGCAACTTTGATTCAAGGTTTTGATGACAACAACCATAATGATCCTGGCTCTTGGCTGAGGATGTGCCAGGAAGAGTACCTCAAATTACTGGTTTAGCCACAGGCTTGACAGTTATTTTATTTATTTATTTATTTATTTATTTATTTAGAGAGACAGAGACAGAGAGAGAGAGAGAAAGCAGGGGAAGGACAGAGAGAGAGAAGGAGAAGGAATCCTAGCATGGAGCCCGATATGGGGCTGAATCCCACAAACCATGAGATGATGACCTGAGCTGAAACTAAGAGTCAGACGCTTCACTGACAGCCACATAGGTGCCTCTTGACAGTTATTTTAAACCAAAATTTTTTAGTGATTTAATGCTATTTATATCAAAATAATGAATTTAAAAAGTAAACTAAACTTTTAAAGTTTTTTTAAAGAAATTATAATTTGTTATGACTCACATAACAAATATGTGAATTTGTTATAGCTTTCACTATAGAAAGCTTTCCATAAAAATTGAGAATTTCTGTTTTGTTTTTATTTTTTATATATTGCTTCAGTATTCTTTTTTTTTTAAGTTTATTGGATAGAGAGAAAGCATGAGCAGAGGAAGGGCAAAGAGAGAGGGAGAGAGAGAGTCTTTCTTGGGATTAGCATGGAAGCTAAAGCAGGGCTCAATCTCATGAACTGTGAGATCATGACATTAGCTGAGATCAAGAGTCAGAGGCTTAATCGACTGAGCCACCAAAGGTATCCCAGTTTTTTAAAAAATATATAACTGTGAAATTAAGATGTCTTGGGGAATCAATACAATAACTGCCATTGGCCTAGAAAACCCAGTAACCCAGTATGACCCCAGGCTAGATGTACAAGATTACTGGATTTTTATTTTTGAAAATTCATGATGTACATTTGTGTTCAATACTTAGGTTCTGAAATACCAGTGGACATAACTTGTTCAATTTTATTTTCTGAATTTATTTGATCACAGGTGAAACTGAAACCTCAACTAAAAATAGTTTAAATAATACAGGAATTATTATCTTAATGATAAAGTAAAAAAAGGGGGGGGGGCAGTTACAGTGGATCAGAAATGACTTCAAGAATACAGGCTTTTTCATCTTTATGTTATGCCATCCAGAACATAGTGGCCTATTTCTCCCATCAGGGACAAAACAATGGCTGCCATTGTTTCATACATCACATATAGACGCAATATTTTTCAGCTGTCAAAAGAGGGATTTTTAAATACACTTCTTTGTATCAGAAAAGAAAAATATCCTTAGAAGCAACCTAGCAGACCTCTCACATAGTATTGATATGAACTGGGTCACGTGCTCCTCCATCATTTATTTGTTTAAGGGTGGGCATGCAACCTAGTTCTAGCCAATCTCTGAAAAGGTAAATAAAATAATTATGACCGGCTGATACCAATCACCCTCTGGAGCTGTAAAGTTCTTTTATCCCTTTCTTAAGCAGAGTAGTTGCTTAACACTTAAACAAGTTCAGGATTCTGTAAAAAAGAAGTAAAGATGAAATGGCTGTTGGGAGGCAATCTTCAGCATCTGCCACAACCTGTTCCATGCCTCTAAGATTAAGGATGGGTGAAACAGAAGTTAGGAAACACAAAATGTCTTCTATATTAATAGCATCTTTAAGAATATGTTTCCTCCCTCTTTGGCTCAATTACCTAGAATTTGGCCATGAATACTATAAGCCATTTGTCATTCATCATTTCCTTCTGTATCTCTTCCATTTTTTACATGGAAATGCAGGAAAGCCATCACACCCCATTACTGATAGAGCCTCTGGAAGCCATCAGAGCCTGTTTCAGTTAGTGATAGGGCCAGATGAAAAACTTGCTGACCACTTGCCTTGTGAAAATGGAGATCTCTGGAGACTAGCTCATGTTGTTAGCTCTGGACATAAGTAAAGAGAAAGGGAAGACCTGGTCAAATTTTCATTGTGGATGCAGGAATGTCCCTTGACCTGTGCTTCATCAAAATCTGTTCCCATCCAGGAGGTAGAGAGTATAATGCTAAGTGAAATAAGCCAGTCAGAGAAAGATAAATATCATATGATTTCACTCACATGTGAAATTTAAGAAACAAAACAAAAAGCAAAAGGAAAAAACAAGAGAGAGAGAAAAATCAAGAAACAGACTTAACTATAGAGAACAAACTGATGGTTACCAGAAGTGGGGGTATGGAGAATTGGTGATGGGGATTAAGGAGCACACGTTTCGTGATGAGCACAGAGTGATATGGAATTGTTGAATCCAATTGTTGAATCACTATATTGTGCAACTAAAACTAATATAACATTGTATGTTAACTAACTGGAATTAAAAACTTAAAAAAAAATCTCTTCCAAGCCTGCCTGGGTGGCTCAGTCAGTTAAACATCCTACGTTGGCTCAGGTCATGATCACAGTTCATGGGTTTGAGCCCCATGTCAGGCTCTGTGCTGAAAGCTCAGAGCTGGAGCCTGCTTTGGATTCTGTGTCTCTCTTCTCCCCCTCTCTGCCCCTCCCCCACTCATGCTGTGTGTGTGTGTGTCTCAAAAATAAATCAGCTTTTAAAAAGTTAAAAAAAAAAACCTCTTCCATGTACATATACACGGATAATGTCCTCTAATGCCCTCTTTGTTGTTATTGAAAAGACAGAAATGAAGTTTAATCAGAAAACCCAATCTCATGTCTTCTATGAGGGGTACAGCCCTGGACCTGTCTCCAAATTGGAATTGGGGCAGTGGGAGGGTAAGGGACCACACAGTGATCTAGGTTGTTGCTACTCCCCTCTCCACCCACCTTTGGCTCAGAGCTCTGCCTTCAGATGCCCTTCATACCCATTAGCCACCTGGGGCCAGGAAGCAGGGGTGAAGCCCTGAGAATTCGGGTCTGAGGTCACTGGCTTCCTAGTCCACTAGTCTCTCCAACACATGATGCCACAAAAGTGGACAATGCTTGGCATCTGTAACTAGGCAAGATACAGGCAGCTGAGGGCCTACCTTGGGATTCAGGCAGGGACAAGGCAGTGGGGAGATTGTCTCAGAAGTAAAGTTTAGACAGAAGGAAGCTCTCCTCCCCACCCCCTTGTCAACAGACGGACCCATACCGGCACCCTGGAAGCCCAGATCAGACGGCAGCGTTCTTAGGGCTTCATCAATTCTTTCTCAGGATCCTGAGACTTCAGAAGTTAAGGACTGCACTGTTGGTGGTCTTGGTGGCCCCTGGTGTAACCTGGAGTCAAAAGAGGTGGTGTGCAGCTCCCACTGGACCAGGGGTGGGAAGGTGGCCATGGTGTTAAGCTGGGTAAAGACATTGTTCTGGGCTTGGTTGAGTGGGCCAGGAGAACTAGATGGGGGTGGGCAGCCAATGCCTGTGGAAAAGCTCAGAAAGGTGGCTCAAATGCCCTGTTGATTGCCTATGTGCAGATGCAGTCTGCTCAGCTCATCATGGTCAGTTATTTGTGAATGAAGAATTAGAGCAGGTACTCCAGGTCTTCACTAAAAACTAACTGGCTCTTCCTAGGAAAGATGAGCAGGGATACCTTTTTCTCTTGTTTCATGGTTGGGCTGCAGGTCAATTTTTTTCATATGTGCTATAAATGCAATTTGGTCTTTTTTTAACAATTAAACTTTATTTTGTGAGTCCCTGTTCTTGCAGGTGATGGAAATTCCAGTCAATCAGGGTTTTTGCACTTTCAAGGGATTGAGTCCGGTTCTGAGGGGCTTCTATAGTGTTAAGGGATAAGGTCCTCACTGTGGCCATTTTCCACTTTGCCTCTTCTGAGGCTATGTCTTAGCCTGGGTTCCCTCTGAAAGAAGACCTGAGATAAGGATGTGTGTGTAGGTGGTTTATTTGGGAGCTGACCCCAAGGAATGAGTAACATGGGGAAGGATTAGAGCATGGTGTGTTATTGAGTTGGTCAGATTGTAGGCAATGGAGCTCAATCCCACCAAGGCACTTTGAGGAAGAATTATCAATTCTTAACTGCTCTCTCTCCACACTGGTTGAGGCTTTTCTCCAGGGTGTGTGCAAGTGCAAGTCTCTCTTTCACTTCTATGTTCTTACGGTTGAACTAGACTACACTTCTGCCAGGCTCCACCTCCCCCTGCTGGCAGTGTTGGAGAAGCTTGGCACACAAACTTAAGGAAGTACAGTACGGATCTCGCTGTTCATGGGTTCAAGCCCTGTGCCAGGTTCTGTGATGACAGCTCAGAGTTTGGAGCCTGCTTCAGATTCTCCCTCTCTCTCTGCCCCTCCCCTGCTCATGCTCTGTCTCTCTCTCTCTCAAAAATAAACATTAAAAAATTAAATAAAAAAAAAAGAACTAGGTTCAGGTAAATAGGGTCTTAGGGCAAGCCCTGGATCAAGTTACTACTTGCTCTGTGAACTAGAGCAAGATACACAATCCCCCAAAGCCTCAGTTTCTTCATCTCTAACATGAGAATATAAAGTATCTTCCTCACAGAGTTGTTTTGAAGAGCAAATGAGATAACACATTTGGGTAATGCATTGACACAACATTAGGTCTATAGTGGATATTTTACTAGTGTTGGATATAAAGGCCCATTTTCAGCTGGTATGTATTAGTTGTTTATGACCAGTGTCACTTCAGATTATTGTTATTAATTGGAGCAGAAGTATGTTATTAACTGAATGTTTGTGTCTCCCAAAAGCTTATATGTTAAAATTCTAACCCCCAGTATGGCACTATTATAGGTAGGGACTTTGGGAAGTGATTAGGTAATTAGGTCACGAGGGTAGAGCATTCATGATGGAATTAGTGCCCTTTTAAGAAGAGATGGAGAGAGTTTGCTTCCTTTCTCTGCTGTCTTTCCACCATGTGAGGATGGAATAAGAAGTCTATAGTTTGTAACCTGGAAGTGGGACCTTGTCAGAACCTGATCTTCCTGGCATCCTGATCTTGGACTTGTAGGCTCCAGAATTGTGAGAAATAAATTTCTGTTGGTACAGGCCACCCAGTTTATGATATCTTATATAGCACCTCTAACAGACTAAGACAGGGTAATCCTGACATGGGGGAGGGTCTATCACTGTAGACCTGCTGGCACACACTCTTGGCCTTGCCTCCATTTGCCATTCTGCATTTGTGTTTGAGATAGCTGGACCTCTGGCACTCAGTCTGCCACTTGGCTGCACACAGAGGGAAATTTCTATCCCTTTCCCTGAGCCCACAGCTGTGACTGTGTGAGGTCAGGAGTAGAGCTAGAGAGAAAGATTGTATCTGATCCCAATTCATTAACAGGTTGGAGAGAGCTGATGTCTGCTTCTTCTGAGCTGGCTGGCTCCACTGGACCTTATCACAGTTTCCACTGCTGAACTTACCAGCCCATGGGAGCATGATTTGCTTAGAGACACATTTGAGGACAGAGGCTGGGTCTTATTCAACTCTGACACATAGGAAGGCAAGCATTGAAATTTCTCCATGATGATTGGTAACATGGTGTTGTGAACTAACAAAGTATCATAACCCTTCCCAATTTCTTGTCCAGGCTTACCTGCTCCTTTCTCAGAACCTCTACAAAATCTACCCTTAGGTAATCCTGGCCCAGCAGAGTCCTCTGGACCATGCCTGAATCCCTTGGCTATCATCATCCATTCCTGTGTGTCAGTAGGAGCTCATGCCTCATG
This sequence comes from Neofelis nebulosa, assembly GCF_028018385.1. Taxonomy (NCBI): domain Eukaryota; kingdom Metazoa; phylum Chordata; class Mammalia; order Carnivora; family Felidae; genus Neofelis; species Neofelis nebulosa. The sequence continues at coordinate 24,748,410 of NC_080798.1, read as the reverse complement.
TTAAGTATTTTAAAAATCTTTCCTAAGTACATGAAAGTTACGCAAGAAACAATTGCTGAATTAAATGTTCTATGGATAGTGGACAATAAGGGTGATATTTTAAGTTAAGGAGTACTCTCTTCTAGTCTACACTGGAAATATCTTTCTATCCTTTATCTCTGCAAGTCCAAATCTTACTAATTTTTTCATGACACAGATCAAATAGCTGAAAGTAAGAGCCAGATGGGATCAACCATAATCCAACTTCCTTATATAAAATATGAGGAAACTGAGTCCTGGATCCAGGAAATGACTTAATCAAATGGGCAAGCACCCATGAAGCATTTCTGACCCTACTTACCAGCTGTGTGGTCAGGGATCCCTCTCTTAAGTCTGAACCCTTGAAGTTCTCAGTTTATTGGTTACTCCCTATAGTGTGCCATATCCTGATGAGTTTTCACTGATTATAGCATTCCTGAGTGGTAGGTTCTGCTATACCGCCCCCCCCCCCATTTTATAGATGAGGAAACTGAGGCTTACAGAGTTGAAGTTACTTGCCAAACATATGTAGTGGATAATTGGTAGAACTCTTAACTGTGCTTTAGATTTTCTTTGTCAGTTATAGTCTTCATTGTGCTATAACTCCTCTAGACCTCGAGGGCGGGGTATCATCTCAGTATCAACCTCTCTCCCTGGCACATTGATAGGTGGGCACTTAGTAGGTGCTTAGCAAATGTTTGTTGAGTGAAATAATGAACACATGAATGTGAAGAACAGCTGAACTGTGACTTGAAGGTAAGATGTATTCACAGTTCATATTTACTTGGGAAGGTAGGGGGAGAATAGGCAGATGTTATGGTTTGGGATATAAGCTAAAAAGCACTTCATGAGTGCTTACAGTGAAGCCAGAATGGCTATCACTAGACAAAAGGGTATTTCTCCTGTCCTGGGGCTAAATATCATCTTTGCAAGTTTGCATGATTTTTCCTAAACCTTTCCTGAAAACTCTGGTTGGCAGCAAGTCTAAGTTAGTTTTCTCTTAGTTACTTTGGGAGGGAAATTCACATAGATTTGCCATGTAATTCATTTGGAAAAATCCATCATCTCTATCTGCAGCAGAGGGCAAAATTTTCCACCTACTTATCCAGAGCTGTGCCTGAAGATCTAAGTAGAAGCTTGAAGATTCCCACAGTTCTTATAGACTACCTGTCTGTCTTTTAAGATAGTGATGTGACAGTTGAGGAGGCACTGCACAGTTCCTTAGCAATGTCACCTCCACTGTGACCTGCCAAAGTTATATGTGAATGAGAACATAATTCAACATCAACAGTAGCTTCATTTTAGTTCTCCTGGAAGGAAAAGGTCCCTGCAAAACACCACTTCTGGCTACTTTGCCTGTAGATTTTGATTTTATTTAAGTGCATACCCATTGTTGACAGGCCATATTGATGAGCTCACATCTGCAATTTAAATCCACAGACATGAAATATCAGCAAACTATCATGAAGAAGGCCTTTGATTCTAGAAAATTGCCATATTCAGTAGCAAATGTGCATTCTTTTTCAGTTGCTGGAGATCTTCTATATTTTATCACAAGTATTCTCAATTTACACAGGAAAGAATCATTTAAAGACTTCGTGTGTCAATAACAACTTTATGGGCATAGATGCAGTTTAAAGGAAAGCATACTTTGTGTACAATACCTGGGGTAATTCTGCACCTTGGTAGAAAACTTGAGTGTTTTAAAAAATCCAAATTAACTGATTGCAGGTGTTCTCTAAATATGAGTAAGTAACACAGACTGTCGTTGCCATTCCAAGTCATCAAATCTTGAAAAAATGAAACCCAAATGTTGACCATGGAATTGCTAATGGAGGCAGTATTATTTGGGATTTTGGTGTAAAATACTGGTCTTTTTATTTCTCATTTATATGTCCTTCCTTCCATCCTCCCATCCATCCACCCACTCTCTTGCTCACCCATCTAACCCATTCACCTACCCATCCACTCATCCACCCATCTGTCCATCTGTCTATCCATCCATATATATATATATATATATTCATCCATCCATCCATCCAGGCAGCACTTGTTGCATTGGAGATTCTTCTCATTTGGGCGCTGTTCCAGATGGTGGGATGATGAAGACAAACAAAATCTTATTCTCATGAAATTTCATTCTGGGGTATGAAGGTGTGGGAAAGTGTGGGGTATGAAGGTGTACATAAAAGATGTAAGTAAATAAATAAGTAAATAAATAAATAAAGTAATTTCAGAGTGTGAGAAAGTCTGTGAATAAGAATTAAACTTGTGTCTTATGAGAAAGTGACTTGTGGGTGGGGTGGCTACTTTAAATGGAATGAATAAAGGAGAATTTTTGGAGAAGGTGGACTTTCAGACAATATCTGAATGGCAAAAGCGATGCATTATTATAGTTCTGTAGGGGGCACCTGGGTGGCTCTGTTGGTTGAGTGTAGACTCTTGCTTTCAGCTCAGGTCATGATCCCAAGATGGTGGGATTGAGCCCTGCGGTGGGCTCCAGCCTGAGCATGGAGCCTGCTTCAGATTCTGTCTGTCTGTCTCTCTCTCTCTCCCTCTCTCCCTCCCTCTCTCCCTCTACCTACATGCACGTTCTCCCTCTTTAAAATAATAATAAAGTTCTGAGGAAAGTTCCTTCCAAGTAGAAGTCAGGCAACTGCAAAGGCCCAGAGAGGAAATTATGTGTAGCTTCTTGAAAGAAACTGAGAGTGATCTGAGAAGAGGTAAAAATGTGGAGTTTCGATATGTCTACCTGGACAAAGAGAAGAATCGGGGTGATAGGAATGATTTTCATCTAAGCACTTTTGCCCAGAATTTCACTCTTGGAAACAGTTTCAGGCTTTGGGTATTTCCCTCATTTGGCCACTTGATGGGAGTAATGCACCATGTAATTATGTTTCCGTTCAAATTTTTGGGAGAGTAGGAATAAAATTTTGTCTTTCTGCGACTGAGACTACCATTTCTTGACATATTTAGCAGTGTTTTGCTACTGTGGAAATTCTTCTCCAATTATTTTTCAATAGGAAGGATTACTTTCATTCCAAACCTAGAAGACCATTGTCATGACAGGGCCCCCAGATTCTTGGTGATTCTGAAACTCCCAAAGCTCCCAAATTGTCTGTCTCAGTGAAGCTGCCAAGTGGCTCACCTCACCCCTGAGGCAGAGTAGGGTGCTCACACTGGTATCTGGGGAGTGGGAAAGGCTGGAAAGTTCTTTTCTGGAAAAGCAGGTATGATAGCCATGCAATTAATAAGATCTTTTCCTCAATAAACCCTGTGCTATGGTACTCTGGGAAGATTCCTTCCACTCCCTGGGTTAGATAATTATCATCATCTTAATATCCTACTTAACATTATGCCACTATTGACATGGAAGTACTGGAATCCTGCAGAGGCCACTGGTGATTGAGGGGGATGCATATGACTGCTAGTACAAATCTGTAAGCCAAGGTGACTCCCATTTTTAAATTTGGCTCAGCTTCTTATGGAGAGCAGTCTCTGTCCTGATATAGACTGCACACCACAGGTATCATCAACCTTTCCTACAGTTTGGGCATGGCTCTTATGTCCTCACGGTCTAGAACCATCATTCCTGGCACAATTTGTTGTGCTTTGAAATGCAACTTACTCTCTACTCTGCCTTATCAAAATGAGGTCTTATAATACCCCAATTAGGCTGTGAAGTCAATGAGCTGGGATCAAGTCCCTGCTAAGCCATTTGCCAGTTGTGTGATCTCAGGCCTGTTAAATCAACTCTCTGAGCTTTTGCTTCTTGCCTTTGAACAAAGGCAAATCCATCTTTTTCACAGGGAGGATTATAAATAAAGGTGAAGATGCTATATAATTGTCAATACTATGTTAATAAAAATATAATTGTCATTATTCTGGATACATATTCTTTTGTATTTTATCATCTAATTCTTTTTTTTAATTTAATTTTTTTATTTTTAAAAATTTACATCCAAATTAATTAGCATATAGTGAAACAATGATATCAGGAGTAGATTCCTTAATGCCCCTTACCAATGTAGCCCATCCCCCTCCCACAACCCCTCCTGTAACCCTGTTTGTTCTCCATATTTATGAGTCTCTTCTGTTTTGTCCCCTCCCTGTTTTTATATTATTTTTGTTTCCCTTCCCTTATGTTCATCTGTTTTGTCTCTTAAAGTCTTCATATGAGTGAAGTCATATGATTTTTGTCTTTCTCTGAATGACTAATTTCACTTAGCATAATACCCTCCAGTTCCGTCCACGTAGTTACAAATGTCAAGATTTCATTTTTTTGATTGCTGAATAATACTCCATTGTGTGTGTGTGTGTGTGTGTGTGTGTGTATCACATCTTATTTATCCATTCATCCATCGATGGACATCTGGGCTCTTTCTATACTTTGGCTATTGTTGATAGTGCTGCTATTAACACGGGAGTGCATGTGTCCCTTCAAAACAGCACACCTCTATCCCATGGATAAATGCCTAGTAGTGCAATTGCTGGGCCATAGGGTAGTTCTATTTTTAGTTTTTTGAGGAACCTCCATACTGTTTTCCAGAGTGGCTGCACCAGCTTGCATTGCCACCAACAGTGCAAAAGAGATCCTCTTTCTCTGCATCCTCGCCAACATCTGTTGTTGCCTGAGTTGTTAATGTTAGCCATTCTGACAGGTGTAAGGTAGTATCTCATTGTGGTTTTGATTTGTATTTCCCTGATGGTGAGTGATGTTGAGCATTTTTTCATGTGTCGGTTGGTATTATCTAATTCTTTAAAATTTTTTTTTAACGTTTATTTATTTTTGAGACAGAGAGAGACAGAGCATGAACAGGGGAGGGGCAGAGAGAGAGGGAGACACAGAATCCGAAACAGGCTCCAGGCTCCGAGCTGTCAGCACAGAGCCCGATGCGGGGCTCGAACTCACGGACCGCGAGATCGTGACTTGAGCCGAAGTCGGCTGCTTAACCGACTGAGCCACCCAGGCGCCCCTGGTATTATCTAATTCTTAAAAAGGAAGACTAGGAAAGAAAAACACAACCAGTAACAATAAACTAGGAATTCATTGTATAATTTTATAAGCCAGAAAACCTGCAGGGCAGGGGAAGAAAGGACACATCTTCCATGATGTGTTTTGGCATTTGCAGGTATTGTAAAACCAAACTACTTGCTACTTTGTTTAAAAAATTATTTTATATTGTGATATAATTCATCTGTCACAAAATTTATCATTTTAAAGTATATGATGCAGTATTTTCATAGAGGTGTGCAACCATCACCATTATCTAATTCTAGAACAATTTCATCATTCCAAAACAAAACCCCATACACTTGATGGTGTCCTGCATGTCTCTAAAGTTCTGTTTATCTTCCTTTATTCTTTTTCCTTCTGTTTCTCAAACTGGATGATTTCAATTGATACATCTTCAAGCTTGCTGATTTTTCCTTCTGCCTCCTCAAATCTGCTATGGAACCCCTCTAGTGGATTTTCCCACTGAGTTATTGTTCTTTTCAACTCTATAATTTCTTCTTGGCTCCTTTTCATAATTTGCCTTTATGTATATTCTCTGTTCTCTATTTGATATCATTCTTACATATATTTTAATTCTTTGACATTATTTTCTTAAGTTTTTTTGAACATATTTAAAATCTTTGTCTAGTGAGTCCAAGGTCTGAGTTTCCTTGGAAACATTTTCTATTGATGAAGATTTTTTCTTATTCATGGGTACACTTTCTCATTTCTTTGCATGTCAAATATTTTGTTGTTGTTGAAAACTAGATATTTTATTTTATTTTTAATTTTTTAAATGTTTATTTATTTTTGAGAGACAGAGAGAGACAGAGCACGAGCACAGGAGGGGCAGAGAGAAAGGGAGACAAAGAATCCAAAGCAGGCTCCAGGTTCTGAGCTGTCAGCACAGAGCCTGATGCAGGGTTCAAACCCACAAACCGTGAGATCATGACATGAGCCGAAGTCAGCCGCTTAGCTGACTGAGCCACCCAGGTGCACTGAAAACTAGATATTTAAAATAATACAATGTGGCAACTCTGGAAATAAGATTATTCCCTCACTTTAGGACTTGTTGTCACTGTGGCTTGTAGTTGTTTTTTATCTAGTGACTTTTCTGAATTAATTCTGTATAGTATGTATTTTTTGTGTGTTGCCACATAACAAAGTCTCTACACAGTTTATTGGTAGATAATGGTTGGACAGAGATTTCCTTAAATTTCTGGAACCAGAAAGTCTCCTAGACTTTACAGATGGTGATGTTAGGGAGCACCTTCAACACTCAGATAGGCAGCTTACAAGTCAGCCCCAGCCTTTACTTCCCATTTGTGAAGAGTTTCAAGGTCAGCCAGAGCTGAGAGTGTAGGGATTTCCTGGGTAGGTACACAGCCCTATGTGGCAGATTCTCAGTTTTCTATATTCCCAGGAATATAGTGGATCAAAGTCCTCAACTTTTCCATTTAAGCCTTTTGATTAGTCTATTATTTGCCTTTTTTTTTTATTTGCTTGGGCAGCTGTACATTTAAAACACTTGCCAGTAAATGTTTACACAAGTACTCTCCCCTCTTAAGCTTTTAACACTGGGCTACAGATAAAGACAAGCCTTTCTAATTGGTGTCCCTGGTGTCCAGGGAATCACCAGACAGGTCAAATGATGACAATTCCTTGGGAATGAGATCTCTTCTGTTCCCTCCATTATAGGGAATGCAGACTGCTATTTTCAAGGCTACTACTGAGCTGGAAAGGGGGATGGGACTAAGGTAATTTAAAATGCTACAAAGCTCCCTATTCTTTTTTTAAGTGTTTATTTATTTATTTTGAGAGAGAGAGAGAGAGAGAGAGAGTGAGCATGTGCAAGCAGGGGCTGGGCACAGAGAGAGGGAGAGAGAGAATCCCAAGCAAGCTCCATGCTCAGCACAGAGCCCAACACAGGGCTCAATCCCATGACCACGGGATCACCACCTGAGTTGAAATCAAGAGTTTAACACTCAACCAACTGAGCCACTGAGGCACCCCAAAGCTCACTGTTCTTACTGAGATTCAGTTGTTTTTCTTTTATAAAAACCCTTGGTTGCTACAAGCTTTGGGCTAATTTTAGAATTCTGAAAAAAATGATTCTGACAATATTTGTCAGTTTTTCATTGTCTTTCTGGTGGAGTGAGGTTTATACCTGTCAGAAGTCTATACTCTGTCATTTTCATTGATGTTCATCTACTCTTTTCTTTTTAAAGTTACTATGAACCCTATCTGGCCATGTTGGGGCCAAGTATGCATAGCACCAGAGATCCTGTAAGTTTAGGCCAGTGAGAGTGATGGAACAATAATTTTGGCTACAAGATGCAACCATCCCTATCTTATTGCCCCTTAAATGTGCAGAGAAATCTCCAAAATACAATTGACTTTTACCTTACAACCAATTTAAAAGGGAGAAATATAACCCTAAACTAAACTTCAAGTAGAGTGTGCTCCAAAGTTAGAATTGTCATAATTCCCAAGTAAAAGACAGACATGCCACTCCAGTCTTATATTGTCATTCGTTCATTTACTCAGTAGATCTCTGTTGAACAGCTGGTATCAATTAAACCCCATGCTTGGTGATGTGGAAGAGACAGAGCTGAAAAAGATGTAGTCACTGCAGTAGTCTAGAGGGGTGAGAGTGGAAAGAGGGTGGGCTGGACTGCCAGAGGGGCCCAGTGCTTCACATGGCTCAGAGGAAGTGGCTTATAGTGTTCCTGAAGGGCACCCTGAACAAGGTGGCATTTGGGCGAATGGGTTTGGGCAAAAATATTTGGGGAGTATTATATTCCTGACCCAGGGCTTTCATCCTTGTTCATTCTTCCCAGAACATTCTCACTTCACACACCTGAGTAACTTTTCTTAATTCAGGTTCTCAATGCAGAGAGGCCTTCCTGATTACCCAATTGGAAATAGCCTCTCCTTCCCTATTATTTCCCCACACTGCCTTCTCATTATTTTCCTAGAACTTCCTAGAACTCTAGATGAAGTCATCTAAAAACGCTGTGTTCACTTGCTTATTAATTGTATTTCCCTTGTCCCTTGTCCCCACCTTGTCTGTCTTATTTATTCTTTTATCCCCAGGGGTCAGACCAGCCCTGCACATGGTTAATGTTCAATAAATATTTTGTGAGTGAATGAATAGACTGGAAAAAAAAATGTTAGGGATTGATTTCCCATTGCCTGTTTTTCTCTATCACAATTGTACCCATTCCTCTTTCCCACTGCTGACTCTGGGCCTGGCTTAGTTGGCTGAAGGAACAGGGCAATTTGTCAGTCTTGAGAGCAGCACTGCAGAACAAGCTACTTCCTCTAGAGGAACTGAGAGAGTATAAAGCACATTCTCTTTTCTGTGACAGGAAGCAGACCTCAGAGGGCATTCCTTCTGTAACCTAGGTGGTCATTGACATCAGTAAATGACATCATTTTATTTTATTTTTTTAAATTTAAATTAACACAAAAATATAAGAACTGCCAGATTAAGAATGACTGGAAAATAAGTGACTCAGAAGACATGATTAAAGCCATACAAGTTGCATGGGGGAAACCATAATGTTTTCTTACCTACGTGGCTAAAAACAAGTGCCAGAATAGACAAGTATATCTTGTTTGTTTCTGTGTTCTGCATTTGTTTCTCTCTCTTTCTCTCTCTCTCTCCCTCCCTCCCTCCCTCCCTCCCTCTCTCTCTCTCCCTCCCTCTCTCTCTCTCCCTCCCTCTCTCTCTCTCTCTCTATCTCTCTGTAACTTTAGGTGGTTGTGTATGTTTTTGTGTATGTAATTGCCCGAGGTACTTCTCAGGCCTCATAAGCATGGCTCCACATACTTCCCCCATGGTTCACATGTCCTTTGTCATTACATGATACTTCTCTGCATGTTCTAGAACATGGGCCAAACCCATAGAGGTGTATGTGGTGAGATGACAGACACTATAGGTCTTCTTGATGAGGTCAGAGTGTGTCAGGTGACCTGGGAGGTGACTCTAGGGCTGGTGTGGGCTGCCATGCACTGCATTCAGAGATGAAACGTACCTTGAGGAAGAGGGAAATGGCAGACTAAGATAGGTAGGTATTATCTGGGAAAGGTCAGCTCTCAGGAGATATCTCCCTAAGGTCTAGCAGATGGGAACAATACATGGAGGAGGATGGGGCCATTTTACAAAGACAAGATGTGGGATTTGGTTGTAAATAGAGTGGACCGTGGCAGAGTTATGGGTGATGGATGCTGCAATGTAGCCTGTGCGATCAGGTGTGGGAAGCCCATTATTAAATGTGTAAACAAAGGTGAAACCATAGATGAAATTTATGTTGATTTCAGAAAAGCTGTCTCTCCTCTACTCACAGAATTCTGTGGGGCGCCTGGGTGGCGCAGTCGGTTAAGCGTCCGACTTCAGCCAGGTCACGATCTCACGGTCTGTGAGTTCGAGCCCCGCGTCAGGCTCTGGGCTGATGGCTCAGAGCCTGGAGCCTGTTTCCGATTCTGTGTCTCCCTCTCTCTCTGTCCCTCCCCCGTTCATGCTCTGTCTCTCTCTGTCCCAAAAAATAAAATAAACGTTGAAAAAAAAAATTAAAAAAAAAAAAAAAAGAATTCTGATTCACAGGCAGTCTTCAAAGCTAGGAAAATACAAGCTATTGAAATGAATTCAAATTGTTTTATCCAGAGGGTGTGAAGAAAAAAACTATTTTAGTATAAAGCTCACCACAGAGGCACAGTCTGCCACCTCCACTTGACAGGGATGGATGGAGTCATGTTGGGCAAGACATTCCCAGGGTAGGAAGGGACCATTGCTGAGCTACACAACAGGGACAAAGAAGGACTGAAATCTATGAAAACATGAGCAAGAACTTAGCCTCTGGCTGCTGCAGCCAACATCATCTGGTGACTTTGAATCAGCACTCTAAAATCCCCTAGGAGATCTATGTCCAAACACTGAAAGGTTAAGAAGGATAATATTGGCTACTCTGAGGTAATGGGAGTAATCAGAATGAGTGTTATGAATACACAAAGATAATGAGTTTTCCCAACATTCTTTACCATATTCAGTCTTTAAACTCCAAACTTCAAGTTTATATATATTTTTTCATTTTCCCCCTCTAAAAAGTGTTCTCTAGTGGGAAGTTTCAGAGATATGTGCCAAGAGTAAATCTTGTCTGCTTTGTCTCTCTGTTGCTTCCTGGAGCAGGCAGGATTTGGGGTGATTCCCAGAGCTCAGCCCCAAAGACTATGCACCCTGAGAGCATATCCTGAGAAGGTCATGACCCCTTGCCCCCTGTCTCAGCTACTATATATTTTAGTGGAACAAATGGGCCAATGAGATGATGGTTTCTGTGATGTTATGTAATAGCAGTCACTGGAGATTTGGTGCCAAGAGGCCAGTGGGTTTAGGGTGAAGAAAGGCTTAAGAATCTTTGTTTTGGGAAAGAGTCATATCTGAGGCATTAGGTGAGGGGTACAGGCAGCATAAGTAATCTTGTGCTGAGAAAGGCACTTGTAAATTACAATAAGGGCAATAAGGATGTTGCTTCCTGTCTGGGAATAGCAGGGGGCAAAGTCAGTGCCTTTTTGCTTTTGGGAATAATGAGTGTCAGTGTCCATATTTACCCCCTTTCTGTATTCAAATGCATGATGTGGGGTTTTCTCTAACCAGGGGCAGTTTGTGGTCAATACAGCTCTTCCTACCAAGCTTGGAGACCAGCAAGCCCCTGACTGACCTTCTCTATTGAACTAGTCCTGCCCTATGTCATCAAGATGGGTCAAAGTGTCCTCTAGGCCTTTAAAACTATAGTCTTCAACTTGTGGGTCTTGTGAGGGCAAAGCAGTGGTCCAAGGGTCTGATGTCACTGCTTAAAACCAGAAGTGAAACTAGGTTGGGGCTAGGGCAGAATAAAAACCAAAGGAACTACTCGTAAGACTCTGAGAGAAAAATAAATGACAATGGCTCACTTTGGTGTATTTGACAGCACCTATGCATTCTCATATGCAGGCATCACTAAAGATGAGTCTGGCAGAAGCAACAGTAATTTTAACTAAGAGGGTCCACACTGTTATATCGAGATGGAAGTGGATATCTGTCTATATCCCTATAACTATATAGATATCTATATATCTATATATCTATATCTATATCTAAATATATCTATATCTATATCTATATCATCTATATATAGATATATATATTTCTATATATATCTATATCTATATATATGTCTATAGATATAGATATATATCTATAAATATATATATTTATAGATATAGATATATAAATATAGGTATATGCACATACAGACATAAATAAGTGTGTCTATAGGTATGCTTTCTTTCCTTTCCTCTCTCCATAGTCATTGCATCAATTGAAAAGTAAAAACTCATTTTAAGTTATTTAACTTCATGTACTCCAAGTATTTATAGTCAGAGTATTTTTTCAATGTCTGAATTTACTGGGCCAAAAAGAAAAGAACCTACTTCTTTTTCTTGTTACTCTTTTCTTTACTCCTTAATGTCCTGAAAATTCAGGAAACTTCATAGGTCATACTGAAAATGACCCTGCCCCTGGCCTTGGTCTATAACTGAAATTTCTGTATCCTTCTCAAGGCCAGGGTCTTCCACTTGCACATATTTGTAGATGCTCATTGTGTTTTGAGGTTCTGGAGGATCAATCAGGATCCACCAGTTTATCTCGTAAAGTTCGGTATAAAATATTTGACCTTCTGAGACATCTTTTGTGATCTCACTCACAGAGAGACAAAAGGTTAATAGGTATGGGTATACATGTCATTCACTATCTGTGTTTGGCACCCCAGAGGATAACAAATCTTCTAAGTCTAAAAGCTGAGCCCAGGCAGGGCTTGAACCACAGCAATGATGCTGTGGGATCTGTAGTTACTTCTGCATTGAAGACCTTTGCTTTCGGTGATGCCACTTCATTTGCAATTGTAATTATTTCCCTGAAAACCATGGACCTAGGCTTTTATATTATGAAATAATAAAACTAATTAGCCACAACAAATACTGTGTATGTTTAGTTTGCTCAGGACTACATACTGTATATCAGTTTGCCTCTTGGTAGGAGCCTCTTGTCTATGGCATGACATTGCTGCAATCCTCAGGGCCCCAGTGAAAGGGATTCTGCACTCAAGGTAAAAGCCTGCTTCAAGCCACTGAGTGATCACAAACAGAGCTGTGACCTGGTATAAAGGCTTGTTAAGTTTGCACCTTGAAGGCAATAACAGAATCCTAGGTCCTTCATTTGAGAATGAAGAACGGTGCTTGATGCATAAGACACCATGGTACAAAGGTCTAGAGAAAAAAATCAAGGCCATGCTAAAATCCAAGAAACAAAGAGAATGTGTCTACCAGCTAGGAAGACTTGCCATAGAACTCATCTTCTTTGACCAGGCTTGTATTTGGGCTTCATGTGAAGGCATTGGGAAGAAATCACCCCACACAGGTATAAATGCACTAGTGCTTTTGCCTAGGGTGGTTCTTGGGGGTAAGAAGAGTGCAACAAGAATTAAGGTGACTAATAAAATGGAATCTGCCATGTAAATTAAAAGCAGAAAGTATACTTTAATTAAATGTGGCTACTGCTTTCACTCTATTTCCAAATATTAAAATTTTCTTTCATTTCTTGCATGAGTAATTTTGGTCCTGATTAATTGGAAACACTAGGTCCTTGATATTCCCACGTTATCCCTGGAGGGGACTATGCTTCAGTGACAAATGTTAACAGAATGTGCGGCATTATCTTTCTTTGGCATAGCAAAAAAGAGGGGAAATCATTTATTCCTGGCCTTGGCAAGCAGCCTTAGGGAATCACTGTGGTCCAGCTCTGACACAAACTGAATGATGGTGGCAGTGTTGTTTTACTTTACCAGCAGAAAGAACTGCTGCCCTTTCATGCCATTAGCCAACTCAGAAACATCAAACTTATATGGAGTCTATTCCAGCTGAAACAACAGACCCCTTTATCATTGCAGTAAGAGGGTTGGGAATTATTTTTCCTCTGGAAAATTAATATCCTGAATGTGCCAAGTGGATAATTCAGGATGTTCTTTTTTGATGCTGAAATGATTGAATTTTTATCCTGAGGAGAGGGAGCATGGAATTAGAGAACTTTATTGGTTTCTTGGGATGTTTAACAAATAAGTCTCTCTCAGCATGTACTAAATGCTTTGCACTTGTGCGATGCTATGGGTCAGGTAATGCCATCGTCCTACTTTTACTTCCAAAAAAATGCCTTCCTTGGAAATTAGTCTCATAAAAACCAGTTTCATGTGTCCCTTCTTAAGCTTAGAAGAAAATAGTCTCTTAGACTATTTTCAAAGTTAAGATAGTTCTGTTTGTTTCTTGATATGAAAGTGAATCCCATAATTATATTTATCTTATTTAAATATTTAGTCAAAGTCGGGGTGAGATGTATACAGGTTGCTGTGGTTACCAGATTAGTTATGTGTGATGGCCTTCTGGGTTGCATCTCAAAGTGACAGTTACTTGATTACTCCATTCAGTGCTGGGCAAATGGGTCCAAATGTTAGCTTTTAGCCTCTCTCATGTTATTTGGAATGTGGAAGCATCTCTACAGCATTGTAAATATTTTATTTAACTCATTGATTCTTAAAAAAAAAAAAACTATGGATTTATTTTTCTCCTTATTGGTAGTAAATGTTTTGGGGCGCCTGGGTGGCGCAGTCGGTTAAGCGTCCGACTTCAGCCAGGTCACGATCTCGCGGTCCGTGAGTTCGAGCCCCGCGTCGGGCTCTGGGCTGATGGCTCGGAGCCTGGAGCCTGTTTCCGATTCTGTGTCTCCCTCTCTCTCTGCCCCTCCCCCGTTCATGCTCTGTCTCTCTCTGTCCCAAAAATAAATTAAAAACGTTGAAAAAAAAAATTTTTAAAGGTCTTTTCACTTCTGACTTTCTACAGAATGTAGATTAATACACACAGGGACAGGGTGTAACTGCTCTGGCATTTCCAGGTGAGGTGAATCCCATTGGACAGGAACAGCTGGAAGCAGTTGTGTAGTTGTCCTGACCTGATAAGAAAGTGGCCCTAGAGTAAACAGCATCTACTAAGCAGGATTTCTGGAAAATTGATGGTCAGTCTCTGGGGCTTAAAAATAGGCTTGGTTAATCCTGACACCCTCATCTTCTCATGTCCCAAGATTAGATCTGTTGTCAGTGTGTGCAATATCTGCCCTCCCAGACAAGGCTCTTTGGTGTTTGTATTGAATATTTGTTATGTGGGGCCTCTTGGCCTTGAAGTTCCCTTCTTTTGCAGCTGTCTCCTGCTTTCTTATTGAGGGATCACTTCTCAGTCCTCAGGGCAGTCTTGATGGGGCTATCAGTCAAGGTGCCTGCCTTGCCCTGATGGACCAGTGGGCACTGAGTATTATAAGCTCAGTCAATCATGGGGCGCCTGGGTGGCGCAGTCGGTTGAGCGTCCGACTTCAGCCAGGTCACGATCTCGCGGTCCGTGAGTTCGAGCCCCGCGTCAGGCTCTGGGCTGATGGCTCGGAGCCTGGAGCCTGTTTCCGATTCTGTGTCTCCCTCTCTCTCTGCCCCTCCCCCGTTCATGCTCTGTCTCTCTCTGTCCCAAAAATAAATAAAAAACGTTTAAAAAAAAAAATAAGCTCAGTCAATCAGATTCTCTCTGCAGAGCCTGTAGACTGTCTTAGTGCTTGTTCTTTTCCGATCATGGATTTTCAGCTTTCAGTATTGTGAGCTCCACCACGTCTTTCCAATATATATTTTTATTCTTTTTAAATTGGCCACAGTCAATTTCTACTCTTTACAACTTTGTAATCCTGACTGAATCACTTCTTTCATTCTGATTATTATTGGGATTTTTCTGTGCTGTAACCATAAGGTAATTTGGCTGATTTTAAAACAAACTCCCTAGAACTTAAACATCAAAGGATGTCTTCTTTAAAAGTTTATAACTTATGGAACATTGTATAATCTCTAATTGGCTCTTATAGCAGACACTATAGGTGGTCTATAAATACTTTATAACCTCATCTTCATTTGAAGTTTTGTATAGGTCTTTATATTCTCACATAGTAATTGCATTCAGGAAGGAACACTTTTCTCAATCCCGTGGGATGAACTTCACTAGTCTAAGGCAATCATGCTGATTCCATTCTCTTTGCTAGTATCAAGCTTAAGAAGGGAATGGGATATACATATGGACAGTGAGGCATGAAGGACTTAAGGTGGCTTACAGATATCTAGAAAAGATTTCTTGACTCTTAAAAAGAAACATATGGTAGAAATAGGTCTTTTTCAGATTCTGTGCATTGGATTGTGACAATGTGATGCCTGAAGCAGAGACTTGGGACCATGAAGGGAACAAGCTGAAGTCAAAGTCAGTAAGATGATAATAACAGAATATTAAGGTGGAAAGAACCTGAATTTTGATAGTGCTGTTGTGCATCTGAATTACCCAGTTTAGGAACTTCTCTACATCATTCTGTTTGCTACATAAGATAGTATGAGATTGTTTAAGCCACTTTGGGTTTTCTGTTATTTTTAGTCCAAAGCATTCTAACTAGCATACAACTTTTGTTCAAAATAGACTTTGCATCAAACTTATGAAGTACATCATTGCCTATTGGACATTTTGGAGGCTTTTATCAATGAAGATAAATATGCATCTTCTGAGAGGATTTAATATTAGATGATAGTCAAAATGTTCTCAAATCTGTTCAAACTGCATAATACTGTGCTTTATTTAACATAATTAACTATGGAATAACATATTGGTTTTTATGAGGCTGAAAAACTGGTCTGGAAGCTATGTCAAAAGAAGAGGTCCCAAAATGTCATGTACAAAGGCCACACCACTGGAACATGTACACAGGTCAATGTGCATCTTTGAAATACATTGCTGAAAGACAAAGTTTATTGGCTCTTTTACATATTTGCTAAAAACTAAACACATTAATGGACTTTGTATACACACTATTATATGTATATCTATTATACACACTTTCCTATTCCTTAAATTCTGTCAAAATTAGGGCCGCCTGGGTGGTTCATTTGGTTGAGCATCCGACTTCAGTTCAGGTCATGATCTCACGGTTCATGGGTTGAGCCTGCATCAGGTTCTGTGCTGAAAATTTGCTCAGAGCCTGGAGCTTGCTTTGGATTCTGTGTCTCCTTCTCTCTCTGCCCCTCCCCCACTCCTGGTCTGTCTCTCTCTGTCTCTCAAAAATAAATACATGTAAAGAAATAAATTTAAAATTCTGTCAAAACTGACCTATGCCTGGGTCTTTGGGACAATAACTTACATTTAGGTCAACTGCCTATATTCAAGTTATTTGAGAAAGTCATATGGCACAGATATGTGGCATGGCCAGAAATGTTGGGTTTTCATACACTAGCTTTAACACCTGGTGTCATACTAATTGAGATCATTAGGTTTTGGGATTGAACAGTAGGTGATACAGTAGGATCTAAAACTATCAGTTTAGGTGACTTTGATCAACCCAAAAGCCTCATTTCTGTCATCGAGAGAGAGGAGAAAGGAGAGAGGGGAGAGGAGAGGAGAGGAGAGGAGAGGAGAGGAGAGGAGAGAGAGTTGTTGTTAGACACGCCTGAGTGGCTCAGTCAGTTAAGCATCCGACTTCAGCTCAGGTAATGATCTCGTGGTTTGTGAGTTCAAGCCCTGCGTTGGGCTCTGTGCTGACAGCTCAGAGCCTGGAGCCTGCTGTGGATTCTGTGGGTCCCTCTCTCTCTGCCCCTCCCCCGCTCACACTCTGTTTCTCTCTCCTTCAAAAATAAATAAACATTTTTTTTTAATAATAATAGTTGTTGGAGGGGCGCCTGGGTGGCGCAGTCGGTTAAGCGTCTGACTTCAGCCAGGTCACGATCTCGCGGTCCGTGAGTTCGAGCCCCGCGTCAGGCTCTGGGCTGATGGCTCGGAGCCTGGAGCCTGTTTCCGATTCTGTGTCTCCCTCTCTCTCTGCCCCTCCCCCGTTCATGCTCTGTCTCTCTCTGTCCCAAAAATAAATAAAAAACGTTGAAAAAAAAAATTTTGAAAAAAAAAAAAAATAATAGTTGTTGGAAAAAATCAATGGGAAATTCATAAAAGCATTTAGAAAGGTGGCTTTCCTGTGGAAGCACTCAGAAAGCATCAGTTATTGTAGTTAACCCAGCTCCCTACAACGTAAGGCTGTCTGGGAAATATTTGTGCTTATAGAGAGAGCAAAGTGAACAGTTGTTAGTTTCACTTACTCTCATTGCCACTAACTTCCATGACCATTTGTACTTCTTTTAAGGAGGCCAAAGTCCATTGACTACTTCAACAATGGCTACTTCTTATAGTTTCAGAGAATTTAAATGCAGATTGCTATAATGTTCTCTTTGAGGAAATGGATACCTCAGAATCTGAGAACTACTGTATCAGGATCCCCTTTGAATTCCTGTTCCCCACTACTCCCTGAAACCTACTGAACCATAATTTCAGGGAGTGGGACTCAGGAATGCACATCTATCAAACTTCCCTGGTTATTATTATGTTTGGTAAAGTACATGGACCACCAGATTTAGAATCTTTATATTTAGAAGATGCAGGCAAGCAACAATAGTTAACATTAATTGCACATTTACTAAATTCCAGGCCTTACCTTAAGGCACTTTACCTGTATTACCTTGAAGAAATCCCATAACCACTTCTGTGATATACTACAGTCATCCACATAAGATTTGTATAATTAACTGTACAAACTAGGATACAGAGACTAAGAAACGCCCATGAGAAGGAAACATGCCTCCAAACTAGGCAGTCCTACATTGGTCTCTGTGCTAATTAGGTCACAGAGACCCCTTAGTGTTTCCCTGAACATTAAAATGTCCCAGACCAACAGGACTTTTGGAGGTGAGAGGGGAATAGGATAGACAGGTAATTTATGGGTCTGAGGTCCTGCACCAGGAAGTGTTTTCCCTTTATTTATGTGGGTAGAGTCATGTGAAGTTAACAATACAGAATGACTGGATTCAAATCCAGGATCTGCCACTTACTAGCTGGATGACCATGAGTGAGTGACTTAACATATTTCATCCTAATTTCTCCGTACATAAAATGAAGATAGCAATAATACCTACTTCATAGGGTTGTTATGAGAATTAAATGAGTTAATACTTATAAAACGCTAAGAACAGTGTTTGGTATACAGTATGGAAGTATATCAAGTGAATAAAATAAGTTCCACAAACTTTAAGCCTCAATAACTCCAGCTATGGTTGGAGAATATTTAAGAATATTTAAGAATATTTGAGACTTCAAGTGGAGACAATCCTGCCTTGGTCAGTGAAATGCTAGTTGGACCTCCAAGGCATGTCTTCTACCACAGAGGACTAGAACCCCCATCCCTATGTTACAGGCAGACATGAACACATAGAAATAAGGCCAGGAGTACAAGTGCACTTTCTTTTTTTTTTTTATTTAATTTTATAATTTGAATATCGTTGACACACAATGTTATATAGTTTCAGGTATAAAACATGGTGATTCAACAAGCTTATATGTTATGCTATGCTATGCTATGCTCACAAAAAGTACAGATACTGTCTGTCAGTGTGCTTTCTTGGTGGAGCTGGCCATAATCCACATCTTTATAAGATATATAAGAGAAGGGACAGTGACATATGAGGCTGGTAGCCAAATAACCTCAAAACCGAGGGGAAGGCTTAGAAAAGTGAATGTAGATATCTTATCAAAGCTGTAGAAAACTGCTTCAAGTTCTCTGCGTTCCTGACTTTGTAGCATTTGATAAGCTCCTTATGCAGTATGGAGGGTAAACATCATCAGTTGCTCACAGATGGTGTATTGGGCCCTGCAGGGAGGGGTGAAATGAGGAGGTTTTTCTTGTGCTTAAAAATCACTGGAATCCTCCACAGGGCAAATAAATTCAATGTATATGCTCAAATATACACCTTTGGTGTTAAATGGGAGTGGGCCCAGGTGAGAACTCCTGTCAGGCTTCCTGTAGGAGGCATAGTGCTATTTCTATGTGCATTCTCTAATTCTGTTTTGGATGAGCCAGAGGGAAGAGAGCTTGGCCTTTGTTGGATTTTGTCTTGGGATTGCTTTGTTAACTGTTTCAAAGTGACTAAGACCTTTCAGTTGTGTCTTACATTTCCTTTCTGATTACTTAAAGTTCAAATATTCATTGAGACTCAAAGCTTATTTTCAGTTATAAAAATATTTTTAATTATTCTTTGCTTCCTATTTATAAATTCACTAGGGATTAAGACTTTAAGTTTGTTCATGTATTCACACATTCACACATGTATTAATTTTTTCATTCAGATAGACACACATTTAACCCATTATTATTTGTTCTTTCAATGCAAAATATTACCCAGTCCTCGTCTTGTCCTCGGTGCTATGGAGAGACAGTGTGGAAAAGATCCTTGCCCTCAAGGGGATAGGATAATGAGAGAACCAACATGTGTGACTAATGAACATACAGAATTGGACATGATGAATGCTATTAGAGGGAAGAAAATGGCCTATATAGCTGGCTCCTTATCCTTCAGATCTCACTTCTAAAGTTGCTTCTTCCAGAGAGAGCTTTCCTGGGCAGCCAATCTAAATTCACCACCCCCTTCCCAATCCTATTTCCCTAGCCAATTATCATCATCCTGTTTCATGCTTCAGAGCTCTTGTTGCTAAGTAAAATGCATTTTTTTTGTTTATTTGTTTATTGCCCATCTTCCCCAGTTAGCATTTAAACTCCACGAGGGCAGAATCTCTATCCATGAATCCGAAACTTCATGGCCCATATAACAATGTTTGACAGAGTTCAATAAATGGTGACTGTATGAATAAAAATAGGCTCATGTTTCCTTTATGAGATTTCCAAAAGCAAAAGTAACAATGCCAGCCACTGGTCCAGAAGGAGAACCATTACTTCTAAGCAAAAAGCTCATGTAACTACTGATCTATTATACAGGTCATCAAAGAGGGTCCTACACTGTGGTAGCGGCCACAAACGATGCACATTTTATGTTAAGCTGCGTTTTCTCACAATTGCTGCACAGTCCTCCTTGGTCCCATGTGCAGCTCCAAATGCAGTTATGTCAGTGGAAGCACACCACATTGACGTCTAGTCTTTAATCTGAAGACTCTTTCAATTTATTTTGGCATAGTTTTTAGTTTCTGTGGAACTGGCAATCTGTCATTCAAGAGTTTCTGGTCACATATTGGTCAGTATAAACATTGGACAATTACAATGCCTGCAGATGCTAACAGGTAGGGAAAGTCAGCTATTGGGTGGAAGTTTAGCAGCAGGGAGACCTGAGCTTGGCTGTATTCATTGCCACATTGTTGGTAGGAGCAGGCATGTGAGGTAGATACCAAAGAACAGAGGGATATTAGGGCAAAAAAAACTTTCCTTTAACTGTTAGTGAAATATTGTTTGTCTCTTTTTTACCTTCAGAGTCAGGTCTATGACCTTAATTATACATACAGGGTAAATATGACACCGTGAGCTTGTACTATGGCCAGGCCAAGTTTTTGGGTGAAGTATCTATGTAGATGCATGTGCTGAGAAATGGGGCTTCAGAAATGCTGGTGAGATGGCAAGCCTGAAGGAAAGAGGAAACAGCTGCAGATGATCCACCAAAGGGTATTTTCTAAAGTCACAAAGGAAAGTTCTGTGCTGCTGTATCTCCATTCCCAGGGGTTGGAGTTGGGTTACATGTCCATGCAGTGTCCCAATAGCATGTTCCTGTCCAAGAAAGTCATTTATCACATGAACTCTGTCTACAGCCACCAGTAACTTCTTCTAAAGAATTCCTGCATTCACCCACTTCATGTGGTGGTGGTGAGGGGGTGTCTATGTAAGATTTCAATTTCCTTTCATGTAAAATAATGGAAGCTACATCATCATATTATTGAGAAAATTAAATAACAAGGTATATGGAAAGTGCTTAGCACAAAGGCAGTAAGAGAAATAGTTCAACAAACATTTTCTGCTGTTAATAATACTTCATCTGAAAAAGAAAATCATTACAAGTGAAAAAGAGTTTAAAAACCAATGGATTAGGTACCACTCCAGCTTTAAGATTTTATGGCTTTAAAGTACAAGGTATATTGGCAAAATAATTTGACAGATATTCATGTTTGAATCCTGGAATCAATTTGTAAAACAAGAAGTTTTACCTAGATGGCACCTCAGATGTGTTACTACTTCTATACTGTGCCAACCTAGCACTCCACCTGTGTTTCAATGCAGGATAGCCACATTGTCCTGAATCTAAAGTTTCCTCCAGTGATTAATTCTGAAATTAGAATTCTATTGCATGTAGTTTATTTTGGAGGTAATCCCAGAAAGCACAATTGAAGAAGGGAAAGATGGAAGGGAAAAAAAAATACAGTGTATGTTTAAGAAGAGATTACTATTGTGGGAAGCTGGGGCTCAAGGCTGATGAGGGCTTTGGAAAATATTATAGAATGCATGGCTCAGAGTGATACTTCCTGAGGGGTAATGGAGTATTTATTTTATTCCTCTCTGAGGAATCGGGGGTATTTATCTTTCAGTTGTATCATTGGCTGATAGTTGTGCTAGGGGCACCAGCTCCTCAACATTGCCTGCCTGCCCTATGTAGGGGACCACAGATGACTTAGTAAGCTCTCAGGTGTACAGTCTCAGGTGCTTACAGTAGGAAGCCAGAAGCATGCACTGGGTCACTGAGGTGACACCAAGAAAATCTGTAGAGAACTCCACGTTTCTGTGGTTTATTATTGTAGACTCTGGGTATGAAGTTCCCTCTTGTCCAGCAAGAGAATGGATGCAGGATTAAAATGTGAGACAGGCTAATGTCCAGGAGGAGACAAGAGCCTGAGTAGGGGTCCTCGCTCCATTTTTATTAGGATCAGAAGGCTTACAAGCATGATGGACATGCACAAAGAGGCAATGAATCCATTAACATTAACTCATGGGTGTGAGGGAAAGGGTGTTTTGAAGATATGTGGTGTTAGGGGTTTGGATCAATACAAAACAAAATCCTTGTGCTGGGAGCAAGGTTGTTTACAGCAAGCATGAGGCGCCACCTCTGTTTACCTAAACTGGCCTAGGGGACAAGAAAGAGCATGCTACCTCAGGTCATGATCTCGCAGTTCATGAGCTCAAGCCCCATGTCAGGCTCTGTGCTGACAACTTAGAGTCTGGGACTCCCTCTCTCTCTCTGTTCCTCCCCCACTCATACTCTGTCTCTCAAAAAATAAATAGACATTAAAAAAAAGAAGAGAGATGGAGGGATTGAATTTCCCTTAGTCTGACTTCTTTAGAGATCAGCTTTCACCTCGTGAATTGATAGCATCTTGAATCACTTACTGGTCAAGCACTGACCAAGTGGGGTTATTCTGTGGGCTATGTAAAGGAAGAACCTGAGAGGCTAAATGTTCCTATTGGCAGGTCAGCAGTCTAAGGGATAAAAGAGGGGCTGGAGCGGGGACTCACCCTCTTGTGAATGTGAACAGATTGTCCTGAAAGAATTGAAAGAAAATTCTAGTCTGCTAGGAAAGAGAAGAGGCCTAGATATGTAGGGAAGGGTCACAGAAAGAAGGCACAGGAACTATCTAAAAACACTCTTAGCTGGGTGTTGTTTGAGGGGGTGGCCCAAGATGGTGGCAGAGGAAGATCTTGAACTCAACTTCTCCCAGACACACCAAATCTACAGCTATAAATGGAAAAATTCCTTCTAGAAAAGAACTAAAAATGAAAGATAAAAGGACCATTTTGAGATGAGTAGGAAAGGCAGAGATGCAGTTTCACCAAAAACCCCAACCTCAGTGCAGTGACCCACAATATGGAGGAATTTGACAATTATGGAGCTTCTCCTGGAAGACTGAGGGGTTGGTACCCCATGTCAAGCACCCCAACTCTTGGGACATGCACCAGAGAGATAAGTCCCCAAAATGCCTGGTTTAGAAAACCAATGGGGCTTATGGTCAAGAAACGCAAAGGGCTGTGAGACACTGAGATTCTACTTTTAAAGAACTTACATGTGATCTAACTCACCCAAGGACCCAACACAGAAGCAGCAGTTTGAAAAATGCCTAGACCATATGTGAAGGAGAGTCATTTGGTAATCTTAAAGAATCTTCTGGAAGGGCAGGAGGTAGTTGGGACTCTCTTGAGATAGAAGTGCTGGCGACATAATTTTTGCATTATCTTTCTACCCTGCTAGCAGAGGTGGACATGCAAGGACATGGCCTCCCATCGCCTTGCTAAAGCTGAGGGGAGTGAGTGGTTGTGGCAGTTACCTTACACCTGGCTAGAGCTGGCATGTACAAGCAGTCACAGAATTCTCCCACTCCCTTGCTAAAGCTGGCAAGCATGGGTGGTTGTGGATCTTCCCTGCTCCCTGGCTTGGGCCAGCAAGTATAAGAAGTTATGATATTTTCCTGCTCCCTTGCTAAGACAGGTGAGCATGTGCAGATGGGACACTCTCCCACTGCATCACTGAAGCCAGTGGGCACATGAAGTCAAGAATTTCCCTGATGTTTTGCTGAAGCCAACAAGTGTACCCTGTCCCTTGTGCTTGCCAGCTGCCTTGCTAAAGCTGACAGGTGCATGCAATCCATATATGGGACACCTCTTGATTTCTTGGTCCTGAGGGCCAGGGCTTCTGTTCCTGGGCTCCATGGGACTATAACAATTAGAAAGACAGTTCTTGTCAAGCTACCACCCCTCAGGCACTGCATAGACAGCAGATTGAAACACACACCCAGTATTCCTGTGAAAAAGAACAATTTACTTGTCCTAGAGCTTCAGCCTGAGGTGCAGACTTCAGATTTGCCACACATCTAGGTGCCATGGAGCACTCTCAAGGAACGTAAGCAGGGAGACACTTTCTTTGCACACTACCTTGGCCTTGCTAACCTGTATAATACCTCCCAGAAAGCAGCTCATACATTAATCTGGAGCCCCCATTTTTGAGACTGTCACCCAAAAGATACCCCTAGATCTTCGAATCTGGAAGCCAGCAAGATTTATATTTGTAGCCCCACAGGACTGTATGTATTAGTATAATTTAAAAGCTGCTACTTTGAGGGGCTGGCTTCCAAGCAGACTGCAACTAAGTTCTAAATGAGATCCCACCCCTTGGGACTGACAGGTCTTGGCACATCCTTGACAATGGGAGCCTATCAAGAATAAGTTGGGGCATTGGATGTCTCAGTGGCTTAAGCATTCAGCTTCCAATTTCGGCTCAGGTCATGATCTCACGGTTTGTGAGATCGAGAATCCCTGCTTGGGATTTTCTCTCCCCTCTCTCCGCCCCTTCTCTCTCTCTCTCTCTCTCTGTCTGTCTTTCTCTCTCAAAATAGATAAACAAACTTTAAAAACAGAGAATAGAGGCACCCAAGTGGCTCAGTTGGTTAAGCATCTGGTTCTTGATTTCAACTCAGGTCATGACCTCATGCTTCATGAATTTGAGCCCCACATCAGGCTCTGCACTGACAGCGTGGAGCCTGCTTGGGAGTCTCTGTCTCCCTCTCTCTCTGCCCCTCCCCCACTCTCTTTCTCTCAAAAATAAATAAACATTAAAAATAATAGAATAAATCGGGCTGCTTAGATAATTACAAAGCTTTGAGAGACAACAGGGAACTAGAGCAAGGTTGAATGATAAGGTTTATCACTACACCAGACTACTCCCTAAAGATTGGAAAGCGTAGCTGTTTACCTAACACAGAAAAGCAAACACAGCTGTTTTACCTAACACAGAGTAAAACAAGATGAGGAAACAGAAGAATTGTTTCAAATGAAAGAACAAGATAAAAAAAAAAAACACAGAAAAAGTCATTAGTGGGACAGATATAAACCCACATAATAAATAACTCAAAGTAAAGGTCGTAAAAACACTCACTAAACTTGGGAGAATAAAGGGTGAACACACTAAGAACTTCAATAAAGACAGAAAAAAATATCACAATGTACCAAACAGAAGTAACAGAACTGAAGAATACAGTAACTGAAGTAAAAAAATATACTACAGGGCTTCAACTAGATGAAACAGAGGACTAGATCAATGATCTGGAAGATAGGGCAATGGAACATACCAAACAGAGGACAAAAGGAAAAAAGAAAGACTTCTAGGGAAGATAGCTTAGTAAGAGTACCTTAGGCTCACCTTATCTCACAGATACAACTAGCTAACACTCACATCAGGGTAAATAACCTAGAAAATGATCCAAAGACTGACAGAATAAACTCCACAACTAAATGTAGAGAAGGGGGCATATTGAAAAGGGTAGGAAGGGCAGAGACATGGTCAAGAACTAAAGGGACTCATGGGACTGTCTGTGGGAGAGAAGGACACTGCAGGCATTGGAGGAGAGAGAAACAAACTCCCACACTGGGAGGCTTCCATAGGGAAGATGAATCCCCATAACATTGGGCTTTGAAAACCAGAGAGGCCAAATTTTGTGAGTTCTTACAAGTGGTACTTAAAACTCTGAATTTAAAAGAAATCAGCTGGCTCAGCTCTGAAAAGCTGGTGGGTGAGTGG
This sequence comes from Neofelis nebulosa, assembly GCF_028018385.1. NCBI lineage: Eukaryota > Metazoa > Chordata > Mammalia > Carnivora > Felidae > Neofelis > Neofelis nebulosa. The sequence goes on along the minus strand of NC_080798.1, from coordinate 24,722,871 downwards.
AAACTGAGTGTCCACCATTAAAGAGCACAAAAAATAATTCTAAAAAAATACGGTACAGAAGCAGCAATTTGAAAAGCACCTGATACATACTGGAGGGAGAGTTATTTACTAACCTCAAAACATGTAACAAAGGGACAGAAATTCCTGGGGAACTCCTCCAGGAACAAAAGAACTGGCAGGTGCCATTTCCTTCCCTCCCCCTGCCTCCAGTGTAAACACACCACACCTGTGGCTTGCTACCTAACTTGCTAGCGCTGCTGCACCATTTCCCTCCCCGTGCTTCAGCGGATCTCCCCCCTGCAAACCCTCTTTCCAGAGCCCATACAGGGCAGTTCCACAGGCCTGACAGTGTGCAAGCAGCTCCTACAGTGACCAGCAATGCTCCAAGATGACTCCTGCCACGAAAAGAAGCAAAGATAACCATACATACCCGTCAGATGGAGACCCCAGTAGTGGGCTAATGCAGACACTTGGTGTGAATGTAGGCTTACCCAACAAATGAAATCTTCTCAGGGACAACATAGGGAAAGTACCCTGCAGTTTGGTACTACTGCATCTCTGGAAAATGCCTGGTCTGATGTAACTGAAGCCCAAGGCATTCCCAGACTGGCCTATTAACACCACAGAAATCAAATACTGCTGACAACAGGCAAAGAGAGCCATTGAAGATGACCATACTTAAAAATAAAATTTAAAAAAAAAAACCTCAATTGCAGGGTGCACACATCACCCATAAGAGACACCTCTGAAGTTTTAGGTTCTGGTGAACAGGGGACACTGCATAGCAAAGCACTACAAGATTTCTTCTTCATAAGGCCATTACTTTCAAGTCCAGGAGATATAGCTATCTTTTTTTCTTTCCTAACACATGGAAACAGACACAGAGAGTTAGATAAAATGAGAAGACAGAGGAATATGTCCCAAATAAAAGAACAGCACAAAATCATGTCAAAAGACGTAAACAAAACAAAGATAAGTAATATGCCTGATAGTGAATTTAAGGTAATGATCATAAAAATATTCATCAGACTTGAGAAAAAAATGGGAGACATCAGTGAGACCCTTAACAATGAGATAAAAAAAGAGCCAATAAAAATGAATAATACAATAATTGAAATTAAAAATACACTAGATGGGATAAATAGCAGGCTAGAAGAAGCAGAAGAATGAAACAGCAACATAGGGGACAGAGTAATGGAATGTGATTAAGCTGAGCAGGTGAGAAAAAAATCACGCAAAACAAAAATAGACTTAGGTAACTCCGCAATGCCATCAGTATAATAACATTTACATTGTAAGGATTCACAGAAACTTTATTTGAAGAAATAATAGCTGAAAATGTTTTGAGGAAATAATAGCCAAAAACTTCCCAAATCTGCAGAAGGAAACAGAAATCCAGATCCAGGAGACACAGAGATCCCCCCAACAAAATTAAACCAAAGAACTGCACACCAAGACACATAGTAATTGAGATAACAAAAAGTAGTGATGAAGAATGCTATTCTTTCACCTCTTTGGTGAGATTTATTCCTAGGTATCTTATTGGTTTTGGTGCAACTGTAAATGGGATTGATTCCTTAATTTCTCTTTCTGCTGTTTCATTATTGGTGTATAGAAATCCAACAGATTTCTGTATGTTGATTTTGTATTCTATAACTTTACTGGATTCACTTATCAGTTCTAGCAGTTTTGTGGTGGAGTCTTTTGGGTTTTCTATATACAGTAGTATCATGTCATCTGCAAATAGTGAATGTTTGACTTCTTCCTTGCAAATTTGGATTTTTTTTATTTCTTTGTGTTGTCTGATTGCTGTGGTTAGAGTTTCTAGTACTGTTAAATACTATGTTCAATGACAGTGGTGAGGTTGGACATCCTTGTCTTGTTTCTGACATTAGAGGAAACGCTCCCAGTTTTTCCCAACTGAGGATAATATTAGCTATGGATTAAAAAAAAATTTAATGTTTATTTTTGAGACAGAGGGAGACAGAGTGTGAGTGGGGGAGGGGAAGAGAGAGAGGGAGACACAGAATCTGAAACAGCCTCCAGTCTCTGAGCTGTCACCACAGAGCCCGATGCGGGGCTTGAACCCACGAACCGTGAGATCATGATCTGAGTTGAAGTCAAAGGCTTAGCCAACTGAGCCACCCAGGAGCCCCATATATGGATTTTTTTAATATGGCCTTTATTATGTTGTGTACGTTCCCTCTAACCATACTTTGTTCAGGGTTTTTATCATGAATTGATATACTTTGTCAAATGATTTTTCAGTATCTATTGAAATAATCACAGGTTCTTATCCTTTCTTTCATCAATGTGGTGTATCGTGCTAATTGATTTGTGAGTATTGAACCATTCTGGCAACCCACTTGATTGTGGTAAATGATTCTTTTAATGGACTGCTGGGTTCACTTTGCTAGTGTTTTATTGAGAATTTTTGCATCCATGTTCATCAAGGATATTGGCCTGTAGTTCTTTTTTAGTAGAGTGTTTTTCTGGTTATGGTATAAGGATAATGCTGGCCATTTAAAATGAATTTGAAAGTTTTCCTTCATTTTCTATTTTTTGGAATGGTTTGAGAAGAAGAGGTATGAATTCTTCTTTACATGTTTGGTAAAGGGTTACCTGGGTGGCTCAGTTGGTTAAGTGTCTGACTTCGGCTCAGGTCATGATCTCACAGTCTGTTAGTTTGAGCCCCACATCAGGCTCTGTGCTGACAGCTTGGAGCCTGGAGCCTGCCTTGGATTCCGTGTCTCCCTCTTGTTCTCTTCCCCACCCCTGTTCATGCTCTGTCTCTCACTGTCTCAAAAATAAATGAACATTAAAAAAAATTAAGAAGAAAATAAAAATAAATGTTTGGGGGGCGCCTGGGTGGCGCAGTCGGTTAAGCGTCCGACTTCAGCCAGGTCACGATCTCGCGGTCCGTGAGTTCGAGCCCCGCGTCAGGCTCTGGGCTGATGGCTCGGAGCCTGGAGCCTGTTTCCGATTCTGTGTCTCCCTCTCTCTCTGCCCCTGCCCCGTTCATGCTTTGTCTCTCTCTGTCCCAAAAATTAAAAAAAAATAAAAAAAAAATGTTTGGTAGAATTTGCCTGTGAAGCTGTCATCTTGCCCTGGACTTTTGTGTGTAAGGTGATTTTTTTATTAGTGATTGAATTTCTTGACTGGTATTGGTCTGTTCAAGTTTTCTATTTCTTCCTATTTTAGTTTTGATTGTTTATATGTTTCCAGGAATTTATCCATTTCTTCCAGGTTGTCCAATTTGTTGGCATACAGTTTTTCATAATATTCTCTTATAATTCCTTGTATTACTGTAGTGTTGATTGTTGTTTCTCCTCTCTCTGGTATTGGTTGTTTTTTCTCCCCTCTCATTCTCTTTGCTATTTGATAAGTCTAGCTAGAGGTTTCTCAATTTTATTGATTTTTTTAAAAGAACCAGCTCCTGGTTTCATTGATCTGTTCTACTGTTTTTGTTTATATGTTTGTTTTAGTTTCTGTATCATCTATGTCTGCTCTAATCTTTATTTTTCTTCCTTCTGCTGGCTTCAGGCTTAATTTTTCCCTAGCCTTTGTAGAAGTAAATTTAGCTTGTTTATTTGACATTTCTTTTTTCTTCTTGAGGGAAGCATGTATTTCTCTATACTTCCCTCTTAGGAAGCTGCATCCAGAAGGTTTTGGACCATTGTGTTTTTATTGGAATAAGACTCAGCCATAAAAAGGAATGAAATCTTGCCATTTGCAACAACGTGGATTGAGCTAGAGAGTGTTATGCTAGTGAAATAAATCAAAGAGACAAATACCATATGATTTCACTCATATGTGGAATTAAAAAAAAAAACAAAACAAATGAACAAAGAGGAAGAGAGAGAGAGAGAGAGAAACCAAGAAACAGATTCTTAACTATAGAGAACAAACTGATAGCTGCCAGAGTGGAGGTGGGTGGGGGGATGGAACGGTTAAATAGGTGATGAGGATTAAGGAATGCATTTGTAATGATGAGCACTATGCATTGCATGAAAGTGTGGAAACATTAAATTTTACACCTGAAACTAATATTATATTGTATGTTAACTAACTGGAATTTAAATAAAAACTTTTTTAACAGTAGTGATAAAGAGAATTTTAAAAGCAGCAAGAGGAAAAGAATGCAATTGCACACAAGGGAAACCCCAGGAGGCTATCAGTGGATTTTTCAGCAGAAAGTTTGCAGGATAAAAGAAAGTGACATAATATATGCAAAGTACTGAAAAGAAAAAAAAATCTGCAGCCAAGAATGCTATATCCAGCCAGGCTATTAGAATAGAAGGAGAGATAAAGAGGATCCTGGATAAACAAAATTTAAGGAATTCTTTACCACTAAACCAACTCTTAAGAAATGTTGAAGGGTACTATTTGAGTGGAAAGGAAAACCCATAAGTGAAAATGTGAAAAGTAAAACAAATAGAAAAGTAAACAAAATAGAAAGTGTATTCACATTTTATCAGTTTAAAGCAATAAAGCTGTGATAAATACTATAATTCTAAACTACATTAGAAAGCTCTAGGTGTAGGTGATGTGCCCTTCCATAATGGCTTCCAGACTAGGGTGGATTTTACATTCTGTAGTATACTATGATGTAGCTTTCTTCCATAAAAATTCTGTTCTAGGGGCGCCTGGGTGGCGCAGTCGGTTAAGCGTCCGACTTCAGCCAGGTCACGATCTCGCGGTCCGTGAGTTCGAGCCCCGCGTCAGGCTTTGGGCTGATGGCTCAGAGCCTGGAGCCTGTTTCCGATTCTGTGTCTCCCTCTCTCTCTGCCCCTCCCCCGTTCATGCTCTGTCTCTCTCTGTCCCAAAAATAAATAAAAAACGTTGAAAAAAAATTTTAAAAAAAATTCTGTTCTAGAATGAAGGGTATTTTTGCCTCAGACAAGGATGGCATTTGGAATAAAACCTGTGTAGCCCCTTTTAACCTTGTGTTCATTTAGGAAAACGTATGCAAATCTTTATTTACTTTCACTGGTGTACACTGAAATTTTCTTGAACTGTTCTCATAATGAAGCACTTGTCTTCTGCCTTTTGAGCAAAAAGAACAACAAAAGTAGTAAAAATAAGTATTTCTGTAAAAAAAAAGTCAAGAAATTCATAAAATAAGATCAGGTAAAAGATGACACACTATACGTAAAATGTGGGGAGTAGAGGGGTAAAGAATGGGTTCAAACTTAAACGACCATCAACTTAATATAGACTGCTTTATGAAGAAGATGTTATATATAAACCAAATGGTAACCACAAATCATAAACCAATAATAAATATGCAAAAAAATAAAGAGAAATAATTCCAAGTATATCATTGAAGGAAGTCAACTAATTATAAGAAAAGAGAGCAAGAAAAGAAAGAAGTAGAGAAAAACTACACACACAACCATAAAACAAGTAATAAAATTGCAATATACATACCTATCAATAACTACTTTGAATATAAATGGAGTAAATGCTCTAACAAAAGACATAAGAAATCATAATGGATAGAAAAAATGAGACACATTTATATGCCACTTGTCAGAGACTCATTTCATACCTAAAGGCACATGCAGATTGAAATTGAAGGGATGTAGAAGAATTTATCATGCAAATGGATGTAAAAAGAAAGCCAGAGTAGCAATACTTATATTGGACAAAATAGATTTTAAAACAAAGACAAGAGACATAGAAGGACACTATATGATCATGAAGGGGGGAATCCAACAAGAAGATATGGCAAATGTAAACATGTATTCATTCAACATGGGGGCATCAAGCATACAAACAGAAAATCAGCAAGGAAACAGTGGCTTTGAATGACACATTGGAACTGATGTACATAACAGATATATTCAAAATTCCATTCTAAGACAGCAGAATACACATTCTTTTCAAGTTCTCAGGGAACATTCTCCAGAATAGATCCTATATTAGGCCACAAAACATGTCTAAATAAATATAAAAACATCAGAGTCATACCGTGTATGTTTCCTGACCACAGTGCTGTGAAACTAGAAGTTAACCACAAGAAAAAATCTGAAAAGAGCACAAAATCATAAAGGTTAAATAGCATATTATTAAACAATGACTGGGATCACCAAGAAATCAAAGAGGAAATTAAAAAAATACATAGAAACCAATGAAAATTATAATATAGTGATTCAAAATCATTGGGACAGAACAAAACCTGTTATAAGAGGGCAATTTATAGCAATATGGGTCTACCTCAAGAAGAAAGAAAGATCTCAAATAAACAACCTAACCTTACACCTAAAGGAGCTGGAAAGAGAAGAACAAACAAAACATAAACCCAGCAAAAAGAAGGAAATAAGAAAGATTAGAGCAGAAATAAATGCAATAGAATCATTAAAAAAAAAAACAGATCAATGAAATCAGGAGATGCTTCTCTGAAAAGATCAACAAAATCGATAAACCTTTAGCCAGATTCAACACAAAGGGAGAGGACTCAAATAAAAATCAGAGGTGAAAGAGAAGAACTAGCAACCAACACCAGAGAAATACAAAAGCTTATAAGAGAATATTATAATAATTTACATGTCAGAATATTGAACATCTAAAAAGAAATGGATAATTTCTAGAAACATAATTTCCCAAAATTGAACTAGAAAGAAATATAAAATGTGAACAGACAGATGATCATCAAGGAAATTGAATAGTAATCAAAAAACTCCCAGGAGATTCTGGAAGCATGGAAGATGACAGCGTAGGAGGATGCTGGGCTCACCTCACCCTGCTGATCACTTAGATTCCACCCACATCTGCCTAAATAACCCAGAAAACCGCCTGAAGACTAGCAGAACAGACTCTCCAGAGACAAGCATAGACAAAAGGCCCATGGAAGGAAGGGCAGAGAGGCAGTGCATGCTACACAGACTGGCAGGAGGGAGCCGGGATTGTGGAGGGGAAGCCCCCCTGGCAAGGCAGAACCCCCGAAGTCTGGCTTACAAAAGCACAAGGGCTGGACTCCTGAGTTCTCACACCCAGCAGGACTTAAAATCTGGAATGTTAAAAATCAATTCTCTGCTCTCAGAGAGCAGGGAGGGCAAGAGGACACCGGCAGGGACAGTTGTTGAGCCCTGGAAGACAGAGCTCAGCTCAGTGGGAAACAAAGACACTGGCAAGTGCCATTTCATTCTCCCATCCCCCAGCCGAAATTCCAAAGGGAACCAGTTCTCATCACCAAACTTGCTTGCACCACACAAATGCCCAATGCTGTGCTTCTGTGGATCCATCCCTCTGAAAGGCCTGCCTCCCTCCCGGTGCTGAAGGGCCCCTCCCACAGGGGACAACCCATGGCAAAGCTAGCTAAGTCTGCCCTTCCCACCCCTGTGCATCTTGCAGACCCACTCTGGCTAATACGCCCTTGGCCAGATCCCATCAAAGCAGCACCACAAGCCTGGCAGTGTGCAAGTAGCCCAAACAGGGACCACACCACTCCACAGTGAGTCCTGCGCCTGGGAGAGAGGAAGATAAGTTACACACCAGTCTGACTGTGGCCCCAACCACCAACACAACTTTCTCTGAACAGCACAGGGGAAGTGACCAACAGTTTGGAGCTACCACAAGTACTGCCCAAAATGACAAAACAGAAGAATTCTCCTCAAAAGAAATTCCAGGAAGTAGCGACACCTAAAGAATAGATTACAACTGATTTAAGCATTATAATGGAACAAGAATTTAGAATAATAGTCATAAAATTAATTGCTGGGCTTGAAAAAGGCATAGAGAACAGTGGAGAATCTATTGCTACAGAGATCTGGGACTAAGAAATAGTCATGTGGAGCTAAAAAAATGCTATCAGTGAGGTGCAAAATAAAATGGAGGTGGCCACAGCACAGAATTAAGAGGCAGAAGAGAGAATAGGTGAATTAGAAGATAAAATTGTGGAAAAAGAGGAAGCGAGGAAGCTGAAACAAAGAGAAAGAAAAAAATCCAGGACTATGAGGAGAGAATTAGAGAACTAAGTGATGCAATCAAACAGAACAATATCCGTATCATAGGAATTCCAGAAGAGGAAGAGAGAAAGGGGCTGAAGGTGTACTTGAACAAATCATAGCTGAGAACTTCCCTGATCTGGGGAAAGAAAAAGGCATTGAAATCCAAGAGGCACAGAGAACTCCCTTCAGACGTAACTTGAATTGATCTGCACAACATATCATAGTGAAACTGGCAAAATACAAGGATAAAGAGAAAATTCTGAAAGCAGCTAGGGATAAAATGCTCTAACATATAAAGGGAGACCCATAAGACTAGTGACAGACCTATCTACTGAAACTTGGCAGGCCAGAAAGGAATGGCAGGAAATCTTCAAAGTGATGAACAGAAAAAAAATATGCAACCTAGAATCCTTTATCCAGCAAGTTTGTCATTCAGAATAGAAGAAGAGATAAAGGTCTTCCCAAACAAACAAAAAGTGAAGGAATTCATCACCACTAAACCAGCCCTACAAGATATCCTAAGGGGGATTCTGTGAATGAAATGTTGCAAGGACCATAAAGTACCAGAGACACCACTACAAGCATGAAGCCTTTATAAAGGTAGTGTAAAATTGAAAGCAAAAGTAATAAAACTAACTAAAACAACAATAAATAGTTAAGGGAACAAAAAATAAGAATGTAAAATGTGACATCAAAAAGTGTGTGTTAGGGGGAATATAGAATTTTGCAATGAGTTCAATTTAACTTGCTTATAAACTTAATATAGGCTGTTATATATAGGATATTACATGTGAACCTTGGAGTAACCATAAAGTAAAAACCTAAAATAGATACATAATAGAAATTGAGAAAGGATTCTAAACATAACACTCAAATAAGTAATCAAAGCACGATGGAAGAGAGAAAGGAAGAAAGGGAGAGGAACTATAAAAACAACCAGAAAACAATTAACAACATGACAATAAGTATACCTATCAATAATTACCTTAAATGTAAATGGATTAAATTCTCCAATCAAAAGACAGAGTGGTTGAATAGATTTTTTTTTTAAAAAAAGGACTTATCTACATGTTGCCTAAAAGGAACTCACTTCAAATGGAAAGAGATATTCTGTGTAAGTGAAAATGAAAAGAAAGCTGGTGTAGCCATATTCACACAGAACAGATTTTAAAACAAAGACAGTAATAAAAGACAAAGAAGGACAGTACACAATGATAAATGGGTCAACCCAACAAGAAGATATAATACTTGTAAATACATATGCACCCAACATAAAGCACCAAAATATATAAAGCAAAAATTAACAGACTTAAAGGGAGAAATTGATAACAATACAATAACAGTAGGGGACTTTAACACTCTACTTATATCAATGGATAGTTCATCCAAACAGAAAATCAACAAAGATACACTGGCCTTAACATATTAGATAATATGGACTTAATAAATATGTATAGAATATTCCACCCCAAAGGAGCAGAGTATACACTCTTCTCAAGTGCACATGGAATATTCTCTAGAATCAATCCTTGTTAGGCCATAAAACAAGCTCCAGTAAATTTAAGAACATTGAAATAATATCAGGTATCTTTTCTGACTAAAATGGTATGGAACTTGGAGTCAGTAACAAGAAGAAACCTGTAAAAATCACAAATATGTGGAGATTAGACAACATGCTACTGAACAACCAATGGGTTATCAAAAATCAAAGAATAAATAAGAAAATATAGAGACAAATAAAAATACAAATATGATATAGCAAAATCTGTGGGATAAAGCAAGAGTGATTCTAAGAAGGAAGTTCGTAGCAATACAGACCAATCTCAAGATACAAGAAAATTCTCAAAATGAACAATCTACATTAAACCTAACAGAACTAGACAAGAATAAACAAAAGCCCAAAGTTAGTAGAAGGAAGGAAATAGCAAAGATTACAGCAGAAATAGATGGAATAGAGACTAAAAGGACCATGGAACAATGAAGTTAAGAGCTGATTCTCTGAGAAGATAAACAAAATTGACTTTGGTTAGACTCACCAGGAAAAATAAAAAAGAGAGAGAAGGCTCAAGTAAATAAAACCAGAAATGAAAAAAAGAAAACAAACTTGCAACTGATATTACAGAAATACAAAGGATCATTAGAGACTACTAGCCCTTTATCCAATATGTCATTTGCAAATATCTTTTCCCATTCTGTCTGTTGCCTTTTAGTTTTTTTTTTTTTTATTGTTTCCTTTGCAGTGCAGAAGCTTTTTATCTTGATGGGGTCCCAATAGTTCATTTTTGCTTTATTCTTTATTTTTTATTTTTTTAAAATTTACATCCAAATTAGCATATAGTGCAACAATGATTTCAGGAGTAGATTCCTTAGTGTCCTTTACCCATTTAGCCCATCCCCTCCTTCCACAACCCCTCCAGTAACCCTCAATTTGTTCTCCATATTTATGAGTCTCTTCTGTTTTGTTCCCCTCCCTGTTTTTATATTATTTTTTGTTTCCCTTCCCTTATGTTCATCTGTTTTGTCTCTTAAAGTCCTCATATGAGTGAAGTCATATGATTTTTGTCTTTCTCTGACTGACTAATTTCACTTAGCATAATACCCTCCAATTCCATCCACGTAGTTGCAAATGGCAAGATTTCATTCTTTTTGATTGCCAAGTAATACTCCATTGCATATATACACCACATCTTCTTTATCCATTTATCCATTGGTGGACATTTGGGCTCTTTCTATACTTTGGCTATTGTTGATAGTGCTGCTATAAACATGGGGGTGCATGTGTCCCTTCGAAACAACACACCTGTATCCCATGGATAAATGCCTAGTAGTGCAATTGCTGGACTGTAGGGTAGTTCTATTTTTAGTTTTTTGAGAAACCTGCATACTGTTTTCCAGAGTGGTTGCACCAGCTTGTATTGCCACCAACAATGTGAAAGAGATCCTCTTTCTCCGCATCCTCGCCAACATCTGTTGTTGCCTGAGTTGTTAATGTTAGCCATTCTGACAGGTGTGAGGTGGTATCTCATTGTAGTTTTGAATTGTATTTCCCTGATGATAAGTGATGTTGAGCATTTTTTCACGTGTCGGTTGGCCGTCTGGATGTCTTCTTTGGAGAAGTGTGTATTCATGTCTTGCCCATTTCTTCACTGGATTATTTGTTTGTTTTTTGAGTGATGAATTTGATATGTTCTTTATAGATTTTGGATACTAACCCTTTATCTGATATGTCACTTGCAAATATCTTTTCCTATTCCATCGGTTACCTTTTACTTTTGCTGATTGTTTCCTTCGCCGTGCAGAAGCTTTTTATTTTGATGAAGTCCCAGTAGTTCATCTTTTGCTTTTGTTTCCCTTGCCTCCGGAGATGTGTTGAGTAAGAAGTTGCTGCGGCCAAGATCAAAAAGGTTTTTGCCAGCTTTCTCCTCGAGTTGTTTGATGGCTTCCTGTCTTAAATTGAGGTCTTTCGTCCATTTTGAGTTTATTTTTGTGTATGGTGTAAGAAAGTGGTCCAGGTTCATTCTTCTGCATGTTGCTGTCCAGTTTTTCCAGCACCGCTTGCTGAAGAGACTGTCTTTATTCCATTGGATATTCTTTCCCACTTTGTCAAAGTTTTGTTGGACATATGTTTGTGGGTCCATTTCTGCGTTCTCTATTCTGTTCCATTGATCTGAGTGTCTGTTCTTGTGCCAGTACCATACTGTCTGGATGATTACAGCTTTTTAGTATAGCTTGAAGTCTGGGATTGTGATGTCTCCTGCTTTGGTTTTCTTTTTCAAGCTTGCTTTGGCTATGCGGGGTCTTCTTTGGTTCCATACAAATTTTAGGATTATTTGTTCTAGCTCTGTGAAGAATGCTGGTGTTACTTTGATAGGAATTGCATTGAATATGTACATTGTTTTGGCAAAAACACTGATTTGAAAAGATATATGCACCTCTGTGTTCATTGCAGCATTGTTCACAATAGCCAAGACATAGAAACAATGTAAGTATCCATTAATAGATGGATAGAAAAGATGTGGTATGTATATATAATGGAATACTACTCAGCCATAAAAATGAATGAAATCTTGTTGCTTGTGACAACATGGATTTACCCTGAGGAAATTATGCTAAAAAAATGAGTCATACAAAGAAAGGAAAATAGCATATTATTTCACTTATGTATGGAATCTAAAAAGCAACACAAATGAACAAACAAAACAAAACAAAATCATAGAAAGAACAGAATCGTGGTTGCCAGAGGAGAAGGGAGTTGGGGCATGGGTGAAATGGGGAAAGAGTATCAAGTGATGGATCACTAAATTCTATTCCTGAAATTATTACTACACCAAATGTTAACTCACTTGGATTTAAAAATTTTTAAGTATTAAATAAAAAATAAACAAATATAAACAAAACAAAACACTCAAACCCAGACCTGTAGAATAATTGGAAGATATTCTGTATTATTAATGAATTATACTAGTATATAACTTATTTAAAACAAATAAAAAATATGTATATTTTAAAAAAGAGTATCAAAAGTTATAAACTTCAAGTAATAAAATAATATGTCATGAGGATGTTAAAAAAAAAAGACTTGTAGCTGACATCAGTTTTTCTAAGGCAGTTTTTCTAAGGCTCATATTCACAGATAGCTGAGGGTGATTTTTCTCTGGCATGGAAGCAAAGCTTGGAATACCTGGCTGGCTGTTGTGCTTCTAAAGCAAGCTTGGAGTGAGGGATATTTGTGAACATCTGTGGCTCTTTTCAGGCTTCTTGATTATCTGCAGTTTTCAAACCTGACTTCCTGACAAGAGGAATAATGCACAAGAAATGTAATTGGGAAGAAACCTCCCTATTCTGGATAAATTGTTTTCTCCCTTCCATATGTTCATACTGGACTAAAGAGGAATGTTTCCAACAAATACATAAATCACTGAAACATGATTATGTGAACTTTAAGACTCCTAACTTAAAGGATGCAACTCTTCTGGAAAGAAAGAAATGGCAGCATTTTATGAAAGCACAATGAGATGACAGTGCTGACTTTTCCCTCCAATGCCCCAAATGGTTATAAAATATGGCTTGATAAAAGTCCCCCCTCGGTTTGTAGCAGGCTGGAAAAGAAATGTAGCAGAGGTAGGGGAGAAAAAATCAACACAGCTGATGACTATATTGACACCCAGAACTAGTGATCAGCACCAATGGTCCAAGAGATCTGATTGCCAGAGTTGAAAGTGGAACACATTTCTGCCTACAATGGACCAGGTTTCCAAGATGTAATGAGACAGGCTCTCTTAGGGGTCTCAATAAGCTCTGGACTAGTCTCTCCATCTTGCAGTCATGGCAGAACATTTCACAATCAGAAGTGTTTATGGTTGTCCAAATTTTTATATGCAACCATTTGGCATGTTAGCAGAATCTTTGCAACTACTGAAACAAGAAGCAGCCTTTCTTCTCCTGGTAAGACAAGAGCCCCAGAACATTGGGTTCTTTTGTCAGAGGCATCTCAACTATGGAGACCCAGTGTGAATCATCCAAGAACATGATATGTTCACATTTTTCCTGGACTTCTATTGGTTCCCTTCAACTGAGACCAAGACAGAAATGAGGTGAAGTGAGTGCCCATGTCAGCATGGACATCTCTGTATCTGAGCCTATTAGGTTGAGAAGGATTTGAAAACGCCTGTTAGAGCAGGTTCATGGAGCTATCTGTGCTTAGCATAGTATGGTTAATCTGTCCTCTTAACATGCAAGGCCTTAGGTGATTTTGCCCTACCCTGCATACCATGAATTTTTAAACTATGCTGTGTTAGGATTCCTGATGACCAGCGACTTGGGCCCATTACCAACTAGCTTAATCAGAAAAGGCATTTATTTATTTATTTATTTACATAACTGAAAAGATCTAGGAATGGGGCACAGGACAGCTTATGATATTCCCCCATACCTAAATACAAGGACTGAGAGCAGAAGAGGGAGTGCCTGCCCCTACCAAAAGTTACTAGGAGGAGAATGACTGCAGACAGAAAAAATAAATGTTCCAGGCTCTTCCCGGGGGGATTGAGCCCATCTCTGTTTGACTCCCAGGTCTACTTTCTTAGGCACTGTACCAACTACCTCCCAAGGCATGGCTCCTGCTTGCTTTTCTTAGTGTCTGTCCTAGAAGGTGACTTTGCTCATAGCATTTGTCAACTTTACAGTTGGCCATGCATGTAACATTTTGTTTAATCCTTAAAACCACCATGTGAAGGGTGCCTTGGTGGCTCAGTTAGTTAGGCATCTGACTTCGGCTCAGGTCATGATCTCATGGATTCGTGAATTCTAGCCCCACATCAGGCTCTGTGCTGACAACTCAGAGCCTGGAGTCTGTTTCAGATTCTGTGTCTCCCTCTCTCTCTCTGCCCCTCCCCCACTTTCTCTCCCTCTCTCTCTTAAAAATAAACAAACAGAGATTGAAGAAGATGGCAGCGTAGGAGGATGCTGGGCTCACCGCGCGTCCTGCTGATCACTTAGATTCCACCTACACCTGCCTAAATAACCCAGAAAACCGCCAGAGGATTAGCAGAACGGAGTCTCCGGAGCCAAGCGCAGACGAGAGGCCCAAGGAAGAGGGTAGGAAGGGCGGCGACGCGGTGCGCGCTCCATGGACTGGCGGGAGGGAGCCGGGACGGAGGGGCAGCTCTCCGGCCAAACAGAGCCCCTGAGTCTGGCTGGCAAAAGCGGAGGGGCCAGAAGGAGTGTGTTCCGACAGCAAGCACGACTTAGCGTCTGGGAGGTCATAAGTTAACAGCTCTGTTCAGAAAGCGAGAAAGCTGGAGGACAAAGGGAGGGAGAGCTGCTGAGCCCCCAGACGACAGAGCTCAGTTTGGTGGGGAACAAAGGTGCTCGCCAGTGCCATCTCCCCCGCCCATCCCCCAGCCAAAATCCCGAAGGGAATCAGTTCCTGCCAGGGAACTTGCTCGCTCTGCGCAAACACCCAACTCTGTGCTTCTGCGGAGCCAAACCTCTGTCAGCGGATCTGACTCCCTCCCGCTGCCACAGGGCCCCTCCTGAAGTGGATCACCTAAGGAGAAGTGAGCTAAGCCTGCCCCTCCTGCCCCCCGTGCACCTTACCTACCCACCCCAGCTAATACACCAGATCCCCAGCACCACAAGCCTGGCAGTGTGCAAGTAGCCCAGACAGGCCACGTCACCCCACAGTGAATCCCGCCCCTAGGAGAGGGGAAGAGAAGGCACACACCAGTCTGACTGTGGCCCCAGTGGTGGCTGGAGTCAGACATCAGGACTGACTGCGGCCCCACCCACCAACTCCAGTTATACACCACAGCACAGGGGAAGTGCCCTGCAGGTCCTCACCACTGCAGGGACTATCAAAAATTACCAAACGGAAGAATTCCCCTCAGAAGAATCTCCAGGAAATAACAACAGCTAATGAACTGATCAAAAAGGATTTAAATAATATAACAGAAAGTGAATTTAGAATAATAGTCATAAAATTAATCACTGGGCTTGAAAACAGTATAGAGGACAGCAGAGAATCTCTTGCTACAGAGATCAAGGGACTAAGGAACAGTCATGAGGAGCTGAAAAGCGCTTTAAACGAAATGCAAAACAAAATGGAAACCACAACGGCTCGGATTGAAGAGGCAGAGGAGAGAATAGGTGAACTAGAAGATAAAGTTATGGAAAAAGAGGAAGCTGAAAGAAAGAGAGATAAAAAAATCCAGGAGTATGAGGGGAAAATTAGAGAACTAAGTGATACACTAAAAAGAAATAATATACGCATAATTGGTATCCCAGAGGAGGAAGAGAGAGGGAAAGGTGCTGAAGGGGTACTTGAAGAAATTATAGCTGAGAACTTCCCTGAACTGGGGAAGGAAAAAGGCATTGAAATCCAAGAGGCACAGAGAACTCCCTTCAGACATAACTTGAATCGATCTTCTGCACGACATATCATAGTGAAACTGGCAAAATACAAGGATAAAGAGAAAATTCTGAAAGCAGCAAGGGATAAACGTGCCCTCACATATAAAGGGAGACCTATAAGACTCGTGACTGATCTCTCTTTTGAAACCTGGCAGGCCAGAAAGGATTGGCACGATATTTTCAGTGTGCTAAACAGGAAAAATATGCAGCCGAGAATCCTTTATCCAGAAAGTCTGTCATTTAGAATAGAAGGAGAGATAAAGGTCTTCCCAAACAAACAAAAACTGAAGGAATTCATCACCACTAAACCAGCCCTACAAGAGATCCTAAGGGGAATCCTGTGACACAAAGTACCAGAGACATCACTACAAGCATAAAACATACAGACATCACAATGACTCTAAACCCATATCTTTCTATAATAACACTGAATGTAAATGGATTAAATGCGCCAACCAAAAGACATAGGGTATCAGAATGGATAAAAAAACAAGACCCATCTATTTGCTGTCTACAAGAGACCCATTTTAGACCTGAGGACACCTTTAGATTGAGAGTGAGGGGATGGAGAACTATTTATCATGCTACTGGAAGCCAAAAGAAAGCTGGAGTAGCCATACTTATATCAGACAAACTAGACTTTAAATTAAAGGCTGTAACAAGAGACGAAGAAGGGCATTATATAATAATTACAGGGTCCATCCATCAGGAAGAGCTAACAATTATAAATGTCTATGCGCCGAATACCGGAGCCCCCAAATATATAAAACAATTACTCATAAACATAAGCAACCTTATTGATAAGAATGTGGTAATTGCAGGGGACTTTAACACCCCACTTACAGAAATGGATAGATCATCTAGACACACGGTCAATAAAAAAACAAGGGCCCTGAATGATACATTGGATCAGATGGACTTGACAGATATATTTAGAACTCTTCATCCCAAAGCAACAGAGTATACTTTCTTCTCGAGCACACATGGAACATTCTCCAAGATAGATCATATACTGGGTCACAAAACAGCCCTTCATAAGTTTACAAGAATTGAAATTATACCATGCATACTTTCAGACCACAATGCTATGAAGCTTGAAATCAACCACAGGAAAAAGTCTGGAAAACCTCCAAAAGCATGGAGGTTAAAGAACACCCTACTAACGAATGAGAGGGTCAACCAGGCAATTAGAGAAGAAATTAAAAAATATATGGAAACAAACGAAAATGAAAATACAACAAACCAAACGCTTTGGGATGCAGCGAAGGCAGTCCTGAGAGGAAAATACATTGCAATCCAGGCCTATCTCAAGAAACAAGAAAAATCCCAAATACAAAATCTAACAGCACACCTAAAGGAAATAGAAGCAGAACAGCAAAGACAGCCTAAACCCAGCAGAAGAAGAGAAATAATAAAGATCAGAGCAGAAATAAACAGTATAGAATCTAAAAAAAACTGTAGAGCAGATCAACAAAACCAAGAGTTGGTTTTTTGAAAAAATAAACAAAATTGACAAACCTCTAGCCAGGCTTCTCAAAAAGAAAAGGGAGATGACCCAAATAGATAAAATCATGAATGAAAATGGAATTATTACAATCAATCCCTCAGAGATACAAACAATTATCAGGGAATACTATGAAAAATTATATGCCAACAAATTGGACAACCTGGAAGAAATGGACAAATTCCTAAACACCCACACTCTTCCAAAACTCAATCAGGAGGAAATAGAAAGCTTGAACAGACCCATAACCAGTGAAGAAATTGAATCGGTTATCAAAAATCTCCCAACAAATAAGAGTCCAGGACCAGATGACTTCCCAGGGGAGTTCTACCAGACGTTTAAAGCAGAGATAATACCTATCCTTCTCAAGCCATTCCAAGAAATAGAAAGGGAAGGAAAACTTCCAGACTCATTCTCTGAAGCCAGTATTACTTTGATTCCTAAACCAGACAGAGACCCAGTAAAAAAAGAGAACTACAGGCCAATATCGCTGATGAATATGGATGCAAAAATTCTCAATAAGATACTAGCAAATCGAATTCAATGGCATATAAAAAGAATTATTCACCATGATCAAGTGGGATTCATTCCTGGGATGCAGGGCTGGTTCAACATTCGCAAATCAATCAATGTGATACATCATATTAACAAACAAAAAAAAGAGAAGAACCATATGATCCTGTCAATCGATGCAGAAAAGGCCTTTGACAAATTCCAGCACCATTTCTTAATAAAAACCCTTGAAAAAGTCGGGATAGAAGGAACATACTTAAAGATCATAAAAGCCATTTATGAAAAGCCCACAGCTATCATCATCCTCAATGGGGAAAAACTGAGAGCTTTTTCCCTGAGATCAGGAACACGACAGGGATGCCCACTCACCGCTGTTGTTTAACATAGTGTTGGAAGTTCTAGCATCAGTAATCAGACAACAAAAGGAAATCAAAGGCATCAAAATTGGCAAAGATGAAGTCAAGCTTTCGCTTTTTGCAGATGACATGATATTATACATGGAAAATCCGATAGACTCCACCAAAAGTCTGCTAGAACTGATACATGAATTCAGCAAAGTTGCAGGATACAAAATCAATGTACAGAAATCAGTTGCATTCTTATACACTAACAATGAAGCAACAGAAAGACAAATAAAGAAACTGATCCCATTCACAATTGCACCAAGAAGCATAAAATACCTAGGAATAAACCTAACCAAAGATGTAAAAGATCTGTATGCTGAAAACTATAGAAAGCTTATGAAGGAAATTGAAGAAGATATAAAGAAGTGGAAAGACATTCCCTGCTCATGGATTGGAAGAATAAATATTGTCAAAATGTCAATACTACCCAAAGCTATCTACACATTCAATGCAATCCCAATCAAAATTGCACCAGCATTCTTCTCGAAACTAGAACAAGCAATCCTAAAATTCATATGGAACCACAAAAGGCCCCCAATAGCCAAAGTAATTTTGAAGAAGAAGACCAAAGCAGGAGGCATCACAATCCCAGACTTTAGCCTCTACTACAAAGCTGTCATCATCAAGACAGCATGGTATTGGCACAAAAGCAGACACATAGACCAATGGAATAGAATAGAAACCCCAGAACTAGACCCACAAACGTATGGCCAACTCATCTTTGACAAAGCAGGAAAGAACATCCAATGGAAAAAAGACAGTCTCTTTAACAAATGGTGCTGGGAGAACTGGACAGCAACATGCAGAAGGTTGAAACTAGACCACTTTCTCACACCATTCACAAAAATAAACTCAAAATGGATAAAGGACCTGAATGTGAGACAGGAAACCATCAAAACCTTAGAGGAGAAAGCAGGAAAAGACCTTTCTGACCTCAGCGGTAGCAATCTCTTACTCGGCACATCCCCAAAGGTAAGGGAATTAAAAGCAAAAGTGAATTACTGGGACCTTATGAAGATAAAAAGCTTCTGCACAGCAAAGGAAACAACCAACAAAACTAAAAGGCAACCAACAGAATGGGAAAAGATATTTGCAAATGACATATCGGACAAAGGGTTAGTATCCAAAATCTGTAAAGAGCTCACCAAACTCCACACCCGAAAAACAAATAACCCAGTGAAGAAATGGGCAGAAAACATGAATAGACACTTCTCTAAAGAGGACATCCGGATGGCCAACAGGCACATGAAAAGATGCTCAACGTCGCTCCTTATCAGGGAAATACAAATCAAAACCACACTCAGATATCACCTGACGCCAGTCAGAGTGGCCAAAATGAAGAAATCAGGAGACTATAGATGCTGGAGAGGATGTGGAGAAACGGGAACCCTCTTGCACTGTTGGTGGGAATGCAAATTGGTGCAGCCGCTCTGGAAAGCAGTGTGGAGGTTCCTCAGAAAATTAAAAATAGACCTACCCTATGACCCAGCAATAGCACTGCTAGGAATTTACCCAAGGGATACAGGAGTACTGATGCATAGGGGCACTTGTACCCCAATGTTTATAGCAGCACTCTCAACAATAGCTAAATTATGGAAAGAGCCTAAATGTCCATCAACTGATGAATGGATAAAGAAATTGTGGTTTATATACACAATGGAATACTACGTGGCAATGAGAAAGAATGAAATATGGCCTTTTGTAGCAATGTGGATGGAACTGGAGAGTGTGATGCTAAGTGAAATAAGCCATACAGAGAAAGACAGATACCATATGGTTTCACTCTTATGTGGATCCTAAGAAACTTAACAGAAACCCATGGGGGAAGGGAAGGAAAAAAAAAAAGAGGTTAGAGTGGGAGAGAGCCAAAACATAAGAGACTGTTAAAAGCTGAGAACAAACTGAGGGTTGATGGGGGGTGGGAGGGAGGGGAGGGTGGGTGATGGGTATTGAGGAGGGCACCTTTTGGGATGAGCACTGGGTGTTGTATGGAAACCAATTTGACAATAAATTTCATATATTAAAAAAAAAATAAACAAACATTGGGGCACCTGGGTAGCTCAGTCGGTTGAGCCTCCAACTTCAGCTTAGGTCATGATCTCACAGTCTGTGAGTTCAAGCCCCGCGTCGGGCTCTGTGCTGACAGTTCAGAGCCTGGAGCCTGCTTCGGATTCTGCGTCTCCCTCTCTCTCTGCCCCTCCCCTGCTCATGCTCTGTCTCTGTCTCAAAAATAAATAAAAACATTGAAAAAATTAAAAAAATAAAATAAAATAAAAAAATAAACATTTGAGGTGAAAAAAACACCTTGTGAGATATTGGTATTATTTCCATTTTGTAGAAAAGAAAAACTAAGAGGTTCAAGGACTTTCCTTTTTAAATTTTAACTTGGTTCTAATGTGAGGGATGGAGGAAGCTGAAATATGACTAACTCAGAATGGGCTATTCAAACCTATAAAAATAAGTGAGGAAAATTTGTTTGGAAAATTTTCCCTTAAATTCTTCCAGCCTTTCCATCCCACTATTTAATTTATTTTTAATTTTTATCTATCTATGCATTTATTTAATTCAAGTACAATTAACATACAGTGTTATGTTAGTTTCAGGTGTATAATATAATGATACAACAATTCTATATATCTCTCAGTGCTCTTCAAGACAAATGTACTCTTAATCCCCTTAACTACTTCACCCATCCTCCTACCCATCTTCCTTCTAGCAACCACCAGTTTGTTCTCTGTGTTTTAATGTATTATTTTGTATGTCTCTTTGGTTTTTTGTTGTTTTGTTTCTTAAATTCTATGTATGAGTGAAATAATATGGTATTTGTGATCCTATTTTTCCCTTGACCTCCCCTAATAGTGGGGCTTGGTGGCATGATGACTCTCTATGCCCTGCTTCATTCCCTGGGTTCTTTCTTCAAGAAATCTGCCTGAGAAGAAGAGCAGCCTGGCCAGGTGAGTCCTGAGTGCTCAGAAACACTGCACTAGTAGGGGCTTACGTTACAGGAAGGGGATGGCATCAGTCAGCCTCCCACACAGAAGGACAGAGAACAAATGTTTATTTCCAGAGGCAGTACTCTTAGGAGGAGGCTCCAGAGCTGAGCTGTGAATGAAGCACAAATCTCTAGAAAAGGCCTTGGATGCTTTACTGTCTAAAAATTGGGAAAAGACCTCAGAGAGCTCCTGAACCAGGAGGATCTCACTAATAAGTAGGTGTTGGACCCTTTCTCTGTGTCTTGGACTGTGTGCACACTGAGTGGGATACAGACTAGGAGAAGACTCCTTCCCCTCACTTCCAAAGTATTTGCAGTCAGCCAAGAAACATTCTGGAGACATAGGAGGTTCTGTATAAATATGACTGAGGGGAGGGATAGACATGCACAGGAGGACCACATATGGGGCTGGACAAAGAAGTCAAGCACAAAAAGTTTAGGTGACAAAATTTAATTGAGAGAGTGTGAGAGCAAGAAAATGAGAGAGAAAATCATTTTGAATAGTACTGACAATTGTGCCTATACCTCCAATGAGCATTTGTCCAGGTGAGGAAATAACAAGAGCCATAGACCTACTATTTCCCAGCTCAGGTTGGTCTCATGTGCCTCTAGATATGAGTATTTCACATCACTGATTGGGACTCCAGTATTTAACAACACAAATTTTCCATAAAACATTTCCTAAAACATAAGCCAACTGAGGAAGCAGATCTGTCCCAGTGGTGGTGGTGGGGGGGGGAATGTTGGCTGGATGGGCTCACTGTAAGAGTACCTTGGTCTCCTGAATAGCATCTTTCTAAAGGAGTTTCAAGAATAATGTTGAAAATCCTTGTTTTTTTTCTTTTCGTGTTAACTTTAGAAACTGACCATATGGAGAAGCCAAAAGAGGGATCTCCATTCAGTGTCACATACTCTGGAAGGTGAACCCTTTGTGAAGTCCATCCCACCTCTGAGGATATTATCAACACTTACAGCTGTCAGATGCATTTGTCTTTGTGTCCTTCAATCCCCCTCCCAATCTGGAATGAACTACTCTGAAGACAAATACCGCATCATTAGTGCTCGTAAAATAATAAATGATTGCTGGATTTAATTTAATTTAGTGTCAAACTCTAAATGCATAGAGATTCCAAAAAGACACCATCCAGTGGACTAGTTACAGAAACCTTCCTGGAAGGAGGGGCATTAGCTGAACCTTGAAGGGTGGGTAGAACTGAGGTTGGTGAGGAACATCAGGGAGAATATTTGGCTCCTGCCCTTGCCTACTTTCTCTATTCCATGACTTGAGACTCAACAAGTCTCAGATGGCTGCCCTTTGGCTCTCCCCACACATTGCTGGGGCTTCCTTAGCCTCTCTCCTGACTCTCAGATGTTTTAGCAGTGCTTACCACAATGATGGAATTAACCAGTTTGGGTAACTTACCTGGAGCAGTGCCTGGAGCCTGCTTACCTCCAGGCACTTACCTCCAGGCACAGGTAAAGAAATATGTAGGTTTCTCCCATACCCACCTACCTGACACAGCAGATGGAAGTGGGAGGGTTGGTGGGTAGGAGGTAAGCACTATGGTGTATGCCCTTTTGTGTGTGTGTGTGATGAATTACATCTCACAGTTGTCATAATGAAGAAAAGTGCCAGGATTGGATGAGGTTTTAACCAAGTGATGAAAAACAAACTTGAATACTTGGATAAGTTGGACATTTGCATATTAAGTCAGCTTTCTGTACATAGTGGTTCATATGACACTTGTTTATAGATATATTTAAGCCCAACTTTGGGAGGTGATTAATAATAGCCTGACCTGCAACTGTGGTGGAGGCACCTCATGAACCACAGGCTCAGACCATCTTCCTACCCACACTTGCCAGCCAGTTACTATTTCTTGGCATCCCATCCTAATCAGACTTCTTGCACTTACCCTTTACTCTATGTTTCCTTCTCATCTGTCCTTCTGAATCAAGGAACCATTCAGACACAGAGGGTCAAATTTCATATGCTCTGGCTTAGCAGCCAGAGTGGCACAGTGAGACAAAACACATCTGGCACAGAGTACCTACTGCATATGAGTGCACAATTATTTCTGGTTGTCACAATTTACTCATTCTGCCAAAGTTCATTATGATTTCATAACCCTGGGTTCAACTGGAAAATCTTTGTTGGCAATTAAAGGCAGTGCAATGCAAGGGAAAGAGAGTGGAATGAGAATTAGGAGACCAGCAGTCTAGCCTGGTAACACCTACTGACTGTGTGACCTCAAGCAAGTTGTCAAGTCTCTTGTGATGAAAATAAGGGAAATACAGATGCTAAACTAGTTGTCTTCAAGGTATCCCCCAGGGATAATATTTACATTCTCTATGATGGCAAGGATAAAAATCAGACTGTGTCTTTACACGTGAAGAAGTGTGGCCCCTCATGGTATTTCTGCATGCATGCAAAGGGCCAGTTTTTGGCTAGGTTACCCCTTCAACCATCTGGCCCATTACATAACCATTTGTCACTCTGGAGCGTTGTCGCAGTCTCACTGTGTAATTGAATCAAGGCATCATTCTTTAAAACAGATTAGAAATCGTTGCCTGGGAATTTAGTCAAAGGAGAAAATTGTATTGGTTCAATGAGATGTGATTCAAGAGCATATGACTGGTGACACTTTTAGCTTGACTCACATATGGCTTTACAAGCTCAGCTGGTTAGAAAAAGATCAAGTAAAATGTAGGCTTATTGGTTTAACCAACTGCAATAAGCTAAAGCAGACTTTCTTAAAAAAAAAAAAAAAGTTAAGAATGTTGCCCTTGCCTAGCTCCTAAATCCAGAGGCACAGAAGGGAAATGGGGGCTGTGCATTGCCCAGTAGGCTGGGTATGTATATCCTCTTTACTAGCTTCTAGCTGCCATACTTGATTTTTTAGGAATGGCAGTATTTTGTGATCTGGTGAAAGTTAATTGAAAAGGAGGGGCTAAGACGTGGAGGTGCCCTGCTGTCTGGAATGTAGCACATCACAGTGGACCTAAGAGCTTCAATGACCTTTGTGTTAAGGGTGTGCCTGGGAATGAAAGGAACAGCTTTGAATCCAAATGACAGCCCTGCCTTAGTTTAAAGCTAGGTTCTCTTTTCTGCTTATTATGGATCTTTGATAAGAAATACAATTGCTGAGAAGTCTGTTTTGCTTGCTGTTTGCTATGAGCATTGTGAGACCTTTCCTGACTGTAACCCACTGTAGAATGGGCTGTAAAACTTCCTAAATGTAGTCTGATATGTAATGAAATGAGTGATTGTATACAAACTAACCGGCATTTCTCGCTTCTGTAAACCTGCTTGCTTAGCACATTCCTCACCTACCCCCTTCCCCCTTTCTTCCTCCCGCCACAAGTAAAAACCTCCCCTGTGCTATTTGTCTCTGTCTATAAAAACGCTATACCAACCCTAATCGTGGCCTCTTGTGTCACCGGCGACAAGTGCGCAGAGGACCAGGATCGAACCTGCAATAAACGACCCTTGCCGCTTGGCTTTGACTTACGACTCTGGTGGTCTTTTGTGGGAGGTTTTGGAACTTCAGGCATTACAGGAAGAGAAACTGATGACATTAATTTTTTTTTAATTTTTAATGTTTATTTATTCTTGAGAGGTAGAGACACAGCGTGAGCAGGGGAGGTGCAGAGAGGGAAATACAGAATCTGAAGCAGGCTCCAGGCTCTGAGCTGTCAGCACAGAGCCCAACGTGGGGCTGGAACACATGAACCACGAGATCATGACCTGAGCTGAAGTCAGAGGCTTAATGACTGAGCCACCGAGGTGCCCCAAGACCATTAAATTTTGTAACAGGCTCTGCATAACACTGCCTAACTCTCCCACCCTTCCTGTGGTAAGTCTCCTGTGATCCTCCAAGTGTGAAAGACCAATGTTGGTGGGCAGCTTCCAACCAGTTTAGCTTAAGCAGGTGGTTAGGATAGTAGAGCCATCATCCTTTATGTCTCTCTCTCACCCACAACATTCAATCCATCAGCCAGTGCCATGGGCTTAATTCATATTCTGATTGTCTTCACTTCCCTTTCTGTTTTAAAAAACAGCTTTACTGAGATATCATTCACATACCACACAATTCACTCATTTAGATTACGTAATTCAATGTTTTTTGATATTATTAATTTTTTAAAATTGTAGTAAAATACATACAACAAAAAGTTTTAACCATTTTTAAGTGTATAATTCAGTAAAATTAATTGCATTTACAATGTTGTACCACCATTACCACGATCTTTTTTTCAAAACTTTTTCATCACCCAAACAGAAAGTCTGTACTCATTAAGAAGTAGCTCTATATTCCCCTTTTCCCCAGGCTCTGGTATCATCTAATCTACTTTCTGTCTCTTTGAATTTGCCTATTCTAAGTACTTCATTTAAGTGGAATCATACGATATTTGCTCTCCTACATCTAACTTAATTCACTTAGCATAATGCTTTCAAGGTTCATCCATGTTGTAGTATGTGTCAGAACTTCATTCCTTTCTTTTGTTTTAATCACTACTTCTACCATTTAGTTCCAAGCCATCTTGATCTCTCCTGTGGATTGGAGAAATATCCTCTGTGGCAGATTTGGGCAGTGCCCCACCCATACACTCTGACTTCTTTTTGCAGAGCCCACTCTACTTGCATAGACATCAGGCCAGAAGTGCTAGGGAATTAACTCTGGTACAATAATGCTCCAGTTCCCTCAAATTTTGGGTGGCATAATCTGAACTGCATGTTCTACACACCCTCCCCAAATTCCTAATGAGATTAATTTCCAGTTGCCCACAGTGGTGGCCTGCTTGAGAATGGTTGCTTCCCATTCTTTATCTCACTTCCTTTTCTCCTACCAGTTTTAGGGTATCACATCCCTTACACTAGCTTAGAGCCTACTTCTGGGGAATCCTAACGAAGATAGATAGCTTCCTATCCAATTCTCTGCTTTCCCTCTCATCTTCCTAAAATCCATAATGTACAAAGCAGCTGAAGTACTATTTTAAAATACAATTCAGAGCACATCTGGGTCTTGTTTAAAATTGTTCCAAGCACTGAGAACAAAATCCAAATGCCTTACCAAGGTGGACTAGACATACATGCTGGCTCTCCATACTTGTCACATTCCTGTGACATCAGCTCACCTTCTGTTCCATGAGTGCAAGTTCCCTCTCACCTCAGGGTCTTTGTAACTCATGCTCTAGCCCTTTATTTTATCTTGGCTGGGGCCAGAAGAAATAGATATTAAAAATACTTAACAACCAGTACAGCACGGGTACTGACCAGTGAAGGAGAACAGTAGTTGTGGACAACATGAATATCTATGCTGAAAATGAGCCGGAGTGGAAAGTTATTTTATTCAGGCCTCAGACTAAATGTCCCCTCATAAGAGAGTCCTTCCTTGACCATCCAATCTAAATTGCCTTCTCCCTCATAAACCTCTCCTTATCATATCATCCTGATTTTATATCTCCATAGCACTTGTTGCTATCTGCAGTTATATTGATTTTAAAAATTTATTTTTTTCATATTTGATGTCTGCCCAACTAGAATGGTCCATGAGGACCAAGGCCTTGCTGTTTTGTTCCCTTCCTGCTCTACAGTGCCAGACCCATGCTTGTCCCACAGTAGATGTTCAGTAAGTATTTGCCTAATGAGTAACTGAATGAATGGCTGTCATGGTCCCTGAAATCAAGACTCTCATGGCCTCAATAAGTGGTAGGCCCCTTATAGGATCTAGATCCCCTTACAGAGTGATGGAGAACATACTGTGACTACTTGAAGAAGACCCAGTGACCTGCAAGCTTCCCAGAGATTGTGGTGAGGGTAAGTGTATTGGCCATGGTGTAGGTGGTGCTTAGATGTAGATGAGCATTAGAATTTGTGTGACCAGGATCCTGGGGATCTCTGAAAGTAGTGCCAGATGCTACAGGGAGAGAAGCCACATTGCAAAGGAATTGGGAGGAAAGAGTATGAAGGGAACAACTATGACCTAGAGAGGAAGGCATGATGTAGTGCAGGAGTGGTAGAGGTGTCTGAGGGAGGAGGCTTATTTGTGTGCTGTGGAAAAGGATAATGAAGGAGGAACAGAGACCGAAGGTGCAAGAGAGTGAAGACGGGGGTGAGTGAGGCTGGTGCGTCAAAGATGGGACCAGAGCCTTGGGGTGAGTTTGCCCTGGGCCAGAAAAAGGGACACTTTTTCCTAAGAGGTGGAAAGAAAGGAAAATTTGTGTAGAGAAAGAGGAAACTCATGTGGGAGAGAGAGGAGAGAAAGTGATCTCAGGGTCCTTGGAGTTAAACTGGACAGAGATGAGGGTTCCTGGGGTCCTTTAGAAAGAGGCTATTTATTAGTAAGTCCACTGGGAGAGCTGGGAGTTCATGAGATTTTCAGCTCTCCCCTGGGAGTGGGGAGGCTGGGCCTTTCTCCTCTTTCAACTGGAACACCAATTTCAGTTATTATCACTACTGGAAATTAAAGTGCTCAGCGGGGCCTCTTTGTAGAGTGTCTACAAGGGAGCAGAGGCAGGCAGAGTTGCATTTCAAACAGTCTGCAAGCAGGGCTGACACAGCCCCTCTGTTGCCTGATAGAGTGGGGGTGGAGAGCAGCTGCACTTTCTCCAGTACCTCAGAAAGGCCTGCTGGGCCCAGATATCAAGATTCCACTTGCAATGTGAATATCATGCCCAAAGTGTTTTGGGTAGAATCTTGGTGGGCAAATGGACACAGGCTGCCTGCCACAGAATCTCATGGATCCCTGCCTCTTATCACCAGAGTTACTGGAAGATAGCCACTGACCTTCCTTTTCCCCAGCCTCTAGGATCGTGAATCTCTGTTGACCATCCTGTGGGTTTTTGGTCAATGCCATTGTTCAGAGACAACTTCTACAGCTTTTTTTCCAACCTGAGAAAGTTGCAGTGGCCAACTTGGGCCCTCTGGGCTATTTTCTCTCCAGCCTGGAGAGGACTCAGTACAGCTGCTGGACAGATGAGGGTGGTTCAAGGTGCTGGTCTTCAGACCTTAAGAAACAGGTAGGGTTCTCCTCCACATAAGGATGAGGGGCAGGTTCCAGGCTCACAGAGCCCAAGGTGCAAGGTACCTCAGGGGATCAGTGGTTTGTTTGGTACCCTGAGATAAGCTGCACCATTAGCTACATGTGGCTACTGAGCACTTGAAATATGGTTAGTCTGATTGAGATGTACTATAAACCTAAAACACACACCTGATTTCAAATACTTAGTACAAAAAAATGCCCAATATATCATCAATACTTTTTTATATTGATTATATGTTGAAATTATGATATTTTGGATGATTTGAGTTAAAATATACTATTACAATTAATTTCATCTATTTCTTTTTATTGTTTTAATATAGCTACTAGAAGATTAAAAATTACATATGTGGCTCACATTGTATTTCTATCAGATAGTGCTGTTTTAGGGAGAATGACATCCATGAAACCATTGGTTGGACTGCTTGGATGCAGTTGAAAAAGCAAGACCTGCTCTCAGCCTTTTGTTGCCTGCAAATTCTGAGTTCTGTGTTTGGTAACAAATAGATTGGGGTGGGTTGTGACTGCTAGTACCTCTGTGGGGGTTGGGAGGGTGATGGAGACCTGGGAAGAGGTCCTGAAGGTGCTAGAGACAAATAACTGCCTGGTCCCTAGGGTTTTCCCAGCAGACAGTGTTTCTGTATGCCCCCTTTCAACACCAGGAAGCCGGAGGCTTGGAGCCGTACTTGGTATTCTGCACGGATGCTGTGACTGACACAGCAATTATAGGTTTTTGTATTGTTTATGCTTCTCCAAAATCATAGCTGAGTGCTTTGAACCAGCGGCTGGAAGGCACTCTGCTTGGTTTCATTACAATGTATAATTGTATTTACCCTTTCAGGCCTCCTGGACGATTGGTGCCTTTGCATCTTTAACACTATTCACTTTTCTCATAATTAAATCACTGATTGAATGGAAAAAAAAGAAAGAAAGAAAAACCAAATCATTTTTCTAAACAGTGATCCAACATGGCTTGGGTTCATTAACATAAAAGCACCTAACTTTCTGTCTCTACATTTTTTCTGCTCTGATCTAGGGTTTTGCAGCTGCCTTGGTGCCTAATTGGAATCCACCATCCCTGGCTGGCCTGGCCTCCCACTCAGGGATAGGGCCTTTTGCCCTACCCCTACCCATCTTTCTTCAGACTCCAGGAGTGGCAAACTTTTTAGTGCCCTGAGTGGAAACACTTTCTGCTGCACTCTGGAATGTTGGATGAATAAGAGGTTGTTCTTGTCTATTCACATGTTCACAGCCCACAAATATTCCTCCTCCTCTGAGTGCCTTTGCTCAGGGCCAAGTTTGTGCGTGTGTGTGTGTGTGTGTGTGTCCCCAGATGGCACAAATATACATGCATGCTGAAATTAAATAACTCCTTCCTGGATCTTCTGACCGCAAAAATCAATGGGAATGGAGCATTTCTCTCACCCTTTCTGCCACAGAGCCCCTGCTTTGCTGGTGCCTCAGTACAGTTGGCTCATCAGGTGACCCCATTACAGGCTGGCTCCTCTGAAACCAGACTTGCTCTGTGCTGAGGGCCCAGGCAGGCATAGTTCACTTAGGAAGCTTCCTTCAGGGATAAAAACTCCTGTGGGGCCTTGACCCCTCCCTTCAGCCTGAAATTTCTTTTTGTTTTACCGTTATTAAGACTAGCACTTTATTGCAAATTCCTCTGAGAGAATGAACCAATGTCTTAAATGTATACCATGGTGCAAAGGACCAATCAAAACCTCCCCTGAGAAGGTCTTGGACAGTAGCAGAAGTTTAGTAATAATAATATTAATGATAATAATAATAGCAAACACTTCTAGAGTTCTATGTTCCAAATGCTAAATGTGTGAATATTTTAATGCATATGAAATACCAACTCTGAGGTAATTAAAGCCTGGACAGATAAGTAACAAAGCCAAGATTCTAATTTGCATGTTCCCTAACCTCTACATTGTGCAGGACATAAAAGCATGAGATAGCTAGTACTGGGGCTTGGTGCTGGTGTCAGTGCTGTGGACTTTCAAAACAAACTCTGCAAACCCCTCAGTATTGACGGAGGGAAGAATGGGGTGGATAGGGCATAAGAAGGGATGATGTGGCTCTTATTTTCTGGCAGCATTTAGGCCAGAAGTAATGGTCATAGTTTTTCCTTTCAATTAGCAAATGTTGGGCACTTAGGAAACTGTCCTAGAAAACCATGTGTTAAAATCAAACATTTTAATCCAGCTCTTTTAGCAGATTACATGGTTGTGATAATTAGACTGCTGGGAGCAGAAGTACAGTATTTAATTAATGTGATTTTTTGAAAGAGAAATTCACTTGTTAAGAAAAATACAATAAGGAATTGAAAATTGAAATTAACATAAATTAGCATTGCTCCCCTCCTGTAATATCTTGCCCTGCTTGATCTTTTTCTTGGTGTTTCCTGGGGGAGTTTAAATACTGTCAGCCTAGGTAGGAAAGTGGAGTCATGTGTGGCTTGCTAGGAGGTGGAATTCTGTAGTCTGTAGGTTGTGGGGGTGGGGGTGGAGACACTGCAAGGACATACCTCCACCCTTAGTCCCCAAATGGAAACCATATGAACCATAGAGCAGGTTCTCAGGTGCTAAATATACTTCATATGTTCTACTGTCAGAAGAGGAGAAAACAAGAACACACACACTGAATTCCAAAGGGCACCACTGCCCCTGCCTGCATTAGCACATCAACACCCTTTGCCCCAGTTTTCTTCTTCTCACCATTCCTGCCCCTTTCTAGTAAGATCTCCAGAACACTATGTCTAAAACAACCACAATAAGAACAATGAAAAAGTCTTTTCAAACTGTTCAAGTGATGAGGGAGCTTTAGGCAGGCTGAGGGCAAAATACAAGCTAGCACACTCCCCGCCCCTAGGTGGGATATGTGTGATATTCCTCAGGCACTCTTGACTGCCCAAGGACAAAGGAGAAGAAAGAAAACAAATGGCTAACTGATAGAGATCACAGTCATACGGGACATGGGTCTCCATCAGTTTACTAATATATTATACATTACAAGAAAAAGGCAATTTTATCAATAGCCTAATCTCCAGAAACCTGTAGACCCAGTTTCCTGGAGCCCCACATCACCCCTCAATAGTGATATGGGGAACAAAAGGGAGAAGGAAATGGCAGATAAAATTAAATTTCCTCATAATCTGCATCCCATTGACAAATACTTGAAGCAAATATAGAGTATAACATTTCTCCAGGAACCCCCTACTGTCCTAATGTTAATGCCTTACTAGAGGGAAAACAACCTTAGCTTGACAATAGCAAGCCCTCAGGTATCTTAGGAGTCAGTCCTCTTTAGCATATCAAAGTCCCTCTGGAGGCCTCCCTTTTGACTACTTCCCCAACTCCATAGTGTAAAACCAGCCTTTCTTCACAACCTCAGTGCAGCTCTTTCTGCCTGGGTTCTGTCCTGGTGCTTTAATAAAATCACCTTTTTCGCACCAAAAACATCTTTAAGAATTTTTTCTTGGCCATTGACTCTGGACCACCCACCATCACCCCAAAACCTCATGACTATGAGGATTCTCCATTGCCCTCATGAGCATGCAATTCTTTAATAGAAATTCTAATTCTATGATTTGGCTTTTGCACGCCTCTCCTGCCTCGTCCCTCAACACCATTCATGCCATATCTAAAACCAGCAAAGGATTTTTTTGTTTAATTTTTCCATTTCTCTCACCAAATTGTGCTGGTGTTACTGGTTCTACCTATGTAATATATTTCAAATCCCTCCATTTCTTTTTCTCCCACCAATCATGTTCACAGCACTGCCATTTTTCACCTGGGCGACTAAGATGACATCCTAATGGATCTTTCTACAATTCTTTCTCCATTAAGAAGGTACAGCAATCTGTCTAAAGGCTAAAGTGGGCCATGTAACTCCTCAAAGCATTCCAATGGCTCCTCAGGCACTTGGACTGAAACCCCTACCTTGGCCCGCCTGGGCCGCATTAGATCAGCCTATCCATCTCACCTCAAGCCACTCTCCTCTCTGCCCCCTACATTCTACATACAATGGCCTTCTTTCTAGTCTTCAACTTGGTCTATTCTCTGTTCTTCACATAGACATAGACCAAGCCCTCTTGGCATGCCCTGCTGCTTCCTCTTTCCAGCATGCTCTTCCCCTAGCTCTGAAAGGACTGTTGGTTTTCATCCTTTCAGGCTTTACCTCAAATATTCCCTGATCACTATCTTAATATGTAGTCCCACACCCTCCTCTCCATATTCTCTCTCTCTAATCTTGTAGGATTCACGACAATCTGTAATTGAACTTTTTATTTTTGAATTCCTTATTATTTTCCATGAACTCTCTCTGAAGGTATCTGGTCTGTTCACTACTGCACTCTTGATGTGGCCCTCAGTCAACATTTGTTGAATAAATGAAGAAATGCTGGGATATTAATTTTCCCTATGCTCCCTGATCTTTCTTCCTAACAGAACTCGGTGCCTGCTGCTGAATCCTTCCTCCCCCTTTAGGTGTTGGCCTAAGCATCATTTCCTTTGAGAAGCCTTCACTGATTCCTCCAGCTTAAGTTAGATGCCCCTCTTTTGTGTTCTCATACCACCTGTGTGTCCCCTATCATTTTGCTTATCCCACTTTATGCCTGCTTAATTTTCTGCCTATAAACTCAGCAAATGCAGGGATCCTGGCTGGCTTGCACTACATTGTACCCTGGAAGCTGCACAATGGCTGGCCAGCATCATGATCCCATGAATCTTGGTCACATGGTCCCTGGACGGTAATTTTGTTTTTGGTGATCATTAAAGTTTTATTCCCTATGTCCTTTGATTTTTGTAATTGAGACTATAAACTTAACTCTTGTCTTTTAAAGTGATTCTTTTCCTCCAAAGGCTTATTGCAGTAAATGTTTCTTTTTCCACCATTCTTGCTTCCCAAGCCTTCCTCCCAGGAAGTATGGTGGAGACCAGGATGAGCTATATTAGTTAGTCCTATTGGTCCTATAGACCAATTATATTAATTGGTCCAGAAAGGGTACCATACTGATGTGGATAAGCAGAATCCATCTGTGTATTCAAATTTACCCAGTGTCTTGCTGTGTGATGTGAGGAATGTAATTCTCTTGGTTTCTCTGTGCTTGCCTGAAGGATGGTTCTTTGGTGGTGTTCTTTTTTTGTGCAGGACAAAGGGGTAGCTCTTGCCTAAGAGAAAAGTGTGAGGATGATGAGACTTTCTATGCAGTTTTTGTATACACTATTTCTGAGGAGTTTTGGGGTCATTTGGTGAAGTCAGAGTTATCAAGAGTTTATGGCTTTATGGTTATATGCATTTATTTTTGCAGACTAGCATATATTTAGAATGCCACCTCTTCTCCTTTACTCTCAGTCTTTGTGGTTCAGAAGATGCTTTCTATATCTCTTGCCATTTGACTCACACCTGGCCAATCAGAGTACCATCACTGGTCATGTTGATATGCCCCGATTCGAGAGACCCCCCAAAAACAAACCATCAGAGTCCAGAGTCAAAGCCAAGCAGGAAGGGTCGTTTATTGCAGGTTCGAACCCCGTCCTCCGCCCACTCGTTGCCGGTGACACTAAGAGGCCCCGAGCAAGGATCTTACAGCTTCTTTTATAGACAGGCACAAACAAGTTAGGGATTTTTTGTGGTTACAGAGCTGTTATTGGTTGACATTTAAATTTGAACACTCAGCAAACTTGATTGGTTCCCGCCTTTAGGTCAGACCACAACTGGGCACGCCCTGGCTGGTTACCGGAACGGCGGGGGGGGGGGGGTGGGGGGTGGGGGGGGAAGGTCTTTTCTTTGCAGTTGTGAGTACACCTGGTAATTTTTCTCTTAGTCTCTCATTCCCCCCTCTCTTTGGTGCCTTAAGAGCCAATCTTGGATCTTATGTGTCTGACTCAAATGTTTCGGTAATGACGGGTTGATATTGGGTCCTAAGGACCATCAGTTGGATCGTGTTAATTCGGTCTTTGATAAAGGCAACTAGTTTATTAATAATATAAGGCCCGAAGGTGAGGAGAAGGAGGAGTATAAGGGGCCCAGCTAGAGCAGAAAGCAGGGTGGCTAGCCATGGGGACTGATTGAACCAAGACTCAAACCAGCCTTGTTGTTGTTCTCGTTCACGCTTCTGTTTGGCCAGGCCTTCTCTAACTTTAGCCATGGACTCTCGGACTACTCCGGTGTGGTCAGCATAAAAACAACATTCTTCTCTTAAGGCTGCACATAAACCTCCTTGTTGGAAGAAGACTAGATCTAGCCCCCTTCTGTTCTGTAGGACCACTTCAGAAAGGGAGGTCAGAGATTTTTCGAGGTGCGAGATTGAGTCCTCAAGTCTGGCTATATCCTCATCAATGGCTGCCCTTAGGCTATTGAACCCCTGGTGCTGGATGGCTAGTGATGAGATCCCTGTTCCTGCCCCTATGGTACCGAGGCCAAATAAGGTGGCCAAGGTTATGGCCGTAAAGTGTTCCCGTTTTGTTCTTATTGACTCTCTTGCTTCCGTCCCTTCTGTCCACAGATCATATACAACATTTTCTCGGTGGTAAATAACCCTTGGAAATATTAATACCATGATACAATATTCAGGTGACAAATTAAAAACATCTCTGCTAACACATGGGGTGAGCCCTGTCTTAGAACAAATCCACCAACTGTCAGGAGCTGGAATTATCCATTTAGATTCATCTATAGAGTAATTAGTTGGGGCACAGAGCTGGATATGGCTAGAGGGGACCTTTCTTATACAAGCCCCACTGCCAGTGACCGCTTGCAGTGTGAGGCCGGGGCCCTTTCGATTCCACTTGCAAGCTGCTGACGACTCTTCTCCTGACTGTGAAAAAGGGGCAGCTAGACCTATGGCTTCGTAGAAGGGGGGGTTTATATCATAACATAGCCAGCAGGCCCTTGTTGCCTCAGGGTCCGATCGGTTTAAGGCCTCATACGCTGCTGTTAGCAATTTCCATAGGGAGTCTATACCTTCTGGGTTCTGATTTTTTTTTTGGACAGCTTGTGCTTTTACTCTTGGGTTAAGGACGGGGGTCCTGCTGGAGGGAGTAGTGGGGATCTGCCTGGGGATAGGCTCTTCTCTTTTTTTTTCTTTTTCTTTTTTTTTTTTTTCCTAATACCTGATTTGGCCCCACCGGTTGTACAAGAGGGGAGACTTTTAATTTTATTTGAATGGCAGTCCCAAAGAGGGGATATTGATATAAGTAGAGTCCCCAAGTGAGTCCTGAGACCCACCGCCTGTCATTTTTCCCCTCCTCTGTAAATCTTACACGAATAAGGTTACAGTTTTCATCATACCTGGTGCGGGTACATGGTCGGACATAGGACGTTTCAATAAATTGGGGTTTTACTTCCCACTTTCATTCCCCATCATTGGAAGTGACACAACTCCAGGCTGTGCAATAGAGGATTTCAAACCCTCCACATGTGCACCTCATCGCCCCTGTCATAAATCCCGGACATGCATAAAATCCATTTCTACTTATTGATACCCTCCTTTGCAGTTGCCTCCATTTACCTCCTTCCATTTTTTCTAATGGACTAATTTTTTTTTTAATTAAAATATAAATCTGGCCACCAGGTATTTAATGGGGCAGTTCCTAGGGTTTTGTTGTAGACTTCATGAGTCCCTAAATTAGTAATTTCACATGTCAAATTATAGGGGTTGTGGGGGTTTGGATTTACAGACAGAATTTGCAGAGCAGTCAAGAGGAGGGCAAGTACCATAGTTACGGCTCAGTCCGTTGGCGGCATAGGGTCAATTTTAAAGGATTGTCCTTAGTCCGATCAACAGTCCAGGTTGTCTTTGAAGGTCCGATGAGGTCTGAGAACGGGTCCACAGGTTTGGCGTGGGCGAAATGGATCCAGGTGGCGATTCCGTCTACTTTGATGGCAGTAGGCATTGTCAGGATGACCTGGAAGGGTCCTCTCCACCTGGGCTCCAGAGTTCCTTGCCGATGACGTTTGACGAGGACCCAATCCCCTGGCCGGAATTGATGAGGAATAGGCGGGGGTCCAGTCTCATAGAGTTCCTTTAATTTGGGCCATACATCTTTATGGACCCTCTGCAAGGCTTGTAGGGAGAACAAGAATTCAAGACTATTATCGTTCTCAGCTTTGACAAGGTTATCTTTTAGGTAAGGGATGATGGGGGGTGGTCTACCATGTATTATTTCATAGGGTGTGAGTCCCAGTTTGTATGGGGAATTACGCACCCTGAACAGAGCGTAGGAGAGAAGGACTACCCGATTAGCGCCAGTCTCCATGGTCAATTTGGTTAGGGTCTCCTTTAATGTTCTGTTCATTCTCTCTACCTGTCCTGAGCTTTGGGGTCGGTATGTACAATGTAATTTCCAATCAGCCCCAAGTCTGGAAGCCAGTCCCTGACTTACCTTAGAGACGAATGCAGGTCCATTGTCTGACCCTATCATTACTGGAAAACCATACCTGGGCAGGATTTCTTCTAGGATCTTTTTGGCTACAATCTGCGCCATTTCATTCTTGGTTGGAAAGGCTTCAGTCCATCCTGAAAAGGTATCTACAAAAACTAGCAAATACTTATATCCATATTTTCCTGGTTTTACCTCAGTGAAATCTACTTCCCAATAGGTCTCTGGTCTGCTCCCTCTTTGTCTTACTCTTGTTGTCTGAGGATTGCTACTCGCATTGTTGAGTTGGCACACTGTACATTTAGTGACTACTTGATCGACCTTATCAGAGACATTTGATTTTTAGTCCAGTCTGTCTCAGTAAGTCCAACATTCGCCGGGAACCTAAGTGGGTGCTGCGATGGATCCGCTCTAGAACTTGCCATCCTAGTTTATCTGAGAGTATAATGCTGCTTTTGGAGTCTCTCCACCAGCCATCTTTGATTCGGGTCATGGGAAGTTTACTCATCCATTGAATGTCGTTTTCTGAATACTCAGGGCTGGGGGGCAATTCCTGGGGTCTGGGGTCTGGCAGCCGTAGGGTCAGCAATTGCGCTTGGGGGCCGAGCTATGTTTTTTGCAGTCTGATCGGCCAAATTGTTGCCCTGGGAAACTGGGTCGGTTGTCTTCTGGTGTCCTGGGCAATGCACAATCGCTAGCTTTTTGGGTTCCCATAAGGCTGCTAGCAGGGCTAGAATCTCTTCTTTATTTTTGATGTCTTTCCCTTCAGCTGTGAGGAGCCTCCGTTCTCTGTATATCACCCCATGTACATGAGCAGTGGCAAAGGCAAATCGGCTATCAGTGTACACGGTTAGCTTGCAGTCTCTCCCTAATTTTAGGGCCTGGGTTAAGGCTATTAGTTCAGCCTTCTGGGCCGAGGTTCCGGGGGGTAGGGCTTCTGCCCAAATCACCTCGGTTTCTGAAGTTACGGCCGCCCCCGCATACCTTTGTCCTTGGTGAACGAAGCTGCTTCCGTCGGTAAACCAGATGGCGTCCGCATCTGATAATGGTTGGTCCTGCAAGTCCTCCCGGACCCCATAAACTTGAGCCAGTATGTCGACGCAGTCATGAAGTGGGGTTCCCATGTCTGGGTCTGACAGCAGTGATGCTGGGTTCAGGGCCGTTGGGGGGGGTGAAGATGATCCTGAGGGGGTTCAACAGCAGTCCCTGGTAATGAGTGAGTTGGGCATTGCTCAGCCATCGGTCAGGCGGCTGCTTGAGGATGCCCTCGATGGCATGCGGGGTGGTGACTTGTAGCTCTTGGCCCATGGTCAGCTTATCAGCGTCCTTTACCATTAGGACGGTGGCTGCAATCATCCAGAGACAGGGTGGCCATCCGGCGGCCACTGGATCTAGCTTTTTAGACAGATAGGCTACTGGCCTGCGCCAAGGGCCCAAATGCTGGGTTAGCACCACCTTGGCTCTGCCCCGGTTTTCATCTACATATAGGTGGAAGGGTTTGGAGACATCGGGGAGTCCCAGGGCAGGTGCTGATAGCAGAGCAGTTTTAATTTGTTGGAAGGCCTGTTCGGCTTCTTCCGTCCAACTAAAGGGCTGTTGATCTTTTGTTGCCTGGTATAAAGGTTTTGCTAATTCAGCAAACCCTGGTATCCATAGTCTGCAGAACCCAGCCGACCCCAGGAATTCCTTCACCTGTCGTGGTGTCTGCGGTCTGGGAATACGAAGGACAGTCTCTTTCCGGGCATCCGTTAGCCAGCGTTGCCCCCCTCTCAGTAAGTAACCCAGGTAAGTTACCTCTGACTTGCAGATCTGAGCCTTCTTTGCTGAGGCGTGGTAGCCTAAGGTTCCCAGAGTTCGCAGGAGACCTTCGGTTCCCTGGATGCAGGCTTCGGGTGTCTTGGCAGCTATTAAAAGATCAACATACTGTAGGAGAGTTATATTAGGGTGTTGTTGTCTGTACTCACTTAAATCTTTGTGTAGAGCCTCGTCGAACAGGGTCGGAGAGTTCTTGAATCCTTGTGGCAGTCTGGTCTAAGTGAGCTGGCCATTTATGCCCCTGTCTGGATCTGTCCACTCGAATGCAAATAGCTCTTGACTTTTAGGCACTAGTGGTAAGCTGAAAAAAGCATCTTTTAGATCCAGAACAGTATACCATTGTTTTTCTGGGCTGAGGGCGCTCAGGAGAGTATAGGGGTTAGGAACGGTTGGATGTATGTCCATCACCCGCTTATTGACTTCTCTCAGGTCCTGCACTGGTCTGTATTCCCCGCTGTTGGGTTTGCGCACGGGCAGCAGGGGGGTATTCCATGCTGAGTGGCAGGTGCGTAGGACCCCAAAGTCAAGGAGGCGGCGGATATGCGGTGTGATGCCATTTTTGGCTTCCGCGGGCATAGGGTATTGGCACACGCGGACGGGGTCCGTCTCGGGCTTGACCTCTATAAATAGGGCTGGGCGATGTTTTGCTAACCCCATGCCACCCGATTCTGCCCACGCGTCTGGGAAGCGTTGAAGCCAGGGCTCAATGCCCTGATCCAGAGGAGTGGGTTCCTGATGGAGCCTATATTCATCTTCTAGTTTCACAGTGAGTACAGATATGGGCTGGTTGTGGAAGTCAGTCACTGTGGGTCCCCCCGGTTGGAAATGAATTTGGGCCCCCATTTTGGTAAGAAAATCCCTCCCCAACAGGGGGCAGGGGCTGTCAGGAATGACCAGGAAGGAGTGGGTTACCTTCCCAGTTCCTAAGTCCACAGTCCTCTGAGTTGTCCAGGGGTACTTCTTTATTCCGGTGGCCCCTTGTACCCAGGATGATTTTTCAGATACTTTTCCATGGGGCTTGACCAGAACTGAGTGCTGTGCCCCGGTATCAACTAGGAACTGGACCGGAGTCCCCTCCACTTGCAACGTTACCCTGGGTTCGGGGAGGGGATCTGAACCCCGTCCTCCCTATTCTGTATCTTGGGTAAACAGTATGGGGGCTATTTTAGGCTGCCATTGTACTTGGCTGGGGCGGGGTTGTTTCTTCTTGGGGCATTCTCGTATCCAATGGCCTTTTTCTTTACAATAGGCGCATTGATCTTTATCTAAGTGCCGCCTGGGAGGGCGTGTTGTTTGAGTGCCTTCTGGGGGTGGCTGTGCTTTCTGGACTATAGCGGCCAGGACTTTAGTCATTTCCTCTGTGGCTTTGATCTGTCTCTCTTCTGGGGCGTCCCTGTTGTTGTAGACCCGTTGTGCTATACGGAGCAGATCCTGGATCTGCTTACCTTCTAAATCCTCTAGCCTTTGGAGTTTTTTCTTAATGTCACGAGCTGCTTGATTTACAAAGGACATAACGACAGCAGCCTGGTTCTCAAGGACTTCTGGATCCATGGGGGTAAACTGCCTAAAGGCTTCCATTAATCTCTCTAAGTAAGCAGCTGGACTCTCTGCCTTTCCCTGTACGACCGAATATACCTTAGCCAAATTGGTGGGCTTGCGAGCTGCAGCCCGGAGACCCGCCATCAGAGTCTGGCGATAAATGAGTAGCCTTCCCCTACCTTCTGCCATATTGTAGTCCCATTCGTCCTGTGGAGGTCTGGTTGGGGGGAAAGCCGCATTAATGAGGTCAGGGTTAGATGTCGGCCGACCGTCGTCTCCAGGAACCAGCTTTCTTGCTTCTAATTGGATCCTCTCTCGCTCCTCTGTAGTGAACAGGATGCGGAGGAGCTGCTGACAGTCGTCCCATGTGGGCTAGTGGATGAACATGACACTGTCTAAAAGAGCTATTAGGTCTTCAGGGTTATCAGAGAATCGGGCGTTCTGTGTTTTCCAGTTGTAAAGGTCACTGGTGGAAAAGGGCCAATACTGGAGTCGGGGGTTGCCTGTTTCATCTGGGGGTCCTATTTCCCGCAGGGGTAGGGCCACAGTGGAGTCGGGGAGGCGAGGGTTTGGCTCACGCTGGGTGCGCCCGTGGGTTCGGCCCGCTGGCCCCTCGCGGTTGGTTTCGTTTTCAATGGGGCCCGGCGCGGCTGCTGCCTCCCGTCCTCCTGGTTCCGGTGCAGCTGCCGCTTCCCGTCCTCCCGGGTTCCCATAGGGGGGCAACTAGCGGGGCGACTGGTGGAGCGGCTGCTGCGGGCAGAGCCTGGGGTATGAGGGGAGGGGATGATAGGGTGGAGGGTCTAGGGGTAGTAGGTCCTGACTATCGGGCAATATGGGATACAAGGGCGCGGCTGGCGTCCTTGATTTTGGGGGATCTGCAGGCCGCATGGCAAGGACCTTACACGTTCCCGAGGATAGGAAGGGGATCAACCAAGGGGGTGGATTTTCCACTAAACTCCACCATACAAGAATGTAGGGAATCTGATCCCTCGCGACCCGGTAGAAAAATCTTTGATTTCACCTTAGCAATTATAGGGAGGCAGAAAGTTCCTTCGGTTGGCCATCCAACGCCGAAGGTTGGCCATTCGGAGCTGCAGAGGGTTATTAATTTTCCCCGCCGGATGTCTAAACTCAAGTTCTGTCCTCTGGTTCTAACATCCCTGAAGTTAGCAATGAGGAGAGAAAGAGGAGTGCTTTGAGATTGGCCCATCTGTATCCTGGAGGTGGAGGAAAGGATTAAAAGGAGAAACAGTAAAGTTATGAGGATTTCTGGCTGGGCCAGGCCAGGTCACCTGTGAAAGAGAAGGAGTTTAACACTTAAAGGTTATAGAATAGAGAACACAACACTTAGATCGCTAGCGCGTTTCGGGTGTCTGCCACCTGAACAGAAAAATTCCAATGGGCCCAAAAAGGTGCCCCAGACGGGTGCCAGTGGACGTCTCCTACTGGACCCGACCGACTGCCCTATAGCGTGTCCGCCAGGGCTGTGTCAGTCACCGATACAGATCCCGCGTGGGAGAGCCAGAAACGAACAGACAAACAGAAACAGACAGAGCCGGCTCACTTACTGATCGGTCTCAGGGACGACCCGTTGACTTGGGGTCTGGTGGGTTTGGGGGGATCCCGGACGAGCCCCCAAATGATATGCCCCGATTCGAGAGATCCCCCCGAAAACAATCCACCAGAGTCCAGAGTCAAAGCCAAGCGACAAGGGTCGTTTATTGCAGGTTCGAAACCGGTCCTCCACCCACTCGTTGCCGGTGAGGCTAAGAGGCCCCGAGCGAGGATCTTACAGCTTCTTTTATAGACAGGCACAAACAAGTTAGGGATTTTTTTGCGGTTACAGAACTGTTATTGGTTGTCATTTAAATTTCTACACTCAGCAGAACTTGATTGGTTCCCGCCTTTTTTTCAAACCACTCAACAGAACTTGATTGGTTCCCGCCTTTAGGTCAGACCACAACTGGGCACGCCCTGGCTGGTTCCGGGAATGGCGGGGGCGGGGGGGGGGGAGGTCTTTTCTTTGCAGTTGTGAGTACACCTGGTAATTTTTCTCTTAGTCTCTCAGTCATAAGAGCAAGGGCCCTTCCACAAGGATGGTCAGCCCAAAGAGCAGAATTGGGGACCCTAATAAGAGCACTAGAACTTACTAAAGACAAATGGGCCAACATATGCACTGACTCATGCTCTGTATTCACTACTCTACATGTACATGGGGATTATACAAGGTGAGAGGACTTTTGACCAGAGGAGGAAAAGAAATAAAAAATTGGGAAGAAATCCTAAAACTATTAAGGGCAGTCTGGGAACCAAGGGAAGTAGCAGTCATCCACTGCAAGGGACACCAAAGAGGAAAAGACTCAGTGTCAGAAAGTAGCCAATGGGCTGATGTCACAGCTAAACAAGCAGCGGGAAAACAAACAACACCCTCAAAAATTATGCTTGCTTCAAAACTGCCAACTTCCCCAAGGTACACAATCCAATAAACAAATGGGCACAACAGGAAAAAGGAAGCCAGGCAAAAGAAAGACGGTAGGTATTTCCAGACCAAAGAATCTATATACAGGAACAGCTAGCCCACCAGGTTATTCTCCAACAGCATGAGCTCACCCATCTAGGAAAAACCACCCTTAAAACCTTATTGAGCCGTTACTATGTATTTGCTTAACTCCTGTCCCTTTGTGCCTCAGTCTCTCAAGACCACCTCCTCTGTGCTCAAAATAATGCCAAACAAGGCCCCACTGGGCCCATGGGAATCCAATTCTGGGTACAGACACCCTTCAAAGATTTGAAGGTGGATTTTACTGAAATAAGACCCAGTGGAGGATACAAATTTCTTTTGTTATTCATCTGTAAGTTTTCAGGTTGGGTTGAGGCTTACCCCACATGCACTGAAAAGGCAAGAGAAGTAACCAAGACCTTGTTAAGGGATGTAGACATAGAATGCCATTAACCATAGGCTCAGACAATGGCCCGGCTTTTGTTGTCAAGGTGGTACAACAAATAGTCAAAACCCTAGGTATCCAATGGAACTTACACTCAGCCTACTAGACCCAGAGTTCAGGGAAAGTGGAATCTATGAACCGGACCCTAAATCAGCCATGGCAAAACTATGTCAGGAAAGTTGCCCTGGCCAGATATACTACCCCTACTTCTTCTCCAAATATGCTGTACACCCTGGGCAAAAATAGGATTTGAGATCCTATATGGAAGACCCCCTCCACTAGTCAAATACAAGGGGGGACCTGACAGAACTAGGGAATTTAGAAATAAAAAACAACTACAAGGATTAGGAAAAACTGAACTTGAGATACATAGGTGGGTGAAGGACAGGGTATCTATTTTCCTATAGATAACTGTACACCCCCACAAGCTTGGGGATCAGGTTTGGATTAAAGAGTGGAAAGGGAATCACTCAAACCTACCTGGAAGGGACCCTATTTAGTTGTGCTAACCATGACCACAGCCCTCAAGGTTGCAGGACTAACCACCTGGATCCACCATTCTCCAGTAAAGGCAGCCCACCCGTCACTTGACAACGACTTGGAATGGAAAGTGACTGCTAACCAGAATAATCCTTTACAGATCATCCCTAAGAAGATAACAGAAGATAAGCAGCCTGCAGCCAACACCT
Organism: Neofelis nebulosa; assembly: GCF_028018385.1. Classification (NCBI taxonomy): domain Eukaryota; kingdom Metazoa; phylum Chordata; class Mammalia; order Carnivora; family Felidae; genus Neofelis; species Neofelis nebulosa. Next base: position 24,679,168 of record NC_080798.1, on the reverse strand, counting down.
GAGAACTCTTTGCAACCAGAAGCTTGAGAAAGTCACCAAGCAACTTAAATGAACTATAACAAATTATTCTCTCTAAATTTTCATTGTCATCCCCTACCTATTTCTCTTTCCATATTTGTTGCTATACTCTTTGCTGTAAGGCTGACCCAAGTTACTCCTACAGATTGGTGCCTCAGTCACAAACTCTTATTAGCCTTCCTCTACTTAATTAGTGTTTTAGGATGCCTAATTCTCCTTAGATGTATATGATCTGAGTTATGATTGCTGTCCCTGACTTGGAATAAGAAATTGTCAGTAACCTACCCTAACAAAATGAAATTTCTCTTACTGTTAATGCTGAGTCCTCTCATAAGAAGCAAAGTCCCTCCTCAATGTAATGATGACTGTTTCAGGACCTATCACTTGAGATCCTCCCTTTCCCCTGCCTTGAATGGCCTAAAACAACTCCTAGGACAGGGAACTACACACAAGGCCTTCACCACATATACATACCAACATGCAAAATGTTATCAATCTTCCTCGCACTGTTCCCATGACAGAAAAACTTATTGCCAAGGAAGTATTAAAGCAAGACACTTTTGGCAGGGAACATCATGTCATGGAACCCCAGACAAACATGCCTGCTGGACACAACAAACCCACTTTAGATTGTCTGATGGAAGGGGAGTCCAAGACCAAGCCCATAAGGAGGTAACCAACAGGAGGCACAAAATTCTATGAAGCAGACTTCTGAAGTCTGCTCAGGAGATTTAAACTTCCAACGGGTCTTATGACTTTAACTCCTACTTATACCAGATTCTAAATTCAACCCATCACCTCCTCAACTTCTCTAACATTCAGTTAGCCAAGGACTGTTGGCTTTGTCTGTCTCTAACCCCCTTACATTATGAGGCTACCCCAGTTTCAGATGATATAACCAATATGGCTATCACCTGCAACATATCAAGAGATAACATAAATGTCACAATAGGGCCCATGGTTACTGATATAAAACGAATAGGGTGGGCCTCCTTATGTTTTAAGGACCAACAGGGAACAACCCCCATAGGTAACTAACAACCAACGCAACCAGACTGAGATATACAATCAAACAGGTAAAAACCAAGAGCCACCATGGTGCCTTCCCCCTGCAGGAATATTCTTTGTGGAACTAATGCTTATTTGTGCCTGTCTGCTAACTGGATGGGAATTTGCACCTTTGCCTTCTTAACCCCCAAATAAATATTCTCCCCAACAACCAATCTCTTATAGTTCCTTTGGCTGCACATACCCAGTCTAAACGAGCTATCCAAGCTATACCTCTACTAGTTGGGTTGGTAATCAGAGTAAGTACTGGAGTTGAGGGAGTAGCCTCATCTATTTCCTTTTACCAAAACTCTCCCAAAATCTGACAGATGACATAGAAGAAGTTGCAAACTCCCTGGTAACCCTACAAGACCAGGTAGCCTCCTTAGCAGCAGTAGTATTACAAAATAGAAGAGGGTTAGACCTGTTAACTGCTGAGAAGGGGGGAATATGTCTCTTACTAAATGTGGAATGCTGCTTCTATGTTAACCAGTTAGGGATAGTTAGAGATATGGCCCAACAATTAAAGGAACAGATCATCAAACGAGGCAAGAATTAGCAGACTCATGGTACTCTTGGAGCAACATATGGAATTGGACATCCTGGCTCCTCTCTTTAGCTGATCCTCTCCTAATGCTTTTCATAGCCCTACTGTTTGGTCCTTGTATTCTTAATATGCTAACCAGATTTGATTCTTCTTGCCTAGAAGCTATATAACTCCAAATGATGCTTCAGTAGGACCATTCTAGCTGTCACTACTCTCTTTTGGATGGCGAAGAACCCTAGCTGTCACATTACTCCCTTCAACGTCCCTGTCAGCAGGAAGAAGCCAGAATGGTCTCTGTCCCCCTCCCACCTCCTGTGGCAGCAAAGGGTTCCCTGGCCCCCAAAACTGATTTTCTCTAAGTCTGCTAGAGCAGCTTGAAAATCAAGAGCAGGTAATGAGAAGGAAAATTGATAAAAAGCAGATAAAAAGGGGCAGCCAGATGTCGGAAGCCAGATACTCCCCTTGCATGCTTTTGGCTTCTGCAATCTTGCTCACCTCTTGTATCAGCCTGCAGCCAGGAACCAGAAGGTTGACTGTACTAGCCCTGCCCATCCAGAGAGCACATATGTATAAAAGATCAGTACAACCCGAGCCGGATGCTCAGCCTTTGGAGGTGACTTTGTTAGGCTGATACCAGTACGAAATAAACAGTCTTTTCTGATTCCTCGAGTGTGTGTCCTTATCCCTTCCTGGGTGCTGTAACAATAGCTCAGCCAGGACCACCCCAGAAGCAGCTAAGAGCCCAGGCCTTACTCACTCACTGCCCTCACCTCAATGACTGGCAACATTTTGCTCAAATAACTCTCTGAAATCAGGGTTGAGTAGTAAGAAGAATAACTTGTGTTCCACTATGTCTTTTCAAATTATTTTCTATGTCATTTCCTTACTCCATTTCTAGTGCAGTTCCATGTGGTGGAGACACAGGGCAGCTACAATTTCACAGAAAGAAAATTGAGGTCTGACTGTAGGCAGCTGGCCTGGGTCACAAACTTCTGGAGCAGAGATGTAGCTGGACTTTGTTTCTGGTTAAAAACTTTCTTCATTCCATCCCATGGTCTCCCTAGAATGCTTGCCATTACTTTATTGTCTTCAAAAGAACAGTAGAACCCCTAAGGTTCCCAGGTATTTAAATGTAAACTAGAACATCTGACAAGAGAATAAGAAACAAACCCTTTCTCAAAGAAATCCAGATAGCAGTTCCCTTACCTCCACCTTCTAGCTTCACACTTAATTCTATGGGTAATGTTGCTGATTAGCCAGCTTTCAATTAACTTTCAAAAGGAAAATGTTTCAATGGCATTTGTAGGAGTGAGTGGGAGGGAGGGCTAAGCTGGAGACTGGGGGGTGAGTTCAAGAAGAACTGATATTTGTGCTCACTATTCATCTTATTTGGTCTCAACACATTTAATGCATCTGTATTCACTCTTCCTGGGATGCTTGAATAGATTCTAACAACTGATATAACAAATAGGTCAAGTGTGTGTACATATTTCCTGTAAGGGTATAGGTAGTTTCATTTAATTTATAATCATTTTTATTTCGTTGAAAGACTCAATGTCATAAGGTACTATTAACTTAAGTACTCTATGGTATAGATTCACTTTATTGGAAATAATGGAGAGAGACAGTCTCTCACAGATCACTATGGAGGACCCTTTATACTGGAATGACAGTTAGGCAAGGTGTCATGAAATGACACCATATAATGGGCCGTGATCTTGACATAATTATGCTTTATGGATTTTAAAGAGCTCTCCTTCCCTGGAGCCCACCATTAGCAGCTTTCTCAAGTACTTGGCTACATCAGAAGACAATGATTCACTATTGGTTTCTGTAAAACACAGAAAGATAGGCCAGCCAGAGCCCTCTGGCAATGGAGTGAAAAGGAATGACAGAGAGGCCACTGGCTCAGACTCTAAGTCATATATCTCCACCACTGACATTGGTCAGATTTTATAACTCCACTGAGATTATTCACTTACAAACTAGGGAAAAATAAAAGTATCAACCTCTTTAAGTTGTATGAGGATTAAATAAGAAAATGGACACAGCACATAAGAAGTGTTCAGCAAATGTTAAACATTACCATTCTCATTATTTATTCTCCATATTTAGCCTGCAAATCTCAGCATACATACTTGACAAGTTAAAAAAAAAAAAGGAAATTTACATTTTTCCCTAGGGGTAAAACAATGATTAACATGTTTCTCATCTTACAAAATTTTACAAAAAGTGAATATATTTCTAAATATTTGTACAATAGATATTTTTTTATTCAATGAGACAAATGAGCAAGATATCCACAAATATTGCATGCCAACTGCTCATCAACTATCTCTACAGTTTATGATTTTGCTTCACTCTTTCCATCTTCTGTTTGTGTAATGTGCTTCACACTCAGAGCCAGGCGTTCCCCTGGCTTTTCTGCAGGTTTATATTTGGCGGGGAAAATTAATAACCCTCTGCAGCTCCGAATGGCCAACCTTCGGCGTTGGATGGCCAACCGAAGGAACTTTCTGCCTCCCTATAATTGCTAAGGTGAAATCAAAGATTTTTCTACCGGGTCGCGAGGGATCAGATTCCCTACATTCTTGTATGGTGGAGTTTAGTGGAAAATCCACCCCCTTGGTTGATCCCCTTCCTATCCTCGGGAACGTGTAAGGTCCTTGCCATGCGGCCTGCAGATCCCCCAAAATCAAGGACGCCAGCCGCGCCCTTGTATCCCATATTGCCCGATAGTCAGGACCTACTACCCCTAGACCCTCCACCCTATCATCCCCTCCCCTCATACCCCAGGCTCTGCCCGCAGCAGCCGCTCCACCAGTCGCCCCGCTAGTTGCCCCCCTATGGGAACCCGGGAGGACGGGAAGCGGCAGCTGCACCGGAACCAGGAGGACGGGAGGCAGCAGCCGCGCCGGGCCCCATTGAAAACGAAACCAACCGCGAGGGGCCAGCGGGCCGAACCCACGGGCGCACCCAGCGTGAGCCAAACCCTCGCCTCCCCGACTCCACTGTGGCCCTACCCCTGCGGGAAATAGGACCCCCAGATGAAACAGGCAACCCCCGACTCCAGTATTGGCCCTTTTCCACCAGTGACCTTTACAACTGGAAAACACAGAACGCCCGATTCTCTGATAACCCTGAAGACCTAATAGCTCTTTTAGACAGTGTCATGTTCATCCACTAGCCCACATGGGACGACTGTCAGCAGCTCCTCCGCATCCTGTTCACTACAGAGGAGCGAGAGAGGATCCAATTAGAAGCAAGAAAGCTGGTTCCTGGAGACGACGGTCGGCCGACATCTAACCCTGACCTCATTAATGCGGCTTTCCCCCCAACCAGACCTCCACAGGACGAATGGGACTACAATATGGCAGAAGGTAGGGGAAGGCTACTCATTTATCGCCAGACTCTGATGGCGGGTCTCCGGGCTGCAGCTCGCAAGCCCACCAATTTGGCTAAGGTATATTCGGTCGTACAGGGAAAGGCAGAGAGTCCAGCTGCTTACTTAGAGAGATTAATGGAAGCCTTTAGGCAGTTTACCCCCATGGATCCAGAAGTCCTTGAGAACCAGGCTGCTGTCGTTATGTCCTTTGTAAATCAAGCAGCTCGTGACATTAAGAAAAAACTCCAAAGGCTAGAGGATTTAGAAGGTAAGCAGATCCAGGATCTGCTCCGTATAGCACAACGGGTCTACAACAACAGGGACGCCCCAGAAGAGAGACAGATCAAAGCCACAGAGGAAATGACTAAAGTCCTGGCCGCTATAGTCCAGAAAGCACAGCCACCCCCAGAAGGCACTCAAACAACACGCCCTCCCAGGCGGCACTTAGATAAAGATCAATGCGCCTATTGTAAAGAAAAAGGCCATTGGATACGAGAATGCCCCAAGAAGAAACAACCCCGCCCCAGCCAAGTACAATGGCAGCCTAAAATAGCCCCCATACTGTTTACCCAAGATACAGAATAGGGAGGACGGGGTTCAGATCCCCTCCCCGAACCCAGGGTAACGTTGCAAGTGGAGGGGACTCCGGTCCAGTTCCTAGTTGATACCGGGGCACAGCACTCAGTTCTGGTCAAGCCCCATGGAAAAGTATCTGAAAAATCATCCTGGGTACAAGGGGCCACCGGAATAAAGAAGTACCCCTGGACAACTCAGAGGACTGTGGACTTAGGAACTGGGAAGGTAACCCACTCCTTCCTGGTCATTCCTGACAGCCCCTGCCCCCTGTTGGGGAGGGATTTTCTTACCAAAATGGGGGCCCAAATTCATTTCCAACCGGGGGGACCCACAGTGACTGACTTCCACAACCAGCCCATATCTGTACTCACTGTGAAACTAGAAGATGAATATAGGCTCCATCAGGAACCCACTCCTCTGGATCAGGGCATTGAGCCCTGGCTTCAACGCTTCCCAGACGCGTGGGCAGAATCGGGTGGCATGGGGTTAGCAAAACATCGCCCAGCCCTATTTATAGAGGTCAAGCCCGAGACGGACCCCGTCCGCGTGTGCCAATACCCTATGCCCGCGGAAGCCAAAAATGGCATCACACCGCATATCCGCCGCCTCCTTGACTTTGGGGTCCTACGCACCTGCCACTCAGCATGGAATACCCCCCTGCTGCCCGTGCGCAAACCCAACAGCGGGGAATACAGACCAGTGCAGGACCTGAGAGAAGTCAATAAGCGGGTGATGGACATACATCCAACCGTTCCTAACCCCTATACTCTCCTGAGCGCCCTCAGCCCAGAAAAACAATGGTATACTGTTCTGGATCTAAAAGATGCTTTTTTCAGCTTACCACTAGTGCCTAAAAGTCAAGAGCTATTTGCATTCGAGTGGACAGATCCAGACAGGGGCATAAATGGCCAGCTCACTTAGACCAGACTGCCACAAGGATTCAAGAACTCTCCGACCCTGTTCGACGAGGCTCTACACAAAGATTTAAGTGAGTACAGACAACAACACCCTAATATAACTCTCCTACAGTATGTTGATCTTTTAATAGCTGCCAAGACACCCGAAGCCTGCATCCAGGGAACCGAAGGTCTCCTGCGAACTCTGGGAACCTTAGGCTACCACGCCTCAGCAAAGAAGGCTCAGATCTGCAAGTCAGAGGTAACTTACCTGGGTTACTTACTGAGAGGGGGGCAACGCTGGCTAACGGATGCCCGGAAAGAGACTGTCCTTCGTATTCCCAGACCGCAGACACCACGACAGGTGAAGGAATTCCTGGGGTCGGCTGGGTTCTGCAGACTATGGATACCAGGGTTTGCTGAATTAGCAAAACCTTTATACCAGGCAACAAAAGATCAACAGCCCTTTAGTTGGACGGAAGAAGCCGAACAGGCCTTCCAACAAATTAAAACTGCTCTGCTATCAGCACCTGCCCTGGGACTCCCCGATGTCTCCAAACCCTTCCACCTATATGTAGATGAAAACCGGGGCAGAGCCAAGGTGGTGCTAACCCAGCATTTGGGCCCTTGGCGCAGGCCAGTAGCCTATCTGTCTAAAAAGCTAGATCCAGTGGCCGCCGGATGGCCACCCTGTCTCTGGATGATTGCAGCCACCGTCCTAATGGTAAAGGACGCTGATAAGCTGACCATGGGCCAAGAGCTACAAGTCACCACCCCGCATGCCATCGAGGGCATCCTCAAGCAGCCGCCTGACCGATGGCTGAGCAATGCCCAACTCACTCATTACCAGGGACTGCTGTTGAACCCCCTCAGGATCATCTTCACCCCCCCCAACGGCCCTGAACCCAGCATCACTGCTGTCAGACCCAGACATGGGAACCCCACTTCATGACTGCGTCGACATACTGGCTCAAGTTTATGGGGTCCGGGAGGACTTGCAGGACCAACCATTATCAGATGCGGACGCCATCTGGTTTACCGACGGAAGCAGCTTCGTTCACCAAGGACAAAGGTATGCGGGGGCGGCCGTAACTTCAGAAACCGAGGTGATTTGGGCAGAAGCCCTACCCCCCGGAACCTCGGCCCAGAAGGCTGAACTAATAGCCTTAACCCAGGCCCTAAAATTAGGGAGAGACTGCAAGCTAACCGTGTACACTGATAGCCGATTTGCCTTTGCCACTGCTCATGTACATGGGGTGATATACAGAGAACGGAGGCTCCTCACAGCTGAAGGGAAAGACATCAAAAATAAAGAAGAGATTCTAGCCCTGCTAGCAGCCTTATGGGAACCCAAAAAGCTAGCGATTGTGCATTGCCCAGGACACCAGAAGACAACCGACCCAGTTTCCCAGGGCAACAATTTGGCCGATCAGACTGCAAAAAACATAGCTCGGCCCCCAAGCGCAATTGCTGACCCTACGGCTGCCAGACCCCAGACCCCAGGAATTGCCCCCCAGCCCTGAGTATTCAGAAAACGACATTCAATGGATGAGTAAACTTCCCATGACCCGAATCAAAGATGGCTGGTGGAGAGACTCCAAAAGCAGCATTATACTCTCAGATAAACTAGGATGGCAAGTTCTAGAGCGGATCCATCGCAGCACCCACTTAGGTTCCCGGCGAATGTTGGACTTACTGAGACAGACTGGACTAAAAATCAAATGTCTCTGATAAGGTCGATCAAGTAGTCACTAAATGTACAGTGTGCCAACTCAACAATGCGAGTAGCAATCCTCAGACAACAAGAGTAAGACAAAGAGGGAGCAGACCAGAGACCTATTGGGAAGTAGATTTCACTGAGGTAAAACCAGGAAAATATGGATATAAGTATTTGCTAGTTTTTGTAGATACCTTTTCAGGATGGACTGAAGCCTTTCCAACCAAGAATGAAATGGCGCAGATTGTAGCCAAAAAGATCCTAGAAGAAATCCTGCCCAGGTATGGTTTTCCAGTAATGATAGGGTCAGACAATGGACCTGCATTCGTCTCTAAGGTAAGTCAGGGACTGGCTTCCAGACTTGGGGCTGATTGGAAATTACATTGTACATACCGACCCCAAAGCTCAGGACAGGTAGAGAGAATGAACAGAACATTAAAGGAGACCCTAACCAAATTGACCATGGAGACTGGCGCTAATCGGGTAGTCCTTCTCTCCTACGCTCTGTTCAGGGTGCGTAATTCCCCATACAAACTGGGACTCACACCCTATGAAATAATACATGGTAGACCACCCCCCATCATCCCTTACCTAAAAGATAACCTTGTCAAAGCTGAGAACGATAATAGTCTTGAATTCTTGTTCTCCCTACAAGCCTTGCAGAGGGTCCATAAAGATGTATGGCCCAAATTAAAGGAACTCTATGAGACTGGACCCCCGCCTATTCCTCATCAATTCCGGCCAGGGGATTGGGTCCTCGTCAAACGTCATCGGCAAGGAACTCTGGAGCCCAGGTGGAGAGGACCCTTCCAGGTCATCCTGACAATGCCTACTGCCATCAAAGTAGACGGAATCGCCACCTGGATCCATTTCGCCCACGCCAAACCTGTGGACCCGTTCTCAGACCTCATCGGACCTTCAAAGACAACCTGGACTGTTGATCGGACTAAGGACAATCCTTTAAAATTGACCCTATGCCGCCAACGGACTGAGCCGTAACTATGGTACTTGCCCTCCTCTTGACTGCTCTGCAAATTCTGTCTGTAAATCCAAACCCCCACAACCCCTATAATTTGACATGTGAAATTACTAATTTAGGGACTCATGAAGTCTACAACAAAACCCTAGGAACTGCCCCATTAAATACCTGGTGGCCAGATTTATATTTTAATTAAAAAAAAAATTAGTCCATTAGAAAAAATGGAAGGAGGTAAATGGAGGCAACTGCAAAGGAGGGTATCAATAAGTAGAAATGGATTTTATGCATGTCCGGGATTTATGACAGGGGCGATGAGGTGCACATGTGGAGGGTTTGAAATCCTCTATTGCACAGCCTGGAGTTGTGTCACTTCCAATGATGGGGAATGAAAGTGGGAAGTAAAACCCCAATTTATTGAAACGTCCTATGTCCGACCATGTACCCGCACCAGGTATGATGAAAACTGTAACCTTATTCGTGTAAGATTTACAGAGGAGGGGAAAAATGACAGGCGGTGGGTCTCAGGACTCACTTGGGGACTCTACTTATATCAATATCCCCTCTTTGGGACTGCCATTCAAATAAAATTAAAAGTCTCCCCTCTTGTACAACCGGTGGGGCCAAATCAGGTATTAGGAAAAAAAAAAAAAAGAAAAAGAAAAAAAAAGAGAAGAGCCTATCCCCAGGCAGATCCCCACTACTCCCTCCAGCAGGACCCCCGTCCTTAACCCAAGAGTAAAAGCACAAGCTGTCCAAAAAAAAAATCAGAACCCAGAAGGTATAGACTCCCTATGGAAATTGCTAACAGCAGCGTATGAGGCCTTAAACCGATCGGACCCTGAGGCAACAAGGGCCTGCTGGCTATGTTATGATATAAACCCCCCCTTCTACGAAGCCATAGGTCTAGCTGCCCCTTTTTCACAGTCAGGAGAAGAGTCGTCAGCAGCTTGCAAGTGGAATCGAAAGGGCCCCGGCCTCACACTGCAAGCGGTCACTGGCAGTGGGGCTTGTATAAGAAAGGTCCCCTCTAGCCATATCCAGCTCTGTGCCCCAACTAATTACTCTATAGATGAATCTAAATGGATAATTCCAGCTCCTGACAGTTGGTGGATTTGTTCTAAGACAGGGCTCACCCCATGTGTTAGCAGAGATGTTTTTAATTTGTCACCTGAATATTGTATCATGGTATTAATATTTCCAAGGGTTATTTACCACCGAGAAAATGTTGTATATGATCTGTGGACAGAAGGGACGGAAGCAAGAGAGTCAATAAGAACAAAACGGGAACACTTTACGGCCATAACCTTGGCCACCTTATTTGGCCTCGGTACCATAGGGGCAGGAACAGGGATCTCATCACTAGCCATCCAGCACCAGGGGTTCAATAGCCTAAGGGCAGCCATTGATGAGGATATAGCCAGACTTGAGGACTCAATCTCGCACCTCGAAAAATCTCTGACCTCCCTTTCTGAAGCGGTCCTACAGAACAGAAGGGGGCTAGATCTAGTCTTCTTCCAACAAGGAGGTTTATGTGCAGCCTTAAGAGAAGAATGTTGTTTTTATGCTGACCACACCGGAGTAGTCCGAGAGTCCATGGCTAAAGTTAGAGAAGGCCTGGCCAAACAGAAGCGTGAACGAGAACAACAACAAGGCTGGTTTGAGTCTTGGTTCAATCAGTCCCCATGGCTAGCCACCCTGCTTTCTGCTCTAGCTGGGCCCCTTATACTCCTCCTTCTCCTCACCTTCGGGCCTTATATTATTAATAAACTAGTTGCCTTTATCAAAGACCGAATTAACACGATCCAACTGATGGTCCTTAGGACCCAATATCAACCCGTCATTACCGAAACATTTGAGTCAGACACATAAGATCCAAGATTGGCTCTTAAGGCACCAAAGAGAGGGGGGAATGAGAGACTAAGAGAAAAATTACCAGGTGTACTCACAACTGCAAAGAAAAGACCTTCCCCCCCCACCCCCCACCCCCCCCCCCGCCGTTCCGGTAACCAGCCAGGGCGTGCCCAGTTGTGGTCTGACCTAAAGGCGGGAACCAATCAAGTTTGCTGAGTGTTCAAATTTAAATGTCAACCAATAACAGCTCTGTAACCACAAAAAATCCCTAACTTGTTTGTGCCTGTCTATAAAAGAAGCTGTAAGATCCTTGCTCGGGGCCTCTTAGTGTCACCGGCAACGAGTGGGCGGAGGACGGGGTTCGAACCTGCAATAAACGACCCTTGCTGCTTGGCTTTGACTCTGGACTCTGGTGGATTGTTTTTGGGGGGGTCTCTCGAATTGGGGCATATCATGACCTCAAAACCAGAGACTACTGCATAACTGTCATATCTTTTGCCTTCATTCATGAAGCTGCTGCTGTCGATATACAAGATGAGTTCAGGATTTTGCACGGGCCTATATGATAGGCTGGGTCAGCTAGAATAGACTTCATGAAGTACCTCTAGACAATCATGGTCTGGGGAAACTTCCGAGGGTAAGAAAGTGGCAGGTTTGGAGTTTTTGACTTCCAGTCTTTTTATTTATTTGTTTGTTTGTTTGTTTGTTTTTTAATTTAAATTTTTATTTTTTTAAATTTTCATCCAAATTATTTAGCATATAGTGAAACAATGATTTCAGGAGTAGATTGCTTAATGCTCCTTACCCATTTAGCCCATCCCCCCTCCTACAACCCCTCCAGCAACCCTCAGTTTGTTTTCCATATTTATGAGTCTCTTCTGTGTTGTCCCCCCCACGTTTTTAAATTATTTTTGTTTCCCTTCCCTTATGTTCATCTGTTTTGTCTCTTAAAGTCCTCATATGAGTGAAGTCATATGATTTTTTGTCTTTCTCTGATTGACTAATTTCACTTACCATAATACCCTCCAGTTCCATCCACGTAGTTGGAAATGACAAGATTTTATTCTTTTTGATTGCTCAGTAATACTCCATTGTAAATGGACATTTGGGCTCTTTCCATACTTTGGCTATTGTTGATAGTGCTGCTATAAACATGGGGGTGCATGTGTCCCTTTGAAACAGCACATCTGTATCCCATGGATTAATGCCTAGTAGTGCAATTGCTGGGTTGTAGGGAAGTTCTATTTTTAGTTTTTTGAGGAACCTCCATACTGTTTTCCAGAGTGGCTGCACCAGCTTGCAACAATGTGAAAGAGATCCTCTTTCTCCACATTCTCGCCAACATCTGTTGTTGCCTGAGTTGTTAATGCTATTTGGCTTCCAGTCTTATTTGTGGGTTCTCACATAGCAGTCCCTGATATTTTGTCATCTGAGCATGAGTTAGCCAGTGTTGCTCTCTGGCATCCATCAGGGTAATAACAGAAGGGAGAAACTTAGTGCTTAGGTTTTGTCCAAATGTGAGTTTGTCTGCTTCCTTGATCAAAAATGTGGTGGCTGCCAGGGCCCTCAAACAGGGTGGCCATCCTGCCAGAACTGAGTCAGCCTGCTTTGAAAGATATGCCACTGGTCTTTGCCAAGGTTCAAATTCCTGGGTGAGAACCCCCAGGGCCACCCCATTCCTTTCAGGTATGAGCAGGTTGAAAACTTGTGATACATCTGGGAGTCCCAAGGCTGGTGCCTCAGTGAGTTTTGTTTTTATGGTCTTGAATGCGTTTACTTGATGAGGACCCCAAAAAAGGGGTGTCCTTTCTTCCCCCTTTAGTGCCTCGTATAGAGGTTTGGCCAACTCTAAGAACCCTGGTATCCATATCCGACAGAATCCTGCTGCTACCAGGAACTTTTGGAAACTTCCCATTTCCTTTCAGCTCCCAGCATCCATTTGCCTTGGGTAATTTTGAAGCCCAAATATTTAACTTCCTGCTGGCAAATCTGTGCCTTTTTCTTTGACACCCAGTATCCCACCTCTGCTAGTAACCTGAGTAGGGCCCTGGTTCCCTCCCAGCACTGTATCCGTGTGGGACTGTCTAACAGGAGATTGTCCACATATTGGAGGAGGACTAGGACCCCACTGAATAAGGTTGGCGAATTTTTGAATCCTTGCAGCAGTCTAGTCCAAGTGACTTGTTCTTTTGCCCCTGTGGTAGGGTTTTCCCATTCAAAGGCAAATAGGGGTTGACGATTAGGCACTAGCTGGAGACAGAAGAAGGTGTCCTTTAAATCTAGACATGTGAACCATCCTGCTTCAGAGGGTATGAGTCCTAGTAGAATGTATAGGTTAGGCAACGCTGAATACAGTGTGATGACTGCTTCATTAATGGCTCTTAGGTCCTATATAAGGCAGTAACCAGGCCTTTTCATAGGCAGCAAGGGATTATTACATGGAAACTGGCATCATTTTAGAAGTCCTCATTTGAGTAGCCTGTCCAACTGTGTCTGGATCCCCAGGCATGCCTCCCATGGGACCATATATTGGCATATTTTGAAAGGCCAGGCCCAAGGCTTTAGGTCAATTAATATTGGGGATGCTTTTTGCCAGACCAGAGGAGTTTCCTTCTGCCCAAACTGAAGGGAATTCAGCTTCTAGCTTGGGGGCCATGGTTGGCTCATGGGGAAGGGAAGCATGTAATCTCCATTCCTCTTCCCAGGGAATCATCAGGGGTCAAATCATGTGTTGGGCCTTTTTGTTTAGGTGCAATTGCATCTGTCCATCCAAGGTGAGGTTACTTTTGTGCCCAAATTGACTAGTGGGTCTCTACCTAACAGTGAGACTGGGCAATCGGGTAGATACAGAAATTCATGAACTATTTGGTGACCCAACCCCTCTCCCCAGCCGGCATTGTCGGAGACTGCCAAATGGCCTTTAGTTTTGTGTCCCAGTGGCTCATATGATGGCGACTTCTGGACCTGAAAGAGGTTCCACTTTGTGTGTCACCACAGAGTGTTTGGCCCCTATGTCAACCACGAAGTCTATTGTCTCGTCCCTTACCTTCATTTTGACCATGGGCTCATGGGGGCCTAGTTGGATAGAGCCCAGTCTGTCCTAATCAGAGCCCACTCCTGCCAGTCCAATCAGGTCAGCCTCAGGTGGTTCTGGTTGGTATCAGTTGGGTGGAGAAGAGGTTTTTGTTTTTCCTTTTAAGTGGTTGGGGCATTCATTTTTCCAGTGTCCAAATTCTTTGCAGTAGGATCATTGATCCCATCCCAGTGGTTCCCTTCTTCTTTGTTTTTGAATCCCTCATGGTTTCTGTGGTGGTCCTTCCAGAGGGAGTGGTCACCCCAAGGCAGTGACCAAGAGAGCTGCCTTTCATTTCATTCTTAGATCTGCCTCCTTTCTGGCAGGTTGATCCTGATTTACAACAACCTTGTTGGTGATTTCCAGTAGTTAAGTGGGATTTTTCTAGGGGATCCTTCCAATTTTTGGAGCTTCTGTCTAATGTCACCTTGGGCCTGTCTCATGAAGGCAGCACTGACCATGCACTGGTTTTCAGGAGCTTCTGGGTCGAATGGAGTGTAAACTCTGAAGGCTTCACATAATATTTCATAGAAGTCAGCTGGACTCTTTTCTGGCTTTTGTAAGACCTCAGATCCCTTTGCCATGTTGGAATTTTTGGCCCCTGCTTTTACCTCTTGGAGGAAGGTGAGTCAGTATCTTTCTAATCTGGCCCTTTCTGCTTCTGTGTTGGGGTCCAAGTGAGGGTCCTCTTCAGGCATAGCCTCCCATGCCCAAGCCTCAACATCTAGTTGTCCATCCGGTGCCTGAGTCTGGAACCATTTTCTGGCTTCAGTGAGGATTCGTTGGCGCTCTTCTGTGTTGAGAAGGGTAAGGAGAAGCTGCTTACAGTCAGGCAGGGCGATGAGTCTGTATTATGGATTCTAGGAGATCTAACATAACCTGCAGCTTCTCAGAGTAGGGTGGAGGAGGTCAGTAGTGGAGAATGGTTGGTAGTAAAAAACTGATCCCCCACTCTTGTAGGGTCCCATTGAAGCCTATTCACTAGGGACCCCTCATCTCCTGCAACGGCATCTGCATTGCCATTGGGGGTCTTGGACCTTGAGCCACAGACCTAAGACATCTTCCTATCAGTTCAGGTATCCCTGGTTGGGGTGGACTGGCTGCTGGTGGAGGAGAGACCAACAGAAGTGGACTGTCAGGCAGGTGAGGTTCCCCTCCCTTGATTGGTGGGGCATGGGGGGCATATGGTGGCAGAAACAGAAGGACTTCTGAATTTTCCCGGAGGATGAGGGGCAGTTTTTTCTGCTGAAAGGTCTTCTCCATCCATGTCACTAAGACCCTACATTGTCCCTTACTATTAAGGCAGAACTGGACCCAAAGAGCCTTGACTTGGGCTATTTCCACCCACTGATTGATGTATGGGAATTTATCCAAGTGGCCAGGGTCTCCACTATTTTATAAACAGCTCTGACTGTGGGGACATTTAGGGTGCCCTCAGGGGCCAGCCTAAACTGAACATAAGTCATTCTAATTCACAGAAGGTGTGTAATTTCCTGGGGGCCAATTTGGCCCCATAGTCACCTGAAAAATCCCTTTTTAAAATTCTTAATCATACATTCTAAAACAGTTGGTTTTGAGGAATTTTCCCCCATCCTGGTATCCTAGGTGGATCCCTCCCAGTGTATAGTGTTGCAAGATAAATAGGAGGTCAGAGGTGGCTTTGTCCACCTGGCTGCTCCTTGCATGGGGACCTGGATGCCTCTTAGCATTGGCAGGTCAGTATAAGCCCCTGAAATGGATCAGGCTTCTGAGGACTGATTCTGTCTTGAGCTGTATGAGGTCATCATGGAATCGTAGGGTAGAACCCACTCTGACTCCATAGCTGAAACCAGGGATCATGGGCACTCACACACACATTCAGACAGATTGCAGATATCCACCCAGGACTTCCCTATCCTATGTGGTGACTATGTCATCTGGGAGGTGATCAAGCTCCCCTTCTGTCTCTAGGGCGGGCCTGAACTCAATCCTGGGTCCCCAGGGGCACTCACTCGATCCGATGTTCCATCCTGGCAGAATTTTATGATTTCCCTCTAGGGTCCATTAGAATGCAGGCACGACTGGCTATTATCGGCCTTGTGAGGCTCAGGGTTCAGTGAAATCACAGGGGCACGCCTTCCTTCCTGTCCAGAGGACATGAAATGGTGGTGCCCCTGCTGGTTCATGACAATGGTGGCTCAAAGGGCCAGCGTGGCTGTCAGCTTCTCGGCCAACACACAAAAATGTTACAGCAAATACTCGGTGCCCAGGAAGGGACAAGTGACACGCGCTTAGGGAATCAGAAATGACTGTTTATTTCTCATTGGTGGCAGCCCAGCAGAGTCACTTCCAAAGATTGATCATCCAGCTCAGGTTTTACTGGTCTTTTATCCATATGTGCTTCCAGGATGCGTGAGGCTAGTACAGTCAAGCTTCTGGTTCCTGGCTGTAGGCTGATACAAGGGACAATCAAGATTGCAAAAGCGAAAAGTATGCAAGGGGAGTATCTGGCCTCCAACATCTGGCTATCCCTTTTTATCTGCTTTTTTACCACTTTCCTTCTCACTATAAGTCTCTTTATTCTTTAATTAAAAACATAACAATAGTGTAGTCAATGATGAAGTTTTGGGATGATGATGGGCGTTTGGAGCTGATGGCCAAGAAAGAATTCTTGAAGATGTCTTTGGTGCAAAAAGGTGATTTTATTAAAGCTGGGGGACAGGACCCAGGGGCAGAAAGAGCTGCACTGGGGTTGTGAAGAATGGCTGGTTATATACTATGGACTTGGAGGAGGTAAATTCAGGGGGAAATTTTCAAAGAGACTTTCATATCCTAAAGAAAACTCACAGGATATTGGAGGTCTAGCTATTGTCAGGTTAAGGTTGTTTTTCCCCCTCTGCCAAAGCATTAACATTAAGACAGTAGGGAGTTCCTGGAGCAATGTTTTACTCTTCCAGCTTCAAATATTTGTCAATGGGCTGCAGGTTATAAGGAAATTTAATTTCACCTGGCATTTCCTTCTTGCCTTTGTTCCCCATTTAACTAGGGAGGGGGTGATGTTGGGGCTCCAGGAAAATGAGTCTACAGGTTTTTGGAGATTAAGCTATTGCCTTTCTCCATTGCCTTTTTCTTGTAATTTAGTAATATATTTGTAAACTGTTGGAGACTCACGTCCTGCATGGCTGTGATCTCTATCAGTTAGCCATTTGTTTTCTTTCCTTTCCTTTGATATTTGGCATCCAGGAGTGCCTGAGGAATATTACACAAATCCCACCTAGGGTGTGTGTGTGTGTGTGCGCGCGCGCACGCGCAAGCGCGTGCGCGGGTGCGTGCATGTATGTGTGTATGTGTGTTAGCCTGTGCTTGGCCCTCAGTTTATCTTATGGTCCCTCATCAGTTACTATACAGTGTTTTATTAGTTTCAGGTAAACGATATAGTGATTCAACAATTATATACATAATTCAGTACTGATCATGATACGTGTTCTCTTAATCCCTTTCACACCTATTTAAACCGTCAAGTGTCCATCAATTTGTTTTCTACAGTTAAAAGTCCATTTTTTGTTGTTGTTGTTGTTGTTGTGGTTTTGTTTTTTGTTTTTTGTTGTTTTTTTTGGTTTTTCTTTTTTTCTTTGTTTTGTAGCTTAGATTCCAAGGACAAGTGGAATCATGATAATGACAATAAAGGGTAACTTTTATTGGTATACTTAACATATATAAGCTTAAAGATGTAAATAATCTTGTTGTATTATAGTTTCTGGGTTTTGTGTCATGTTTTCCCCACCCCAATATTACAAAACATTAAAAATATAGTTTCTCCTATTACTTATATGAATTTTGTGCATTTGGCTTATTAAACTATCCGGGATTCAAAGTTTGTTTATGGTATCAGGCATGTGATGTAAATTTAACTTTTCCCAAGTAGATGGCAAATTGTTGCATGTATTGAATTTTTTTTCTACCAATTTGAAATGTCATCCTTATCACCTGCTAAATCCCCACATGGATCTGTTTTGGGTCTGCTAGTTCTATCCCATTGATCTCTTTCTTTGACTTCAGTGCCAATACTACACAGTAAGAATTATCATAATTGTAATACATTGGGTAGGTTTTGTGTCATGGTCCCCTCCTCACCCCCCGCATGCTGACATATTTTCTTTTCCAGAGGAATCACAGCATTTTCTCTTTTTCCTGGGTCATACATCTCAGCATGCCATGAACTGTCATTGTCCATAAAGTTGGCCAGGGTCTTGTTGATTGTTAGCTCATCATAGGATGCACCTCACTCATTTATCTCCACAAACAGGGTTCAATAAGTCCTGCTGAATTGAAAATCCTCTTTGTAGCAGAAGGCAGCTACTTTCTGGTTGAGTTCACTGCCATGTGCTTGATTTTCACCAATCCTCCTTTTTGGAATCCAGCTCTTTTCATGGAGGCACACTGTCTGCCTGGCATCATCTCTAAGGCTAGGTGTTGAGAACTTAGACTGAGGTTCTGTCAATGCTGTTTACAATATTGGGACCCTGAGTAAATCTTTGCATCATGCTGCACACTCTGGTTTTTGTGTCTCTCTTCTGTCTTTGGCTCTGTGTAATACAAAATAGCCATTGGTGGGTTGGTCACAGGTGTTTTCAATTTGCATTTAGTGAATTGTGTAGTTAAGAGGTGTTTAAAGACAAGAGCAGAAATAAAAGATACAGAAACTTAAAAAAATAGTCGACAGATCAATAACACCAAAAGATGATTATTTAAAAAAAAAATAATGAAATTGATAAACCTCAAGCCAGGCTTATCAAAAAAAGGAGAAAGGAATCAAATAAAATCACTAATGAGACAAGAGAAATAACCAACACCACAGAAATAAGAGCAAATATAATAGAATATTATGAAAAAATGCATGCCAATCAATTGGACAATCTGGAAGAAATGGATATATTTTTTGGAACATATGTATTACCAATATGGGAACAGGAAGAAATAGAAAACTTGAATAGACTGATAACCATCAAAGGAACTGAATCGGCAATAAAAAATATCCCAATAAACAAAAGTCAAAGGCCAGATAACTTCACAGGTAGATTCTACCAAACATTTAAAGAGTCAATACCTATTCTTCTCAAACTGTTCCAAAAAAACAGAAAATGAAGGAACATTTCCAAGTTCATGCCAAAAGGCTAGCATTACCCTGATATCAAAGTCAGATAAAGACTCCACTAAGAAAGAGAACTACATACTAATCCCTGTGAATATGGATGTAAAAATTCTCAAAAATAGTAGTAAACTAAATCCAACAGTACATTAAAAGAATCATTCACCATGATCAAATGGCATTTGTTTCTGGGTTGCCAAAATTGTTCAATATTTGCAAATCAGTCAGTGTGATACAATACATTAATAAAAGAAAGATTAGGAACAATTTGATACTTTCAATAGATGCAGAAAAAGCATCTGACAAAGTATAAATCCATTCATGCTAAAAACCCTCAACAAAGTAGGGTTAGAGGGCACACACCTCAACATAATAAAGGCTGTCTATGAAAACGCTCCTGCATTAAAAAAAAAATCTCAGATAAACAACCTAACTTTATACCACAAAGAAGTAGAATAAGAAGTCCAAACTAAGCCCAAAGTTAGAATGATGGGGAAAGCAAAAATCAGAGCAAAATTAAATGAAATAGAGACTAGAAAGACAACCGAAGAGATCAAGAAAACTAAGAACTAGTTTTTTTAAGAGACAGAATCTATAAACCATTAACCAGACTAACTGTGATACTGTGATTTGTTATAAGAAATATGTATTTAGTCTTTGTCCTCGTTTCTGGGACAGAAACCTGTGGAATTTCCTAAATCATGAGAACTATCTAAGTGTCTTGCTCTTCATAACAAACCTGTTTCAACCATGCCTGAGCATATGTTAATGAAATTATTTTTGAAAAGCACCTAAGTATGGGAAGTGGTTGCCAAAACAAATAGCTATATGATTAAAAGGTTGGAACATTGAGTCCCACCCCCTGACCTCCAGGGACTGGAGAGTGACTAGAAATTGCTTTTGATCACCAATGGCTAATGATTTAATCAAACTTGCCTATGTAACGGAACCTCCATAAAAACCCAAAGGAGAGGGTTTGGAGAGCTCTAGGTTAGTAAACCAGAATCTATCCATGTGTTGCCATGCTGGGCCTTAAACTCCAAGGTGATAAAATCTCCTTTGTTCAGGATCTTGCCCTATATCTCTCTTCATTTGGCTGTTGATTTGTATCCTTTAATATTCTTTGTAATAAGCCCCGTAACCTGGTAAATAAAATGTTTCTGGATTCTGTGAGTTTTTCTAGTAAATTAATCAAGTCTACAGAGAGGGTCATTGGAATCTCCAATCTATAGCTTGTCAGTCAGCACAGGTGACAACCTGATTTGTGATTCTCATTCTGATGCTGGGGGGACAGTCTTCTAGGACTGAACCCTTAACTTGTAGGAACACTATTCTATTATCTATCTATCTATCTATTCATCATCTATCTATCTCACATTTTCTTTAGTCATGTGGTGATAGACACTTAGGTGGTTTCCATGTCTCTGCTATTGTAAATAATGCCACATACACATTCTAATTTCAAACTATATTATAAAGTTATAGTAATCAAAGGTATGCTATTGGCAAAAAACCAGATACACAGACCAACGGAACAGAATAGGTAGTCCAGAAATGAACCAACATCTACATCTACTAATGATTGGCAATGGTACCAAGAACATACGATGGGAAAAGACACTCTTTTCAATAAATAGTGTTGAGAAAATAGATATATAGCTACAAAAGAATGAAACTGAACCTCTTGTTACACAACTCACAAAAATTAACTCAAATTTGACTAATTTCATAAGCTGAAACTGTAAAACTCCTAGAAGAAAACATAAGGAAAAAGCTACTTGATATTGTAATTGGCAATGATATATATATATATATATATATATATATATATATATATATCACTAAAACCACCTGCAACAAAAGCAAAAATAAACACATGAGATTACATCAAATTGAAATACTTCTATACAGTAAACAAGTACCAAAATAAAAAGGCAACCTACTATATGGGAGGAAATATTCTTTCTTTCTTTCTTTCTTTCTTTCTTTCTTTCTTTCTTTCTTTCATCTTTCTTTCTTTCTTTCTTTCTTTCCTTTTGAGAAAATATTTTCAACCCATATATCAGATTAAGGGTAATTGCCAATATATAAAAGGAACTCATATGACTCAATAGCAAAAAAAAAAAAAAAAAAAAAAAATCCAAGGTAAAAATAGGCAAAGGATCTGAATAGACATTTTTCCAAGGAAGATATACAAATGCCCAAGAGCTATATAAAAAGGTGCTCAACATCACTAATCATCAGGGAAATGTAAATAAAAACACAATGAGATATAATCTCACACCTGTTAGGATGGTTTTTATAAAAAAGATGAGAGGGGCGCCTGGGTGGCGCAGTCGGTTAAGCGTCCGACTTCGGCCAGGTCACGATCTCGCGGTCCGTGAGTTCGAGCCCCGCGTCGGGCTCTGGGCCGACGGCTCGGAGCCTGGAGCCTGTTTCCGATTCTGTGTCTCCCTCTCTCTCTGCCCCTCCCCCGTTCATGCTCTGTCTCTCTCTGTCCCAAAAATAAATTAAAAAAAAAAAAAAGTTGAAAAAAAAAAAAAGATGAGATAAAAAGTGGTGGTGAGGATGTGGAGAAAAGGAAACAACTATGCACCATTGGTGGGAATGTAAATTAGTATAACTATTATGGAAAATAGAATGGAAGTTCCTCAAAATATTAAAAGTAGAACTATCATATGACCCAGCAATTCCACTTCTGGGAATTTATCTGAAGGAAACAAAATCAATATCTTGAGTTATCTGCACTCCCATGTTCATTGCAATATACACAATAACCAAGATATGGAAACAATGCAAGTGTCGATCAGTGGGTAAATAGATAAAGAGTGTGGGATATTTGTATACAATGGAATATTATTCATCCATAAAAAGGAAGGAAATCCTCCCATTTTTGATGCATGGATATACCTGGGAGACATTATGCTAAATAAAATAAACCAAAACAGAAAAAGACAAGTATTGTATCCTTTATATATATAATCTGAAACAAAAACACAAACACAAAAATTGAGCTCATGTAAACAGAGTAGAATTGTGGCTGCCAGGGGTTAGAGAGTAGGGGAAATGGGAGATGTTATGAAAGGGTACAAATATTTTTATAAGATGAAGAAGTGCTGATAATCTAATGTATAGCATGGTAACTATACTTAATAATACTGTATTCTATACTTGAAATTGCTAAGAGAGTAGATCCTAAGTTTTCTTAACAAAAATAAAATAAAAGATAATTATGTGAGGTGACGGATGTGTTGATTAACTTGATCTTGGTATTCATTTCACAATGTATATGTATATGAAATCATCATATTGTAAACTTTAAATGTATACAAATTTATTTGTCAATTATACCTAATTTAAAAAATGCCTACAAATGCTTATGGTCATGGATTTCTGAGATTGGAGTCATTGGATGAAGTTGTCCCAGAATATGACCTTTTATCTGCATTACTGTCCTTTTGCCTGATAATTTCTTTAAAAAGATATTAAGCCTATTATTTGCTTTCATGAAAACAAATACCATTTAATCATTATAATTGGCATGTGAAAGTGTGTATGATTAAATATATACTTTCAAAACAGATGTACTTTTATTAACCTTCCATCAAATAATAGTGCTCAAGCAAAAAAATTCCTCCATATCCTTCTCATTTCTTTCTTCCTCTCCTTCCTCCATTTTTTCTATCTTTCTTTCTCATAACTTCTTCATATGAAGATTTTAGGAGGAAATTCCCCCAGTTAGTAGTAAACTGATGTTGTTACTGAAAGTGATTCTATTCTCTAAGGACTCAGAGAAGATTTAAATGTACTGATACATTTGAACATCTTTTGTAGAAGTGTAAAATTTTGATTTGGTCAAGTATTTAGATAAAGTAGTTGAGTTAATATATGATCTTTGCATAGTAGGTCAAAGCAAATGGAAATTGAGAAAGATATTTTCAGTCAGACTCTGGCAGGAAAGCAGTTTTTCTGGGAAGCCCAAGTAGGTATGGCTTTGATGGTGATGCTGCTGCTGCTGCTGATGATGATAGTGGTGGTGATAATGGTGGTGGTGGTGGTGATGATGATGATGATGTGAGAAAGAGGATTTGCTGAGACTATGAAACTGTGGTGACTGTATGGCTTTAAGACACATTTAAAATTTAATCTTTAAGAATCTATAATGCTAGGCACTTTTACAAATATATGGAGGACATGGTATCTGTCCCCAAGAGGAAAGTTAGACGCTATTATAAGTTCACTGTGCCAAATGGTATATAGTGAAATGTCCAGCAATCTATATAGGGGCAGTTATTGTATGTCGTGGGATCCAGAGAAGCTTCTGGAGGAAAGAAGAGCACTGAGATAGGCTGGAGGTGTGGTGGTGACACCTGTGGACAAATGTATCTCCTCAGGGGAAAGGGGAGCTACTTGAAAAGGATAGGCAGAAGAATTTTAGCATCATGACCCTGGGGTGCACAGGCTTCTTCACCCCCCAAACACTCTGATGAAGCACTTCTTCACTCTCCTTATCTAGCTAAGGCCATCTGAAGGGTAGTGGTAACTTCCTATGTACTTCTGCCACAAGGAAAGGGTAGAAGGGAGTATATTCAGGGACACTGGAAGAGAAGAGAAGAAGTAGGTTAAACCAAAGTTCAAAAAATTTTCTGAATCTTTCAAGGACCCCTTAAACAGCTGTTCTATGTCAATGACAGCCTTTTATGGAGATTGCTTATCTTTGAGAAACTAGAACAGACACTCTAGCTTTGTACTGAATGGTAGCTTTGTACTGAAGGGCCTTTTCTCATTTGTCTCTCCCTGTAGATTGCTTCTTTGTGATTAGATCCTAATTCTCACTTTGCACTTGTAACACTGCATTTCTGCACTCATGAGTTCATGTGATCAAAGTACAAAGCCTTTGTCACATGCTGGGAACACAGTAGATCAGTGCTTTGGGAAAGTAGAAGAAAAATGTGCTGCTGTTACTTAATATGTGTCATGCAATGTGCAGAGCAATTTACACACACTGCCTCCTTTAATCCTCAAAACAATTCTGAAAGGCAGATTCTACTCTCTTCATTTTATAAGAAAGAGGACTTCATGGTTAGCACCATGCTCGTGGAGTCTTACAGACTGTTTGGGGATGGCTAAACTGTGATTCCCTATATTTCTATCTCAGCAACTACAAAAAAAAGGATAGAAAAGGTGGGTAGTGCCATAGGGGATTTTATACACAAGTATTCTTTTGATTTCAGGTATATATTTAAATCCAGGCTGGTGTGAGCAATACAGAGAAGTCATTGGCTTGTGTAATTGAAAAATACAGAGCTAGTCTCACTTCAGGGATAGCTTGATCCAACCTCAGACGATATGCCCAGGGTTTACTTTCTCTCTTTCTTGGCTCAACTTCCATTGAGTTAAAGAGAAACTTTAAGTTTGATCTTCATTGGTCTAATTTAGGTATAATTCTGATCCAAGAACCAAACACTGTGGTCAAAAAGATGGGATATGCTGTTTGGCTAAAGTCCACCAGTGTCATCCTGTAGGGCTAGGGGAGGGATTAGTCCCTCTTGACTGACAAGGAATGAGAGTGAGGGAGGAGTGATTACCCAGAAGATCACTGAGACTATTTTATCAAAAGAAGAATAGCAGAATGATGGACAGCCAAAACGACGGGTATTAGTTACAGGCATGGGAAAAATGAGTCCACTGTTGTTCTCACCAAACTGCTGATCCGGTCTTTGGGACTTCATTGAGGCACTAAATTTTTTATTGGAGGATAGATCTACCTTTCTCCCTTCAGATTTTGGCCAAGTTTTGTCCTTCTAATTCTGACAGGGAACAGATTAAATTGATGTATTACATGACTTTTAATTATATTTTTCACTTTTTATATATGTTGGCCTGTTCCTTCTCACAAAACTTTGAAGTGGGAAAAACTGATTATTACTCCCATTTTTCAGATGACAAATCACAGGCTCAGAAAGTTAGCAGTGGGATGATTGTCATTTGCTCAGCCACTCATAAATATTATGCCATAACTCCAGAAACATATTCTAAGGGCTGGTCATTGCAGTAGGTCCAAAACATTACATTATTTGCTCTGAGCAGGCTGCATTTGACTTATTCACTTCTGGGGTCCAGGTTTTAAAAATGTCATTATTATCAGGAAGATATTTTTAGAAAAGTGACCAGGATGCAGCCACTCTGGAAATCAGTGTGGAAGTTCCTCAAAAAATTAAAAATAGATCTACCCTATGACCCAGAAATAGCACTGCTAGGAATTTACCCAAGGGATACAGGAGTGCTGATGCATAGGGGCACTTGTACCCCAATGTTCATAGCAGCACTTTCAACAATAGCCAAATTATGGAAAGAGCCTAAATGTCCATCAACTGATGAATGGATAAAGAAATTGTGGTTTATATACACAATGGAATACTAGTTGGAAATGAGAAAGAATGAAATATGGCCTTTTGTAGCAACGTGGATGGAACTGGAGAGTGTTATGCTAAGTGAAATAAGTCATACGGAGAAAGACAGATATCATATGTTTTCACTCTTATGTGGATCCTGAGAAACTTAACAGAAGACCAAGGAGGAGGGGAAGGAGAAAAAACAAAGTTAGAGAGGGAGGGAGCCACAACATAAGAGACTCTTAAAAACTGAGAACAATCTGAGGGTTAATGGGGGGTGGGAGGGAGGGGAGGGTGGGTGATGGGTACTGAGGAGGGCACCTGTTGGGATGAGCACTGGGTGCTGTATGGAAACCAATTTGACAATAAATTTCATATTAAAAAAAGTGACCAGGATAGAAAAGAAGATGCAATGCGATGGAATAGCTAAAGGTAGTGAAGGGAGTTTCTGGAATGGAGAAGTGAAGACTGTGAAGTGATAAGATTTCTGTCTCTGCATATCTGAAGAGCTGTCATGTGGAAGGGGAAGCCATTTTAAATTTAGTGGAAATAGTTCTCAGCTCAGAATAAAGCAGAAACTCCTAGTAATGAGATTTGTCTCCAAAGAACAGTCTATCTTTTTGGTATTATTCAAGCAAAAGTTAAATGACAACAGATAAGAGATGTCAGCATTTGACAGAAAACTAGAACGGATTCAATTAAATTATCTTGTGATGCCCTTCACACTTAAGTATTCATGAACCCTACTTTTAAGCAACTCACCACCTGGCCAGGGGAGATAAAGCAGGTGCACAAGAGACACCAATATGAAAAAAAAAGTAGAATATGGTCAGGTAATGGAGAGGTGGCTGCTGGAATTTGTCTGCCTGAGTTTGAATTTTGGCTTCACTATCTGCCTTCTTCTATTTATATAGCCTCAGTTTCCTCATTTGCAAAGTGGGACTGTAATGATAGCAAGCACATAGGCATTGAGCAAAGGGCTTGGCACACAGGGCTAGGGATTAATATTGTTATGAGAGAGAGACAGAGAGAGAGAGTGTGTGTGGGTGGGACTTGGAACTTCTCTCCCCATGTAGTCTGTCTGGGAGCAGAGAGTGGGGAGGAAGCAAGAAAGAGTTCAGGTAGCAGAGTCCTGGAAACGTGCTGTGGCCCACTCCTCTCATGGTCTTCCAATTCTGAAGCTAGATTAGATTTCTTTGTAGACTTCTTATCCCAAACAAATTTTCATAAACCCAAGTTGATGTCAACAGTATTAGGAGGGCCCCTCTGGCTTTGACTGTTTAGTGGGGCAAAGTGCTGAGATGTGTGAATGATAACATATCCAGCTTTCAGGGGATACTTTTCTGGAGGAATCAAGGAAAGAAGGGACAAAGGCTGGCAAACTACCACAGGATGTAACGGGGCACAGATGGCTGCTCTGGCCCAGTGACAACCCTTTGCCTTAGGCTACATCCAGTGGGCTTGCCTGGCCCTAAGATGTGAGTGCTGAGATGATGATTCTTACTGAAATTTAATTTAAGATTTTCCTTTGGTATCTGGTTTCTCTCCTACTTATTTACCTGTGCTCTGCAACTTGTTTCTCACCACTTCAGAAAACATTAATAAAACTGGTCTTAATTTCTGTGCTTCAGAGCTTAATTCTTTTAGCTCAGGGAGGAATAGCACTCTTAAATTTCTTTCCATCTGGGCTCTTGAAGTGTTTTCCTGGAACCAGGGTCTATTCTGGGTGAACAGATCCTGGTGGGTTTTAAAATCACAATAAACAAAATATGATAACAGCATTAACTAACACTTGGTTTGTTGCCAAGCACTGCTCTAAGCACTTTATTTTTTTTTAATTTATTTTAAAAAAAATTTTTTAACGTTTATTTATTTTTGAGACAGAGAGAGAGCATGAACGGGGGAGAGTCAGAGAGAGGGAGACACAGAATCTGAAACAGGCTCCAGGCTCCGAGCTGTCAGCACAGAGCCCGACGCGGGGCTTGAACTCACGGACCGTGAGATCATGACCTGAGCCAAAGTCAGCCGCTTAACCGACTGAGCCACCCAGGCGCCCCTGCTTTCAGCACTTTAGATAGAAAAATCTACTTAATTCTCTTAACAACTGCATGAGGTAGACACTATTAGGAGGAAACTGAGGCACAGAGAGATGAAGCAACTTCTCCGAGGTCACACAATAAGTACTGAAACTGACATGTGAACTCAGTAACTTCATTCAGGTCATTCCACTGTAGAAGAGACTGTCAGTTTCTAAGCTGTATCGCTGCATGCTGACTCAACTTGAGCACCTCCTACTGCAAGTTCTTTACCTGAGGGCTCTGTTGGCCACTAACATGCTTGGGTCATATGTAAACTGGCCTGAAGTGCAGGGGAGTTATGCCTCTGGAACATCCCTACATCAATGATGGACAGAAAGTGGTGGATCAGTAGCCCAGTGCTTTTACCCATTGGGTTGGAGAATGCTAAGGCATGTTCTCTATATTGTCTCTCAGAGGTATTCAACAGGACTGATCCCCAGTTGCTACCAGTAATAACCAGCTCATTAGCACACTTTCCCCCTTTCCCTTCCTTCGCTTCCTTACTTCCCTGTATGTATCTTCTGAGATTTCTTCCCAGATAAACTCCTGGCACCCAAGACCTTGTCTCAGTCTGTTTCTGGGGAAACCCAGCCTAAGACATAGATTCTGCCAGTCCTTTCTATCTCTGCCTTGAATATTTTAAAATATTTCGTGTTTCAATTTTCTGAGTTTCTTTGAATCCTTAGAGGATGGGCTGAAAATTCCCTGTGGTAAATTAAACTCTGGCCACAAATTATGCACCTCCTTTTTTTTGGCCAACTTATTTTGGCCAATGGGATATCAGCAAAAAATGACATGATCAGAGACTTGAGAGGCCCTTAGGCATTACAACTTGTTTTCTTGCTGTTAGAATCCTGATCTCTGACTAGCTTGCTGGAGGATAAGAGGCCACATGGAGGGGAACAGAAGTTCTTGGTCTCCAGCCTGCCAACAATCTGAGTGAGCTATCAACAGATGAGAGAGTCCAGCAGAAGTCAGCCAACCTAATGTAGACCAGAAGGACCACTCAGACAACCACAGAATCATGAGAAATGATAAAGATTTGTTGCTTTAAACCAATACATTTTGGGATCGTTTGTTATACAGCAAAACTAGATGATATATTTCCACTGATGTCATTAGGAAGTGCTGAACTCTGTCTATTTTTTGCCCTACTGCTATGGTCCGTCAAGCTCCATGATCTCTTTGGGTAGGTGAATAGGATAAGGATGTTCTAGAGGAAAGGAATTTATAACCAAGCTCTGACAAATGTCACTTTCAGGTTTTTCTTTGAGACATAACACACCCGCATTATGTTGTTATATCATATTAATTCTTCCTGATGCAATTTTTGTAGTTCAGTTCCCAGAGACAGCTAGTTAATTTTCATGCCTGAAATAATGGTTTGGGATCCCAAATCCCACACCAAAATTTCTATAAGAAGCAGAGAATTGGGTAACCTCTAACAATCAGTTACTGGAGGTCACAATCTCTCCAGTCTCCATTCCCACAGCATCAGGAAAAATCCAATGGATTTCATATTTGTAAATTCAAGCAAGGCTTGGAATACATACTTTGAGAGGAAGACTTCATTTCTGATACTTCCAGAAATGTGGGCTTATTTTTACTGTCAGCATTTGTAATTTAAATCATGAGGACTTTGAGATTCATGGTCTAAGGCCCTCTGGCAACATATCAACTTTTCAGGTTCTGACAAAGTGTTTATAAAAGGTATTAGCAATCAGTAGAATTTTCTGCCCCATGGTAGAGTGAGGAAGGGAAAAAGAAAATGAAAAGGGACCAGGAGATAGAGAGGAGGAGGGAGCAGTTGTAATTCTTTACAGTTTATGAAAACAAAATCGGGAATTCTTTCTCTGGAGTCTCTCTTGTATTTGTTTAGGTTTTGATCCCCTGAGACCATATATGCAGAAGAGGCATGTTTTCAGTATCTCTACTCTCCAGGGCATTTTTCTGTCTCCCCATTGTATTGTCCTCACCTCACACCTGGGAATATCCATATTTAACTTCTGAAAGATGGACTGAAACTAACTGCTAACCTGTGAAATTGTTGTAGTGGTAAATCACATCATGTACTTGGACACAAACTGTAGGATCAAAGCTGAGAGTGGAAAAGAGGGCTTGGTTTAGGGCAAGGCAGACTGATGAAAAACTGAGCTAGAAATCATTCCTCCACACCCACCCCAAACTTGCCTGGTACTTTCTCACCCTGCCTCTGGACTAGACATATGTTGGCGAATGTTCCTTCCATTCTGAGTCAATGAATACTTTGTGGTTTCTGCTTCAATAGAAACAGGCATTTCCTCCAGAAAAGTGACCTAGTGATGAAGAAGGACAGTGGTAGATGCATTCCAGATTTTAAGAATAGGTCTTTCCCAATTTTATTGACTCATGCAATTTTGTCAGTCTTTCTATTTACCAGTTTTGATAGAGAAATGGGAACCAAAAGTGTGCCACTTTTCCTTTTATCTGTACAGTAAGATAAGTATATTGACAAATAGTGATGACAAATGGACAACAGATACTGGAAAACAATTGGAAGTGGAAAGCTTTGGGTCATCTGAAGGGGTAGCCACCATTCATGTTCAGCAGTATGTAGTCAAGAAAGAACATGGGCCCAGTGTTGCCAAATACTTTTTAAATATATTTTAAAATATTTATATTTTATTTTTATCATAATTTGTTGTCAAATTGGCTAGCATGCAGTGTATACAGTGTGATCTTGGTTTTGGGGTAGATTCCCATGGTTCATCACTTACATACAACACCCAGTGCTCATCCCAAGTGCCCTACTCAATGCCCATCACCCATTTCCTCCCTCTCCCCCACCCCTCACCAACCCTCAGTTTATTTCTGTATTTAAGAGTCTCTTATGGTTTGCCTCCTTCCCTCTCTGTTTGTAACTATTTTTCCCCTTCCCTTCCCCCATGGTCTTCTGTTCAGTTTGTCAATTTCCACATATGAGTGAAAACATATGATATCTATCTTTCTCTGACTGACTTATTTCACTTAACATGCCTTTCAGTTCCATCTACCTTGCTGCAAAATGGCATGATTTCATTCTTTCTCATTGCCGGGTAGTATTCCATTGTATATATAAACCACATCGTCTTTATCCATTCATCAGTTGATGCACATTAAGCTCTTCCCATAATTTGGCTATTGTTGAAAGCACTGCTATAAATATTGGGGTACATGTGCCCCTATGAATCAGCACTCCTGTATCTCTTGAATAAATTCCCAGTAATGTTATCGTTGGATCATAGGGTATATCTATTTTTAATTTTTTGAGGAACTCCACACTGTTTTCCAGAGTGGCTGTACCAGTTTGCATTCCCACCAACATTGCAATAGGGTTCCCATTTCTCTACATTCTTGCCAGCATCTGTAGTTTCCAAAGTTGTTAATGTTAGCCACTCTGACCCGTGTCAGGTGGTATCCCAGTGTGGCTTTGATTTGTATTTCCCTGGTGATGAGTGACATTGAGCATCTTTTCATGTGCCTGTTGTCCATCTGGATGTCTTCTTTGGAAAAGTGTCTATTCATGTCTTTTTCCCATTTCTTCACTGGATTATTTGTTTTTCGGGTGTGGAGGTTGGTAAGTTTGGGAGTTATAGTTTTTGGATACTAGCCCTTTATCCAATATGTCATTTGCAAATATCTTTTCCCATTCTGTCTGTTGCCTTTTAGTTTTTTTGATTGTTTCCTTTGCAGTGCAGACTTTTCTTCTTGATGGGGTCTTGATAGTTAATTTTTGCTTTTTTTAATTTAATTTTTTATTTTTTAAAATTACATCCAAATTAGTTACCATATAGTGAAACAATGATATCAGGAGTAGATTCCTTAATGCCCCTTACCCATTTAGCACAACCCCCTTCCCACAACCCCTCCTGTAACCCTCAGTTTGTTCTCCATATTTATGAGTCTCTTCTGTTTTGTCCCCTTCCTGTTTTTATATTATTTTTGTTTCCCTCCCCTTATGTTCATCTGTTTTGTCTCTTAAAGTCCTCATATGAGTGAAGTCATATGATTTTTGTCTTTCTCTAATTTCACTTAGCATATCACCCTCCAGTTCCATCCATGTAATTGCAAATGGCAAGATTTCATTCTTTTTGATTGCCGAGTAATACTCAATCGTATACATATATACCACATCTTCTTTACCCATTGATGGACATTTGGGCTCTTTCCATACTTTGGCTATTGTGGATAGTGCTGCTATAAACATGGGGGTGCATGTGTCCCTTCGAAACAGCACACCTATATCCCGTGGATAAATGCCTAGTAGTGCAGTTGTTGGGCTGTAGGGTAGTTCTATTTTTAGTTTTTTGAGGAACCTCCATACTGTTCTCCAGAGTGGCTGCACCAGCTTGCATTGCCACCAACAATGCAAAAGAGATCTTCTTCCTCCTCATCCTCGCCAACATCTGTTGTTGCCTGAGTTGTTAATGTTAGCCTTTCTGACAGGTGTAAGTTGGTATCTCATTGTGGTTTTGATTTGTATTTCCCTGATGATGAGTGATGTTGAGCATTTTTTCATGTGTCAGTTGGCCATCTGGATGTCTTCCTTGAAGAAGTGTCTATTCATGTCTTTTGCCCATTTCTTCACTGGATGATTTGTTTTTTGGGTGATGAGTTTGATACGTTCTTTATAGATTTTGGATACTAACCCTTTATCTGATATGTCATTTGCAAATATCTTCTTCCATTCTGTCAGTTGCCTTTTAGTTTTGCTGATTGTTTCCTTTGCTGTGCAGAAGATTTTTATTTTGATGAGGTCCCAGTAGTTCATTTTTGCTTTTTGTTTCCCTTTGTTTCCCTTGCCTCTGGAGACGTGTTGAGTAAGAAGTTGCTGCAGCCAGGATCAAAGAGGTTTTTGCCTGTTTTCTCATTGAGGAGTTTGAGGTCTTCCTGTCTTACATTGAGGTCTTTCATCCATTTTGAGTTTATTTTTGTGTACTGTGTAAGAAAGTGGTCCAGGTTCATTCTTCTGCATGTTGCTGTCCAGTTTTCCCAGCACCACTTGCTGAAGAGACTGTCTTTATTCCATTGGATATTCTTTCCTGCTTTGTCAAAGATTAGTTGGCCATACGTTTGTGGATCCATTTCTAGGTTCTCTTTTCTGTTCCATTAATATGAGTGTCTGTTTTTGTGCCAGTACCATACTGTCTTGATGATTACAGCTTTGTAGTATAGCTTGAGGTCCAGTATTCTGATGCCTCCTGCTTTGGTTTTCTTTTTCAAGATTGCTTTGGCAATACGGGGTCTTCTCTGGTTCCATACAAATTTTCGGATTGTTTGTTCCAGCTCTGTGAAGAATAATGGTGCTATTTTGATTGGTATTGCATTGAATATGTAGATTGCTTTGGATAGTATCAACATTTTAACAATATTTTTTCTTCCTCTCCAGGAGCATGGAATCTCTTCCCATTTTTGTGTGTCTTCTTCAATTTCTTTCATAAGCTTTCTATAGTTTTCAGTCTATAGATTTTTCACCTCTTTGCTTAGGTTTATTCCTAGGTATTTTATGGCTTTTGGTGCAATTGGAAATGGGATTGATTCCTTGATTTCCCTTTCCATTGCTTCATTGTTGGTGTACAGGAATGCAACCTATTTCCGTGCGTTGATTTTATATCCTGCAACTTTGCTGAATTCATGGATCAGTTCTAGCAGTTTTTTGGTGGAATCTTTTGGGTTTTCAATATACAATATCATGTCATCTGTGAAGAGTGAAAGTTTGACCTCCTCCTTGCAGATTTGGGTGCCTTTTATTTCTTTGTGCTGTCTGGTTGCAGAGGCTAAGACTTCCACTACTATGTTGAATAACAGTGGCGAGAGTGGACATCCCTGTCTTCTTACTGACCTTAGTGGGAAAGCTCTCAGTTTCTCCCCATTGAGGATGATATTAGCATTGGGTCTTTAGTATATGGCTTTTATGATCTTGAGGTATGGTCCTTCTATCCCTACTTTCTTGAGGGTTTTTATCAAGAAAGGATGCTGCATTTTGTCAAAAGCTTTCTCTGCATCTATTGAGAGGACCATATGGTTCTTGTCCTTTCTTTTATTTATGCGATGAATTACATTGCTTGTTTTGTGGATATTGAACCAGCCCTGCATCCTGGGTATAAATCCCACTTGGTCGTGGTGAATAATCTTTTATTTATTTATTTTTTATTTTTTTTCAACGTTTTTAATTTATTTTTGGGACAGAGAGAGACAGAGCATGAATGGGGGAGGGGCAGAGAGAGAGGGAAACACAGAATCGGAAACAGGCTCCAGGCTCCGAGCCATCAGCCCAGAGCCTGACGCGGGTCTCGAACTCATGGACCGCGAGATCGTGACCTGGCTGAAGTCGGACGCTTAACCGACTACGCCACCCAGGTGCCCCATTTTTTTAATGTATTGTTGGATCTTGTTGGCTGATATCTTGAGGATTTTCACATCCATGTTCATCAGGGAGATTGGTGTATAGTTCTCCTTTTTAGTGGAGTCTCTGTCTGGTTTTGGAATCAAGGTAATGCTGGCTTCATAGAAGAATTTGGAAGTTTTCCTTCCATTTCTACTTTTTAGAACCGTTTCATGAGAATACATGTTAACTCTTACTCAAATGGTTGGTAGAATTTCCCTGGAAAGGCATCTGGCCCTGGACTCTTGTGTTTTGGAAGATTTTTGATTACTAATTAGATTTCCTTTACTGGTTATGTGTCTGTTCAAATTTTCTATATCTTCCTGTTTCAGTTTGGGTAGTGTATATGTTTCAAGGAATTTGTCCATTTCGTCTAGATTATCCATTTGATTAGTATATATTTGCTCATAATATTCTCTTATTGTTTTTGTTTCTGTTGTGTTGGTTGTGATCTCTCCTCTTTCCTTCTTGATTTTATTTATTTGGGTCCTTTCCTTTTTTTTTTTTTTTTTTTTTTATCAAACTGGCTAGTGGTTTATCAATTTTGTTAATTCTTCCAAAGAACCAGCTTTTGGTTTCATTGATCTATTCTTCGTTTCTTTGGTTTTGATAGCATTGAATCTGCTCTAAGCTTTATTATTTCCTGTTTCCTGCTGGTTTTGGGTTTTGTTTGCTGTTCTTTTTCCAGCTAGTTAAGGCGTAAGGTTAGGTTGTGTATCTGAGATCTTTCTTCCTTCTTTAGGAAGGCCTGGATTGCTATATACATTCCTCTTATGACCACCTTTGCTGCATCCCAGAGGTTTTCGGTTATGGTGTTATCATTTTCATTGGCTTCCATATTATTTCTATTTCCTCTTTAACTGCTTGGTTAGCTCATTCATTCCTTAGTAGGATGTTCTTCAGTCTCCAAGTATTTGTTACATTTACAAATTTTTTTCTTGTGGTTAATTTCAAGTTTCATAGCGTTGTGGTCTGAAAATATGCACGGTATGATCTCAATCTTTTTGTACTTACTTAGGGCTGATTTGTGTCCCAGTGTATGGTCTATTCTGGACAACATTCCATGTGCACTGGAGAAGAATGTATATTATGCTGCTTAGGATGAAATGTTCTGAATATATCTGTTAAGTCCATCTGGTCCAGTATGTCATTCAAAGCCATTGTTCCCT
Organism: Neofelis nebulosa; assembly: GCF_028018385.1. Taxonomy (NCBI): domain Eukaryota; kingdom Metazoa; phylum Chordata; class Mammalia; order Carnivora; family Felidae; genus Neofelis; species Neofelis nebulosa. The sequence continues at coordinate 24,643,906 of NC_080798.1, read as the reverse complement.
TGTTGATTTTTTGATTAGATAATCTGTCCATTGCTGTGAGTAGGTGTTGAAGTCTCCTACTATTATGGTATTACTATTGATGAGTTTCTTTATTTTTCTGATTAATTAATTTATATATTTGGGTGCTGTCACATTAGGTGCATAAATGTTTACAATTGTTAGGTCCTCTTGGTGGATAGACCCCTTGATTATGATATAATGTCCTTCTGTATCTCTTGATACAGTCTTTCTTTTGAAGTCTAGATTGTCTGATATAAGTATGGCTACTCTGGCTTTCTTTTGTTGACCATTAGCATGATAGATAGCTCTCCATCCCCTTGTTTTCAATCTGAAGGTGTCTTTAGGTCTAAAGTGGGTCTTTTATAAACAGCATATAGATGGATCTTGTTTTCTTTTCCGTTCTGTTGCCCTATGTCTTTTGATTGGAGCATTGAGTCCATTGATGTTTAGAGTGAGTACTGAAAGATGAGTTTATTGCCATTATGATGCTTGTAGAGTTGGAGTTTCTGGTGATGTTCTCTAGTCCTTTCTAATCTTTTGTTGCTTTTGGTATATATATATATATATATATATATATATATATATGTGTGTGTGTGTATAAATTTTTTTTCTTTTCATCTCTTTTCCCCTCAGAAAGTCACCCTTTATATTTCTTGCAGGTTGGTTTAGTGGTCACAAACTCCTTTAATTTTTGTTTGCCTGGGAAACTTTTTATCTCTCCTTCTAATTTGAGTGACAGCCTTGGTGGATAAAGAATTCTTGGCTGCATATTTTTCTGATACAGCACACTGAATATATCCTTCCAGTCCTTTCTAGTCTGCCAAGTTTCTATGGATAGGTCTGCTGCAAACCTGATATGTCTTCCCTTGTAGGTTAGGGACTTTTTTTCCCTTGCTGCTTTCATGATTCTCTCCTTGCCTGAGTATTTTGTGAATTTGACTATGATAAGCCTTGTTGATGGTCGGTTTTTGTTGAATCTAATGGGGGTCCTCTGTGCTTCCTGGATTTTGATGTCTGTGTCTTTCCCCAGGTTAGGAAAGTTTTCTGCTATGATTTGTTCACATAACCCTTCTGCCTCCTTTTCTCTCACTTCATTTTCTGGGACTCCTGTGATTCTGATGTTGTTCCTTTTTAATGACTCACTTATTTCTCTGATTCTTAAATTGTGCTCTTTTGCCTTAATCTCCCTCTTTTTTTCTGCTTCATTATTCTGTATAAGTTTGTCCTCTATATCGCTGATTCTCTGTTCTGCCTCATCCATCCTTGCTGCTGTGGTATCCATCCGTGATTGCAGATCAGTTATAACATTTTTTATTTCATTCTGACTAGTTTTTACTTCTTTTATCTCTGCAGAAAGGGATTCTAATCCATTTTTGACTCCAGCTAATATTCTTATCATGATTATAAATTCTGGTTCAGACATCTTGCTTGTATCTGTGTTGGTTAAGTCCCTGGCTGTCATTTCTTCGTGATCTTTGTTTTGGGGTGAATTCGTTCATTTCATCATTTTGAAGGGAGAATAGGAATTAATGAGGTAGAAAAATTGAAATTAAAAAAATAAAATTAAAAAATATTAAAATTAAAAATCGAACACACACACACACACACACACACACACACACACAAATCAAATAGATGATGCTAGATCCTAGGTGTGTTTTGGTCTGGGTGTTGAAAGTGGTTTGACAGATTAGTGAAAAAAAAGTGGGGGGGGAGAGAAAAAAAGGTAATCGTTGAGAATTTGAAAAAATGAATACACTGAAGTAGACTAAAATGAGATGAATGGTAAAATAGAATTTGAAAAAATATACACAAAAGCAAAGAATATAGTAGAAAAAACATAAAGAAAAATATTTTAATAGAAATTAAAAATAAATGAATTTTTTCATTTTTTCATTTTCTGTGTTTGAGAAAAAAGAAAAAACTAAAAAGAGAAAAAAAATTAAAAAAGAAAATGAAAAGAAAAAAATCGTTTGAAAATTTGAAAAAGTGAATACACTGTAGTAGACTAAAATAAAATGATGGAAGTAGAATAGAATTTGAAAAACTTTACATAGCTGCAAAAAATATAGTAATAAAAATTAAATAAAAATATTTTTAATAGAAATTGAAAGTAAAAATGAGGTTTTTCTCTTTCTTCATTCAAGAAAAAGAAAAGAAAGGAAAAAAAGACAAAAAAAGAAAGAAAGAATAAAATTGTTTGAAAATTTCAAAAGGTGAGTACACACAAGTAGAGTAAAATAAAATTATGGAAGTAAAATAAAATTTAAAAAAAATTACAGAAAAGTAAAAAATATAGTAATAAAAATTAAAGAAAGATATTTTTAATAAATATTGAAAATAACAATGAATTTTTTATCTTTCTGTATTCAAGACAAATAAAAGAATTTTAAAAGAGAAAAAGGAAAAGGAAGAGAAAGAAAGAAAGAAAGAAAGAAAGAAAGAAAGAAAGAAGGAAAGAAGGAAAGAAGGAAAATTGAACAGATGAACCTGCCAACAGGTTGAAGTAAGACTGAAATTCTTTCGTTTTCCCCTAGAAGTGAATCTATGTAGCTCTCTATAGTCCATAAACCAAGCCGCCGGTGAGACTTGTGTTCCTGATGAGCGAAATTGGCCCAGTTGGGCAGGGCTTAGTGTAACAGCTCTGCTCTCCACTAGATGGCGCTCCTAGCCTACTGGGGTGGATTGTTGCAGGCTTTGTTGGTGTATATGCACATGCACGGGAACTGTGAAAATGGCACCACCCAGATATCCAGTCTGTTCTCCCCAATCAGCAGTCTTGCACCTGTCCTCAGTCTTCAGCTCTCATCCACTCCCTACTTCTTCACTCTCCATGACCAGGCCCCAGGCAGTACCTCTCTCCCAAGTTTTGTCTCAGATGCGGTTGTTTTCCCCAGCCCCTTACTTCCGAAGGACTGCAGCTTTGACCCGTTCCACCCCTCTGCAGGAGGGTCTCACCGAGCAATGGCCAAATGAGCAATGGCCGAATATTGGCTGCACCAGGTACACCCACTGGACCCTGTTGTTGCTGGTGCCCTGAGACTGTGGCCAGGTGCCAGCTTGTCCCAGAAAATGTTAGTGATACTGTGTAGCAGCAGCATCTCAGAGATTATGGAAAATCACAGCACACATCTGGCACCAGGCTTCACCCTTAATGACCTTGCCCCAGCACCAGCGAATGTGGCTGCCTTCTGGGGTCTGCTGGGACCAGGTGGCTTCAACAGTCTCTACCAAATGTCCTTCCAGCAGTGGAACCGCTTTTCCCCTTGTGGCCCGAGAACCTCCCAGATCCCACTCTGTTCCTGGGTATTCGCCCTTCCCACCAGAGCACCACCAGGTATCAAGCTGCAGGGCTGCAGCCTTTGCGCTCCCCTTGTTTACAGTCTTAATGGAGTTTAAACCCTCTCCTTTCTCCTTTCTTCCTTTTTAGTTTAGTCCCCGCGGCTGTTTCCAATTTTCCACTTACTGTCCAGCTGCTTTTGGGGAAGGGTGATTTTCCTGTAGTCTCCCCACCTCCCCAGTCTCTGTCCTCTCTCCTCCCTCAAAAGAGGTTCCCTAACTTTTGCAGCTTCTTCCTCCCCAAATTTAGCTCTCTGCACCTTGTACCTGCTGAATTCTGTGGTTCAGATTGTGCAGATTGTTGTGTTAATCCTCCAATCAGTTTTCTAGGCGTGCAGGATGGTTTAGTATTGGTCTCGCTGTATTTCATGGATGCGAGACACACAAAAAGCTTCCATGCTGTTCTGCCATCTTGGCTCCTCCTCATTCATTTTTGCTTTTAATTCTCTTGCCTTTGGAGATGTGTCAAGGAAGAAATTGCTGTGGCTGAGGTCAAAAGGGTTGTTGCCTGCTTTCTCCTCTGGGTTTTGATGGTTTCCTGTCTCACATTTAGGTCTTTCATCCATTTTGAGTTTATTTTTGTGAATGGTGTAAGTAAGTAGTCGTTTCATTCTTCTGCATGTTGCTTTCCAGTTCTCCCAGTACCATTTGCTAAACAGACTGTCTTTTTGCCACTGGATACTCTTTCCTACTTTGTCAAAGGTTAGTTGGCCATACATTTGTGGGTCCAATTCTGGGTTCTCTATTCTATTCCATTGGTCTATGTGTCTGTTTTTGTGGCAATACCATACCGTCTTGATGATTATATGGTTGTAGTAGAGGCTAAAGTCTGGGATTGTGATGCCTCCTGCTTTGGTCTTCTTCAATATTACTTTGGCTATTCAGGGTCTTTTGTGGTTCCATACAACTTTTAGGATTGTTTGTTCTAGCTTTGGGAAGAATGCCAGTGCAATTTTTATTGGGATTGCATTGAATGTGTAGATTGCTTTGGGTAGTATTGACATTTCAACAATATTTATTCTTCCAATCCACGAGCATGGAATGTTTTTCAATTTCTTTGTGTCTTCTTCAATTTCCTTCATAAGCTTTCTGTAATTTTCAGCTTACAGATCTTTTATATCTTTGGTTAGGTTTATTCCTACGTGTTTTATGGTTCTTGGTGCAATTGTAAATGGGATCAGTTTCTTGACTTCTCTTTCTGTTGCTTCATTCACCTCTGTTCCACTGAGGTTTCCTTTGATTTTATTTCATCTGAAGATAACCAGGGATAGCAAAGAAGCTGGCTGGGTCTCAAGACAAGAAAAATGTTGTGTGGGTCTATAAACATAATGACGATTCTATATTCAGAAGGGGAAATAGTTTTCCTTCATCTTTCCCCCTGGGGTCATCTGCTGCTGAGGTGACTTGCTCCCAGAGAGGATATGTGCTCCATAAACATGCCTGTTTGGTTAACAGTCATGAAACGGATAGGTTGGGTTGACTCTGTAGGTGCTTTTCCACTAATGCCTAAGTCATTCTGGAGATAGGGTAAATTCCCTCATACCAGGCACTGATGTGAGAGTGTTCCAGGAATTCTAGGCCCCATTCTGTGCACAGCTGTGAAGAGCAGGACATAGTGGCCAAGTTCAGGTGGGAAATGGAGTCACTCTACTCACTGTGCTTCCTTCTACCATGTCTGAGCTCTAGATTCACTCACGAGTTTAGGGATCCCAGAAGTGGAGAGTTTTAATTTTATCTCAAAGGGAACAATTTAACTCCATTTGTAAATTATGATCAACAATAAAGCTATACTTAAAAACTTGTCACTGAGTGTTCAGGTTCATATAGCCCTTCTGTTGACATGACAGGGGCTAATATTTTCACTTTCTATATAAACTTACCAATTCACACCACCAACACCCAGTTTAATATCTCATTTATTATTATCATTTTTTATTACTAATTTCCTTTGTATATTTAACCTGGCTCTGATATACTGTTGGATTCATTCTGGCACAACAGTAGCCAGTTTATGTTAGGGAATGGGACTTGATTCATTCTTCCAGGATTTTGAATTCTCTTAACATTTGAGGTAATTGCAATGAATAATTAAATTTACATGCAAACACCTATATTCTTAATATTGCAGTGTTGGTGAGAGAGATCCATACTTACAGTCTATCCATCATTACTGTGAACACAATACAGCATCAACTGCATTAAAGTCAGATTCTTTTTAATAGGTACTGTCTGCCTGAATAATTATTGTGAGTTTGTTTTAACGTGTTCTAGAAGAGCCACGTATTTTTATTCTGAACAGCCATTCTATATATGTCTTGGTTGATTGGCTTTAGACTAGCCATTTAATGAAAATAAAATGTATTTGGAGAGATTCGATGCCACTGTCCGTTTATCAGGAGCTCTGAAGACATAAAAATGAAATAATTTGGTAGGTTCCTCTCCCTTAATGGGAAAGTCATGCTACAGGCAACTCCTTGGGATAATGAAAGAAACTGGATATAAAATGTAAACATGCAGTTAGGGAGGCTTAGCTGCTTAGTATGTTTATCTACTGCGTAATTCTCCAAACTAATTAATTTTATGCTAAACTGTTTGAAATCTAGATAATTCCGGCCTGATTTGATTACCCATCTCTTAAAAAAGAAAATATCTCATATCAAATATTCATCCATTGGCAAGCAGGTCGATCCTGGGTGTTGGGATATTTTAGTGTTTGGTCTCAGACTAGATTGAGGTGGGAGAAAGACCTGCCACACAAGCAAAATATTTATGAAAATATCTTTGAATATCATTCCATTTCAATAAAGAATTAATACACCGAAGCCTCTGGGAGGTCAGAAAAGTCTTATGAATCTCAAGTATGTGGAAAAAGAAAGGTAAATTCTCTTCTCTAACTTTTCCCCTCTGCATTCTGAAAGGCTGATTTCTCTAAGATGCTTGGAGATGTTGGCTCCTCTTCATGTCTTAGGCTCAACACTTGTAGGGATGTTCTTTGTTTTTTATTTATTTATTTATTTATTTATTTATTTATTTATTTTTTAATATATGAAATTTACTGTCAAATTGGTTTCCATACAACACCCAGTGCTCATCCCAAAAGGTGCCCTCCTCAATACCCATCACCCACCCTGCCCTCCCTCCCACCCCCCATCAACCCTCAGTTTGTTCTCAGTTTTTAACAGTCTCTTATGCTTTGGCTCTCTCCCACTCTAACCTCTTTTTTTTTTTTCCCTTCCCCTCCCCCATGGGTTTCTGTTACGTTTCTCAGGATCCACATAAGAGTGAAACCATATGGTATCTGTCTTTCTCTGTATGGCTTATTTCACTTAGCATCACACTCTCCAGTTCCATCCACGTTGCTACAAAAGGCCATATTTCATTCTTTCTCATTGCCACGTAGTATTCCATTGTGTATATAAACCACAATTTCTTTATCCATTCATCAGTTGATGGACATTTAGGCTCTTTCCATAATTTGGCGATTGTTGAGAGTGCTGCTATAAACATTGGGGTACAAGTGCCCCTATGCATCAGTACTCCTGTATCCCTTGGATAAATTCCTAGCAGTGCTATTGCTGGGTCATAGGGTAGGTCTATTTTTAATTTTTTGAGGAACCTCCACACTGCTTTCCAGAGCGGCTGCACCAATTTGCATTCCCACCAACAGTGCAAGAGGGTTCCCGTCTCTCCACATCCTCTCCAGCATCTATAGTCTCCTGATTTCTTCATTTTGGCCACTCTGACTGGCGTGAGGTGGTATCTGAGTGTGGTTTTGATTTGTATTTCCCTGATGAGGAGCGACGTTGAGCATCTTTTCATGTGCCTGTTGGCCATCCGGATGTCTTCTTTAGAGAAGTGTCTATTCATGTTTTCTGCCCATTTCTTCACTGGGTTATTTGTTTTTCGGGTGTGGAGTTTGATGAGCTCTTTATAGATTTTGGATACTAGCCCTTTGTCCGATGTGTCATTTGCAAATATCTTTTCCCATTCCGTTGGTTGCCTTTTAGTTTTGTTGGTTGTTTCCTTTGCTGTGCAGAAGCTTTTTATCTTCATAAGGTTGTAGGGATGTTCTTTGTATGTGAGGTTAGCTTTATCTGAAAGTTGGTATCTTTATCTGAATGTTTTGGTTAAAGAGCATTGAATAGTATCCTAGATCTCAAATTCTTGACAGATTGATGGTTGAGAGTCTTCCATTTGCAATTCATTTCTTTGAATTTATTGCCTCCTTTAAGCAAGATCTCACATAGGCTGCAAAAGCTCTTGGGAGAGTTTTTCCTCTCATTTCTAGGACTTCTGATACTGTGTTTGATTGAATTTTGGAAGTTGCTTGGATGATTTACAGGCTGATCTGGAGTTTGGAGATAAAGGATATCAATGAAAAATTATCTAGAAAACCGTATATCCTCCATGGGAAAGCCAAGCCAGAGAGGCCTGATTTATTCAAGTTTGTATTTCACTTTTGTCATAATTGTTCTAATGACACTGTAACAAGAAGCAGATAGCCCTCTTTACAGGAACCCTCCAGAAATCAGATGGTGTGAACATCTGAGACCAAGCAAGCACCTGTTGGCAAGGGGGAACACTAACAGAGAGAAGGGCCACAGACTGACCTGTACAAAGCTCTGAGGCTTATCATGCTGAGCCACATATCCATTTTCAGGGCCTGTTTAGCCAGAGATGACCACTGCAGTCTCTAACCACTGGGGTATCTCTGAAAACATGTCTCTTGGGCTGGCAGCAGGGATCTTTCTTTTGGTCTTATTCCTTACGGCCTACTGAATCATATTGAAGATAGTTGTTTGCAAGGGCATAAGACAACTCATAGTCACCCAGAAAGTTGTGAATGTGGCATGCCTGTCAGAAGTGGTCCAAATATGTCAGATAAAGGGAAAGAATATTTGAATTATTTATAGCTAGGAAAAATGGTAAAAAAATAATAAAAAGCAATATGCATTAAATATGTGTGATAAAATTATTCCTATAGCAACATTTAAGCTTTGTACATAAATAATACTCAATAAATATTGAATTACACTGCTGACTGATGAATTCCTCTGGGTTATATCTCAGGCATGTTTCTTTATTATCTTGTTTTCTACTCTTTTACTAGTTTGTACTGTTCATTATTATGATTTTCAATACCTTCTGATGCCCACGTTGCCAGGCTGGATTCCTCTTCTGAATAACAAAACACACATCTACTTTCTGGCCATTTTTTTGCCTGGAGACATCTGAAAATCAACAGGTACAAAGCAAAACCCTTGATTTCTCCCCCAGACTTGTTTCCCCACATTTCCCATCTCAGTAAATGTCACCACCATCCACTTCATTGTTTAAGCAAGGAAATTGTCCTTGTTTCCTCCCTCTCCATTTCCCCTCATGCCCCAATCATTATCAAGTCCAAATATATCTTGAACTTGTCCTTTTCCTTCCAAGTTCAATGCCATCATGCTTATCAAAATCACTGCCACTGCTTTTTTGATACATAATCATAGCCTACCAAATCTCTCTGCTCTGCCCATTTCCAGTCCTTTTTCCACATAATAGTCACTATTGTTTCTTATAAACATTAATTAGATGACATCTCCCCTCTGCTTAAAACCTTCCAGTGATATCCCATTGCACTTAGAAGAAAGCTCACTTCTCTATAATGGCTTACAACAACCTAAGACCTGGCCCTTACCTCCTTCTGTGATCTTACAACATATCATACTCCCACATCTACCCAAGCATGTCACCCAGCATGGCGCTGAGATTAACATATTGCCTAGTTATCTCAGCTTAAATGTCAGTTCCTCACAGGTTACCTTGTCCACCTGTTTATTTAGTCTGCCTGTCCTATTATTCTCTGTCTTTGCAAACAGTGCACTTCCTTCTTTGCCTGAACCACAGTTTGCAAATATATATTTGCTTAATTTCTTGTGTACTTTGTCTTTCCCCTTGGACTGTAAACTGTGAGAGCAGGAGCCATATCTTTCTTTTAAATTTCATCTTTGAGTAAATGAAGTGCCTGCATTGTTTTGGTAGCATAACCTTTAAATTTTTATTTTGGACACTGAAAAATCTGCTAAAAACCAGTTACTTCAGGAAAACATTCTAAACTTCAAGTTATCCCACCACTGGGATACCTTTAAGGGCCTTCTTGCCAATGTGGCCACTAACTCATGGAAACCCTGGGGTCAAGGAACACTCACTGTCAGAAAATGGTTAGGACTCATTTCTGGATAATAATTAATGTTTATGGAATCCTGAATGTGTTCTCAGCATTGTGTAACTCTCACAACTTGATGAGGGGCTGTATTCATCTGAGACCCAACAAGAGACAAATGGTAATGCAAAAAATAATTTAAATAAGTGGCTATTTACAGAAATTTGAGTGAAAGTAAGGGAATAAAAAGTTCCCCGAGGACTTCTGAGGTGTTTACAGTGGAGAGAAGTCATCACTCTGTTGGGGATACAGCATGCTCTGCCCAAGTCCCTTGTTCAGACCTGGAGGTCTCATTGCCCTGGCTGGTGGCAGTGCCACTAACTGATAGCCATTAGCAGTCAGACCTCTGGAAGTGTGGTTGGGAATTGCCTTGGCTGAAGACATCTATTTGTATCCAATGTCTATTCTACCAGAGAAGGATAAGGGCTTGGTCCCCTCAGAACAACTCTGAAGATTCATCCCAACTTCAGAGACGTCCATAGAATCAGCATAAATCTTTGACTGCAAACTCCCTCTGCCCAATCCTGATTTATTCCTTTCCCTATAGGGGTAGATCCTAAGAGCCTTTTCCGTTGAGCTACATGGATATGAGTTTCCATTTCAGAGTCGGTTCCCTAGAGAACCCAATTTACAGCATCCTTTTGGCCTGAAGATGCAAGGGAAGAGAATAGTGGTACCAAAATTCAGTGAATTCTGTAACTAGTATAAGAGGGAATGCGTGATAAAAGCTGTCAGTGACTGTCTACTTTGCACTTTCAGGGAGTGGGGGGAGGAACCCTGACCTCTTTTTCTTTTCACTTTCCACCTTCCTACTACAATCTTGTATCAGTCAAATACAACTGGAAGTTGGAGTTGGACCCTGAGTTAGGCTTTCCTGGAAGATCAGCCTCCTGGGACAAAGAGCTGGGCAGAGAAGGGTGGAAGGTTAATCTGGAGGGGCAAAGGCAGAAGAACCAACACAGGTGGGTACTATTATTGTTCCTTGTTTACAGATAAGGAAATGGATAAACAGATATGATATGACTTGAATAAGGTCATGCAGCTTGTAAACAACATGCTAGAATTTAGACCTCAAGGTCTATGTTCTTAATCCCATATAAAGTCTGTTTTGATTCCCAGTACTTCTTTCCCTTCTAGGACTTAGTAGGTCTTTTATATACCAAGACTGGCTTTTCTATTTCTTTTGCAATCCTCTCATTCTAACACAAAAATTAGATTTGGCCAGTGTCTATGAGACCTGAGATGGAAAAGAAAAAATAGAAATTGAACAAGTAGTGTCATCAAATCCTTGCTGAGTATATATCCATGTCCCACGGGTGAGTTCTGTTTAGTTGACCAACAGCATCGATTTCTAGAATAAAATATCAAACAGTTGTTTGAACTATGAAATCCTAATTATCTGAAATGTCTGATGTGAACCCTCAGCATGTTATCTTTCCTGGGCAGTAGTGGTTCTAATCAGAAAGGGCATGTAACTTAAAGTGAATCTTCCATTAGTCTTAACAAAAGTATAATTCATGGTTATGTTTATTGATCTCTCTTGTGCTGACTCAGACTTAGAACTTATCTCAGTCAGTACCTCCTTCCAGAGGAGAGCTCTCTTTATGTGGGGCATCTGTAAAAATAATCCAGTTTAACTAGAGCCTTACATTTGGTCTCCAGAGGGCAGGGATCTCGGCTGAGTCTGATTAGGACAAAAGAAGCAGGGTTTCTCCAACAAGATTTTGGAAAAGGAATCATGGTTGATACTTGTATTTTCGCTGTAATTTTTTTCTGGAGCAGATGATGCCACAGTCCTGTCAAGGGTCACTGCTGAATAATCAAAAAGGAAAAGGTCCTGGTAGGGAGACCAGGCAGTGGGGCAAAGTCAGGGATTACTTTTTAGATTCTACTTCTCTCTGTTCCTAGAACTTATAGGGAGTGTTTTCACCTTTGGATTCTTGAAACTGATTTTTCCTTTGCTTCACATAATTTCTTCAACACTTATGTAGCTGTCTGATTCTCCTCATTCAAGTCTCTGCTCAAATGTTGCTTCCTCAAAGAGACTGTCTCTGACAATCCTATATAAAATGTCTCCATCCTCTTGAACATTCTTAATTCTACTTCCCACTTTTATTTATTCACATAACTTATCATTTATGAAATTTTGTTTTATGTTATATCTTTCCTGTTAGGACACTCGCTCTGCAAAGCCAAAGACTCTGTTTTGTTTAGTGTATGTTGAGTATAATAGGTGCTCAATAAATGTTTCTTGAGTGAATGAATGAGCAAATGAGTAAACTTTAGGGGCATACCTGTCATCATAGAGACAGCTGGTCAGGTGGGTCTGTTTTCCATCTTAGCAGACAGATTTTGAGGTTGTAGCTCAGATTCTTTCTTTCAGAAAGGCCTCTGAGATGAGGGAAGGTTTGAATTGAGTCAATAGGGATACATCTTGGTTGTGGATAAAAGGAGCCTTTTACTGCTTTCCTCAACTTCAAATGAAAATCGCTCCTGAGGCAAAATTTTCAAGCCCATTACTTTGGCTATTTTATAAGTCATCAGAGGGCCTATGGTCGATATTGGTTGTCAAGACACTAAACAAATGCAATTTCCTAATTAGCTTCTGCATGGAAATTGTATCCAACACTGAGCTGAGAACAATTCATTATGCATGCTGGACAGTGGTGCTAAGAGAAGGAGTAATTGACCAGCATTGGAAAGGGATAAATTTAGTTTAGGTATTTGGAACAAAATCTGCTTTGTCAGATAAATTAGGTAGTGGAATAATCTGATTAATGAACATGAAATAATACTTTGATGCTTTGAAAAAAAGTCTGGAAACACTGAAGGGAGAGTGAATGAGAAGGAGAGGAAGAAGATGAGACAAAAATTTTACTTTCTTCATTTTTCTATCATCAACTTTGGACCACCTCTTCAAAGGGAAGTTGAGGTGCACACATTGACAAGTTTAAAAGGGTGTAAAATCTCACTTAAAACTGGCATTAAAGTACATATTATGCTTTAAATTTTTTAAATTAAGGCATAATGCATTTGGTCAAGTTTATGTATATGCTACATCTTCTTTATCCATTCAACAGTCAATGGATATTTGGGCTCTCTCCATAGTTTGGCTATGGTTGATAGTGCTATTATAAATATTGGAGTGCATGTACCCCTTCAAATCTGTATTTTTGTATCCTTTGGGTAAATACCTAACAATGCAATTCCTGGATCATAAGGTAGTTCTATTTTTATTTTTTTGAGGAACCTCTATATTGTTCTCCAGAATGGCTGCACCCCTTTGCATTCCCATCAACAGTGCAAGATGGTTTCCCTTTCTCCACATCCTTGCCAACACCTGTAATTTCTTGTGTTGTTAATTTTAGCCATACTGACAGGTGTGAGGTAGTGTCTCAACATGGTTTTGATTTGTATTTCCATGATGATGAGTGATGTTGAGCATATTTTCATGTGTCAGATTCCAAAATCTATAAAGAACTCAATAAACTATCAAACTCAACACCCACAACAAAACAACCCAGTTAAGAAATGGGTAGAAGACATGAATAGATACTTTTCTAAAAAAGACATCCAGATGACTAACAGGCATATTCATACTTTCTTTATCCATTCATCTATTGATTGACACTTAGGTTGCTATAATATATTAGATATTATAAATAAAGCTGCAATAAACATAAGCGTGCACATATCTCTTCAAATTCACGTTTTCATTTTCTTTGGATAAATACCCCAAAGTGGAATTGCTGGATCATGCAGTAATTCTATTTAAAAGTATTTTTAAGAACTTCAATACTGTTTTACTTGGGGCTGCCCAATTTACATTCTCATCAACAGTGCACGGAGTTCTCTTTTCTTCACATCTTCACAAGTACCTGCTATTGTCTTTTTGGTATAACCAATCTGAAAAGTGTGAGGTGTATCTCCCTGTGGTTTTGATTTGCATTTCCCTGGTGATTAGTGATGTTTTCATGTGCCTGTTGGCCATCTGGATGTCTTGTTTGGAAAACGTCTAATCAAGTTGCCCGTCTCTTTTCTAATAAGATTGTTTTTTGATATTAAGTTGTGTATGTTCTTTATATATTTTGAATGTTAACCCCTCATCAGATGTATGATTTCCAGATATGTTCTCCCATTCAGAAGGTTGCCTTTTCATTTTGTTGATGGTTTTCTTTACTGTCCAAAAGCTTTTTAGTTTGATGTAATCCCATTTCTTTTATTTTAGCTTCTGTTGTCCTTGCCTGGAGAGACTGAGACACACACACAGACACACATACAGACACACACACACACACACACACACACACACACACACACACACATATGATTGATGTCATTGAACTTACTGTTTATGTTGTCTTCCATGAATGTTATGGTTTCAGGTCTTACATTCAACTCTTTAATTCATTTCGAATTTGTTTTTGTGTATAGCATAAGATAGTATTCCAGTTTCATTTTTTTGCTTGTAACAGTCCAGGTTTCCCAACACCATTTACTGAAGGGACTGTCTTTTCCTCATTGTATGTTTCTGCCTCATTTATCATAGATTATTTTGCCATATATGTGTGGGTTTATTTCTGGGTTGCCTATTCTATTCTTTTGATCTTTGTGTGGGTTTTTATGCCAGTACCATGCTGTTTTGATTACTATAACTTTGTAGTATAGTTTAAAATCAGGAAGTGTTATATTTCCAGCTTTATCCATCTTCTTTCTCCAGATTGCTTTGTCTATTTGGGGTCTTTTGTGACTGTATATAAATTTTAGGATTATTTGTTCTAAGTCTGTGAAAAATGTCATTGATATTTTGGTGGGGATTGCATTAAATCTTCAGATTACTTTGGGTAGTGTGAACGTTTTAACAGTATCAATTCTTCCAATTAATGAGCACAGAATACCTTTCTATTTATTTGTGTCTTCAATTTCTTTCATCAATATTTTAGTTTTCAGAATACAGGTCTTTCACCTCCTTAGTTAATTTATTCCTATTTGATGTAATTGCATGTGGAATTGTTTTTGTTAATTTCTCTTTCTGATAACTCATTATTGTACAGATATGCAACCAATTTCTGTATGATAATTGTTTGTATCCTGCAACTTAACTGAACACATTTATTGGTCTTAATAGGTTTTGGTGGAGTCTTGGGGGTTCTTTCATATAGTATCTTGTCATCTGAAAATAGTGACAGTTTTACCTCTTCCTTTCCAATTTGGATGAGTTTATTTCTTTTTCTTGTGTAATTGCTCTGGTTAGGACTTCCAAAGCTATGTTAAATAAAAGTGACAAGGGTGTGTATCCTTGCCTTGTTCTGATCTTAGGGGAAAGGATTTCATCTTTTCAGCACTGACTGTGATGTTAGGTGTAGATTTGTTGTATATAGTCTTCATTATGTCGAGGCACATTCCTTCTATACTCAGTTTGTTGAAAGTTTTTATCATAAATAGATGTTGAATTTTATCAAATGCTTTTCCTACATTTATTGAGACGATCATATGATCTTTATACTTTGCTTTTTGATATGGTATACCATGTTGATTTGCAAATATTGAACTGTCTTTGCATCCCCAGAAAAAATCCTACTTGATCATGGTGTGTAATGTTTTTGTATTGTTGAATTTTGTTTGCTAATTTTTTTTGAAGATTTTTGCATCTAGGTTCATCAAGGATATTGACCTGTAATTTTCCTTTCCTCTCGTCTCCTCTCGTCTCTTCTTCTCTCCTCTCCTCTCCTTTCCTCCCTCCTTTCTTTCTCATTTTTTTTCTCTCTCTCTCTCCCTCCCTCCTTCATTCCTTCCTTCCTTCCTTCCTTCCTTCCTTCCTTCCTTCCTTCCTTTCAATTTGTCTGGTTTTGGTATCAGGGTAATGCTGGTCTCATAAAATGAACTTGAAAGCATTCCTTTCTGTTCAATTTTGTGACATAATTTAAGAAGGATAGATAATAATTTTGCATTGAATGTTTGGTGGAATTCATTTGTGAAGCCTTCTGGTCCTGAGCTGTTGTTTTGGGGGAGTTGTAAATTACCAATTCAGTTTTATTACTTGTAATTAGTATATTGATATTTTCTATTCATGATTTAGTAATGGAAGGTTGTGTATTTCTAGGAATTTATCAATTTCTTTTAGGTTTGCCAATTTTTGTCATATAATTATTTGTAGTACTTTCTTCTGATCCTTCATATTTCTGTGGTATCAGTTGTAACTTCTTGGTGAGTCTGGTTAACGATTTATCAATATTGTTCATTCTTTCAAAGAACCAGCTCTGAGTTTCATTAATATTCTCTATTTTTTGTTTAGTTTCTCTTTCACTTATTTTCATTATAATTTTTATTATTTCTTCTCTTCCACTAAATTTGGTCTTTCTTTGTTCTTCTTTCTCTAGTTTTTTTGGGTTTAAAGTTAGATTTTTATTTGAGAATTTTTCTTGTTTCTTGAGGTAGGTTTGTATCACTATGAACTTTTGGAACTGCTTTGCTGCATCCTGCAGATTTTGGAAAGTTGTGTTTTGCTGGAAGCCGAGCTATCTCAACCTGATGGCAAGGCCCAGGCTCTGGACAGATTGGTGACTGCAAGGTGGCCCACAGACAATGAAGCTTCTTGTACTCCCACTTTTAGGTAATTTGGCCTTAATAAAAGTACCTGGGGTATGGTCTATTGGAGAACTGCCCTCGACAGGCCCTCTGGGAAAAGAACCATTAGGAAAGAAAATAAGGTTCCACAAGAAATCGTGTGGCCTTACATTTAGCCCTTGCCATCCCCTATGGAGACTCCTCTGCTTACAGGAAGGATAGCCTCATACATTTGCCAGCAAAGGAGGCCAATAAAGGAGAGACATATGGATTTGAAAGCCCCACTCCAGTAACTAAGGAGTGTATCTACAGGCACAAGTCACTCTTTAACCCCTAGGCCCACTTGGCCCCCAGGAGGCATTCCAGATGATGATTGAACCTAGTCGGTTAAAGTACAGAATGGTTCATTGGTTCCTAGGTGCATTGTCTCTCCGAGAATGTATAAGGCGTGGGTTTCTAAGACCCTCTTGGCCCCCTCCTAACACCTCGGATCCAGGCGTACACTTTTGTTCCTCAAACCACAAATAGTTCGGGGAAACAATTAAGAGGTCGTGTCCCTGTAACTCTTCCACTTGGGGTGTTGAGAGATAGATGACCTTTCATGAAAACAGCAAAGCAAATGCTTTATAGATTATAGATAAACATAGGGACATAATGAAAATAATGTGAGAAATTAATCAATAAGCAAGGGGCAGGAGGGAACATTATGAGAAAATAACCATGTTATTCCTTAAAGGGTGATTACACATAGGAACATTTTCAAAATTAGGTAATGTTAGAAAAACATAGATGATGTATGCTATAAGGAAATCACTAGCAAATATAATGCCATGTTTGCTACAATAAACTGGCCAGTTCAACACACTGCTGTTGTCTGTGTCCATTTTCATTTTAGTTTTAGTTTTTTATTTTAGTTTTTTACTTTGAGGTTTTTTTTATTTTAGTTTTGTTTTATTTTCACCGACTCCATTCTTCCTTCGGGAACCCCTGATTGCTGGAGCAGGTCTCCGGCAGTTTTTATTTTTATTTATCTCAAGTTATTTTTTTTTCAATTTCCTCTATGATTTCTTCATTGACTCACTGGTTGTTTAATAGTGTGTTGTTTAGTTTCCATTTGTTTGTGTATTTTTTTCAATTTTCTTTTTGTAATTGATTTCTAGTTTCATATCATTGTCATCAGAAAAGATGCTTGATGTGATTTTTATCTTCCCGAATGTGACATTTGTTTTCTGGCCTAATATATAATCTCTCTTTAAGAATGTTCCATGTGTATTCTGCAGTTATTGAACAAAATGTTCTTTCTATATATATGCATACGCATATACATATGCATATATGTTCATCTGGTCTAATGTTTCCTTATTGATTTTCTGTCCAATGGTCTAGCCATTGTAAGTGGTGTATTAAAGTCCCCTGCTAATATTGCATTATTGTAAAATTTTCCCTTTATGTCTGTTAATGTTTGCTTTATATATTTAAATGCTTCTATACTGAATGCATAAATATTTTTGGATGTAATACCCTTTGTTTGGATTGACCCCTTTATCATTATGTAATGCTCTTTGTCTTTTTTTACAGTCTTTGTTTTAAAATATATTTTGTTTCATATTAATATTATTACCCCATTTTTCTTTTTTTTTAAGTTCATTTATTTATTTATTTTGAGAGAGAGAGACAGGGAGGGAAGGAGAGAGAGAGAGAGAGAATGAGCAGAGGAGGGGCAGAGAGAAAGGGAGAGAGAGAATCTCAAGCAGGCTCCATGCTGTTAGTGCAGAGCCTGATGCAAGGCTCAATCCCACAAACTGTGAGTTCACGACCTCAGCCAAAATCAAGAGTTGGATGCTTAACTGACTCTGCCACCCAAGTGGCCCCCAGCTTTCTTTTTATTTTCATTTTCATTTTCATAGAATATCTTTTCATATCTATTCACTTTCAATCCCTGTGTATGTCTTTAGATTTGAAGTGAGTTTCTTGTAGGAACATATAAATGGGTCTGGTCTTAAATTTTTTAAAATACATTCAGTTACCCCATATCTTTTGATTCAGGCATTTAGTCCATTTACACTTAAAGTAATTATTAATAGTTATGTACTTATTGTCATTTTATGAGTTGGTCTGAGTTGTTTTTGTAGTTCCTTTCTTCTTCTCTAAGTGTCTTCCTTTGTGGTTTGATGGTTTTCTTTAGTGTTATGTTTGGGTTCCTTTCTTTGTATTTTTTTGTGAATCTAGGATATTGTTTTGTGGTTACTATGAGGTTCATATATATCAACGTGTACATATATAGCAGTCTATTTTAAGCTCATAGTTGCTTAAGTAGCAACACTTTATAAAAGTACTACATTTTTACACCCTCCAACATGTTATGTTTCTGACATCATATTTTACATTATTTTGTGTATACCTATGCTACTTACTGTAATTATAGTTTATTTTACTATTTTTGTCTTTAACTTTCATAGTAACTTTAAAAAAAATTAGAGAGAGAGAGAGAGAGAGAGAGCAAGTGGGGAAGAAAAACAGAGGGAGAGAAAGAGAGGGAAAGTGAGAGATAGAGAGAGAGAATCTTAAGCAGGCTCCATGCTCAGCACAGAGCCCGATGTCAGGCTTGATCCCACAACCTTATGATTATGACCTGAGCCAAATCAAGAGCCATATGTTCAATCAACTGAGCCAGCCAGGTGCCCCAAACCTTCATAGTAACTTTTTAACTGGCTGATTTTCTCCCTTCACCAAATATTTGCTTTCACCACTGAGATTTTGTCTTTCATATATTTTTTTTATTTCTTGTTATGTCCTTTGCTTTCCTGATTAAAGAATATCCTTTACCATTTCTTGTAAAGCTGGTTTCGTATATATGAACTCCTTTAGTTCTTGCTTTTCTGAGAAAATACATCCCTCCATTAATTATGAATGATAACCTTATCAGATATTCTTGGGTGTAATTTTTTTTCCTTTCAAAGCTTTAAATATGCCTTGCTGCTCCCTTTTAGCTTGAAAAGATTCTGCTGAAAATAACCAGTTGATAGTTTTATGGTGTTTCTGTTGTTTGTGCCTATTTGTTTTTCTCTGGCTGCCTTTAAGATTCTCTCTTTATCTTTAATTTTTGCTTTTTTAATAATAATATATCATGGTATGGATCTTCTCAAGTTCATCATGTTTGGGACTCACTTTGATTCCTAGATCTAGATATCTGTTTCCTTCCCCAGGTTAGAGAAATTTTTAGCTATTATTTCTCTAAGTTTTCTTCCCCTTCACATTTTCCTATGGGATACTCATGATATAATGCTAATATGATTGATATTGTACCAGGGGTTCCTTAAGCTATCCTAATTTCTTAATATTCTCTCTCTCTCCTTTTTTTTTTTTTTTTGACTGGCTGATTTCCATTACCCTTTCTTTCAGATTACTGATCTGCTCTTTTGTATTATTTAATCTGCTGCTTATTCCCTGTGTATTTTTCATTTCAGTTATTGCATTCTTCAGTTCAGATTGGTTCTTCCATTTTTCTAACAGTTAAAATTCTCTAATTCTGTTGAAATTTTCCTCCATTCTTATCAGTTGAATGCTCATTATCATTACTTTGAATTATTTATCAGGTAAATTACTTAACTCTGTTTCCTTAGGGTTCCCCCGACCCCCTCCCCTCTATCCTCCAGGGTTTTATCTTATTGTTTCATTTGGAATGTATTCCTTTGTCTTATCCTTTTGTTTGACATTCTGTGATTTTGTTTTCTTTCTATGAATTAGGCAGAACAACTTCCTTTCTTGGCCTTAAAGAAGTGGGCTTACCCCTGTGTAGACTGTGTATGGAATGGGTGCAACCTAGGGTTTCCCAGACCATGCCATGTGGGAGTTTCCTTGGTTGAAGCTGGAGTGGGTAAGGGCCAGGTAAGTCCTGAGGTACATCACACTGGAATTCCCTTGGGAGGACAACTAGAGTTAGTGTGGGTCAAGGACTGGGGTACACTGGGGTGGCCCTAGAAGGCTGGCTAGAGTATCTGGACATTTCTTTCTTCCACACTATCATAATGGAGGGGGAATGTAAAAATTGGTGCTCACAGGTGCCTCTAACCCTGGAGAGTATTCTACCAGTTTCCCTCCCTTTTGGTAGACACTCTTGGATTACTAAATGCATGTCCTTCATTTATAATCTCATTGCCCTTTAAACCACTGTTTGCTTTTCCACTGTGACCCAGGGCACACAAGTATTCACATGAGCCCTTCTGTGATATCCCTCCCTACTGCAGGTCACTGTGTTGGATATAGGGTTCCAGACTTTACTATATCTTTGTTTTTCCTATCCTTCTCTATGTGGCCCTTATATCATTTGTTGTGCAGTAGCTGTTCAATCATTCACTTTTTATTCAAGGGGAATTGGTCTATATGTAAGTATAGGTTACTGCATTCATGGGAGGAGGTGAGTTCAAGGTCTTCCTACTCCACCATGTTGGACTGCCTCCTGGACATCTTTTTTTTTCCCCAATATATGAAGTTTATTGTCAAATTCGTTTCCATTAAACACCCAGTGCTCATCCCAAAAGGTGCCCTCCTCAATACCCATCACCCACCCTCCCCTCCGTCCCACCCCCCATCAACCCTCAGTTTGTTCTCAGTTTTTAAGAGTATCTTATGCTTTGGTTCTCTCCCACTCTAACCTCCTTTTTTTCCCCCACTTCACCTCCCCCTTGGGTTTCTGTTAAGTTTCTCAGGATCCACATAAGAGTCAAAACATACTGTATCTGTCTTTCTCTGTATGGCTTATTTCACTTAACATAACACTCTCCAGTTCCATCCATGTTGCTACAAAGGGCCATATTTCATTCTTTCTCATTGCCATGTAGTACTCCGTTGTGTATATAAACCACAATTTCTTTATCCACTCATCAGTTGATGGGCATTTAGGCTCTTTCCATAATTTGGCTATTGTTGAGAGTGCTGCTATAAACATTGGGGTACAAGTGCTCCTATGCATCAGTACTCCTGTATCCCTTGGGTAAATTCCTAGCAGTGCTATTGCTGGGTCATAGGGTAGGTTTATTTTTAATTTTTTGAGGAATCTCCACACTGTTCTCCAGAGCAGCTGCACCAGTTTGCATTCCCACCAACAGTGCAAGAGGGTTCCCGTTTCTCCACATCCTCGCCAGCATCTATAGTCTCCTGATTTGTTTATTTTAGTCACTCTGACTGGCGTGAGGTGTGGTTTTGATTTGTGTTTCCCTGATGAGAAGTGACGTTGAGCATCTTTTCATGCACCTGTTGGCCATCCGGATATCTTCTTTAGAGAAGTGTCTATTCATGTTATCTGCCCATTTCTTCACTGGGTTATTTGTTTTTCGGGTGTGGAGTTTGGCAAATATCTTTTCCGATTCCGTTGGTTGCCTTTTAGTTTTGTTGGTTGTTTCCTTTGCTGTGCAGAAGCATTTTGTCTTCATGAGGTCCCAATAGTTCATTTTTGCTTTTAATTCCCTTGCCTTGGGGGATGTGTCAAGTAAGAAATTGCTATGGCTGAGGTCAGAGAGGTCTTTTCCTGCTTTCTCCTCTAGGGTTTTGATGGTTTCCTGTCTCACATTCAGGTCCTTTATCCATTTTGAGTTTATTTTTGTGAATGGTGTGAGAAATTGGTCTAGTTTCAATCTTCTGCATGTTACTGTCCAGTTCTCCCAGCACCATTTGTTAAAGAGACTGACTTTTTGTCCATTGGATGTTCTTTCCTGCTTTGTCAAAGATTAGTTGGCCATATGTTTCTGGGTCTAGTTCTGGGGTTTCTACCCTATTCCATTGGTCTATGTGTCTGCTTTTGTGCCAGTACCATGCTGTCTTGATGATGACAGCTTTGTAGTAGAGGCTAAAGTCTGGGATTGTGATGCCTCCTGCTTTGGTCTTCTTCTTCAAAATTACTTTGGCTATTCGGGGCCTTTTGTGGTTCCATATGAATTTTAGGATTGCTTGTTCTAGTTTTGAGAAGAATGCTGGTGCAACTTTCATTGGGATTGAATTGAATGTGTAGATAGCTTTGGGTAGTATTGACATTTTGACAATATGTATTCTTCCAATCCATGAGCATGGGATGTTTTTCCATTTCTTTATATCTTCTTCACTTTCCTTCATAAGCTTTCTATAGTTTTCAGCATACACATCTTTTACATCCTTGGTTAGGTTTATTCCTAGGTATTTTATGCTTCTTGGTGCAATTGTGAATGGGATCAGTTTCTTTATTTGTCTTTCTGTTGCTTCATTGTTAGGGTATAAGAATGCAACTGATTTCTGTACATTGATTTTGTATCCTGCAACTTTGCTGAATTCATGTATCAATTCTAGCAGACTTTTGGTGGAGTCTATCGGATTTTCCATGTATAATATCATGTCATCTGAAAAAGTGAAAGCTTGACTTCATCGTTGCCAATTTTGATGCCTTTGATTTCCTTTTGTTGTCTGATTGCTGATGCTAGCACTTCCAGCACTGTGTTAAACAACAGCAGTAAGAGTGGACATCCCTGTCGTGTTCCTGAACTCAGGGAAAAAGCTCTGTTTTTCCCCATTGAGGATGATGTTAGCTGTGGGCTTTTCATAAATGGCCTTTATGATCTTTAAGATTGTTCCTTCTATCCCGACTTTCTCGAGGGTTGTTATTAAGAAAGGTTGCTGAATTTTGTGAAATGCCTTTTCTGCATCGATGGACAGGATCATATGGTTCTTATCTTTTCTTTTATTAATGTGATGTATCACGTTGATTGATTTGCAAATGTTGAACCAGCCCTGTATCCCAGGAATGAATCCCACTTGATCATGGTGAATAATTCTTTTTATATGCTGTTGAATTCGATTTGCTAGTATCTTATTGAGAATTTTTGCATCCGTGTTCATCAGGGATATTGGCCTATAGTTCTCGTTTTTTACTGGGTCTCTGGTTTAGGAATCAAAGTAATACTGGCTTCATACAATGAGTCTGGAAGTTTTCCTCCTTTTCTATTTTTTGGAATAGCTTGAGAAGGATGGGTTTTATCTCTGCTTTAAACGTCTGGTAGAACTCCCCTGGGAAGACATCTGGTCCTGGACTCTTGTTTTTTGGGAGATTTTTGATGACTGATTCAATTTCTTCGCTGGTTATGGGTCTGTTCAAGCTTTCTATTTCCTCCTGATTGAGTTTGGAAGAGTGTGGGTGTTTAGGAATTTGTCCATTTCTTCCAGGTTGTCCAGTTTGTTGGCATATAATTTTTCATCGTATTCCCTGATAATTGCTTGTATCTCTGAGGGATTGGTTGTAATAGTTCCATTTTCATTCATGATTTTATCTATTTGGGTCATCTCCTTTTTCTTTTTGAGAAGCCTGTCTAGAGGTTTATCAATTTTATTTTTTCAAAAAACCAACTCTTGGTTTCATTGATCTGCTCTACATTTTTTTTAGATTCTATATTGTTTATTTCTGCTCTGATCTTTATTATTTCTCTTCTTCTGCTGGGTTAGGCTGTCTTTGTTGTTCTGCTTCTATTTCCTTTAGGTGCTGTTAGATTTTGTATTTGGGATTTTTCTTGTTTCTTGAGATAGGCTTGGATTGCAATGTATTTTCCTCTCAGGACTGCCTTAGCTGCGTCCCAAAGAGTTTGGGTTGATGTATTTTCATTTTCGTTTGTTTCCATATATTTTTAAATTTCTTTTCTTATTGCCTGATTGACCCAATCGTTCTTTAGTAGGGTGTTCTTTAACCTCCATGCTTTTGGAGGTTTTCCCGACATTTTCCTGTGGTTGATTTCAAGCTTCATAGCATTGTGGTCTGAAAGTATGTATGGTATGATTTCTTTTTTTTTTTTTTTTTTTTTTTTTTTTTTTAATTTTTTTTTTTCAACGTTTTTTATTTATTTTTGGGACAGAGAGACACAGAGGATGAATGGGGGAGGGGCAGAGAGAGAGGGAGACACAGAATCGGAAACAGGCTCCGAGCTGTCAGCACAGAGCCCGACGCGGGGCTCGAACTCACAGACCGCGAGATCGTGACCTGGCTGAAGTCGGCCGCTTAACCGACTGCGCCACCCAGGCGCCCCTGTATGGTATGATTTCAATTCTTGTATACTTATGAAGGGCTGTTTTGTGACCCAGTATGTGATCTATCTTGGAGAATGTGCCATGTGCACTCAAGAAGAAAGTATATTCTGTTACTTTGGGATGCAGAGTTCTAAATATATCTGTCAAGTCCATCTGATCCAATGTGTCATTCAGGGCCCTTGTTTCTTTATTGACCGTGTGTCTAGATGATCTATCCATTTCTGTAAGTGGAGTGTTAAGTTCCCCTACAATTACCACATTCTTATCAATAAGGTTGCTTATGTTTGCAATTGTTTTATATATTTTGGGGCTTCTGTATTCGGTGCATAGACATTATAATTGTTAGCTCTTCCTGATGGATAGACCCTGTGATTATTATATAATGCTCTTCTTCATCTCTTGTTACAGCCTTTAATTGAAAGTCTAGTTTGTCTGATATAAGTATGGCTACTCCAGCTTTTTTTTGACTTCCAGTGGCATGATAGAGAGTTCTCCATCCCCTCACTCTCAATCTGAAGGTGTCCTCAGGTCTAAAATGAGTCTCTTGTAGACAGCAAATAGATGGGTCTTGTTCTTTTATCCATTCTGGTACCTTATGTCTTTTAGTTGGCGCATTTAGTCCATTTACATTCAGTGTTATTATAGAAAGATATGGGTTTAGAGTCCTTGTGATGTCTGTAGGTTTCATGCTTGTAGCGATGTCTCTGGTACTTTGTCTCACAGGATCCCCCTTAGGATCTCTTGTAGGGCTGGTTTAGTGGTGATGAATTCCTTCAGTTTTTGTTTATTTGGGAAGACCTTTATCTCTCCTTCTATTCTGAATGACAGACTTGCTGGATAAAGGATTCTTGGCTGCATATTTTTTTCTGTTCATCACATTGAAGATCTCCTGCCATTCTTGTCTAGCCTGCCAAGTGTTAGTAGAGAGATCGGTCACGAGTCTTAGAGGTCTCCCTTTATATGTTAGAGCACGTTTATCTCTAGCTGCTGTCAGAATTTTCTCTTTATCCTTGTATTTTGCCAGTTTCACTATGATATGTCGTGCAGAAGATCGATTCAAGTTACGTCTGAAGGGAGTTCTCTGTGCCTCTTGGATTTCAATGCCTTTTTCCTTCCCCAGATCAGGGAAGTTCTCAGCTATTATTTCTCCAAGTACACCTTCAGTACCTTTCCCTCTTTCTTCCTCCTCTGGAATACTAATTATGTGTAGATTATTTCTCTTTAGTGCATCACTTAGTTCTCTAAATTTCCCCTCATACTCTTTGATTTTTTTATCTCTTTTTTTCTCAGCTTCTTCTTTTTCCATAATTTTATCTTCTAGTTCACCTATTCTCTCCTCTGCCTCTTTAATGCGAGCCGTGGTTGTCTCCATTTTATTTTGCAGCTCATTGATAGCATTTTTTAGCTCCTCCTGGCTGTTCCTTAGTCCCTTGATATCTGTAGCAATAGATTCTCTGCTGTCCTTTATACTGTTTTCAAGCCCAGCGATTAATTTTATAACTATTATTCTAAATTCACTTTCTGTTATATTGTTTAAATCGTTTTTGATCAGTTCGTTAGCTGTTGTTATTTCCTGGACATTTTTCTGAGGGGAATTCTTCTGTTTCATCATTTTGGATAGTCCCTGGAGTGGTGCGGGACTGCGGGGCACTTCCCCTGTGCTGTCTTGAATAACTTGCACTGGTGGGCAGGGCTGCAATCAGACCTGATATCAGCCCCCAGCCCACTGCTGGGGCCATAGTCAGACTGGTGTGTACCTTCTCTTCCCCTCTCCTAGGGGCAGGATTCACTGTGAGGTGGCATGGCCCATCTGGGCTCCTTGCACACTGCCAGCGTTGTCGTGCTGGGGATCTGGGGTATTAGCTTGGGTGGATTGGCAAGGTGCACAGGGGCGGGAGGGGCAGGCTCAGCTCACTTTTCCTTTGGAGATCCACTTCGGGAGGGGCCCTGTGGCACCAGGAGGGAGTCAGACCCGCCTGTGTGATGGATCCGCAGAAGCACAGGTTGGGTGTTTGCGAGGTGCAAGCAAGTTCCCTGGCAGGAACTGGTTCCCTTTGGGATTTGGCTCGGGGATAGGCAAGGGAAATGGCGTTGGTAAGCACCTTTGTTCCCCGCCAAGCTGTGCTCTGTCTTCTGGGGCTCAACAACTCTCCCTCCCGTTGTCCTCCAGCCCTCCAATTCTCTGAGAAGATCCATTAGCTTATAACCTTCCAGATGTCAAGTCCTGGTTGCTGTCAGAACACACTCCATCTGGCCCTTCCGCTTTTGTAAGCCAGACTCTGCTTGGGGGCTCTGCTTGGCTGGCGGGCTGCCCCTCCACCCCGGCTCCCTTCCGCCAGTCTGTGTAGCGCGCATCAGCTCGCTGCCCTTTCTACCCTCTTCCGTGGGTCTCTTGTCTGCACTTGGCTCCAGAGACTCCATTCTGCTAGTCTTCTGGTGGTTTTCTGGGTTATTTAGGCAGGTGTAGGTGGAATCTAAGTGATCAGCAGGACGCGCGGTGAGCCCAGCATCCTCCTACGCTGCCATCTTCCCAGGATCCTGCATCTTTTTATTTTTAAATGCACTCCCAGTGATGGTGATGGTAGTGGGCATTGATATCTGTACAATCTCAGCAGCTGTAACTTTGAAAGGAAACATTTCCATTGTCTTATCTGTCAGATGTGGTAACTGACTGGGCCTCTGAATGCATTGGCTAGATGGTTTGGTGTCATGAAGACTTAGTCAATAACTTATAAAATCTACTTTCACATATAATATAACTGTGCAATTCTTTCTATGATGGCTGCTTTCACTTTCAGAAAATCAAGACATACAACACCAATTTTATTTAAACTCATGGAATGTTTCCTGCTCATGAGTTTATCTTTTGGAATTTTTTGTTTCATTTTCAGTAATGAGGTTGGGGCTATGAAGTATGGTTTTCTTTAAGATTCATCATGACCTGTTTTTCCAAGGATCCATAATGATGTGGTGCTTACATTTCATAAAAAGCCCATACTGGAGATGAAAACATATGCTGCTCTGCTTTCTGGTAATCCATTTGGAGGGTATTTATGAAAGTGTCAGGGAGATAGGTAAAATGTCCTTAACCATATTTAAATTTTCCAGGAGAATCCATTGGCAAAATCGCTTCCAGTAATTTAAAGTAATTTAATATACTGTAGGCAAAATCCCCTTTTCCCATTTGTTTCCTTAAGTGAGAGAAATATCACCCAAAGATTGCATTAATGTGACTGTTAAAAAGCTTCCATATATCCCCAGAAGGAACAAAGGCTACTGATGGATTTTAACCTTGGTCCAGGGAATGCATTCGGCTTTCAGGTGTTTCAAAAAGTGTAGATGGATCCCAAGGACCTAAAACTTGTCTACTCCAGGGTCCCTTAATTCCAGGCTGAGCAGCAGGTAAATGGTCAAAACTAGCAAAGGATGGGTGGAGATGCTTCTGGTGACAACTGAAAATCAGTTCTTTAGTGGAAGAGAAGACTCAGGAGTCAGTTAGTGTAGCTTTGGGTCCTGGTACAACACATATTGAGCATATGCCCTTGGGAAAGCTATCTACCTTGTTGTGCATCCACTTCCTTATCTGTAAAATGTGCATGATGATAATCATATCTGCTTTTGTAAGGCTGTTGTGTGCATTCCATGCAAATGTACATCAGGCTGCATATCCTGTAACAGTCAGCTGTCACTTTTCTTATTATGTCTGGAGGTGTAGGCCCTCTTGCCATTTCCCAGTGAACCACACAGGTATTCAGCTGTGATGCTTTTACAATGTACAAATAAGTTGCTGATTTATTCATTTTCTGTTTACACATGGGTGGTTTTTATAATAGGATGGAAAGGCTAGTTTACTTGGTGTAGAAATTTTAAAAAGTTCCTGGAGTGGGAAGGCTGGGGTGGACGTTTCATGGAGTATCTGAAAAGATGTATGTGATTTGGATAGATGTGTTATAGTGGAAGCTTAATGGACAGAAGCCTCTCTAGCCAAACTACTCATCCCACCAGCTTGCCTGAGGATACAGTATTCCACCATTGTGACGTACAGATTAGCTAAAAGCATTGCTGTGATAGGAGGCAGTCATCCTGATTAACCAAGTACCACCTAGCAGAATCCTGGGAGAATGTATTCGTGGATGTGTTTTGTGGGGAAGAAGCACAGAGACATGAGTGTTGCTGAATTTAATAAAGCCCAGTGAACTGGGTAGGGCATTGAGGGCTGTGCCATGACATGGTCACCATTGCGGCACCACAACCCACATCTTTGGCTTGCAGCAGGTGCCCAGCAATCTCTGACTACAAGGTAGGGTTCCTTCACTCATCCTTTCATCATTGCTAAGGGCTCAAGGACTCCTTTTCCTCTACTCCTGACACTTCTTTGTCCTAAATATCTTTTAAGTCTCAGCTTATTCAAAGCTTTGCCCCTCTTTTAAGATAATTAAAATCCAAATGCCTTGAAACTGGATATGTATTGCATTGGCCATCATTCTGTTCTCTGAGACCCTCAAGCTTCACATTTTCCCCCTCTTGCTCAACTCTGTAAGCACTTAAATTTCTTGCCTTGGGAAGATATGATTTTCTTCAGGGCATCTTCTCTGTTGCCCCAAAGAGTCATGTATTTCTCTGTACTTCTGTGGCCAATATTTTTTCTATTTTATTGGAAATAAGTATAGACTCAGAGATATTACAAAAATAGTACAGAGGGATACTTATGACTCAGCTGACCCCAATGGTAATATTTTATATAACTATAGAACATTCTCAAATCTGAGACATTGACATTAGCACTACATAATTAACTATTAGGCTGTAGGTTTTACTTGGATTTCACAGTTCTCGAGTACACTAGTTTGCATGTACGTTTCTGTGCATAGTTCAATACACAGATTGATTTTATCAATCAAATAAAGATTCTCTCCTTGAACAGATTCTAGTCAGGTTTTTCTGAGTTCTTTTCAACTAGGCCCCTTTGGACATGTCCTCAAGAACCCAGTTTTTTTTTCTTAATTTTTAAAAATGCTTTTATTTTTATTTTTGAGAGGGACAGAGCACAGGCAAGAGAGGGGCAGAGAAGGAGAGGGAGACACAGAATCAGAAGCAGGATCCAGGCTCTGAGCTGTCAGCACAGAGTCCGATATGGGGCTCAAACTCATGAACTGCGAGATCATGACCTGAGCCCAAGTTGGACGCTTACCTGACTGAGCTACCCAGGTACCCCAGTCAAGAGCCCATTAAAAAAAAAAAAAAAAAAAAAAAAAAAAATATATATATATATATATATATATATATATATATATCTACATATATATATTTGTTTGTTTGCTTATTTATTTTTTTAATATGAAATTTATTGTCAAATTGGTTTCCATACAACACCCAGTACTCATCCCAACAGGTGCCCTCCTCAATACCCATCACCCACCCTCTCCACCTTCCCACCCCCCATCAACCCTCAGTTTGTTCTCAGTTTTTAAGGGCCTCTTATGTTGTGGCTCCCTCCCTCTTTTTTTTTTCCTTCCCCCCCCCACCCATGGTCTTCTGTTAAGTTTCTCAGGATCCACATAAGAGTGAAAACATATGGTATCTGTCTTTCTCTGTATGAATTATTTCAGTTAGCATAACACTCTCCAGTTCCACCCACATTGCTACAAAAGGCCATATTTCATTATTTCTTATTGCCAAGTAGTATTCCATTGTGTATATAAACCATAATTTCTTTATCCATTCATCAGTTGATGGACATTTAGGCTTCAAGAGACCATTTTTAACAAGAATCCTGATAAATTAGTTTGGCTGGAATCCCCCCACCCTCCATATCTGATCACCTTGATATCTGACCAAATTCTTTATCTCCACTACCCCCCTGGTCTGACTTCAGCAAGAATTCCCCCTTACTCATGACATTTCCTCTTATAAATTTTCCATCCACTAACCCTCCCCATTCCCTGACCCTGCTCTTTGGCTATAAATTCCTACTTTCCTTGTTAGATTTGGAGTTCAATCCAACCTCTCTCCCCTATAACAAAATGCTATTTTAGTAGACCCTGTATCTATCACAATGGTCCCCCTGAATAAAATCTGCCTTACTATTTAAACAAGTATCAAGAATGAATAATTCTTTCTTCAACAATCAAGATACAGAACTTTCTCTCACCACTAAGAACTCTCTCACCACACTAAATTTCCTGTTTACTTGTCTGACTCCCACAGGTTATCACCTGCTTCAGGGCAGGGTTTTGTTTACCCAGGACTTTCATATGAAACAAAGTACTCAGAAAATACAAGTTGAATAATGGTAAATGAATACAGAGTCTTTTCGTTCTAGAATGACTGCTGTGTATCCAGCCTTATACTGTGAGGGCCTTAGGGACATCAAGACATGGTGTCTTGCTGCCCTAATATCTGCTGTCTGCTAAGGTCCTGGACAAGGAAGCCAACACAGGCAAGAAAGACTCTACACTTCCAAACCTAGAAATTCCAGTGGCAAACAATTGGGTCTGAAGCCTATAATTTAGGATAAGCCATTTTGTGTTCCTTTGTTTGGTTTTAAGAAAACTATTTTGGGTAACTTTTATGGCTCAGTCTCCTAAATTCCATATTGGGTCCCAGTAAGGATTCCTGAGGTTCTCAATGGACTGAGTAAGTTATTGCTGCCTCTCAGTGCCTGACTTAACTCAAAACCTGCGCTACTTAGCACTGAAGGAAGCTGGTGATGAAAAGACACTAGACAGGTAGCTGTTCAAGTAGTCATACAGGGTCATTTTTAAAGAACTATCTATGCCTACCATGATTATACAGAATAGAGAAGCTCCTCTTTGTCTGCCACCATCTCCACCTCCATATTTTCAAGGTATCTTTGGATTTTATCCCTCCTGGATACATAGAAAAGTTAAAGAAATGGACCCAAGAGGAACATTTTCTTAAGGCTTTTGTTTTGCTATTTTTAATTATTTTCTTCTGCTTTTGTTTATTTGTTTGCAAACTTGTATAGTTGTTTGGAAAAACTTTATGAGCACAGATCATGTAGGCAAGATTAATTTTGTCCAATAATCAAATCTACTCCTGTGACAAAAAGAATTAGCTGAAGTTTAAAAGTGTTTGGTGAATAAAATTAATTGCCTCTATTAAATAAAATGCATTCTGTCCAATACATATAGGTATTCTGTCAACAAGACAAATGGACTCAGTAGTATAAGTATCTCTGTGGATGAAATGCATAATAATGTAATTACTTTGCCAACAAAATGCTAACTTGCTTTAATCATTCTGTTCACAACATAATGTAAAGTGATTTAGTGGTAAAATGAATCCACTTACAAATTGTTTTATGGTCATAATGCAGCCCTTTGGTGGAATGTGAATTTATGATAATAATTTTATGGGCACATGATTTTCCAATTAAAATGTCTTTTCACAGATAAAATGGGAGTGTTACAAATGGCTCCCAATAACCGTATGCCAAGTAACAGGAAAAAAGGGCTGTCACCTACATTAACCAAAGCCTCAATCCAAAAGGCTTGAAAGCTCAAAAGGTGATTTACTTTAATCTAATTTGTAATTTCGTTCTCTCCCATTGAGAAGTATTTGCTTCCTGCCTTTACTGACCCAATAACAAAAATTAGATCCAGCAACAAGCCCACCAATCACTGGCTGCCATGGTTCTTTCCTGGGCCTTAATTGACTATGCCATATTGTTCATTAATAAGCACTTAGAACTAGAGCAGTTCTTTCTGCTATCTAACATGGGCCCCATTATCTTCAGTACAATAATTAATGCACCCATTAAAATGGAATAAATCAGTATAATATAGTGGTTTTTAATTTGAAGGTTGTGATGGAGGGAAAAATGTTTCTATCTGGGCTAATTGTCATAATTTCTTTTTAGTAAGATACAATACCCCTCAATTGCTGTCCAGTTGGGACTTGATTGCCTCTTCAGGCTTAGGTTCTTGGAAATGGCCCCTTCCACA
Source organism: Neofelis nebulosa (assembly GCF_028018385.1). Lineage (NCBI taxonomy): Eukaryota > Metazoa > Chordata > Mammalia > Carnivora > Felidae > Neofelis > Neofelis nebulosa. Next base: position 24,611,785 of record NC_080798.1, on the reverse strand, counting down.
ATGAGTTATCCTTGTTGGAGAGAAGAGAAATGTGCTCCAGCATCCCTGTTTGTTTTCTCCATAGCAGGTAACACAGCTGATAAACTCTGGATGCTTGTCTGACATTGTTCTACGAAGAGAGGTGGGAGGCAGTCCCTAACACGCTTCCTTAGCTTGGTCACTGTTTGCATAGTGGTATATGCTTCCCTCCTCAAGCAAGGCAGCTTAATTTCTGTTCTGTTGAGAGTCTCACATTCTTTCAGATATTCTTTTCTGGAGGCCAACTCACTGGAAATGAAGCAAATGTGTTTTAAGGCTGTGAAGAGGAGAGAGTCAGAGATGTTGGGTGGTTCTGTGGAGAGAGAGCAGAATTAGTGGTGAGAACAGAAGTGGCAGGGAACAAAGCTGGTATGGAAGCTGGTTCTGCTGCTCCTTGGCTGGGTTAATTTGAGTAGGTCACTCTACCATTCTGAGCTTCTCTGTCTGCATCTATAGAATAAGGATAAAGTACTGCTTACTTTAGATTACACAGATGGTTAAATGAGATAATGTACAAAAGTGCTCACATATAGTACACAGCAAACAACAGCTATTATTGTCACTGCAGTCCCAACCACATAGCTAGGCCCTGGAGGGTGGGGCAACAAGAAAATATATATATATATATATATATATATATATATATATATATAATGTACAGCCCTCCCTTTAAGAAGAGGGGATAATTGATGATAATGGAATGAACAATTCAGATGTATTTCTCCCCTTCTGTTTCGTGTTGAATCTCAATGTCCTGCTCTATTTGCCTCCAGTGTTTTGGGAGACTCACTGGGATTTCTGACACTACGCACATTGCCTTCTCTTCTGTCTGGGCAGTCAGAGCCCTTGAAGGTGCTGCTCTCCACCTATAGCACTACATATACTTGCAGGAAGAATGCTGGGGCATTGCTCAAGGCATTGCTGCCTTGGGCTTTTGAAGTCCCAGTTTTGTTTCCTCCCACAGATAAAGGGAACAAACCTTTCTTCACCATTCTAGTTCACAGTTTGTTCAATCCAAGATCAGAGGCAAGGCTGCCTTGGAAAGACAGCCTCTTTAGCCTCTGACTAAAGCCTCCTCCCTTTGCATGACTTAGGCCTGGCTCTGGACCTGGGTGGGGACAGACAGCAGCAATTCCCTTGTTTTCTAGTAAAACAATTTTTTGGAGGGGATCACTCTTGTTCTTTCAGCCCAATGAGTCAGTCTTTCTGGCTACAGTGATTCAGTCCAGCATGGAGACATGATTAGTGTGTCCACTTCCAGGTGATGGCTAGATAATTCATGGTCAGCTTGCTGTGCTGGTTGAGATCTGGGATCCCCCATGGCTAAAGCTTTGCTCTGCCTTGTCCATATTGTGTGCCCAGTGCTACCACAGGACTAAGGCAGATGCTTGGGGCAGATACTCCATCAACCTGTAAACAAGTTCATTGGTAAAAGCCTTTAAAAGGATGAGCAAAGAGTAGCAGTGTCTTTCCCTTCACCGCCCTGTGGCCTGGTTCATTAGGATTGGCCCCATGATCCTTTCAATAGCTGATGTTATCAGATCTGCAGTCACCCCTCCCATCCCCCACCCCCCACCCCAAAGAATAGGTACAGGTAGGAGGGCAGCAGTGGATAGGAAGCTAATCAGACTCAGGGAAAGCTGTTACATGTATGATCTTATTTAATTGTCACAACAAGCCAGTGAGATAATCATTGTTATCATCTTTATTTTAAAGATGAAGAAACAAAACCACAAAGAGGTTAAGTAGCCTGCCCAAGATGTATAGTTAGTGAGCATCAGAACCCAGGTTGGGATGAATTCCAAGTCTGTTCTCTCTTCAAATATGCTGCATTTGACAAAATATTCTCAAATTGAAGATCAACTCTTTACTTTCTCATTCCTTCTTTAATCATTTCTTTAGGCAACTGCCACATACCAGAAATGATGCTTACAAAGATGATCAGGACACAATCTGGTACTTGAGAAGTTCAAAGGCAGCAGGAAGATGGTGGGGGCACTCAGAGAAATACGTAATTTTAATATAGAATATCTTTGGGACCTTACTTCTCCTAAGGAAGATGAGTTTTCAAAACTAAATAGAAGAAAAATACAGTACTTGTCAAGGAATCATATTATAAAACATGATCATCAACTGTTAATTTCTTTTCAGTTGATTTGAAACAATGGAATTCTTCAGCATTTTAGCAAATACTTAATTGTGTCAAAATTCAGAATCCCTGAAAGTTGGTAAAAACAAGCTTTTAGAAAATTGGAGAATCATTACAATGGCATGAGTCTTGTGAGCCTCTCATTGTCAAGACATCTTCTCTGGGCCCTGGTTGAGTGGAACCATTAAGAGACAGAAGTGACCAGTGGGACCTAATAAAGCCTCCAGAGCCAGGCCTCCTCTGTTCATATTTGGGTTACTCTGGCAAAAATTCCTTTGGGGATGTATAAAACTTTTAATGTATTTTTTGTTTGAGAGCAAAGAGATATAAACTTTTAGTGTATTAATATGCATACACACATAATACTTCTAATTTTTTTTGAAATTGGATAGTTTTTTGGGGGATTACCTTGGCCTTTGTTGATTTACAGGTACAATTTCAGCAAATGTGAAAAAAATGTACTAATACAGAAGGAGAATGGGAAGCCATTTTCCTATTAAACTGAGAAAATGGAATAAATAGGTTAAAAAACCTGAGGTCCTGCCTCTGAAGTCATTTCAAGTTCCACTCAGCTCAACAGAGAATGCTGCACAATTCAGTTCTGAGCTTCTGTGAAAGGTAGGCATAGGAATTTGGCTGTCAAACACTCAAACTTGTGTACATGATTCAGACTGAAAAGTTGACCAGCTTTACAGAATTGATTATAAAACCAATCAGCAGGACAAGAGAGGCAGTGAGAGTCTGGTGCAGGGCAGGCTTCGTTACAGTGCAGCGTGGCCCTATTCTGCAGCAAATGCTTCTCTTTGTCTTGATTTACTATTTTTTTTATTTTTTTCATGTTTATTTATTTTTGAGAGAGAGAGACAGAGCATGAGCAGGGGAGAAGCAGAGAGAGGGAGACACAGAATCCCAAGCCGGCCCCAGGCTCCAAGCTGTTAGCACAGAGCCCGACATGGGGCTCGAACTCACGAACTGTGAGATCATGACCTGAGCTGAAGTCGGACACTCAACCAAATGAGCCACCCAGGCGCCCCTTGATTTACTATTTTTGACAGTCAGCACTTAACTTGGGAAAAAATAACATAGAAAATAACACCCAGTGTGTATGGCTTCTCTGCTTGCAAGAGGCCAGCCTCCTCTAGGCAGGGCCAAGCGTATGAAAGGCCAATTTAATTTGGGTACTTTCAAAGACTGGTTTGAAGCACACACACACACACACACACACACACAAAATCCTGCTTTTATGTGTTTGTTTTCTACTAATAAGGAGATGGTCAGTAGCTTAAAGTCCAAGTTTTCTTCTGTTTCTGTGTTTGATTGATAGGTTAAATATGTGTAATTAATTTTGTTGTTTCAGCCTCACAATGACATAATCCTGGTAAAGTTTTTTCTTTTATGGTGTTTTCATTAATTTGCTCCAATTAACTTTATTTATCCAGCTTGGTGATATCTGAGTTTTCATCATACACTTCAGTGGTAAAGCCTTTTGAACATGCCCCTCACCCCATATATCAATATTTATTCTTAAATTATAAGTATGTACTATCTTTAGCTAATATCTCAGGACACAACTGGTCCTTAGGGTGAGGCTTATCATTAATTACAATACATACAAAATATTTTGATTATTTTGTTTGTTTTTGTAGACTTTTTGACCAATCTAATTAGGTAATCATGATTTCAACCTTATAATGTGGCTGACAAACTCAGACTAAGAGATGGAGTTCTATCATCCCATTTTCTTGTTGTTTTTCTGTGCTCATATCATTCGTAATATCTTCATTTTGTAGTTTGTGAGAAACTTGTTAAGCTTTCTGTTCATTGGTGAATGTTTGGTTAAGACAAGATATTACTATCCACAAATCCACTAACCAAGGACAGCTAAGCTGCAGAAGGAATGTTTACTTTTGATCCGTGAAACACCGCACTCCCCTCAAGGTAGTTCATGGACCACATGGAACATATTTCAACCTGACAAACAATCAGGGAAAGGGATTCAGGGACAATCAGGCATTAAATATTTGTAAACTATTTTTTAAGCATTTCTAATGTTCTCTTGTGTTTCAATAGATTGTCCTGTAAATCCTTGAAGGTGTATGCAACCCCATTTAAGATATTATCTGACTCCTGTAGACTTTGTGGATCTAAGGAGACACAGAACACATTGCAGAGGCTTAAGGACCTCATCTTGGACAGGGGAATCTCTGGGACTAGCAGGGGTTGGGCCTTGAAGTGACCAAATTCTTGATGTAAAGGTGGCTTCAGAAATTTGCAGTATGACAAAGTGTCAAAGGCAAGCTTCACCTGCATCACAACTTTGATGGTATTCTATCCCTTATCTTATGAATTAAGTATTCTTTCTTCTGCCTGATGCTTTGACCTTTGACTTGGTTTTGAATTTGATGGATTTTGTAGTACTGTGTGTCCTACACATAGGCAGCATCCATGTAGGTTGAAAAATAACATTTAATGTCACTTTATATTCCTTGGTTGTCTTTAAATTTAGCAATAAAGAACTTAATGGTGTTTTTCTCTCTTTAAAATCCTATGCCTTTTTGGGGTGCCTGGGTGGCTCAGTTGGTTACAGTCCAACTCTTGATTCTGGCCCTGGTCATGATCTCACAGTAGTGAGATCAAGCCCTGAGTCAGGCTCTGTGCTGAGCATGGAGCCTCCTTGAGATTGTCTCTTTCTCTTCCCCCCCTTTGCCCCCACCCCTTCCGTGCATGCACTCTCTCTCTCAAAATAAATAAATAAACTAAAAAAAAGGAAGGGGTAAAAAGACGAAATAAATGAAAGATCATGAGACCCACATGTTTAATGGGAGTGAGACTATTTTTTCTTACCATACTGAACATGTGGGAATAGTCTTTAATTGCACAAACTGTGTCTATGTTGAAATAACATATGTAATCACTTTACCTATTTACATTATATTTTTTGTAGGAATTTGAATGTTCAACCCCTGTTTTAATAAAATAGTGAATGAAAAAAAAGTAAAAATATCTAAATTATTTCTCACTGCTCTTAAGCTTTCCCATAACTTTCTGAGCTTTAAGAAAGCTTGGATAGAAATGCAGGCTACAGTTTGAAGTTCAGTCAGAATCTCTTTTTGTAGAACTCATACCAAGGCAAATTTTCTGTAGCATCTGAACAAATACTTACTGAGAGAATGACCTTAGCAGTCACTAGAGTTTCAGGGCAGAGAATGTTTCTTCATGTCTGTTGTGCTTAAATATGTCATGGTAGATGTATGAGCCTTTAGAATCACAGTCTTGCCTTATTTTCTGATCAGTGAATTAGATGGTGAGCTGTTTGAAGCCCTCTGGAATATATCATTTATTAGAGCCTGGGACTCTAGATTTTGTGAGCTATAGAGAAAGAAAAAAATAATAAAAAGAAGATATAGCTGTAATTTGGGATAAATATATGTACCACTTTTCACTCTATTTTCCTAAAGGCAATTAAATGATTTGAAACTAGCTAAAATAAGTGTCTGATTTAGAGATGCAGTCTTAAAGTGCAGAGCATGGCCTCAAATACATATTAATGATTACAACAATTAAACCAGAACTGCAACCACCCTGTTGTGATTCAGAGATTCTACTTCTTTTACTTCTGCTGCCTGACTTGCTCTTTTTCCCTTTTCATTGTATTTATCAAGTGTCTTCTTGTATTTGGGCATTTAGGTGACTGTGTGTATATCTGGAAACCCTTATTAATGGTTTCTTTTTCTTTGGTGCCTTCACTGGTTATTTGTTTCCCAGACCAGGTAGGCCTACTTCCAATAGGTCAGAGGGTGAAACATTAAGTTGCATCTAAACTCAGTAAACAAGTGCTGAGATAGGTTGATCATGTTTGCTGTGGGTCAAGGAGTGGCCACTTGTGTACTACACATTTGCCATTTCTGCTACAGATAGAGGTGGCACACTTTGAGCAGCATCTGATACTTAATAGTGTTATGTTTAGCTAGGATACTACTGGTGCACAACATGTGTGTATTTAAGGAAATTAACTGTCAGCATTTAAACATCACAAAATTTTACATTAAAAAAAATCTAGGTCACCTGGATGGCTTAGTTGGCTAAGTGTCTGATTCTTAGTTTGGCTCAGGTCATGATCTCATAGTTCATGAGTTTGAGTCTTGCATTGGGCTCTGCAGAGACTGCTTGAGATTCTCTCTCTTTTTCTCTCTCTCCTTCTCTCTGCCCCTCCTCTACTTGTTCTCTCTCAACATAAAAAAAAAATTAGATTCCGGAAGAAATTTTAGAAGATCTAGAGAGTTTGAGTCCACATGGTCTAGTGGCAAAAATTGTCAAGGTTAAGGAACAGCTGTGCCTTCCCAGTTTACCTCAGTGCTCTCTGCTTCATATGATTTTCTCACATCTGTATCTGCTGATTCTCTGTGAGCATCTGAGCTTGTGAATACAGATCCATACTAATGCAAAAATTATTTCTCATGTGTTTACCCTCCTCCCAGAAAAGGCAGTGTGGCCCAGCTAAGATGACACTGATCTTGGAAACAAAATATTTAATTTCACATTTAAGTTTGGTGTGACTTTCGGAAATTCACCGAAACTCTCAATTCCTCAGACATTTTAGTTGTAAAATGAAAAGAGTCATCCTGTAGACAGTTTTTGGAAATCAAATGAGAAGATGCATTACAATGCATTACAATTGCACTATAGTACAATGCACTATACTATACAATATATAGGGTCACAGATCAGTAATGATAACATAAAAAGCCACAACAATAAAAATAGTGAAGAAGGCCTAAATTGTTTTCATAATTGCCTGCAATAAGAAGGGCTTTTTTTTTAATTTGGCCCCAAGAATAGAAGGAAGATAGAAAATGAGCAGAAGGTATAAAAGTTTTTAAAGGAACTTGTATTTTTTTGAAACAGGAACACAGTGGAGGGTTTGTACTTTTGCCATTAATAAGCCTAAGGAGCCAATAAGCAGAGGCAGCTGAGGTAGGAGACCCTCCCTGGGCCTGATGTGAACTTTTGTCATTGCAATGTATTCACAGCATTCTGGCTGGCTGGTAGGCAGTCTGTCAATCCAACAAGCCTTGGTTATTGGGCAGTTTATTATTAAGGCAAATAAGGAGAGTACATATAGTTTCAGGACATGTATGAAATTACATAGACCCTAAAAGAAATTTGACTCTGGTTGAGTGTGAATGTTAGCATTCAAAGAAATGGATGGCATTGATATTGGTTTCATTTGCTCTATTAAAAACAAATGATTTGAAATTGTTTTTGTAAGAAAAAAATGATTGAATATGGACAATTTCATGTTTTCAACTTAGCACTTTAGGCTGCTATAAAAGAATACCATAGAGTGGGTATCTTTTAAAGAATAGAAGTTTATTTTTTTACATTTTAGAGCCTGGCAGATTTGGTGTCTGGTGAGAGCCCACTTCCTATTTCAAAGCAGCCATCTTATTGCTGTGTCTCCATATGGTGGAAGGTGTCAGGGATCTCTCTGGGGTCTCTTTTATAAGAGTACTAGTCCCGGGGCGCCTGGGTTTGTGTCGGTTAAGCATCCGACTTCGGCTCAGGTCATGATCTCGCAGTTAGTGAGTTCGAGCCCCGCATCGGGCTCTGTGCTGAGAGCTCAGAGCCTAGAGCCTGCTTTCAATTCTGTGTGTCTCTCTCTCTGCTCCGCCCCCGCTCATGCTCGCGCACGCTCTCTCTCTCTCTCTCAGAAATAAAGAAACATTAAAGGAAATTTAAAAAAAAAGTACTAGTCCCATTCATGAAAGCTCTACCCTCATGACCTAATCACCTCCCAAAGATCCTATCTCCTAATCCCATCTCATTGGGAATTAGGGTTCTAACATATGAATTTGGGGGGGAAGAGTGACCTAGGAAGAAATAAGTCTGAATTAGATCTGGTCTCTGCCCTCTAGATGCTCTCAGAGACAATCCTGCTCAAGGCCAGCCATGAGAAGGCCCACAACCAAGCAGTGGCAGAGAAGTTAATCTTGTCTGGGATAAACTGGGAAAGTCTGTTGGAGGAAGTAAACTATGAACTGGGACTTAAAAGCAGATCAGGAGTGTGGGATAGAGCTAAGTGATGGTGATGGAGAACATGTTTCTCCTTTAAATCTTATTATTAAATGCTAAATACATTCATTTCTGGTGTTTGGCTTGGGAATGCCTAAGTCCACAGGGCCTGGGAACATGTGAAAGAAAATAGAAACAGTTTCAGTCAACTATCCTAGATGTTAAGTCTGTGTGGGAGAACATCTTTATGTTTATCAACATATGGATATTAATATTAAAGTAAAAATTGTGGTGGACTATAGTGACCAGGAAGGGGATACAGACTGACTGAGAAATAAATCATATTCTTCTATCAATTAAAGAGAGAAATATATAGAAAACTGTCTCTATATAGTTATACTATAGTATAGTATAGTATAAACTATACACAGTATAAACTATACTAGAGTATAGTATAACAAATTTACATTTCCATTTGCTTCCCTTTCCCCCCAACATTTAACCTTTAGGATCTGGCAGCATAAAAGGGAACTTAGCTTTGTTTTTGTCTTACAGTTTGAGATGTAGCTATGACTTAACTTTTTCATTTTGATTATAAGTAAAAATGACTCATGTTCATTTCCATTTTAGCAGCCAGGAATCACTTTGATAGTATCTTCATTTTTTGTATCATTTTCCACCAGGGGTTGTTACCAGAACTCTAGCAAGAATGGTAATTTGTTAGAGCATGAGAAAATGTCTATAAATCCTTAAGGAATTGTCATATTAGAAAGAATTTAACTGCGTGATATAGGCAAAAAGTTGTAGAATCAATGCTAAGAATAAATAAGAAATAATGGGTGGTCTAAATTAATATTGACATTGCACAATGCCAGCTATCTCTACCTAATTATACCTGGCCTAACCCTGGAGGGATGCCAAAGGTCACTTATATTGTGTCAAGAGAAGAATTTGAAGAGCATCAATTTTGAATATATTATATATTAGTTTCTTTTGTGTATGTAGGTAGGAAAAGATGTCCCCAAGCTATGATTCGTATTTTCACTTCAGATTTCTTAAAGATGTGGAGATTTTCTTTGAAAACAGTTGGGGATTTCAGACAAAGCAAGGCTATCATTGATAATGTACTTAGTATCAGTCAAAATAAATCTGTGGTGGGATACCTAGGCAGACTGACTTTTTTTTGAAAAAAAAATCCAGTTGTAAAGAATGATGGTGCAGAGAACCTGAGGAAGGATTCCCCTGATAATTTTAGAAAGGAATGTGTAATTCTAGTCATTCATTAAGACCCTCTGAGATGAAAGCCCCACCTACCTGCCTGGGAGGATGTTGATTAGGAATCTCTAGACCCTTTAGGGCTGGCTGTGTCACACACCAGTATGAACTGCACAAATTGAGCATGGCTTTGATATGGTTGTGTGCCAATTTTTCTGCTTTCATATGTTTAATTGAGGAGTAACCTGACAGAAAGGAAAAGATTTAGCTTGGCCATTGGGAAGTTAAAAAGTATTTTTATTTCTCTGATGCCCCTCAATCCTGATCTCCTTTGTTATCTGTTCAATTGTAAAACAGACCATTTCATCTACTGGGAGTGGGAAAGAAACCTGTCTGTCAGGTAGCGAATTGGATTTCAAATTAGGTGGTCGTCATATGAATGATCAGACTGCACAAACAGACTTTTCATTCAAAACAATGAACTTTACATTGAATTTATGAGATGAGAATGAGGCAATGCATCCCCAGACCTTGGCATTGCTGCTTGATAGAATACTCATTTCCTATTTGTGCTTCATTTTTTTCTGCTGCAGTTTGTTCATCATCTGCCTATTTTTATAGGCTGGGGCTCCTTGAAACATTTAACAAAGGGTTGTGCTGTCTCTGGAAACTTTTCCTGGGGCACTTCAATGGGGTCATAGAAACCCCATTCTTCCCTTTGGATGTGTGGGGAAATGGACATTAAGCATCTGGCCACAATGAAGTCTTATGAGAAAAGCAAACAGTAATATGGATGAAAATTAAAATTTCTAGAAGCACAAATCATCTAGATCCTTCTTCCTGTGGTTTTGTTTTCTTTGGGTAAGTAGCCAGTATTAGAATTATTGGATCATACTGTAATTCTATTATTATATTTTTTTTTTCAACGTTTTTTTGTTTTTTTTTTTTTTTTTTATTTTTGGGACAGAGAGAGACAGAGCATGAACGGGGGAGGGGCAGAGAGAGAGGGAGACACAGAATCGGAAACAGGCTCCAGGCTCCGAGCCATCAGCCCAGAGCCTGACGCGGGGCTCGAACTCACGGACCGCGAGATCGTGACCTGGCTGAAGTCGGACGCTTAACCGACTGCGCCACCCAGGCGCCCCTCTATTATTATATTTTTGAAAAAACTTCATTTTATTTTCCACAGTGGCTGCACCAATTTGCATTCCCACCAACAGTGCATGAGGGTTCTTTTTTCTCCACATCCTTGACAACACTTGTTTCTTGTGCTTTTGAGTTTAGCCCTTCTGACAGTTGTGACAATATTTTTTTCTTCTTCTTCTGGTGTGTGTATGTATGGAAAAGGAGGGGGAGAAACCACAGGTATTTTTTGAAGAAGCAGAGGGGAACTGTCCATCCTAGTCTGTGAGAACTTTCAGATCTACTTGGGAACACATAACACCCCTTTCTGGTTCCATGTTTATACCAGAAGTGTTGAATCAGAGTGGTTATCCCTGGGATCCATTCCTGTCTTATTTCCTAGAAACTGAAATTAATGTTTAAGGGACAGTGCTGGAGAGTCTCAGAAGTTACCGGTGGCCAAGTCAAGGAAATGAGAGCTAGCTGATGACAGACTCAGAAAGGATTTTAGGTAGAAGAGTCAGGTACTTTGCCCCACGACCTGAGTTCAAGCATCATGCTGTCCACTCCTAATCCATAACCTTAAGCCCAGCATGAGTCCAGCCACATAGTATGATTTAATTAAGGAAAAATAAAATTAAGGAACTCATTGAAGAGATACTTTCTTGCAAGTCCTAACCAGTGTTGTGGCAATAATGATAGTATTATTACTATTTGGCATTACTGAGAAACTACTCTGGGCCAGGCCCTGAGCTAAGTACTTTACATGCATTATCTGGTTTAATATTTAAATATGTACCATCTATAAAATTAGTGGAAGCCATTTTTTTCTCTCCATGATTAAATAGAGGCTTAAAATGTTTGAGTCAATAGCCTGGGTCACATAACTGATACATAAAGAACCAGAAGGAACCAGGACACAGAGATCGTGCATGCTTCTAGTCATCATGCTCTACTTGCCATGTCTAGAACTTCCTACTGGGGTTGCCCACACACAGTGATTTCCACTTCTCTGTGATGCAAACTGCTTGAGGGCATGTTCACTGCTGTGCTCCAAGAATCTGGTGCAGTGCCTGGGGCAAAACATGTTTTCACTAATGCCCATTGACTGGATGTTGGAGGAATGCAGACCTCTGTTGCACGACAGGAGGATCCCATTGGCCATAGTTGTCCTGGAAGATCCTGCCCCTCTGCATTAGTTCCAGAATAGATCTCTCCCTATAACAGACACTGTTAGTGTCCCTCCCAGAATCCTTTTATTTGGCCAGCTCACCCATTTCCTATCTTCTGTGTATGTTGGTGAGTAATGGCTCACACCTGCACCCTTTTCAGGAGGCCTATTTTCAGCTGATAGAAGCTGTCCTGTTTACTGAGGTCTAAAAGTTAGGTCTTGGCCACTCCTACCATCCTGCACAGAGACAGACCTAGCAAACATCTGTGGTGCAATTCACACTCTGTAGTACCCACACAGAATCAAGTTAAAGATAGACTTCTCCTGAAAACAAATCATTGCTTTTCTTCTTCTTTTATCATTTCCTAACATCCTCTCCTGAGCACATTCCTCAGTAAATGACTTATACAAGATTCCCCATCTTAGTCTATGCTTTTAGAAAATGTGACCTAGGATATTAATTTAAAACCTGAAGAGAAGATACTCTGTATTGCCTAACATTCCTACTATATCCATGAAATACTCTAGCATCTTTCTGGACTTTTTCCTGTGATCAATTGGGGTGGTTTTGTTGTATGTAATAAAAATAAACTCAACATATACAAACCCTAATCTCTCTGTTTTCACCAGTCAGTAAAGAGACCTAAAACTCAGAAACTGAATCAAGTTCCAATGATACTGCAATATGTTGAAGATGTGCATTTCTTAGTCTAGGATAGTGGTCTATATCTGATAATAATCCTGACAACAAGCTCAAAAATGTGTCCTTGCTACAGGCTGGAATGTGGTCAGTCATATTAAAGAAGCTTAATTATGTGAAAGCACCACTCAAAAAAGCTCTTGTAAAATTCCTGTGGAAGAAAGATGCTGCTGCCATCAGCTTTTGTTCTCACTGACAAGTTTCATTAGCATACTTGGATCCTGTCCAAATTCATCAAGATCTTAAAGGATTTTGAGGTAGTTAATGGGATCTTTGTGCTAATAAATGCAGAGTGTCCAGAATAAGAGAGGAGAGAATGCCACTTTTCCTGGTACTACTCAGATGCTAGATGAAGTGGTACAATCAGGGAAGCATTAATTGAATAGGCAATTGACAGTCTGGATGAGGAGAAACCAGAATGAAAAGGGCCTAGATAACATGCCATCTGAAGGACTGAGAATGCTGGACTCCTTTTTAAAAAAGAGAGATATCATTGGGACCTACCGAGGGAAGTCTTCATGTTTGGAAAGATTGCCGTTTGGCTGCAGAGGAATAATTAAGAGTGGGTGGAAGCTACACAGAAATTTTTGCATCTCAGCATAAGACTGTTTCTTTTTAAAAATTTTTTAATGTTTATTTTATTTTTGAGAGAGAGGGAGAGAGAGAGAGAGAGAGAGACGGATCATGAGTTGGGGAGGGACAGAGAGAGAGCGAGACACAGAATGCAAAGCTGAGCTGTCAGGACAGAGCCCAATGTGGGGCTCAAACCCACGAACCGTGAGATCATGACCAGAACTGAAGTTAGACACTCAATCAACTGAGCCATCCAAGTGCCCCATAAGGAACTGTTTCTAAATTTTTTTATGTTTTATTTATTTTTGAGACAGAGAGACAGAGCATGAGTTAGGGAAGGGCAGAGAGAGAGAGACAGACAGACAGAATCTGAAGCAGGCTCCAGGCCCTGAGCTGTCAGCACAGAGCCTGATGTGGGGTTCGAACTCACAAACTGTGAGATCATGACCTGAGCCAAAGTCGGACGCTTGACCAACTGAGCCACCCAAGCACCCCAGGAAGTGTTTGTAACAGACAAAGTCATTCTAGTACTAAAATTCTCATCACCAAGTTGTTCAAGCTGAGGCTTAAGGGTCATTTTTCCATGCAATAGAACAGACCAGTATGTGTTTTGCAGAAGTCTATATTAGGTAACCTCTGGGTTCCCTTCAAATATGAGAACCTCAGTTTCTATGAATTAGGTTTAAACAGAGAGATGTACATAGTGGATATGATCTGGAAAGTTACATAGTTTTTGTTGGAGGACTCTTAGGGAAAAAAGTGGAGATAAAACTAAGACAAGACTCTACACATTATATTTGTTAAGATTTCTAGGCTCCAGTTCTCCAGGTTGGGAAGTGAAATTGTCATTGTTGGGTCGGTTGGACATGTATCCTCACCCATGAGGCAGCCTTTCTATTTTAGAGTTCAGAGGGTTCAAAGAAACACAATTTGGGAAGCACCATCAGTGTAAAATCTGAGGGTCCTGACTCTGCTGCTCATTATCCTTCTGACCTTGGGAAAATTATTTAAGACTGTTTCCTGTGAAAATGACAATTTCTACCATATATAAAGAGACAAAAGAGGAGATGCGGAGATGCCCAGGGATGATTCCAAATTTCCAGGCTCCACAGTATCAGGACTACAGCCCAATTTCTGTTAGAAATGCCACATTTTCTGGGAGTTGCAGAGTTTCTTTGGAGACATGCTGAGCCTGTTGGAGAGATGAAAATGTTGGGTAAGTGGTACTGGAGCATGGGTAAAAATGGAAATCAGGGCTGGGTCCAGGAAGAAGTAATTACTGAGTCCATGTGAGTGGATGATACCTGAGGAAAAAGGTATGCAGAGAAAGAGCAGATGCTCCGTACAGAACTTGGAGAGGGAGGGAAAGATAATAGAAAAGATTTATAGGGTGGTTGCTGGAAGCCAAGCTATCCCAGCCTGAGTGGCAGGGCCCGGGCTGTGGACAGACTGGTGACTGCAGGGTGGCCCACCAACAGTGAAGCTTCTTGTACTCCCGCTTTTAGGTAATTTGGCCTTATTAAAGTACCTGGGGTATTGTCTGTTGGGAAATTACCCTCGGCAGACCCCCTGGGAAAAGAACCATTAGGGAAAGAAAATAAGGTTCCCCAAGAAACTGTGCGGCCTTACGTTTAGCCCTTGCCATCGTCTATGGAGACTCCTCTACTTACAGGAAGGATAGCCTCATACCTTGCCAGCAAAGAGGGCCTGTAAAGGAGAGACATATGGATTTGAAAGCCTCACTCCAGCAACTAAGGAGTATATCTCTGGGTACAGGTGACTTCAACCCCTAGGCTCAACTGGCCCCCCGGAGGCATTCCAGATGATGACTGAACCTAGTCAGTTAAGGTACAGAATGGTTCATTGGTTCCTAGGTGCATTGTCTCTCTGAGAATGTATGAGGCATGGGTTTCTAAGGCTTTTTCAGCCCCTTCCTGGCACCTCGGACCGAGGCAAACACATTGTTCTTCTAGCCTCATGTGGTTAGGAGGTCATGTCCCTGTAACTGTTCCACTTGAGGTGTTGAGAAATGGAAGGCCTTTCAGGAGAACAGCAAAGCAAATGCTTTGTAGATTATAGATACATGCAGATGCATAATGGAATAATGTAAGAAATTAATCTATAATCAAAGGGTATGCGGGAAAGCTAGGGGAAAATCACCTTGTTATTTCTTAAAGGTTGTTTATACATAGGAACGTTTTCAAAATTAGGTAATGTTAGAAAAACATAGATGACGTATGTTACAAGGAAATCACTAGCATATATAATGCCACGTTTACTACAATAAATCGGCCAGTTCAACACACTGCTGTTGTCTGTGTCCATTTTTATTTTTTTTATTTTAGTTTTGTTTTATTTTCATTTTTTCGCCGACGCCGTTCATCCTTCAGGAACCCCTGGACCTGCTGGAGCTGGACTCCGGCAAATGGCCAGACCATATATAAAAATAGAATTCTGACCTTCTCCCTGCAGCAACTTGTCCAGGAAACCAACCCCCTTATCTATTAAAAATAGCATGGAAAGCTAGTCTGCTATAAGTTAGACTTTTAGGAAGTCAGATTTCTATCACTATTAATAATCCAGGAAGCTAAAATGGCCAAGATTTTATTAATAACTGACACCTTCCCTAATTTTTGTTCTCGCAACTTAGGACCAAACACATAAAACCAAATATGCACCCCTAATCAATTTCATTGGATGCTCTCCTTCTAGTTAGCCTTCCTACAGCTTCACCATGTCAGCAGCCTCCAGGCAGGGCATAACTGAGGACTTCCTTTTTCCCTACTGCAAAGCTTTCCAACTCCTCTGCCTTTGAGTCTCTGCCAAAACACAAGTGATGGTGGCTGACTCTCTTGCAAGCTCTGAACAAATAGCCTTTGTTTGTTTTCATCTGGTTGGTCTTTGCTTATTTCTCACTTTATGTTCAGAGAGGAATAAGACCTTCTTCCATGGGCTCCAATTATAAATCTTCTAGAAAGCATTCTCATTGACCTGCCTTGTGCCATAGCTTCATCCCTAGAGCAAACACTATTGCAGCTGTGGGCTTACAATATTTAATGTCACTTAGGAAATGTCCCTACCTCCATCCATAGAAATGACAGGTCTTATTCTGATTATATGCCTAGACCTAAGAAAGGAATAGTTCTAAAAGAAGGAGGGTTTTGTGTCCTCATAAATGAGGACAGATGGTGCTGGGGAGACAAAAGAGTTAATGTCTTCTAGAGAGAATTAAGGTGTGTAGCTATTCAGGGAGAGCCATTCCAGAAAATGGATTAGGGGAAGGATGGAATGAAGAGATTAGGGTTTGAAAAGGCATTGTTTTAGACATCCTGTACCTGAAAAGGTAACAAGGTCAAGAGGAGGAATGACAGTCAAAGGTGACAAAATCACCTTGAGGGATGGAAACAGATAATGAGCTGTGAAAAGAAGGAAACTCTAAATCAAAGAAATAGCTTGGTATTTTCAGCCAAGCCATTTTTCTTAACCTTCATGCCCTTTTCAACTCTCCTATTCTTAGTCCTGATCTCTTTTTCTATAAAAGGGACAAACCAATTGACAGAGGCTGAGCCTTGAAAAGGGCATGTGATGCAGGCTTCTTAGACATTCACTTTTTGTGCTTTCCCCTCCCCATGCCCCTGCATACTGCATCTTGACTTGTGCCAAAGAATCCCCTCCCACCCTGCTGCCTTTCCCCAGGAGAAGGTCTTTGTGTTTAGAGACTTCTGACTTCCCTGATGAGATGAAACTGACTCTTCTGGGTGATGACCCACATTCGGCTTTATTCACAGTAGAGCTTGTGTGGTTTCAGGGGAGGAGAAAGAGAAAAATAAAACAAGAACAGAAGATGCTTTTCTTCTTTTCTTCTTTTCTCAGGAATGTTATAGGAGTATGGCAGAGCCAGAGGATCCTGCTTTCTTTAGGAAAGCTGTTACACATGAAAGAGCACGTTTCTCTTTGGTGATCTTTATCAGTGTTACTTCCTAGGAGGTGAAAGTTGGTGACATCCTGGGGACCCAAGGTCTAATTAGTCCATTAGACCTAATTCTGTCTCATTTCTAGTGTCTGGAAGTCAGGAAGATTTTTAAAAGCAAATTCAGGTTTCTGATGGCAAGTACGTGACATTTTCAGAAATGACAGAGATAGAGGAAAAACTGAAGAAAAAAGATAAGCAAAGTCAGTTCTCTAGAGTTCCAAAACTGTGGCTAAATCTCCCTGGAAGTTATCCATGTGAAAACCATCACTCTGAACAAGAGTAATGGTGATACAGGGGCTTCTGCCTGTCCTGTGTCCTCAATTGATAAGCAGGAAGAAATTTCAGGAGCATCTCCCCTGACTTGCCTGCCTGACCCTGACAGGTGGTCTATGGCCTGGCTGATCTTTCTCTGGCCAATTATTGATTGGTGTATCAGGTATCAGAGCTGATAATAAGAATAGTCCAAGCTAAACTGGGATGGACAAATGTGGTGGCCATGTAAAGAGTTTTAGTATTAATATTGCAGTATTTTAAAATAAAAATTTTTGAAAATTCAAGATCGGGAAACAGATAAATGTGGAAATCTGTTTCCAAATAAGTTTGGGTTTTGTTAACTTTATGTAATCCAGTTATGAATCCGATGGTTTGTTTGTTTGTTTGTTTGTTTGTTTGTTTCTGGCACTTGCCTTGGTTCCTATCTTTCTAAATATCACTATAGATTTAAACATTTCTAAAGAAGGAAGGTCTGAGCTTGAGAGGCTCCTCCCACTGCCCTGAGTGTCTGATTTCCTGGGAAGAGGAATGGAAATGTACCTGCATGCCTGTTTATTACCTTTTTGTGGCTCTGCAAGGGTAGGTTCTACTATCTGACTCACCAGGATGGCTGCCTGTGCAAAAGTTGGCAGTCCTAACAAAAGCTAAGCTGTATAGTCTCTCATCAGCTCCACCTTCAACCTTGCCACTTACAGTGACAAATACCCTGGTGACCAGCCACATCCCAGGACCTGTCCATTTGAGTTCTGTTCCCACCTTCTCACCAATGTTTGCTGTGCTCCCTGTTGGTGGCCTCTATGAAAACATTACCTCCCCGTCCTGCACATTTTCCTTTGAGGTAACAGTTTCCATTGAAGGAGTAGAAGTAGCCTCTTACTTCCCAAAGCGCAGCTGCCTATGCCTCAAACCTCACAAAATCCATCATGAAAACAATTCTCTGCAATTCCCTGCAGAGCCTCTCCTTACAGATGTTGTCCCTGTAGGCAGTATTATTCTCTTCCTCTCTCTGCCTCTACCCACACTACTCCCAGGGATCTGAATGTGAAATATCTTGATTCAGTCTTCTTCATTTTATGATATCAACTCATGCAAGTAGATACCTGGAGGAACCACCAGCCGACCAATTTATCGGACACAATCATGGTCTACAACTGATTTCAGGCTCTGTTGAGATTCTTTAAAAAAACAAAAACAAAAAAACCCCCACAAAACAACAACAACAACAACAACAACAACAAACAGAGCAAGACAGGCAAGGCATCTATAATACGTCTTGATGCCACCTCATGCACAAAGCATTCCCTTATTTACCCAGCCAGATGTTTCTTTCTATTATCTGAACCCTTAGAACCCTGTGTTTGGAACTTTCTTTACGTAGATATGGTACATTACTTTAACTCATAGTTTGTTCTATATGTATGCTTGATAAACTATATGCTGTGTGGTTGGAACTTATATAGAACACATTAAAGTGCCTGGCACACAATATTTCTGGGTGTGTATGTCTATACATCCATACACACACAAATGTGTATATACACACATGCACACACAAACACATATGTTTGTCTTCTATAATTTCATAGAGCCCACTGCCATCTTTGGCATTCAGTAGATAATGGTTCCTGTTGAAAGACTTTAATGATTTTTGTGTGTGTGTGGGTTGGTATCACATCATTGACCCCAAGGGAAAGTGGAGACTGTGCTATTTCTATGTCATATGTTGTACCTGCAGAAACTTTCCATTCTGAAGAAGACTGTAGAAGCTCAGAGTGAAAAGTTTAAGCAGCTCCATTCTATGCATAATGAGTTTCTTCTCAAGGTTGAGGTAAGCGCTCATTCTCCAGGGAAGGACAGCAATTTGTCAGTTGCTCTGTAGATAGCTTGCAAATTGGCCCTCATTTCTACATAGCTTCTGCCATGTCCTGCTGGAAAGCTTCAGCTTCTGCTTACCTGAGCTTTCCAGCAGGTGCCCATAAGCCAAATAACCCTTTAAAGAAAGAAATGGAAGTTTGAAACTCAGTGATACAATCTGCTTCTTGGGGAAAAAAAAAAAAAGAAGTGGAGTCAGAGCCAAGAGAACTGGATAATTATTTTCCAACAACAGTAGTTTTTAATAACAAAAATAAGTGGATACCCATGGGTGCTGGGCAGATAATAACACATCATTTCCAATCTGGTCATGTACACTTTCTTGGCTGCTCCCTGGGAGAAATCTGATTTGTTTATTCTGAGTAAAAATCAGATGATTGCTTTTGCCATCACTGGGTTTAGGCCATCTTCATCCATGCAGGCCTGTTTTGGTTACCTGCAGCCAGATGTCAGCCCCAATTTGGGCATTGCAGTCACCCTGTTCTTTTTCTTTTTCTTTGTTAAATCTTTTTAATGTTTATTTTTTGAGACAGAGAGAGACAGCATGAGTGGCGGAGGGGCAGAGAGAGGGAGACACAGAATCCGAAGCAGGCTTCAGGCTCCAAGCTGTCAGCACAAAGCCAGATGTGGGACTCGAATTCACAAACTGTGAGATCATAACCTAGGCCAAAGTTGGATGCTTAACTGACTGAGCCATCTAGGTGCCACAGAAGCCACCTTGTTCTTACGTCTGTTATTATTTAACAGCTTCTATGTACTGATTTGTAGCATCAATCACAATACTTTTGAGGCAGAATTCTTCCCCGATTGAGTATTCTGAAGCAGCATACTTGAAAGCTACTATTTGCTGGAAAAACTCATTTCCACCCAGATCAATTTGTGTTAGGTAACTTTTCATTTCTCAGAACTTTGCTTTAATTGAAATTAACGTCAAACATATTTTTAGTTAGTACTTTGAATTCTGTTGTACTTTCCTTAATTAATAATTTCATTTAGGCTGTGAAAAACCTGGGAGATTTTATTGAAAAACTCTCAATTCCTACTGGAATTTTAGAATAACTATATCATGTAATGGAGAAAGTGTCATTTACTACTATTCTTCCTGAGAAGGTGACTAGATGTGTTTAGGAGGTATACATTGATGAACTCCTAAGAGTAGATAGGAGATGGGACCCTAAAGGCCTGGATGTGGGAAGAAATGTTTTATATGACTAAAGGGGATGAATGTGTTATTCTGAAGATGGAACAGGGACAGAAAAAGAGATAAGGAAAGAGAGGCAGAGAGAATGTGGAAGGGATATGTGTGTTGTGAACTTTCCTCATAAATCTTGGTAAAGTCTACTGAAAACATGAAATACTGGGAGTGATAATGTTTCTTGTGAAACCCAGAGGAAAGCTTGTATTTTGAAACGAATGTATATGTGGCAATTTCAGAGACAGGACGCTTGGGTCAGGAGGCAGAAACATCTGGGAACAAGAGCAGCAGCATCTCACATAACTCTAAGCCATGGAATCAAGTTTGGGGATAAAGTTACCCAGGGCCACTCATCTGCATTATAGCTATAAAGTTCTTTTATTTTTAATATGAAATTTATAGTCAAATTTGTTTCCATACAACAGCTAGTGCTCATCCCAACAGGTGCCCTACTCAATACCCATCACCCACCCTCCCCTCCCTCCCACCCCCCATTAACCCTCAGTTTGTTCTCAGTTTTTAAGAGTCTCTTATCTTTTGGCTCCCTCCTTCTCTAACCTTTTTCCCCCCTTCCCCTCCCACTTGGTCTTCTGTTAAGTTTCTCAGGATCCACATAAGAGTCAAAACATATGGCATCTGTCTTTCTCTATACGACTTATTTCACTTAACATAACACTCTCCAGTTCCATCCATGTTGCTACAAAAGGCCATATTTCATTCTTTCTCATTTCTAACTAGTATTCCATTGTGTATATAAGCCACAATTTCTTTATCCATTCATCAGTTGATGGACATTTAGGCTCTTTCCATAATTTGGCTATTGTTGAAAGTGCTACTATAAACGTTGGGGTACAAGGGCCCCTATGCATCAGCACTCCTGTACCACTTGGGTACATTCCTAGCAGTGCTATTTCTGGGTCATAGGGTATATCTATTCTTAATTTTTTGAGGAACCTCCACACTGTTTTCCAGAGCGGCTGCACCAGTTTGCATTCCCAGCAAAAGTACAAGAGGGTTCCTGTTTCCCCACATCCTCTCCGGCATCTATAGTCTCCTGATTTGTTCATTTTGGACACTCTGACTGGCGTGAGGTGTGGTTTTGATTTGTATTTCCCTGATGAGGAGTGACGTTGAGCATTTTTTCATGTGCTTGTTGGCCATCTGGATGTCTTCTTTAGAGAAGTCTCTATTCATGTTTTCTGCCCATTTCTTCACTGGGTTATTTGTTTTTTGGGTGTGGAGTTTGGTAAGCTCTTTACAGATTTTGGATACTAGTCTTTTGTCTGATATGTCATTAGCAAATATCTTTTCCGATTCCGTTGGTTGCCTTTTAGTTTAGTTGATTGTTTCCTTTGCAGTGCAAAAGCTTTTTACCTTCATGAGGTCCCAATAGTTCATTTTTGCTTTTAATTCCCTTTCCTTTGGGGATGTGTCAAGTAAGAAATTGCTGTGGCTGAGGTCAGAGAGGTCTTTTCCTGCTTTCTCCTCTAGGGTTTTGATGGTTTCCTGTTTCACATTCAGGTTCTTTATTCACTTTGAGTTTATTTTTATGAATGGTGTAAGAAAGTGGTCTAGTTTCATCCTTCTGCATGTTGCTGTCCAGTTCTCCCAGCACCATTTGTTAAAGAGACTGTCTTTTTTTTCCATCAGATATTCTTTCCTGCTTTGTTAAAGATTAGTTGGCCATACTTTTGTGCGCCTAATTCTGGGGTTTCTATTCTATTCCATTGGTCTATGTGTCTCTTTTTGTGCCAATACCATGGTGTCTTGATGATTACAGCTTTGTAGTAGAGGCTAAAGTCTGGGATTGTGATGCCTCCTGCTTTGGTCTTCTTCAATATTACTTTGGCTATTTGGAGTCTTTTGTGGTTCCATATAACTTTTAGGATTGCTTGCTCTAGCTTCAAGAAAAATGCTGGTGCAATTTTGATTGAGATTGAATTGAATGTGTAGACAGCTTTGGGTAGTATTGACATTTTAACAATATTTATTCTTCCAATTCATGAGCATGGAATGTTTTTCCATTTCTTTATATCTTCAATTTCCTTCATAAGCTTTCTATAGTTTTCAGCATATAGATTTTTACATCTATGGTTAGGTTTATTCCTAGGTATTTTATGCTTCTTGGTGCAATTGTGAATGGGATCAGTTTCTTTATTTGTCTTTCTGTTGCTTCATTTTTAGTGTATACGAATGCAAGTGATTTGTGTACATTGATTTTGTATCCTGCGACTTTGCTGAATTCATGTATCAGTTCTAGCAGACTTTTGGTGGAGTCTATCGGATTTTCCATGTATAATATCATGTCATCTGAAAAAGTGAAAGCTTGACTTCATCTTTGTCAATTTTGATGCCTTTGATTTCCTTTTGTTGTCTGATTGCTGATGCTAGCACTTCCAACACTATGTGAAACTACAGCGGTGAGAGTGGGCATCCCTGTCGTGTTCCTGACCTCAGGGAGAAAGCTCTCAGTTTTTCCCTATTGGGGATGGTGTTAGCTATGGGCTTTTCATAAGTGGCTTTTATGATGTTTTAATATGTTCCTTCTATCCTGACTTTCTCGAGGGTTTTTATTAAGAAAGGATGCTGGGTTTTGTCAAATGCTTTTTCTGCAACAATTGACAGGATCATATGGTTCTTATCTTTTCTTTTATTAATGTGATGTATCACGTTGATTGATTTGTGAATGATGAACCAGCCCTGCAGCCCAAAAATGAATCCAACTTGATCATAGTGAATAATTCTTTTTATATGTGTTGAATACGATTTGCTAGTATCTTGTTGAGAATTTTTGCATCCATATTCATCAGGGATATTGGCCTGTAGTTCTCTTTTTTTTACTGGGTCTCTGTCTGGTTTAGAAATCAAAGTAATGCTGGCTTCATAGAATGAATCTGGAAGTTTTCTTTCCCTTTCTATTTTTGGAATTGCTTGAGAAGGATAGGTAGTATCTCTGCTTTAAATGTCTGGTAGAATTCCCCAGGGAAGCCATCTGGTCCTGGACTCTTATTTGTTGGGAGATTTTTGATAACCGATTCAATTTCTTCTCTGGCTATGGGTCTCTTCAAGTTTTCTATTTCTTCCTGTTTGAGTTTTGGAAGTGCGTGGATGCTTAGGAATTTGTCCATTTCTTCCAGGTTGTCCACTTTGTTGGCATATAATTTTTCATAGTATTCCCTGATAATTGCTTGTGTTTCTGAGGGATTGGTTGTAATAATTCCATTTTCATTCATGATATTATCTATTTGGGTCATCCCCGTTTTCTTTTCGAGAAGCCTGGCTAGTGGTTTATCAATTTTTATTTTTTCAAAAAAACAACTCGGTTTCATTGATCTGCTCTACAGTTTTTTTTAGATTCTATATTGTTTATTTCTGCTCTGATCTTTATTATTTCTCTTCTTCTGCTGGGTTTGAGGTGTCTTTGCTGTTCTGCTTCTGTTTCCTTTAGGTGTCCCTTTTGTATTTGGGATTTTTCTTGTTTCTTGAGATAAGCCTGGATTGCAATGTATTTTCCTCTCAGGACTGCCTTTGCTGCATCCCAAAGCGTTTGGATTCTTGTATTTTCATTTCCATTTGTTTCCATATGTTTTTTAAGTTCTTCTCTAATTGTCTGGTTGGCCCATTCATTCTTTAGTAGGGTGTTCTTTAATGGCCATGCTTGGGAGGTTGTCTAGAATTTTTCCTATGGTTAATTTCCAGTTTCATAGCATTGTGGTCTGAAAGTGTTCATGGTATGATCTCAATTCTTTAAGGGCTGTTTTGTGACCCAGTATGTGATCTATCTTGAAGAATGTTCCATGTGCACTCGAGAAGAAAGTATATTCTGTTGCTTTGGGATGCAGAGTTCTAAATATATCTGTCAAGTCCATCTGATCCAATGTATCATTCAGGGCCCTTGTTTCTTTATTGACCGTGTGTCTAGATGATCTATCCATTTCTGTAAGTGGGGTATTAAAGTCCCCTGCAATTACCACATTCTTATCAATAAGGTTGCTTATGTTTGTAATTGTTTTATATATTTGGGGGTTCCCGTATTCGGCACATAGATATGTATAATTGTTAGCTCCTCCTGATGGATAGACCCTGTAATTATTATATAATGCCCTTCTTCCTCTCTTGTTACAGCCTTTAATTTAAAGTCTAGTTTGTCTGATATAAGTATGGTTACTCCAGCTTCTTTTGACTTCCAGTAGCATGATAGATAGTTCTCCATCCCCTCACTTTCAATCTGAAGGTGTCCTCAGGTCTAAAATGAGTCTCTTGTAGACCGACAGCAAATAGATGGGTCTTGTTTTTTATCCATCCTGATACCCTATGGCTTTTGGTTGACGCATTTATTCCATTTACATTCAGTGTTATTATTGCAAGGTATGGGTTTAGAGTCATTGTGATGTCTATGGTTTCATGCTTGTAGTGATGTCTCTGGTCCTTTGTGGTCCTTGCAACATTTCACTCACAGATTCCCCCTTAGGATCTCTTGTAGGGCTGGTTTAGCGGTGATGAATTCCTTCAGTTTTTGTTTGTTTGGGAAGACCTTTATCTCTCCTTCTATTCTTGTTGGATACACACTTGTTGGATAAAGGATTCTCGGCTGCAAATTTTTTCTGTTCAACACATTGAAGATTTCCTGCCAAGTTTCTGGCTTGCCAAGTTTCAGTAGTTAGGTCTGCCACTAGTCTTATTGTTCTCCCTTTATAAGTTAGAGCTGTTTATCCTTAGCTGCTTTCAGAATTTTCTCTTTATCCTTGTATTTTGCCAGTTTCACTATGATATGTTGTGCAGAAGATCAATTCAAGTTACGTCTGAAGGGAATTCTCTGTGCCTCTTGGATTTCAATGCCTTTTTCCTTCCCCAGATCAGGGAACTTCTCAGCTATGATTTGTTCAAGTACACCTTCAGTCCCTTTCTGTCTCTCTTCCTCTTTTGAAATTCTTATCTATGGATATTGTTCCGCTTGGTTGCATCACTTCCTTCTCTAATTCTCCCCTCATACTGCTGGATTTTTTTATCTCTCTTTTTCTCAGCTTCCTCTTTTTCCATAATTTTATGTTCTAATTCACCTATTCTCTCCTCTGCCTCTTCAATCTGAGCCGTGGTTGTCTCCATTTTATTTGGCACCTCATTTATAACATTTTTTAGCCCCTCATGACTATTTCTTTACCCCTAGATCTCTGTAGCAATAGATTCTCTGCTGTCCTCTACACTTTTTTCAAGCCCAGTGATTAATTTTATGACTATTATTCTAAATTCTTTTTCCGTTATATTGCTTAAATCGTTCTTGATCAATTCATTAGCTGTCGCTACTTCCTGGAGTTTCTTTTGGGGTGAGTTCTTCCGTTTTGTCATTTTGTGTAGTCCCTGGGGTGGCTCCCAACTGCAGGGCACTTCCTCTGTGCTTTTCACAGTAAGTTGTGTTGTTGGACAGGGCCACAGTCAGACCACATGTCTGCCCCCAGCCCACCACCGGGGCTACAGTCAGACTGGTGTGGGCCTTATCTTCCCTTCTCCCAGGGGCAGGACTCACTGTGGAGTGGTGTGGCCCATGTCTGGGCTACTTGCACACTGCCAGGCTTGTGGTGCTACTTGGATGGGATCTGGCATATTAGCCCCGGTGGATCCACAAGGTGCACAGGGATGGGTGGGGCAGGCTCAGTTCACTTTGCCATTGGTGGTCCCCTGCGGGAATGGCCCTGCAACACTGGAGGGAGGCAGACCCGTTGGAGGCATGAATCCACAGAAGCACAGTGTTGGGTGTTTGTGCAGTGCAAGCAAGTTGGTGACAGGAACCATCCTTTTGGGATTTTGGCTGGGGGATGGCAGAGGGAGATGGCGCTGGCCACTGCCTTTGTTCCCTGTGGAGCTGAGCTCTGTCTTCCAGGGCTTAACAACTCTCCCTCCCAGTGTTCTCTCACCATCCCTGCTCTCCGAGAGCAGAGCTGTTGACATATAACATTTCAGATGTTAAGTCCCGCTGGCTGTCAGAACTCAGGCAGTCCAGGCCCTCCACTTTTGCAAACCAGACTCAGGGACTCTGCCTTGCAGGGCGGGCTGCTCTTCCATCTTCCCCTGCCCTCGGCTCCCTCCCACCAGTCCGTGTAGTGCACACCGCCTTTCCACCCTTCCTACCCTCTTCCATGGGCCTCTTGTCTATGCTTGGCTCCAGAGAGTCCATTCTGCTAGTCTTCTGGTGGTTTTCTGGATTATTTAGGCAGATGTGGGTGGAATCTAAGTGATCAGCAGGAGGAGGTGAGCCCAGCGTTCTCCTACACTGCTATCTTCTTCAATGTTTCTATAAGTTTTTTTTTTTTTCTGGAACAATATAGCTTGAGACATTGCATTCACATATTTCTTCACTCACACATTCTATCTGATTCTATTTATAAGTCACCAACTCTATACTCAGACTTGAGCTGGATTCTATGAGGAACACACTAAAATAAAAAGTTTATGCCTCAAGAAACCTAATGTCTCATTGCAGAGGTAAGCTCATGGGAAAGTTTAAAATATTCAAAGGTTGAACCTAGCATATTTTTATACTAATGCAGTGAATTGCACTTGCAGTTCATAGTACCTTGGATCCGGTTAAAATGCTGATAAAACCATCTCTTCTCCTAGACACTTTATATTTGTACATAAAATGAAGGAGAGCTGCCAGCCTATTTGCTCCTGGCCTCCATCTATGTTATTATATGGCTTGTCTGCATGTAACAGATATAGAAGGACATAGGGAATATATCTTGCCAGGACATAGCTAGAAACAAACACAGAGCTTCAGGTGAACAGCTGAGGCAGACTCAGGCCTCTCCCCATTACTACAAGTTCTCATTCTTGCTTGCCAGGCACTATGCTGGGCACTGAACACACAGATGTGTTAATATTCATCCTGCCATAAATGAGGTCAAAGTCTAGGGAAGATTTTTAAACTAATATTTTTAATTAATTTCTTGGATAGAAACCAACATAAACTATTTTGAGAAAAAGGGAATTTATAGGAAGACTCAAGAGCAGGTGTGTAATTGACCTTGGAGATAGCTGGACCCCAAGTGTCAAGTGCTAATCATATGTCCTTGGCACCTCTTAGCTGTCTGCTATGTGTGAGACACTTATTTTCTTTCACCTTGCCCTGCTCTTGTCATCTCACACTTCTCAGTTTTGCTATCATAGAAAATCATCCCTTTTCCCTGAATTCCAGTTTGAAACATTCCCAGTGGGAGATTAATCATTGACTTGGCTTCAATTGGCCAGAGTTGGGGGCAGCAAGGTACCATGTTTGGGAATCTCTGAAGGGTCCTATGGTTGGAGATGGGAAGGTGCAATTCTCCAAATCAAGAGGTGTCAGGTGCAAAAGTTAGAAGAATTTCTGGAGTGACAAAATGAGCTCTTTGCATATAATTGAGTACATATTATAAGTCATTCAGTTTAGCACTGGGGATATAAAGGTGAACAATACATAATCAGTGTCTCTGGGACCTCAAAATAAGCCTTCATTGCAATGTCTG
Source organism: Neofelis nebulosa (assembly GCF_028018385.1). Taxonomy (NCBI): domain Eukaryota; kingdom Metazoa; phylum Chordata; class Mammalia; order Carnivora; family Felidae; genus Neofelis; species Neofelis nebulosa. Next base: position 24,584,013 of record NC_080798.1, on the reverse strand, counting down.
ATATGAAAATGGTATACACAAGGTGCTACAAGAGCCCATACTAGGGGCTCTTACCCACCCTGGTCAGGTGACAGTCAGTTCTTTGGCAGCAGAGGAGAAAAAAATGATGTTTTAGGTGGGGATAAATTCTTGGGCAGTGACTCATGGAGAGGGAAAGCTGGGACTTTTGATGAACTAGGAGAATGGAGAAAGCTGGGATAGCTGATAGACAAGAAGCTGGACAAGGCAGCTAGGGCAAAACTCCATGGGTCATGTGGGTTAAGTTCAGGAGCCTGTTGTTTATCCTATAGTCAAATGGAGGACAATTTAAGAATTTCAAACAGGAAATAACATAATGAACTTTGGGTTTTAGCAAGGTCTCACAGATTGCAGACATAAAAGATAGATCTAAAAAGAGTTGGGGTTGGGAGAAGAGGAAGAAGACAAGTCTCTGTCCAGGTGTGCAGTGGTAACAGCAGTGGTAAAAGCAGGGATAGGTGGGGCAGTAGACACATAAGTAGCTTTCAACAGGTAGGACTGGTGCATGGATTGGGTTTGAGGGGGTGGGTCAGGGATAGAAGAAGGTGTAAATGAAGTCACGGCAAACTTTGTGTCATAATTTTCTAATTTGTTTGGAATTTGGCTCACCTGGATGTCTCACTATTTTTTGTAGAATAGCATGAACTTGTGATATATTAAAGCTTAATTTCAAATAAGTATGTGATATTGTCTAAGTCTCATTCTAGATCCAGCAGCCAAATGCTAATTTGTTTTTAATCTACAAGAGGAAAATTAAAAACTGAGAATGTTTGGTTTAGCAACTTGTCATGGCAAGCCGGTGTTCAATGGAGGATGGTTTGAAAGTTACTGGATTCAATGTCAGAAATTAGGGGTGGAAACAGTCCTTGAAAATAAGGCTGGAAAAGTCATTCAAAGGTAGACAAAACAGTGTGTGTTTTGATGTGTTTCTGTTAACAGATTTGGCCATTTCCATGTTCCACTTGTATTCTTACTTAAATACTTAAAACTTTTATTTAAACTTTATTAAATTTTATTTAAACTTTTTCCTTAAGTAGATTCTCTATTTTAAAATAAATTTATTTTGAAAGGAAGTTTTAGAGTACTGCCATAGAAGTAAAGCCAGTTTCACTTGCCCAAAATAGAAGATAACATAAGTAGAATAAAAACAAACCAATATTATTAAATCCTAGCTAAAATAACTATACCTTGGGAAGGCTCTGTGACTGAGGTCTGATAGTCTGCCTTTTAGAAAAAAACCTCTCTGAGATTATTAGGAGCCTTCTTTCTGGGCATGTAGCTTGACTGCATTACACAGCCTCCCTTGCAATGGGCTGTTGTCAGGTGACCAAGTTCTAGCCAGTGGAGTGGATAGAGTGACAAATACCTCCTCAAGACCTGGCACATAACCACCTTCCATCTAATTTTTCACATCTCCTTTCTTTGTATGAAAAGAAGCCAGCAAAAATCTTTGAGACCAGAGGAGACAGCAAAGCCACAGGGCAGAAGGAAGCTAGGTGCTGGATTCACTGTGTGGAAGGCTGATCAGTAACCATACTCACTGATTGAACAATAGCTTTCTATTTTAGAAAGACACTGAAGTTTGGGGGTGGTTTATTACAGCAGTTAGCCTCTGTTGACTAAAATACTTCTAAAGACATGCTTGCTCAAATTAAAACTTTCCCCTTGTAAAATAAAAAAGGGCCATAAACATATTTTTACTAAAATAAACATATTATATATGTTATTTATTTATATTATATATTATAATACATATTATTTATTTATATTATTTATATTTATTTATTTTATATATGTTTATACACATATATTTTATTTTATATATTATAAAATAAACATAAACATATTTTTACTAAAGCTAAACATATTTTTACTCTGTAATTTAATATGATTTGATACTGTTTACCTCTTAATACCATCTTTTATTCCATCCTTTGGAAAATATCAGACCAGAACATTATATGCCAGGCTTCTGAATTAGGACTTGCCTGTTATTTTCAAATAATAGCATACTGCCCTACTTAGCATCCTTCAAAACTGACCCATAGACGCTGAAGCTTTGTTCATCACAAGGTGGGGCCATAATCTGAGTCAGAAGCAGGTGTGTTTGAGAAGGAGGTGGTAACTGATTATAACATTTAATGTGTCTTACCCCTCCAGATTTTGACATGCTTTCTCCATCCCAACCTCAAAAGGGCAGTACACAATTAGATCTTCAGTTTAAAAATAAACCTTCATGGACAGCAAGAAAGATAGATTGGAAGGAGTGGGAGTTGGAGTCCTTACAGCAGAGTTGAATCACATCTTTACTTCTCTTTTATTGATAATTAAATCTAAATTACGTTATGGAAAAGGGCAGCTCATTTTATCATGTGTCAGAGAGTATATTTTAATTTGAACAATATCCACCATATTTAAGCTACACTCTTCCATCACAGGTGAAGTGGTTGAAGTCCATGGATCATGAAATAAGTGTTGGAGATTAATTAGAACTACCACAGTGTGACACACATGCTATAAACTCTTTCAAATTGCACTTAATTAACATTTGTTTACAGAATCTCCTTTCTCTGCTGAACATCTTGCATTTAAACGGTATTTCTCTCCCCCTCCACATACCCACTTGTCCATGTCCTTGGTTGCTTTGGGGGCTTCTATCCAACTTCTTTTCCACTTCATTCCTTTTATAGACCCAAAGGTAAATGAAGGAGCATAATTAACATTTCACTGCAGGGACTGCTAAGTTCTTTGCTGTCTCATACCTCATTCCATTTTATCTTCATGGAAGAAACTTGTTTTGGATACCAGCCCACATTTCATGGGATTATATGAAGTCCCAGCATCAGTTCCTCCAGGAAGCCTGGAGGTTTCTGGCCTAACTGACCTCTCTTCTTCAAACTTTGGCAGCACCTGTAGGACAGAATGGATAGTATTCCATTTTGTGCTGTGTGAAATTGTGCCTGGTGTGTACATCTGTATTATAAGAGCATAGGCTCATGTAAGTAAGGATTGTGTCTTCTATTTTACTTCAAAGAATAATCCTCTGCAATCAACCACACATGTACCAACCCCCAACAATTTAATCAAAGCTTTCTATGTGCCACAAGAAAGGTGGTGGGTGCTGAAGAGAGCTGATAATGCTACTCTGCATTAATCACAATCAAACCCTTTACACCCTGTGTGAGAGAGAAGGCTTTACAAATTATGGGGAAATTATTTCCCTTAAAAAATAAATTTAAACTAGAAATGGTAAACAGACATCTACATATAGCCCACAATGTGTTTCATTTGAAGTTTTAAAAATCTAAACATATGAAAATTTCACATAAAAAATCTAAATTTCTAGCTTGTGCCAGAAATTTATATGATCTGACAAACCTGGGTCCAAATTACACATAGCAGCTGTTTAGTGGCATGGAATAGTAGCTGTCTTTACATGGACAAAGGAGGGCATGAACTCCAGTTTGAGGGCTTCCATTCTTCCCACTATACATAATACCCTTAACTTCCTGAAGTCAAAAGTCATTCGTCACTGAGATTGTTGTCTCTGAGATTTTTTTTTACAAAGTGTAGGTTTATTTATTTTGAGAAAGAGAAAGAGAGCGGGGAGGGGCAGAGAGAGAGGGACAGACAGAATCCCAAGTAGGCCCCATGCTATCAGTACAAGAACCCCACAAGGGGCTTGATCTCATGAGTCCTGAGATCAGGACCTGCACCTAAATCAAGAGTCAGATGCTTAATGGGCTGAAACATGAAGGTGCCCAATCTCTGAGATTTTAAGTTTGCCCTTTGGATTTATATGTGTTAACATTTGCCATTAGGATGTATGTGGGTGTGTGTGTTTGTAAAAGTCTGTGTGTGTGTGTGTGTGTGTGTGTGTGTGTGTTTCAAAATTTACCTGCTGGATAATTGGAAGAACAAGTGCATTTATTTAATTTTTTTAAATGCCTATGTATTTATTTTGAGAAGGGGGAAGGAGAGAGAGAGAGAGAGAGAGAGAGAGAGAGAGAACACCAGTGGGGGAAGGGCAGAGAGAGATTGAGAGAGATAGAATCCCAAGCAGGCTCTGCTCTGTCAGCACAGAGCCCCCTGTGGGGCTCAGTCTCATGAAACTTGAGATCAGGACCTGAGCTGAAATCAAGTCAGATGCTTAACCAACTGAGCCATCCAGGGACCCCAGAATGCATTTAAACCTCACATTACTTCAGGGATGCCTAGGTGGCTCAGTCGGTTAAGCATCCGACTCTTGATTTTGGCTCAGTCATGATTTCGCTGTTCAAGCCCCCAAGACTGGCTCTGGGTTGACAGCACGAAGACTGCTTACGATTCTCTCTCTCTCTCTCTCTCTCTCACTCACTCTCTCTCTCTCTCTGTGCCTCCCCAGTTCATGCATGCTCTTTATCTCTCATTCTGTCCTCTCAAAATAAATAATAAACTTAAAAAAAAATCTCACATTACTTCAAAGGCCATTATATTTGGGGCACCCATGTATGCTACCTGGAGTTGTAGGCCTAACAACCATAGTCTTCCTACTGCATTATTCTAGATGGACTAATCTACTCTTGGAGAAATGTCCTGCTTGGGAGAGGAAGAGAAAAATCACAGGATAAAAAGTGAGGCTTTCTGGAGCTGGTAGCTAATTATCCTGTTGCGATTAGAAGAAGTAAGTGCTTCTTTAGAGCCTTAAGGGGCAGAATGTGAGGTAGGAACTGGGGGGTCACCCTCTCTCCCCCCAAAGTTTTAACTTCTTCAATATTTTTCCTTGTACAAAGGAAAAGCCATCTTTAAAATATAGTTTAAAAAATCCTCTACTCCACCTTTTCTAAATGTTGTAATTTCTATTAGCCACTACAATACTTTAGACCATCTTCAACAACTCCTGGGCTTCGATGGTGGTATAGAAGACAAAGACATGGGCCTTGCTTAGAGTGGGCAAGGACCCACTCTGTCAAGGGTGTCCTTGATGGGGGTGTAGCTAGCAGTTGATAGGGTCAGCTAGCAGTAAATTATGTTTCTATTTGCCATCTCCTTTTCTCTCTATCCTGTCTTCAAAACTTGCTTTTGTATTTTTAATTTCAACAGTTATATTTTTAATTTTAAGAGCTCTCCCTCTCTCACTCATGGATTTTGCCTTTTATGAAGCATTCTGTTCTTGTTTTAAGGAGCTGTTCCTTATCTACAGTCTTCCATGGTTACTCTTGGGATCAGCTCTCTCCTTTCTACCTCATCATTAAACACACTTCCATCTACTCCAGAAATATACATGGAAATATGTTGTTTGCTAATGTCTTCCCCCTTCTCTTTTAATCTTTCAAATATACTTTCTTCAGTGGGAGGAGAGGGTGACAGAGGAAGAGGCATGAATATAAATGTATGTGCTTACTCTGTTGAAAAACCTTCAGTGGAAGGTTTAAACAGTGGAATATTAATGAATTAATGAATGAGCCCCTCACAACCTTTTTTTTTTTTTCTGGGGAAGTGGTGCTTGATTTCCTTTTGTTTTTAAGGGGGGATTATGACCTGTGGTTGTGTTGAATAGCTGTTCATCAAAATGTGTGCTTCATTCCTTAGTGTGAAGTAGCTGTTGAAGGAAAGTTGTTAGCCAGTGACACATCTCTTTGTACACACCTGTGAATGGCTCCTGCCAGTGCCACCTTAGCAGCAGTGAGCTATGTCACATTCCAGACTTAGGTTTTCTAACAACAAGGGTGTACCATACACTGTATCTTTCTCTACTGAGTGCAGAAAACTCTGAGGATTTAAGGGATGGTAGAACCACAAAATGGAAGAAAACTTGATCACTGAATCATCACATAAAGAAAGTCACTTACTAACTATGACACCTGCATTAACTATTGTGTTAAGCCATTGACATTTTAAAATTGATTTGTTACAGCAACCAGCAGTGCCTTAACTAAGAATTTCCACAAAGATAAGTTACCACTGCCTTAAGGTAACCTTGGAATGTATTATACATTTAGAACTAGGTAAAAATCAGTTGAATCTTTAAAACAACAATATCATAAGTATTGAAATCCAAAAAAAATGGGATCACTGTCTTTTCTTGAAATTACTCTATTTTTCAATTTTTGGAGGTTTACATATAAGCTGATAGAGAATGCTTCTTGCAGTTTTACTAGGTAGTTGTTTTCCTTCTTGGGGCCACAAATGTGGCTTAAAAGCCTGATGTCAGGATCCATCTTCCATGTTAAAATAATGAGCTTAACTGTGTATGTGATTTCTAGTCTCAAAGTGCTTACAAAGCATTAGTTGATCCACCCAGAATCAAAAAGAGATGAAAGAAACAAGAAGCCTATTTGGTAGGGATGGAGTTAAAAGCTGAGGAATTAGAGGGATGTCCCGAAGGTTTAACAGGATCAGACTCCAGTGTGAAGGCCCATTCTCACCCATCTCTGTCTGGAATAGACATGTGGGAGGACAAGACAGTCTGCCTCAAGGCTGATCCTTCCCTTTCCTTTGACTTGTTTTCTCTTTAATCATGTTAATGGCAACATCAATTAGGCTGTAGCTGTTTTCCTTGCTCTGGTTTTGTCTTTAAAATGCCTATGTCTCTACCAATCTCAATCCAGTACATATATTTTTCTAATTTAGCTCTCAGAGTTTCAAGGGCCCCTATTGCCATCTATGTGTATCAACAGAATTATCATTTTATTGATGAGGAGATTGAAGCTCAGAAAGAAGGAGTGATTTACCCAGTGGTAAACTGGGAGTGGTCACCCAGTAAGTGTGGAACTGGAACAAGAACACTTTAGAAAACAGTAGTGTGGGACCCTAAGGAATGGTGTTTTTTCACCACTGGGTGAGGAGATAGGCATCAGAAGATAAAACCATGGGGTCCTGGCTGAGTCACGGGGCAATGTGGGAGTGGGAGATCTGTGGCCCTCTTAACCTTTTCTATTCATAAAGACTGAATTGAAATGAAACTTCATATCAGGGATTGGCATGCAGATACGGGCAGACATGCTGAGAGAGGCCAGATAAAAGTCAAACTGAAAATCCAGACATTAGAGCCCCTGGAAAATAAACTGACCAAGGAAAGAGAGTGTGTAAGGAAGAATCAGTTTCTGTACTAAAACTAAAGCTCTGAAAGATTTGGGGGCCCTGGGTCTGGTGTGGTAGTTGCTACATGATCCACTCCTGACCATCCCAATTGTAGCATTTTATATTTTTAGGGAGAGAAAGTTGAACATAAAGCTGAGAGAGTAATAACATTTTGGGGCTTAGTTATATGTTATAGGGCCTTTTTGGTGAGCCTAACACAGGTGGGGCCTCATTTCTCTACCCATAAGGCAGTGAGAAAATGAACAAACATCATGAACACGATGGCAGCATCAATGGTGTCAGTGGCATGGGTGGTGGCCAAAGCCTCTTTGGGATTGGTGGCAGGAGCAGTGGCCTGAAGGTGACTTAGAGTAATACAGCAGGCAACCCTGCTGTAGAAGTGGAAGGGATGGATCAGGGAGATCAGTGAGACACAGGAAAGTTCCTGTGATTCTGAAGTGGTTCTGAAGCGATTCTGAAGCACACTTCTCATTGAGACACTATGGGAACCTTGAAAAGAGGAGGCTGAGAATTCACATTTCCATGGGGAAAAAGGCAGACTTCCAGTCTATGACCACCTCATTAGCACCATAAATTACCATAGATAAATAAAGCCTGGCAGTCTTGGGTTATTCATGGTTCATATGATATGTGCTCAGAGCTTTAATCAAGAGAAGTGATAATTATTAAGTACATTGGGGTCCTAACATGTCTAAGCTCCTAATTCTGGGATTTCCTCATCAGCAGGCCACCTCCTCTTGGACACTTAATACTGAGTAACTAAGTTCATTCCATGACATTCTCACCATCTATCCTCTCAAGATCCCAGACCTCTGACACTGGCATTAGAACAGCTTCAACTCTATCATATTTTGTGAATTTTGCATTTGCTTCCTTTATCTCTGTGGGACTCTCTAAAGTACATTTAACTTCATAACTTGGGGAAGTCTCAAGTTTCCCCAAAGTCTCAACTCAGCAAATTAACATGGATTCCCCACTTTGGCTGCCATTCTGTGTTCTACTCCATGTTCACTCAGCTCAGGTTCTTCTCTGGATTTCATTAAAAATCCACTCACAGAAAACATTTCATGAGTTTTTGTATAATTTTTTAAAGATTTGGGGCCAAGAGAAGTGGTAACTTTGCATACTGCCAGCTCTTACTGTTTATCTTCTCTCCTCTCCCTCAACTTTCTTTCCTTTATCTCTTCCATTTGCACCTCTTCATGTTTCTCTTTCTTGTCTCATGCAGAGTTATCTCCCATTGTTCCAGCTCCTTGCAGCCTTAGAGCTGGTCAACTTCTACTCTGAGCATGCCTATATATATATTCCCAACAAATGTCATTCTTCATCCCTTCCCTAGGAGGGTTTCTCAGGGAAGAATATTATTCCTCCTTCTTTTTATAGTTTGTTTCTCTCAAGTAGCTTCTTTTCCTCTCACATAAAGTCATTTCACCAGTAGACATCAACTGATTGGTTTTTATCTTTCAGAGTGCATCCTGGAGAGGTTAAAAAAAAGTATGAATTCTGGAGTCCCACACAAGATTTTTATTGTGTTGTTCTGGAGTGGGGCCTGGGCATTCACAGCTCAACAGCATGCATTCTGGAGACATCTTCCATCATTGATAGCCTGCTGTTAGTCAGCATCATGTAGGCCCCCCTTGGGTTAGCTGGCAGTCTGAGAGACAGTGGATGTACAAGCTCATGAAATAGTCTTCTATGATCACTGAAGGATAACTCTGGAAAAAATATTAAACAAGTGGCTGAGAACATGAAGCAGGTGCTTTTAAGAGCTTGGTGAAAGGAGGCACTGACAGCATCTGGTGCCTAGAATAGTGCCTGCACAGAGCCAGGACTTAATGATTAGCTGGGCAAAGTGCTTCATGAGTGAATGGGCTTGAGGGGTGGGTAGATGGTATTTGAATGGCCATAGGGGAAGAACAAATTAAAAGGCAAATACAAGTAAAAGTTTGGAAGTAGGGATAAATGTTGTCATTTTGGTGTCTGGGGGGTCCCTGGCCTGAGTAACTCATTTGAAGCTAGAGTAATGCCAAATTGGAGACCTGGAAGGCTGGGCTTTTAGAAGTGGACAGCCAGCCAAGAATTGTGAACATGGGAGGAATGTATAGAGAGTGGTGTGTGGAGGATTGATATGATTTTGGTGTATATCCTGAAAGTGAAGGAGATGGATGAAGGGATGAGGAGAGAAATGAATAAGGATGTTCACAAAGGTAGTGTCTGGTGGATCCCAAATCCCAGGTATCACCAAGCATGAAGCCTTCCTTTCTTAGGCACAATTAATGTTTGTAACCCCCAAACTTTCCCCTGGACCCCTCAATCCTGGACAGATACTGATCAAGTCAGGACCAGCGATCTTAAAGAAAAGGCCTTCAATGTGACCTATGCTTCCTTTGATTCTCCTGATCTTGGCTTTGTACTTGAGCTGCTGGTGCTCTAATGGAACCCAAACAAAGCCATAGTTTGATATTCAGTGCAGGATGGGGAGGCCCAATATTATTTATTTATTTATTTATTTATTTATTTATTTACTTTTTTCATGTGAAAAAAATGTGTGCTTTGCCTTGTTTTGAAATAAATTAAAGTGTACAGTAAAACCAAGTCTTATAAACAGTAATAGTCTGCCAGATGTGATGATAAGCTCCAGCATTTTGCTTAAAGGGAGACAAAACCACTGGAGCATCACAGAGGTGGTTGCTATCAGAAAGAAAGCTAATATTCCTCACATACAATGTCTACATGTGAGGGTAGGAGTGAGATGCTCACCAAGGGGCTTCAAGTGAGAGAGGACAGTCATTGTGTGGGTGTGGCCTCTAGAAATGGGGACTGACCAGATTTTTTCTTTTTTTCTTTTTTTGCCCCCAGGCCTGCTGTGCCCAATTTTGTAGTCACTGGGGACTATTACAGCAGAGCATTTGGCTCTGATTGGATTGTAACTAGAGATAAAAGCTTGAAGTTTCATAACTCCCTATGCAAGATCTTAGAACCTCAGAAAATTCAGATTCCATGATGGAAAGTAGGCTATAGGCACTTCCTTTGCACGCCAGCCTGTTTATATTCTTTCCTGTCTCTCATGCTCCACTTCCACAGGGTATGTTCTTTTTTTTTTTCTTTTTTTAAGAAAGGCAGACTGCCATGTGCAATGCCTCATTTGGATGTGTCTGGAGTCTTGGAAGCTTGACTACCCTGCGTTCTCCTACAAATGGACCTTGAGAGCTTGTTTGGAGGTTCTAGCAGGGGAGCACAGCTACTCGTATGCCCTTGACAGAAGAATGGCACTCCATTATCGGAGAAGGTTGTCCTCTTCGACCGAGCACTCAGCTTTGAGAGGGATGCACATGGAGCGGTGAGGGAAGGAGGGGACACCTGCCTACCCAGCTAGATCAGCCAAATCAACCCTGGCGATAAATGGGGTGACAGATGTCGCAGCCAGATCGCCCTCACATCCTTCCACAGGGTATATTCTTAAGGAAATTATCCACTATTGAGAGCAGCCAGGGTTGAGCTAGTCTGGAACTTTTAGGAGGTGACATGGAAGACACCACGGAGTTATCTTACCTGAGGGTTGAGAAGACTGGGTACTTATCTTCAAACTTCCAATTATCTCTATCTCTGTCTCCAGTGATCTGTATCTCAGGTCTTCACCTGAGAGCTGGTGAGGAGGGGAGTTGCATTAACCCTCTCTTGCATCCAGCCTGTCTGGTGGAGAGCAGGAACAGCTGCTGAGGGACACCTTCAGAGTGGTAGGTGCAAAGAGAGGGTCTGGGAAGGTGCTGTCTCTACTAGTCTCCCTCACCAGGAGCTCTCTTAATAAGAGCCTGTAAAGAAGGCTTTGGTGGGCATCTGACCATTGGTGACCTCTTCCTGTAAGCATAGATGATCATTCCTTGAGACTTGACTCAGGATTGCCATGTTTGCAATTAGTGCTCCAGTCCTGCTGGCTGGCAAACCATATCTTATCTTAACTTTTACGCAGGTTTGCCAGAGTCCATTACTGAATGTGCTGCTTAGTGGTTTGAGCTCCTGCTTTACATAGAGGAGCTTCTTCATCTGAGAAATTAATTAACAGCTTGTGGGAGGATACAAATTTGCTGACAAAAAAGACAAATCTAAACTGTTATGAATACATAGTTTTACATGGGATCCATGACAGTAAACAGCTCTCTGCGGACACTCACAGGGTGTCTGTGATCTCACCACGGCCTGTCCTTCTAATGGGACTCCCAATTCTGTGGCTCCCTAATGGCCTCTTGAAGATAGTCCATATTTTTTGCCTGATTTTCAAAGTCCTTACAGTCAAACCCATTTTTCTTTTCTTAGCCGTTCCTCCTTTACACAAAGAAGATTCCTATTCTTGCTCACAAATTTCCTCTGGAATGGTCTGTTTCTACTCACCACCATTCACCTATGCATAGCCTCCTTGTCCCTCAATCCCCAGGTTTAGTTTCTTCTTCTCCTATCACAGTGCAGGCTGGAGGTGTCAGAGGGGAAAGGGAGAGAGTGTGGGAAAAGGGGGAGGGAGAGAGGAGAGAATGGTTGGAGGAAAGGAGGAGAGGGGGAAGGAAAATAATGTGTTTTTATGTTGGAGCCCACAAACTACATTTGGCCTGCTGGCCTGTTTTTGTAAATAAAGTTTCAGTGGGACAGAGCTGTGCCCATTTGTTTACTTATAATTTCTTACTACAAATGTGGAAGTAATTGTGATAGTATTATCTGCAAAAACTAAAGTATTTACTATCTGGTTCTTCATAAAGTTACCCATCCCTGGTCTTATATATTCTTAACTTTTTCTGAAAAAATCTTAAGCTGATGAACAAGGATTTATAAAATGTAGCCAATAATTGTGGCTAAAAATACCTCCCTCCACCCTTACCCACTCTGTCTGGGCCCCTCGCCCCCGGAGGCTGACCTGGGCAAGTCTTCCTTGATTCAGGTTGGGTTTGAGCAAAGAGAGGGAAAAGGAGGTCAGTGGGGAAAAGGGAGCCAGGTTCTCCCTTCAGTGTGCCTGAGCTGGTTGCCCACATTGGCCCAAGGCCAAGGGTCCTAACAAATGCCCTATTCTCACTACTCCCTCAAATGCTTTCAATTTCTCTTTCAATGATGTAGCTAGTTTTGCGGTGCTGCTCGATTCTTTGTGTTTTACTATGCCCTGTACACACCTTTACAAATATTTTCATTAAACTATCCCCAAATTGTCCAGTTTGGCTGGACCACTCTTTCTCTGAAAGGACTTGATTAACATGATAACAAATTAAAAGCAGATAGGAGACAAAATAAGGAGAGAGACTTGTATACTTTCTAATGTAACAGGTGTGTCCCTTCTACACTGCACTAGCTCAAGGTACTTAGTACCTTTCCGCTCATAGTGATTGATCCATGGACCAGTAGCAAGAGCATCACTTGGGGATTATTATAAATCCAGACACACAGACCTCACCCAGACCAGCTGAATAGAATCTGCATTTTAGCCCGAGCACCCGTTTCTTCTCCCAACCAGGTGTGGGAGCTCTCTTCAGCCCTCACTAAATGCCCTTTGGTCTCAGAGTTGTCTTGAGGGAAAGGATAGAAACTCCAGGAAAGTTTCCTCATAAAGTAGCCAGATGGTAGCACAACTCCCACTGGATGATCCTAGGGGCTGGTGTGGTAAAATTCATACTCAGTGGGGGACTCTGCCCTGCAGGGCTCCTTCTCATACAATCCCCTCACCCCCAGACTCCTTCTACTTCCTTACCCAGCTTCCACCTTTGTGATCTCTCTGTACCAAGCCAGACCTGCTCATGAAGTGCTTCCACAGCCCATAATTTAAACTATAGAAAACTCAGTTCTCTCTTCTTTGGTGGCTGGGAAGATAAACAAAAACAAAAACATACCAGTAGTGCTGTTCTCTGTTCCTTGGGGATGAAGGGACATATTTGCAGTCTCTCCAGGTAAAGTATCTTTGCCCTGGTGGTCTGCCTTCTAAGACCAGATAGTTTCCAAGGCAGCAAAGGAATGCAAGGGCAGAGGATTTTCCTATTGGAACAGGTTGCATACTATGTCTTAGATATCTCTTTCCAATCTTCTTCACCTCCACTATTAATTGATGGGTTGCTGGTACTACTTTTTCCCCCAAGGAAATCTTTTCTGACTTCTCGTGGTCAATCATGGCCTCATACTGCTGCTTCTGTTTCTTATTTTTATTTATTTAATTTTTTAATATTTACTCATCTTTGAGAGACAGAGTGCAAGTGGGGGAGGGACATAGAGAAGGAGACACAGAATCTGAAGAAAGTTCCAGGCCCTGAGTTGTCAGCACAGAGCCTGACACGGGGCTCAAACTCACGGACTACAAGATCATGACCTGAGCTGAAGTTGGACACTTAACCAACTGAGCCACCCAGGCGCCCAGCTTCTATTTCTTTTTGAAAGCATTTGCTGAGCATCTCTTGTAAACTGGATCTTCTGAGGGATGGAGCAGAGAGACAGACACAAAGAAGGCAGTTTCTGGCCCCAATGATGTGTGGAGGCTAATGGGAATGACAGCCACTGCACAACTGAAACAGGCATGCTGGAGGACTTGAAGGGTTCACACCTACAGCAGATACCGTGGGTGTCCCGCTCATATCCTGTGGTGCTGGTTCTTCCTGTTTTTGTGTATGTTTCCCATGTCTTACCACAAGCACCTGTGATTCTTCAAGGCCTGGAGGCTTTCTCCTAGCTCACAAGCAGAGCAAGTTGGGAGTTCAGTACATTGGCATTCTAGAGCACCATCAGCAATAATGATTAGGAATTTGTGGATAAACACCCCAGATCCCTCATGTGGGACAGTCTGGAGCCTGTTTTGTACTATATCCAAAAGGTCATGGGGGAACCAAACCCCAACTGCCTGTAGCAGCACCTGCTCATGAATGCACCTTGCATTGACTGCCTTGCTTTCTTGCTCCTATGCATCTGTGAATGCTTCCTGGGATTGTCTTTAACTTGCAGTCTGATCTTTATTTTAGAGTCTGTTTCTGAGGGAATCCAGACAAAGGCAACACAGAAACAATGATGTGTGTGTATTAGTGGGAGGACAGAAGTTTAGCTCAATGAAGTGTGGAAGGCTGGTAAAGATAGGGAGAACAATCTCCAAAAATGACATAATTTAAACACTTTTTGAGGATTCATGTTGAAAGTCAGTGTTGGGACCATGATGAAAGAGTGAGGAATTGGCATGAAAGTAAATCACTGAGATACAAAAGAAAGGCTAAAGGACACCTTTCTTGTGTCTCCACCCCAGGATCCACCTATATAGGAGCATTCTTCCTTTGCCCCAAAAGATAACCTTCCCTTAGACTCCATTGGTGAGGAGTCCTCAAGAGCCTGTCTCAACAATATGATAGACGTACAAAGTCTTGCTCAAGGAGGAACCTCCAAGTGAGGAGGAAATGTAGAAGGAACTGCATTTTATTTGACCTCATCAGACAACATCAGGGTGCATCTGGTTTCAGTCATGTATCAAGGTTAGGGAGAAAAATCAGTTCTGAGAAGCTTACCTCAGAAACTCTAAGCATCATTTCCTAAAACAGAATCATAGAATCCTTAAATGAAGAAACCTGGGTCACCTCATCTATTATTTTGGTGCTGAGGATTACCAGCCAGGACTGGGGAAAACGTGCAACTATCAACCAACATTTAGAGACCAAGTTTTTGTACTTGTAACCATTTCACAATGTAATCAAGATGCCCCTGTGGCATATACCTTCAGATCCCGTCAGTCCCTCAGAGAAGGACAGTTTCTACTTTAGGGTAACTGTGTAGCCACTGGCAGTTCCATGATTTTGGTGGTTCTGGAGAGAGCCGTCTGATTTGGCCCAACCCAGCTTTCTCACTAAATACAGCTGCCAGTCCCCCCACAAACAGGATGATGGAAGTTGTGTGATGAATCTGAGAGAGCCCAGAGAGAGACTGAAAACATTTGAAACACAGATTTGTTATAGTTGTTGTCATCTGAGAAGTGACCCTTATGGCTTTGGTTGAAAAAATGTATTTTCTGGTTTGATTGAGCTCAATTTTCTAAGGTTGTCGCCATTAGCTGTGTTTCAATTCATTATGTTATTGCCTCACATCCAGAGATGAGTGGACAAGCCCAGAGAAAATAATTTTTGTTTTTTACTGGTCATAAATCTTCACTAGAAAATAGTAATGCTGAGGTCACCCAGGGAGTAGTACTGTGACTGAGTCTTTACCATGACTAGCCTGGGGCTACTCCATTCTTACAGCACATCTACTAGGTTTGTGGATGGAATGTTGAGAGCTGGTGTGTAATGGTACATTTGTCTCCATGTGATTTGAAAAGTATGTGTGCTGGAAGTAGGAGGGAGAAGGTACTAGAAAAACCAGAAATTTTGTGATTTTGAAGATAACCAAATACTTTCACTAAGAATGGAGGTTTGATTCAGCAACTTTCATTTGCATGAATTTGGTCCATCCCTTACCCAGGCTGGGAAATGATCTGCCAGAACTTCAAGGTACAATTGTAACAGACACTCTGGTAGCTCCATCAGCTCCCTTCAATTAGAGCTGTGGAAGATAATCCGACACAATTTCAGATTCTCCTTGAGCTGACAGTTCTAGTTTCAGTCTCTCATTGTATACCTCTCCATTTCTGACCCAGGGCTTCTCTGATGCTACAACCCAGAAGTGGAGGTTGGGGAATCATTGCCATGAGTACCATCCTTCAACAATCATTGTTGAAAAACAGAGAAATACCCCATTTCCTGTTCTAAGGTTATAATTCTGGGAGGCCTTCTGTATGCTTCTCAGGATGTCCCAGCAGAATAGAGCCCCTTTTGTTCCCACTGGTATCCTCAACAATGAACCTTTATATCGATTTGATCTCTTTTCCTCTATCATTTTTGCTGCTCCCTCACTTCTCCTTCTTCCTGACACCACCTCTCAAATAAACTATCTCCTCCTAA
The DNA here is from genome assembly GCF_028018385.1 of Neofelis nebulosa. Taxonomy (NCBI): domain Eukaryota; kingdom Metazoa; phylum Chordata; class Mammalia; order Carnivora; family Felidae; genus Neofelis; species Neofelis nebulosa. The sequence continues at coordinate 24,567,979 of NC_080798.1, read as the reverse complement.
GTTCTTGTCTCAGACTCTGCTTTTGACAAAACTGATCATGGCTAAATACTTAATTTATTTTTTTAAGTGTATTTATTTATTTTGAGAGAGAATGTGAACACACACAAGCAGGGAAGGGAGAGGGAGAGAGAGAGAGAGAGAGAGAGAGAGAGAGAGAAGACAGAAAATCCTAAGGGGGTTCTATACTCATCTCAGAGCCCAACATGGTGCTTGATCTCACAATGGCAAGATCGTGACCTAGGCTGACATCAAGAATCAGACACTCAACCAACTGAGCCACGCAGGTGCCTCTAAGTACTTGATTAAAAAAAAAAAACAAACTCTTGGCATCCAGGTTTTCTCAGAGTCAAGGGAGTCAACTGTCCCATTTGCCATTCAGAGATAGAAACATCCCCTACTGTATTTTTAATAATCCCCAAAGAAGTTTGTTTCTCAAAGAGAGATGTTACCAAAGCATTTTGTTCATACAGTCAACTAACATTTGTTTAGTCCCTACTATATGCTATACTTTTGTCAAGTAGTTTGGGGAATGCACAGAAGTTTACATCCTATTAGGGAATATACAAAAAGTAAATAGAATATAAATATAAATCATAATAAAATAAAAAAGGAGTAAAAAGGACAAATATAAATTGTTTGAGGGAGGAAGCTGTTGTTTTGGTTGCCTTACATTTATTCCTTTTTGCTGGTAATAGACTTTCAATTTTTCTTTGCAGAACCTGTCCCTACTCCTTGTTTTGTTCTGTCTTTCATCTTGGCTGATCCTATCCATGAATCTTGGTATTAAATGCATGATCCAGAGCAGGCAAATTAGTTTATTTTATCCTTCCGGTCACAGTGGCCATTGCTTCAGGAATGTCTGTGTGACTGAGATTGATCCAATTATATTCAGTCCTAGGATATTTGTTGAAACTTTTGTTAGTAAAGTTCTTTTTTTAGTTGAAGTTGCTGAGCTGGAAGATTTAGTTCAAGTTGCTAAGCTTGAAGCTGCAGGTGACATTTTGCCACCATAATGTGAAACATGAAAGCAGCTTACAGTGAAGCCAGGATGAAAGACACAAGCCAAATCCTGATGGTATCATTAGAGCACCATGATTAGTTTCATGAGCTGATAACTTCTCTTTGCTACCTAAGATTGAGTTGGATTTCTAGCATGTACAACTGTAATAATCAGGGCTAAAAGATTATTTCAATTATAGGGCAATAAAGTCCAACTCTAGCTGAGTCCAAACTTAGATTCAAAGCTTTATCATTTCTAAGAAATTGAGGTGTTGGTAACCTCATCTCTTCCCCAGGCACCAATTTGCTTGAGCTGACAGACACGGAGGGAAAAAGAAAGAAGAAGGTGGTTCTGGTCCATTCTCCAGTGTTCAGAAATGCCTACTCTGTGTTCATTTATGGTGAAAACAGTTTGATATCTGTTCTCTTTCCTAATAAATACTGAAGCAAAGACTCAGTTGGAGGCTTTGTGAGATCTGGGCCAAAGGCTATATGTCTCACACTCTGATGACAAGGTCTACACAGATGAGGAGATGGCTGTTTTACATGTTTGCCTGCAATGCATCAAGGCTTTGGTACAGGAGGAGTAAAAGGAGTCCATGAATTGTCTTGGGACATTGGGAAACACTGCCCTGGGCAAGTAAGCATGTTCTCATGAAGGATGTGATGAGCTCCTCAGGTGACTCCTGAGAGATGTCATTCAGATGGGAGACTGGAGGGTGAACATGAGGGATCCCAGTCCCTTCCACACATAAGGGGTAGATTTTCAGCAGGAACAGTAGAGGGAGTGGTGATGAATATACGGTTACACCCTACTTTTATGCAAGCTAGTATTAGGGGTTTTGGAGAGAGGTAATTACTTCTAGCTCTTTACAGGTTGTAAAAAATTTTTCAGATGTATTCATAGGAATGTGAACTCAAGATGTCACCTTTATTGTTGGTGAGGTTGGATTAGAGAACATGTTTGGACTTGAATTCAGTATTTACCACCTAGATATAGGCAGAGAAGCAAGTCAGCAGTAAATCTTCTCTTCTCAAATGTAAGTGACCTTAGGGCAGGCTGGATGAAAAAAATCACAAGATGAGTTGAGCTGTGATGTGGAGAAATTAAGAGGGTGGAGAGTAGTCCAGAAAAAAATTTTGAAAACTTTTGAGAGGTTGAAAGTTCCTATTTTATGACTTTCAGCAGGACTATGAGCAGAGTAAAGAAGTAACTCTCTTGGTAGTGTATGCTAAGAGTTAGCAAAATTTGGGCATCATTGTTAATTTGGCCTCATTTGGATGCTGTGCTTGTTATTGAGCTGTTGTCTCTCAGATGTAAACTGAATCACTTTTTCCTACTCTGTTTTGTGATGCGGATGCCCAGAAGCTGCAAATCGCATTCTTCTTTTGCCCTCAGTGTCCCTGCTAGTTCTGTTGATGGAGGGGGACAGGAAAGCTGGATGCAGGAGAAGACTTTCTTCCTTTTGTTTTCTTCCTGTTTATCTCTGCATCACCCATTCATGCTTCTTTACCCCATGCAGGATTGGTTGTTGTAACAGTTGATCTGTAATCCCAGAACCAGCTATATCATATGTCCTCAGAAATACTAGCAGCAGCCCACAGCATCTCCTCCTCAGGAGGCTGGTTCTCTCCTCCAAACTGGAGGCTCTAATCACTCCAGCCTGCTCTCTCCATGCTCAGCCTATGGTGTGTGTGTGTGGGGGGGGGGTGGTGGCAGCAGCTGTTTCTACAGGTGTTATTCCTGTATGATCTTGGTTCTCCCTTTCCAAGTCCTCCTATATCTTTTTAACTAATTCCCTATGTCAGATTATTTATAAGTTCCTGGTATAGTTTCTCTTTTGCTTGAATGAATCTGAGTGATAATAATGCACAGGCTTATGAGGTCTGGGGCATTAAGTTTACTCAACAAATGTCTGAACTTTGTGTTTCTGCCACTGTGAATCTCAATCTCAGGTAAAGAAGAAGACTTTGGAGGAAAAACATGTAAGATTGCTTTAAATACTGGCATTATCAGTTCTGTATTTGTCAAAGAAGAGTGACAACAAATAAAAATGTTCCAAAAGGGTTATGGTTTGTGTGTGTCCCTCTTAAACTGAACTGCATGCAACCTTCTGTTACATACACAATGACTGAGCATATAAGCACTAAAGAATTAAGACAATTTGTGGAATTTGTCTTGAGAAATATTTTTTTTGGTAAAATTAACTGATGTTGGATGGAATAGTTTGCACCAAATCATTTCCACTCACAAACTTAGAATCAAAATGTTCTTGCGCTCAAACCAGAAGGTCAAAGTCTTACAGTGCCTTAGATGAAAACATGAGGAGAAGTATTGATCCATGACCCGGATGCTACCTTCACTGGGGTCAAAAATTTGGCTGAACTCAGCAGTCAAGAACCCACCAATGTTTAGTCTGGCAGAAAATGATAAAGCTGTCATGTGGGACACACTTGAGGATGAGGCTTCTAAGCCAGATATGTTTCCATTCAGAATATTTGATTGATGCTAGGTACTGTGGTAGGCTCTAGAAATATAGCAGAAAACAAAATAAAGTTCCTTTCCTCTTGGAGCCATTGGAGGAGATAGAAAATAAGCACATTACAAAAAGTTGGGTGGTAATGAGAGAGAAAAATAAAAATACAACAGTATTGGGGATAGAAAGTGATGTGCTATTCAGATAATATAGGCAGGGAAACCCTCTCTCATAAAGTGACATTTAAACAAACACATGAATAAAGTTAGGGAGTGAGCCATGGGGCTATCTGAAGAAAGTTGGCTCCAAGTGGAGGAAGAAAGTAGCAGGTGCAAAGGCCCTGCTTCAAGAACACACCTGGAGTGTGGGAATAACAGCAAAGAAGCCAGGGAGGCTGGTTACAGATTGTGGGACAAAAGAGTTATCTCGGAAGTTTGGAGTGAGGGATGATCATTCAAGGTCTTGTGGGCATTTAGAAGGGTTTGGTCTATGCTAGATTTCAGCACTATTAGAGTGCTCTTAGTAAAACCCCTTCGTCTCCTTAGCCATGTTTCCTTTTATTGTGTTTCCAGTGGAAATAATCATCTTGACCTGTCTTCCCCAGTAAGTGCCTGGGAGACCTCAGTCCACACATGGGCATTTGACCCAGCCAAGATCTCCAGCCCTAGTCCCTAAGATGACTTGGAAAAGAAATTTAGGCAAACAAGGAACTATTTCTTTGCTATTTATTCTCTCCTGATGGATGTTCTCTGGTCACTTCTCTCTCTTTCTCTGTCCCTCAGAATATGTGCAGTTGCTTGACCACAGAGCTTCCCAGGATGCAGGCCCACCCTGAGAAACATTGGCACCTCCGTCTCTATTTCTCTTCTTTATTCCAATAACTTTTGTAAATTTTTTGACCTCCTTATTCCCCTCCCCAAAGAAGAGTTTGATAATTTGGGACCAGGAATTTATTCGCATAAGCATTTTATAGGTGAAAAAAGGTAAGGGCTGGGAGTGCCAAATTCTAGTACCCATAAGGGACTACTCCTTCATCAGAGGGCAGACCTTGACTCTCAGGGCTGTTTTGTTTTTTTTTTTACTTTTTAAAGATTTTATTTTTAAAGAAATCTCTACACCCAACATGGGGCTTAAACCCACAACCCTGAGATCAAGAGCTACAAGCTCCACTGACTGAGTGAGCTAGGCACCTCTCAGATCTGCTCTTTTAACTTCTCTCCCCCAAAAGCATGAAAAGCTTATACAGGCCTTCTGAGGGACTTTCATATGCTGCTGCTCTTTCTTCACCTCTACTTTGTTATATGGCCTCATGGGCTATTTACTGTGTGCCTGTTTCCCACATTCACCTAGTGGGCACTTGCCCTTTTTCTAATTCTGGACATTCACTGGACACAACTCTAATAAAGAACCACTTATGAGTGTTTATAACCACAGGCATTGTGAAAACTGCTTTAAGTGCATTGCTTTATTTAATCCTAATAAAAACAGCTAGTGGCATTGGAGTTAAAGTTATTCTGATTTTATAGATAAAGGTATTGAGTCTCAGAGGAGTTAAAAGACTCACCTCCACTTGTGGTGATAGTAGAATACAGAGTTAGGACCCAGACCCAGGGCTCTAATCCAGATTAACTACACATACTCACATTCTAAATTGTCTCTTAGTGGTGTCCCTCTATGCTCCAGGTCCTCCACTGCAATTCAGGGATAAGCTTGCGCATGTCAGTAAACTTATTATTATTACCACCCTTGTGATACTGTGGTCAAGATCAAAGTAGACAAGGTTGAGTTCAAGGCAGTGCAGTTCTGTAATGTATTCATAAACTTGAGAGTGACTAAATTTGATTTATGTTTAAGTTTTGTTTAACTTATTGGCTACTATGAAGCTTGTGATTTTTTTTTTTAAATCAGTATACATTATTCCATAGCATGGTATAAAAATGCAATCAAGTACATTTTCAGAATGGTCACACATTTATGAATGGTGGAATTTTGATGGTGTAATTGAGGCTGAACTAAAATAATATGGTTCAAAGGGGTACTTTGGGGAAGAACATTTAAAAAAATTCTTTGCAGCTGAGCAGTGATGGTTTTGATATTCAACAAGTTAAATATAAGCTTCTCCAACTGCATTTGGCATGCCTCTAAAATACCAACAAGATCTGTGTGTATCTGGGCCTTTTCTCCTATGGCTAATTGGCCATCCTGACATTGCAGATCATTTGTGAAAATGCAATAGAAAAAGTACATTTAAATATGACTCTAGGAAGCTTTTCATAATGGCATTAAAGAAATCAAAGTGTTTTTATTAATTCTCAGTTTCACATACCCAGCCATGTGGAGAGCAACATTCAGAGATGGCCTGTGCCAAGCTGTAGGAGAAAGCAAATCTAGTTCTTTATAGCACCACATTTGTTCTCCATTATTCCTCTCTCTGTCCTAGAGTGCCCCTCATGCAGTTCTCTGGTTGTCTTCCTCTTTAGACCTTTCAAAAATTTCTTTCCTTGTACCTTATGCCTGGGTCAGTTCTAGTACATTCCTCAGATTGTACCAGTTACTAGCTTACTTTCTACATAGGACATAGAATATATTAATTATTGAATTAGGCTGATGTGCCTTTGTATAGGGTTGAGTATAACAAAATGAAATGCAATCATAACATCCCAGACTGAAAGGGACAATAAAAGTCATTCAGACAAGACTCTACTCAGTACTCAAATCTTTTGGCATGGACTGGATTCTTTCCTAATCAGTATTTCTCTCTGAGAATTGAATACAAATGGTCTATGTGGGAGGTGATCTCAGTGAGCATCAGTAAAGCATTGGAGACAGGGAAAGGAAAGAAGCCAATACTGGTTACATTAGTGAGCATGTTACTGTTGTAGGTAGTTGAGGCTCACTCTTGCTGGGGACCTCTGAGAAATGTGGAATGTGTCCTGCCCCAGAGGTAATCTCAATGAGGGGTGAGGGAGTTGGGGTATTTATGCTCCAGCTCCCATTATCATTGACTGAGCATGCTCTTAGGGGAACTAACACACTGGACCTTTTGGCCTGTTCTGCTGGAGACTTGGGTGCCTGCTGTAGGATGCCATTGGCATGTGAGTGCTGAACTTGTATGGACAGGACAGATACAGTCTGCTACAACTTGTTATGGAAGCATCTCATCAATTACCCACGTCACAGAGTTCCAGTAATGAGAAACTCAACACCTCTTAAAGAGCAATTCTTACTTTCTGAAAGTTTTTTCATGTACCCATTGGTTCTACTTATTTAACTTTTAAGACAAAAAAGAACATGCCCCTCATATTTCACAGATCCCCTTCTTGATCTCATGTTCCCACTCAAGTCCTCACTATCAACCTAACATTCCCAGTTTTTCTACCTGTTCCTAATGGGAAGGCACCTCCAGTCTTGCCATTGTCTCTTTTCTAGAGATGTTGTCTACTGAATTCCCTCATTGTAATGTGTTTTGAAAGAGGATACTGGATTCTTATGTCACAGCTTAATAAAGTGGTTAAGAAAGTGGGCTCTGACAGACTAGGTTCAAATCCTGGTTTTTGTCACCTTAGGTACCTTACTGAGCTTCTCTATGCCTCAGTTTTTCATCTCAAAAATGGTGGTACTGTTTGAAGTACTGTTTACATCAGGATGGGCATAGGATACTGTCTGTGATAGAGTTAGTGCTGAATAAATACTTACTATTATTTTTGTTGTTACTGTTGTTGCTGGTAGTAGTAGCAGCAGCAGCAGCAGCAGTAGTAGGTTCTTCAGTTTGTCTGAATTCCATAGTCTTCCAGCTGTTTTTTGATGGGTATAGGTAGAAACATCTGGAATGACTGGATAGAGAAGAGTTGATATAAAAGAGTGGTATCCAGTTGACAATGGAGAAGAGCAAGTTACCAAGACTTTGAATAGCTATGGTTGTGAGATAAAATCCTATTCTAGTGGGAGGGATTAGATTCCCCTCAAGAAAAGTTAAGTATTCTGCTGCTGCTCACCCAGGGCGGTGTCTTTCATCCAGAGGGGCTAGGAGCAATTGGGCCTGGATACTGAAGCACAGAAAGGTCAGCACTGGTTACAGTGGTAGACATGAGCTGCCTCTGGCCATATGGATGCAGAGGTGGAACAAGCCACACTAACCTATGATTTTTGCTAGTGATGGTGGTGACATGGCCAGCAATGCAGAGAGGCTAGCATTTAGAGCATTAACAAATAAATCCTGAGGTATGTTTGTGTTGTTTCCACTAGCCATAGAATAGGTAACTGAAGCAAATAAGATTAACTTGGGGCCCTGAGCCATAGTGGGGTCTAAATATGTGGGCTGTCCCAGTAGAAACTTCTTCTCACCAGGGCCTGGGTATCAGAAGTAATGTGTGGGGACAAAATGAGAATGCGGAACCAGTAAACCTTGGGGGTGCACTTTGGAAAGCATTGAAAACAGAACAGGGAGAATGATTAAGAAGAGTTGAAGATGCAAGATATAGAAATGGAGTAATTTAGCACAGAGGGGAAAGGGTATCATGTATTTACTGAGTCTACTAAGTGGGTTTGATCTCATTTTCTAGTTTTAGGCAGCTGAGGCCTATGAACTTCCAAGAACAGTAACAGCATTCTTTTCCTTCTGCATTTTTATCCTCATCCCTTCCCCCTACACGATCTGTACTTAGATCTCCTGGAGTAAGGCTTAAAAACTTCTGGGCTGCAATTGGCATCAGAACTTAAAGCCAACAATGTAATAGAAGTCACATTCCCATCCTCTCTAGAGGTAGACCTAAGAGGTCTAAAACTCAGCAACCATAGCTGAAGGCCTCAGTGTGGAGAGGGTGGGGTGAGGCACTGCTGCTAAGAGTGTAATCCCCCTAAATATTGACATTTATAAAGCCTGGCCCATCAGAGGCTCAGCTGGGTTTCAAATATAACCTCTGGTATCAAGAAGGAAATATTTATTTAAACAAACTGCAGGATGAGTTATCAGTATCCACATTTGATGCATATTATTAGAGCTTCATATTCCTTCACAATGACTAGAGCTCTTAGCTAAAGTCCTTAGGTTTCCACACTGTGATTTATTTCTCTTTGCCTGGAAGATTCCTTCCATTTGTTGTTGCATTCCAAAAGTTGTATTTCAAGGGTTAGCTTCAGGTGGGAGGATCTTAGATGCTGATGGACTGTCCCAGGACTGGAGATAGAGGTACCATGGATGGGATTACAGGACTCCTTATCCACAGCTGCCAGTGACTGGGATGGTACTTCTATGGCTTCCAAAGTTGTGCATGTTTGTACCACAAAAACCCACATCTGCAGAGGCTGTACCATCTAAAACAGGAACAGGTTTCAGAGCTGAAACATAAGGCAAGTGCCCACCTAAAGACCTAGAGCTTTGTCTCTGTAAGGTTGATTGATGTGTTGCGCTTGCTGGATTACTGGATCCATAGGGGATTAGCATAGAGATACTAGTGGCTGATCCTGGTGGAGGCTCACCTGGGCAGTGGAATGAAGGAGGTTGCCTCTTTTACAGCTGGATAAAGAGAGAGACACTGTGAACTATACCATCTGTACCATAGGAACGGAGAGCAGAAGTAGAGGATTTGACAAGAGAAAACGAGAAATCTCCAACTCACTCACTGGATAGCAGTTTTGACATTTGCTTTGGATTTGTTCCACTGACTGTGGGACCTTTGTGATTGAAACCAAAACATCACAGACTCTCAGAATTGAAAAGAACTGGCAAAGTCAATCTCCAATCCTTCATCTACTATTTCCTCTAGAGTTCCTCATTTTCCCAGCAACACTCCTTGAGTATTTCCTGTAGCAGGAGGTTCATCTCCTTATGAGACAGCCTCCATTAGGAATCTGTGCTTTTTAGAAAATATTTCTGATGCTGAACTGAAGTGGACTTCTGGAGTCAGCTTTGCTAGCTTTCCCTAGAATGTCATGTTGTTTCTTTCAGCAAAAGGTTCAGCCTGAGAGCTGTGATGCATGAGACTCTGAATAGGTCAGGAAGGAAAGGGGCTACCCTTTTCCTTGTTTTATTCTGGCTTAATGGCAATGGGTATTCCAGATGGTGAATGGGCCCTAAACACTTGGCTATTCTCTAAAGGCGTATCAAGAATCAATTTTCTATGGGTTTCTTGTGTGTTTTCCACATTTAGTAGCCATCTATTTATAAACATTGGGTACAGTAAACCACACTCATGTGACTCAGAGATACTGCAATCAAATTCCACAGAAAGGGTAGTGCTGGTGCTGGACTTCCAGGGACTTGAACTCAACCTACTCTCTTTTATTTTCTTTTCTCTTCACCTTGACTTTATTCTATTAAACCAGCGATCATCACTCTCATGAAGGGTAACATAGCTGCCAACCTCACATTGCTAGGTTTTGTTATCAGGTCGGGGGGGGGGGTCATATTTTCCACAGCCCCATTTCCAAAAGTCCCAGAAAAAGACTTTGATTTGTGTGGCTCATGTGTCCACTCCATAAACCAACTGTAGCCACATAGTTTGATTTCTGGCCCTGACTAGAATCTCCTAATTATAGTTGAAGGGGATCAGTTCTCCAGAAAATTGGAGGCATTCTACTCTGGACAGATCAAATGATTGTCCATTGCAAAACTCCCCAGGTGTAATCATTGGGAGATTTGCACTTCAGCATGTATCTATCTCTTAAAATTCCTTCAGTTTCTTGTGCCCCAGCTGTCTACAAAAATTTGTGTGTGTGTGTGTGTGTGTGTGTGTGTGTGTGTGTGTGTGGAGGGGGGTGGAGGTGGGGGGAGAGAGGCTCAAGGTCTGTGGATATCCTAAAAGTTTCAAATTATTGCAAGAAGGGATACAAGTCCCTTTTCACATGCCAGTCACTCCTTACTAAGTCCAAAAATGTCTACTAGAACTAAGATCAATAAATAATAACCAAGAATCAGAAAAGAAGCCTAGAAAAACAGACATCATGAAGTCTGTGCACAAGTTTATAATTTTCCTTAAAGTTTATTTTAGGTGTTTAATAAGTTATCTAATATCTAATTCTTCAGCTCAAATGAAGGTAAAGGGCCCTATGCTAGGCACTAAATGCAAACAACAACAAAAACAAACAAAACAGATCTTCTCTCTTGAGTGGTAGAATCAGGATAGTTAGTAAAGCACCGACAATAATAGAGTGTTACAAGTGCTGTGAGACTTTGGGGAGCTGGAAGTGTTATCTGGTTCCTGCGCATATAGAAATGGAGAGAGGATTTGCTAGACAGGATAGACTGAAGGATTAGGAAGTGAGAGCTGATAGTCTGGGAGGAGACATAAAAACTATGTAAACAGGCACAAGAACTAAACAAAATACAACAGTTGAGGCCATCTGGTGCCAGTGCACAGTTCAAGGCATTTCAAAAAATCTAGAGGAAGTGACTGTAACCTTCTCAATGTAGCTTTCTCCAGGGCTGGGTTAGGAGTCAGGACACTGAGTTATTAATCATAGATCTCCTACCAAAAACCATGGTCCCTTCACCTGCATGGGCCTCTGTTTACCCATCTAGAAATATAATGTCGAAGAGATTAAGATTTTTTGCTTTTGACTGCATTCATAATGATGACCCTGTGTTCAAGGTTAAACTATGTCTACTAGTGTGAAATATGACAGCATAAATTCATAAATTCAACAAATATTGGGTGCTGGGTACTGCATAGGATAAGGAGTCTACAGCCTAGGGGTGGGGTCAGACAGGCAGGCAAGCAAGCCCAGAGTAGTGTTTTAGTGGACAGAGCGTAGGAACACACAGGACGAGTATTGGCCCATGTGATCAAGGATCATCAAGGAGGGCTTTCTAGGGGAGGTGGCATTTATCTGAGACCTAGATGATGAACTGAAGGCAAAGGTAGAAAGTGAGATTATAAGTGTTATAGGTAAAAGGAGCAGCAAAGTTAATGGAGAAATGAGAGGGCATTGTCTCATTTGGAGTAGAAGCCTGGATATGTGCCCTTTGAGGGCCTTTTATTTTGTGGTGGAAAGTTTAGACCTTGCCATGGGTGACGAGGAGAAATGGAAAGATTTTGTACCCTGGAGTAGCAATTCCTGTCATTTTTTTTCTTCCCATCTTATTTCTTCCCTTGCATTCCCATCACTGTTTTCCAGGTTTCCACCCTCTCTCACCTGTATCTCACATGTACCCTGCAGGTGCCCCCTCACCAGTTCCTTCCATCTGTTCCCATCATCCTTCTGAACCATCCTCCAGAGCACAGTCAGACTCCCTTTTTTTGCAACTCATTATTATGTCTTTTCCATTCCTAACACTCCAGTGATTTTTCTATTGAACTGGCTCCTGACCATTTCCTTAGCTTTGCATCAAATGAGCTCATCTTGATTGTCTCCTCTGCAGCCACACTGAGCTTCAGTGGTCTTCTGGCTATTCCTTGAATGTATTCCCCAAAGAGTTGTCTATCGAATGTAAAGGTTTGTTTCATATGTGGAGAGAGCATATTGATACTGAGCCCGGACCCAACACTACCCCTTTTAATGACTGTGTCACATAGAGAAACATTTCCTCTTTCTGGGTCTTGGTTTCCCCATCTGTTCAATGAATATTTTGGACAATAACCTTTTAAATTCCTTAAGGGCTTACATTTTTGAGTTTTTAAAAGATATATTTTATCTTGTTTATGCTAGGCCTCCAAGGATAATGATATTCTCTCTTAGATAAAATTTTAGTCTCTTTAGTCTCTTAGATAAAATTTAGCCCAATTCAAATCTTATCACCTTTAACACTGTTGATCAATAAGAATATATTGGTACCCATTCTAAGCCTGAGGCCAGAAATTGGGGTTGAAGAACGTAAAACATCTATTTAAGTTGAATTCCTGTCTTCAGGGGTGCTCCCATCCCAATGACGGGATTCATATTGAGTACCCATGTCTGACACTCCTCATACTTTCTTTCTGTCCCATGTTTATTTGTACTTAATAACATATTATCTCTTTTACAACCATTTTATATGAATTATCTCTTCCTAAAAACTATAATGTCAACAAGGACTTTTGCCTAATCTTTTAAAAAAATTTTCCCCAGAGCTTGCCATTTATGGAATAGAAATGCTATGGATACTGGACATTGTGTTGCACAGAGCCATCTGACATTATGATCTTGCCTACTTGATGGCAGAGCCCTTGAGTGTGGGAATCCTGACAAAACAAAATGCCAGTTTTATCGCTGAATAAGTCTGCACTTTTTTGAAATTTCCTCCTTGTTCTGGGTGAAGTCATTTCTGGATTCTTCCCAGTGAACTCCAGGGGCTCCACAAAGATCAGTGACTTGGCTGCTCATCTTAACCAAGCAGTTAACCTTTCCTCACCAGTCTTACTTCCCCAGGACTCTGAAGACCTTTTATCTACACCCAACTTATCCCATTCGCTCCTTTGAAGGTTGCCAGGAAATTTTAAAAAGCAAAAGCTCTACTAGTTATTTCTTTGAAAACCACACCACTGCTTTTCTAAATCTTCTTCTAGGACCAGCAGCCACTTGGGTATCCTGCTTTTTTCTACAGCTTCAAATTTTCTTTGAGTTAGAAACAGGACAAAGGCAACAGTGTGAAGAAGGCAGTTTGTCTGTTGAGGGCATTGTTGGACAACATTCCTTTCTACAAGGAGGAGATGAACCAACAACAGCTTTGTGAGTCCTGGTGTTGATTTACGTTCTGGCAGATAAGACATGCTTTGTAAGATTCAGTGAACACAGACCTGCTGTGGTGAGTGAGATATCCCTTCTCTCTGATTTAAATGCAACTTGGCACTGCACAGACCAGGGTACAATCACAGTATCTACAGAAGGGTGCAAAACACTGAGGTACATATGATCAGGTGGAGAAAGCCCACATGGGCTGGGCTTACTGGGTAATAACCATAAGTTCAGCTGATGTGGAGCCTTTGTTGAGATTCCAAAGGTGAACTTGTCATTGGGCTCCCTAGAATTGGGGAAACAGTTCCAACCTGCACTGAACAGAGAAAAGGAAACACATCTATTACCCCTTCTGGGACATATGATACCTAGTCTATAACAACTTTGCAAAGAAACATGCTTTAAGTCCAAATAATTCATCTCATTGTACAACAAAATGGTTTCATGTGTCACATCCTTCAAAGACTGTTGAGTCTGCTAAAATAAGGTGGGCACATTACTAGAGAAAAATCCCTTTACAAAAAATTCTGTTCTCTTCCTTGTCTTTCATTCCTACATAAGCTTACTGTTCAAAAGGTTCTTAAAAGCTAAAAAATGCAAAATATTCAAATCAGTTATAAATTTGTCTTTGTTAACATGTATGACATATTGGTTAGGAGATGAATTTCAAGTCATTGTTTTTCACCCAAATGTTCAAATAATTAGTATCCCCAGTGTGATTGATGATAAATATTCATAGTCAGTAAGTCCAAATTATACACAACATTGTTTGTCCTTTTCACTCTAATATGTCTAGATACAGGTATCCCTCACTTTTTGAAAGTTTGCATTATCCCCCTTGCTTTTATGAAAGACCTACATTAGTACCTGTTTTTGTAACCAAAGGATATCTGATGAGGAGTTTTGTGTTTATGAAAAAAAAAAGTGCAAATAGCATTTAGTGCTTGTTTTGCAGTGAGCCATGATACAGGCAGTGCACATACATGGAATGAAGAGAAAGGCACTGCTAAGCTCCATCCTCAGGAACTACACTCAGTATCTCAGCATCAAGGTACCATAGCTTTGAACTGTGCCTGTGAGCATACGTGCTTTTTTTCCATTTGTTTTGTACATTCCTTAGCAAGATGTGTCTTAAGGTACAGAAAAACCCAAGAGACATTATTTTTTGGATCTGGAGGACATTGAAAAAAATTCATATAGATTAATGGTAATTGTTTCTTTGCTTTGAGTCACATACATTTACAAAAGGTTTCATATATTCTCTACTTTTGGATAATGGTGGGAAACCTGTACACACACACACACACACACACGCATACACATACACATACATACATTTAAATTTGTCCACATGTTTACCAAATTGTTGCTTATATTTGCTTTTTGAACTGAACTCTTTCCTTTCATGGTTTATTTCTTCTTATATGAAGGATATTTTAAAATATTTCACTCATTGGGAACCTGTGCATAAGTAAGAACTCCCCAATTTTTGTTATCTAAAAAGTTTTTATTTTGTCCTTGCACATGAATGATACTTTAGCTGGGTATATAATTCAGAGTTAACACTGTTTTTTTTCCTCAGTAGTTTGGAGGTATTATACTATTATATTTTGGACCTGATTTTTACTCTTGAGACACCTATCAGGTGTCTCTTTTTTTTTCTTCTGGATAATTTTCTTAGCTTGAGTTTCTTGAGAGCTGAGTCTGAAACAAATAATGTGTATAGGAAATTTATTTGGGGTGTGATCCCAAGAAGTAGAAGTAAGGACTGAGAAGAATGAGACAGTGTATTATTAAATTTAACCCTGTGGACAAGGCGGGGTCTCACCTCCATTAGGATCTCTTAAAAGCATCTAAAATGGCTCTCAGAATTGTTCATCCAAAGACTGTTGCTATCCAAAGGTAGGAACATTTATTCATTAGTTTCCATCTCCCATCAGTTCTCTGGGAGTATTAACTTTCCTACACTGCATTTGTGTTGAAAGTAAAAGAGGAACTGTTCATGTCTGCAGCATCAGAGAAGAAGTAAACAGAAACTGCAGATGCACAATGTGAACATGAGGTAACATGCTGTTGATGCCAGGTTTCTTAAAGCCCACATGGAACTGTCCACTCTGGCCACAACTGGAATCAGAAGTATGACTAAGAAGATGTGTGGCAGGACATCAAGTGCATCTGATGCAGAAATCTACTTTCTGTTTCTGTTGCTTTTAATTTTCTTTTTTTATGTTTGGAATGTTTTGCAACTTCACTAGAATGTGTTGAGATGCAGATTTAAAAACTTATTGTTAAGGACTTATTATACTTTTTCATGTTGTATATTTATATCTTTATTAAATATGAAAAATCAGATATATTCCTTTGAGTATTGTTTATCTCTCATCCTTAGTATCTTCTCATTTTGGAATTCCTATTAGATGTAGTTTGAACATTATCATTATATGCTTCATATTTTTCTTTTCTAAAATGTTTATTTATTTGTTTTATGAGAGAGGAAGAGAGAGAGAGAGGGTAGGCGTGTGCATGAGTAGGGAAAAGGCAGAGAGAGAGAGAGAGAATACCAAGCAGGCCCTGTGCTATCAGCACAGAGCCCAACAGACCTGAGCTAAAATCAAGATTCAGATGCCTAACTGAGCCACCCAGGCACCCCACCTTCTTGTTTTTCTTAACTCTTTTTTACAAATTTCTGTATCTTCAGGGTGCCTGGGTGGCTCAGTCTGTTGAGCGTCTGATTTTGGCTCAGGTCATGATCTCATGCCTCGTGAGTTTGAGCCCCGTGTCAGGTTTTGTGCTGACAGCTCAGAGCCTGGAGCCTGCTTCTGATTCTGTGTCTCCCTCTCTCTCTGCCCTTAACCCACTCGCATTCTGTCTCTGTGTCTCTCAAAAATAAATAAACATTTTAAAAAATATTTTAAAAAAATAAATAAAAATAAAATTTCTGTATCTTCGAGGGAGGAGCCAATATAGCAGAACAGCATGGAAGTTTTAGTGTGTCTTGCATCATGAAATACAGCCAGACCAACACTAAACAATCCTGCACACATAGAAAACTGATTGGAGGATTAACACAACAATCTGCACAAACTGAACCACAAAATTCAGCAGGTACCTGGTGCAGAGAGGTGAACTTGGGGAGCGAGAAGCTGCAGCAGGCAGGGAGGTGCTTTTTTGGGTGGAGAGAGGATGGAGACTGAGGGGGGGAAGAATATGGGAAAAGCATCCCTCCCCAAAAGCAGCTGGAGAGAAAGTGGAAAATTGGAAATAGCCACAGCGACCAAGCTAAAAAAAGAGAAAGGAGAAAGGAGAGGGTTTAAATTCCATTAACTGTAAACTAGGGGAACACAAAGTCTGCAACTCTGCTTGATACCTGGCTGTGCTCTGGTGGGAAGGGCAAATCCCCAGGACCAGAGTGGGGTCTGAGAGGTTCTTGGGCCACACTGAGAAAAGTGGTTCCACTGCTGGAAGGACATTTGGCAGAGACTGTTGAAGCCACCTGGTCCCAGCAGACCCCAGAGAATGGCCACATTCTCTGGTGCTGGAACAAGGTCATTAAGGGTGAAGCTTGGTGCCAGATGTGTGTTGTGATTTTCCATAATCCCTGAGACACTGCTGCTACACTGTCTCGCGAAATTTTTCTGGGACGGGCTGGCACCTGGCCGCAGTCTCAGAGCACTGGCAGCAGCAGGGTCCAGCAAACGTTCCTGGGTGCAGCTGACATTTGGCCATTGCTCAGTAAGACCCTCCCACAGAGGGGTGGAATGGGTCAAAGCCACAGTCCTTCAGAAGTAAGGGGCCAGGGAAAACATCCGTATCTGAGACAAAACTCAGGAGAGAGGTACTGTCTGGGGCTTGGTCACCAACAGTGAAAAAGCGGGGAGTGAACAAAAACTGAAGACAGAGGACAGGTGCGCAACTGCTGATCAGGGAGAACAGAGTTCCAATATTAGAGACTGGGTGCTGGGTGACATCATTTCCACCACTCCCGCGCATGCCCATATGCACCTAAGAGCACCCCAACACTCCACCTCAGTAGGTTAGCAGCACCATCTAGTGGAGAACGGAGCCCTTACACTGAGCCCCACCCAACTGGGGAAACCTCGCTCTTCAAGAACACAAGTCTCACCGCCTGCTTAGTTTATGGACCATAGTCTGACTTCATAGTCTGACTCCTAGGGGAAAACAAAGTAATTTCAGTCCTATTTCAATCTGATAGCAGGTCCACTTATTCAATTTTCTTTTCTTTTTATCTTTTTCACTTCTTTTCTTTATCTTGAATACAGAAAGAGAAAAAATTCATTTTTTTCAATTTTTATTAAAAATATTTTCTTTAAATTTTTTAGTATATTTTTTACTTCTGTGTAAATTTTTTCAAATTCTATTTTACTTCCATTATTTTATTTTAGTCTACCTCGGTGTTTTCACTTTTCCAAATTTTCAAATGATTTCCTTTTGTTATCTTCTTCTTTTGTTTCTTTTCTTTTTCTTGAATGCAGAAAGAGAAAAACTTCATTTTTACTTTCAATTTCTATTAAATATATTTTTCTTTAATTTTTTAAGTATATTTTTTACTTTTATGTAAATTTTTTCAAATTCTATTTTACTTCCATCATTTTATTTTAGTCTACTTCAGTGTTTTCACTTTTTCAAATTTTCAAACGATTTCCTTTTTTCCCTCTTTTTTCTCTTTTTTGTTTCTTTCCTATTTCTTGAATACAGAAAGAGAAAAAATTCATTTTTATTTTTAATTTTTATTAAAAATATTTTTATTTAATTTTTTCTACAATATTCCTTAGTTCCATGTACATTATTTCAAATTCTGTTTTACTCCCACCATCTCATTTTAGTCTTTTTCAGTGTGTTCATTTTTTCAAATTCTCAAATGATTCCCCCCCCTTTTTTACTCTAAACTGTCAAACCACTTTCAACACCCAGAACAAAGCACACCTAGGATCTAGGATCATTTATTTGATGTGTGTGTGTGTGTGTGTGTGCATTTAATTTTTATATTTTAATATTTTTTTAAATTTAAATTTCTTATCATTTCAATTTTTCTACCTCATTAATTCTTTTTCTCCTTTCAAAATGACAAAACGAGGCAATTCACCCTAAAAGAAAGAGCACAAAGAAACGACAGCCAGGGATTTAACTAACACAGAAAGAAGGAAGATGTCTGAACCAGAATTTAGAGGCATGATAATAAGAATGCTAGCTGGAGTCAAAAATAGATTAGAATCCCTTTCTGCAGAAATAAAAGAAGTAAAAATTAGTCAGAATGAAATAAAAAATGCTATAACTGAGCTGCAATCATGGATGGATGCCGCAGTGGCAAAATGGATGAGGCAGAACAGAGAATCAGTGATATAGAAGACAAACTTATAGAGAATAATGAAGCAGAAAAAAAGAGGGAGATTAAGGCAAAAGAGCACAATTTAAGAATCAGAGAAATAAGTGAGTCATTAAAAAGGAACAACATCAGAATCACAGGGGTCCCAGAAGATGAAAAGATGAAGTGAGAGAAAAGGAGGCAGAAGGTTTATGTGAACAAATCATAGCAGAAAATGTTCCTAACCTGGGGAAAGACACAGACATCAAAATCCAGAAAGCACAGAGGACCCCCATTAGATTCAACAAAAACCGACCATCAACAAGGCTTATCATAGTCAAATTCGCAAAATACTCAGGCAAGGAGAGAATCAAGAAAGCAGCAAGGGAAAAAAAGTCCCTAACCTACAAGGGAAGATATATCAGGTTTGCAGCAGACCTATCCACAGAAACCTGGCAGGCCAGAAAGGACTGGAAGGATATATTTAATGTGCTGAATCAGAAAAATATGCAGCCAAGAATTCTTTATCCAGCAAGGCTGTCATTCAAAGTAGAGAGATAAAAAGTTTCCAAGACATGCCAAAATTAAAGGAGTTTGTGACCACTAAACCAGCCCTGCAAGAAATTTAAAGGGGACTTTCTGAGAGGAGGAAAGATAAAAAAAAAAAAAGACCAAAAGCAAAAAAGACTAGAAAGACCAGAGAACACCACCAGAAACTCCAACTCTACAAGCATCATAATGGCAGTAGACTCATATCTTTCAGTATTCACTCTAAACAACAATGGACTTAATGCTCCAATCAAAAGACAGAGGGTAACAGAATGGATAAGAACACAAGATCCATCTATATGCTATTTACAAGAGACCCACTTTAGACCTAAAGATACCTTCAGATTGAAAATAAGGGGATGGAGAACCATCTATCGTGCTAGTGGTCAATAAAAGCCAGAGTAGCCATACTTATATCAGACAATCTAGACTTCAAATGAAATACTGTATCAAGAGATGCAGAAGGGAATTATAATCAAGGGGTCTATCCACCAAGAGGACCTAACAATTGTAAACATTTATGCAATAAATGTGGAAGCACCAAATATATAAATAGATCACAAACATAAAGAAACTCATCAATAGTAATACCATAATAGTAGGAGACTTCAACACCCCACTCACAGCAACAGACAGATCATCTAAAGAGAAAATCAACAAGGGAACAATGACTTTGAATGACACAATGGACCAGATGAACTTAATAGATATATTCAGAACATTTCATCCTAAAGCAGTAGAATATACATTCTTCTCCAGTGCACATGGAATGTTCTCCAGGATAGACCATATACTGGGACACAAATCAGCCCTAAGTAAGTACAAAAAGATTGAGATCATACCGTGCATATTTTCAGACCACAATGCTATGAAACTCGAAATCTACCACAAGAGAAAATTTGGAAAGGTAACAAATACTTGGAGACTGAAGAACATCCTACTAAAGAATGAATGGGCTAACTAAGACGTTAAAGATAAAATTAAAAATTATATGGAAGCCAATGAAAATGATAACACCACAACCAAAACCTCTGGGATGCAGCAAAGGCGGTCATAAGAGGAAAGTATATAGCAATCTAGGCCTTCCTAAAGAAGGAAGAAAGATCTCAGACACAGAACCTAACCTTACGCTTTAAGGAGCTGGAAAAAGAACAGCAAATAAAACCAAAAACAAGCAGAAGACAGGAAATAATAAAGATTAGAGCAGAAATTAATATTTTGAAACAAACAAACAAACAAACAAGAAACCAGTAGAACAGATCAATGAAACCAGAAGCCGGTTCTTCGAAAGAATCAACAAAATTGATAAACCACTAGCCAGTTTGATCAAAAAGAGAAAGGAAAAGACCCAAATAAATAAAATCAAGAATGAAAGAGGAGAGATCGCAACCAACACTGCAGAAATAAAAACAATAATAGGAGAATATTATGAGCAAGTATATGCCAATAAAATAGGCAATCTGGAAAAATTAGACAAATTCCTAGAAACATATTCATACCAAAACTGAAACAGGAAGAAATTGAAAATTTGAACAGACCCACGACCAGTAAGGAAATTGAATTAGTAATCAAAAATCTGCCAAAAAACAAGAGTCCAGGGCCAGATGGCTTTCCAGGGGAGTTCTACCAACCATTTAAGGAAGAGTTAACACCTATTCTCTTGAAACTGTTCCAAAAAATAGAAATGGAAGGAAAACTTCCAAACTCATTCTATGAAGCCAGCATTACCTTCATTCCAAACCAGAGAGACACCCCACTAAATAGGAGAACTATAGACCAATCTCCCTGATGAACATGGATGCAAAAATCCTCAACAAGATATTAGCCAACTGGATCCAACAATACATTAATAAAAATATTCACCACAACCAAGAAGAATTTATACCTGGGATGCAGGGCTGGTTCAATATCCGCAAAACAATTAACGTGATTCATCACATCAATAAAAGAAAGGACATGAACCATATAATCCTCTCAATAGATGCAGAGAAAGCATTTGACAAAATACAGCATCGTTTCTTGATAAAAACCCTCAAGAAAGTAAGGATAGAAGGAGCATACCTCAAGATCATAAAAGCCATATACAAAAGACCCAATGCTAATATCATCCTCAATGGGGAAAAACTGACAGCTTTCCCCCTAAGGTCAGGAACAAGACAGGGATGTCTACTCTCACCACTGTTATTCAACATAGTATTGGAAGTCTTAGCCTCTGCAATAAGACAACACAAAGAAATAAAAGGTATCCACATTGGCCAGAAGGAGGTCAAACGTTCAGTCTGGGCAGATGACATGATACTCTATATGGAAAACCAAAAGATTCCATCAGAAACTGCAAGAATTGATTCGTGAATTCAGCAAAGGCCTAGGATATAAAATCAATGCACAGAAATTGGTTTCGTTCCTATACACCAACAATGAAGCAACAGAAAGAGAAATCAAGGAATTGATCCCATTTACAGTTGCACCAAAAACCATAAAATACCTAGGAATAAATCTGAACAAAGAGGTGAAAAATATATACACTGAAAACTATAGAAAGCTTATGAAAGAAATTGAAGAAGACACACAAAAATGGAAGAAGATTTCAAGCTCCTGGATAAGAAGAACAAATATTGTTAAAATGTCAATACTAACCAAAGCAATCTACATATTCAATGCAATCCCTATCAAAGTAACACCAGCATTCTTCACAGAGCTAGAACAAATAATCCTAAGATTTGTACGGAACCACAAAAGATCCCAAATAGCCAAAGTGATCTTGTAAAAGAAACCCAAAGCAGGAGGCATCAGAATCCCGGACTTCAAGCTATACTACAAAGCTGTAATCATCAAGACAGTATGGTACTGGCACAAGAACAGACACTCAGATCACTGGAACAGAAGAGAGAACCCAGAAATGGACCCACAAATGTATGGCCAACTAATCTTTGACAAAGTAGGAAAGAACATTCAATGGAATAAAGACAGTCTCTTCAGCAAGCGGTGCTGGGAAAACTGGACAGCGACATGCAGAAGAATGAACCTGGACCACTTTCTTACACAGTACACAAAAATAAACTCAAAATGGATGAAAAACCTCAATTCAAGACAGGAAGGCATCAAACTCCTCGAGGAGAAAGTAGGCAAAAACCTCTTTGATCTTGGCCACAGTCACTTCTTACTCAACACATCTCCGGAGGCAAGGGAAACAAAAGCAAAAATGAACTACTCGGACCTCATTGAAATAAAAAACTTCTGCACAGTGAAGGAAACAATCAGCAAAACTAAAAGGCAACCAATAGAATGGGAGAAGATATTTGCAAATGACATATCAGATAAAGGGTTAGTATCCAAAATCTATAAAGAACGTATCAAACTCATTACCCAAAAAACAAATAATCCAGTGAAGAAATGGGCAAAAGACCTGAATAGACACTTCTTCAAGGAAGACATTCAGATGGCCAACCAACACATGAAAAAATGCTCAATATCATTCATCATCAGGGAAATACAAATCAAAACCACAATGAGATACCACCTTACACCTGTCAAAATGGCTAACATTAACAACTCAGGCAACAACAGATGTTGGCGAGGATGCAGAGAAAAAGGATCTCTTTTGCATTGTTGGTGGGAATGCAAACTGCTGCAGCCATTCTGGAAAACAGTATGGAGGTTCCTCAAAAAATTAAAAATAAAACTACCCTACAGCCCAGCAATTGCACTACTAGACATTTATCCAAGGGATACAGGTGTGCTGTTTCAAAGGGACACATGCACCCCATGTTTATAGCAGCACTATCAACAATAGCCAAAGTATGGAAAGAGCCCACATGTCCATTGATGGATGAATGGATAAAGAAGATGTGGTATATATATACAATGGAGTATTACTCGGCAATCAGAAAGAATGAAATCTTGCCATTTGCAACTACGTGGATGGAACTGGAGGCTAATATGCTAAGTGAAATTAGTCAGAGAAAGACAAAAGTCTTATGACTTCACTTATATGAGGACTTTAAGAGACAAAACAGATGAACATAAGGGAAAGGAAACAAAAATAATATAAAAACAGGGAGGGGGATTAAACAGAAGAGACTCATAAATATGGAGAACAATCCGAGGGTTACAGGAGGGGTTGTGGGGGGGTGGAATGGGCTAAATGGATAACAGGCACTAAGGAATCTACTCCTGAAATCGTTGTTGCACTATATACTAACTAATTTGGATGTAAATTTAAAAAATAAAAAATGAAATTAAAAATAATTTCTGTATCTTCATCTATGTGTCATATTCTATATGATTTATCTTGTCTATCTTCTAATTCAGTAATTCTCACTTCTGATTATTTTATCTACTGTTTAATTTATCCCTTAAAATGTTCACTTAACTGGCTATATATTTTTTTTACTTCTAGAAATTCTATTCAATTCTCTCTAAATTGACTTTATCCTTTCACACCCTGGGGCTATATTCTTTTATGTGTTCTTTTTTATATAATAATTGCAAGATTATTTTTAATACTTCATATATTCTATTTATATCAAACTTATGAGATGGTTAATTGTCCTGTTTATATGTGTATATATGTATACATACATATATGTATATATGTATATATGTATACATATATGTATATATGTATATGTATATATGTATACATACATATATGTATATATATGTATATATGTATATATATAAAAAACTCATGAAGGGATAATATATATACAAACATATATGTATATATGTACATATATGTGTACATACATAATATACATATGTATACATATGTATGTATGTATACATATGTATATACATAATATACATATATGTATATATGTGTGTATATATATGTGTCTGTGTGTGTACTTATATATACACTTTGTGTATACACATACGTGTATATATAATGTACTTTTAATTATGTTCTCTCCCCCTGGGAGTTCCATGAACACTGGATTGAGGAAATGTCTCTCCAGAACATTATTTTTCCCACTGGGGGCTTCAGAGATTTCATAGCTCTAGAATGAGTTTTCACATAAATTTATTAGCTTGGGATTCCAGCATTACGCTGATAGTATTTATTCATAACCTTACAGCTGCGTGTGACATAGACCTAAATTTTAGTTTTTCTGCATATTTCCTACTCAGAGTCCAGAAAAGATGACAAGCTTTGATGCCTCTTCCAAGGTAAGCAGGCAGATTTTTCTATGCCTCTTTACATAATA
This sequence comes from Neofelis nebulosa, assembly GCF_028018385.1. Classification (NCBI taxonomy): domain Eukaryota; kingdom Metazoa; phylum Chordata; class Mammalia; order Carnivora; family Felidae; genus Neofelis; species Neofelis nebulosa. The sequence continues at coordinate 24,543,770 of NC_080798.1, read as the reverse complement.
GAATTCACATGAAGATTCACAGTATTTGGCCCAACATCCTATTCTGTAGAAGTTCCGGATCATGTCTTTTGTCCCTGAGTGGGCACCCAAGCCTCAGTCCCCAAACTCTAGAACCTATATCTAGGCCCCATGCTCATATTCTCAACTCTGATATCAAGTTCCTTTCTCATTTCTGGCAACTTGGAATTTTCCTTTCTTTCTTTTGAGATCATTTAGATATTTAAAGGCTTTTCATTGTTAAATTCTATCTAGAGGCTTGCAAGTTTGCTGCTGGAGGATAGGAAAGAGTGACCTATGCTTGTTCATCCTAACACATTACTAGAAATAACTTCCCACAGCCCTTTCTTGGTTACTTCTCATCTATAATTCTCCATGTCCTATCATCTTCTGTATTATGTGATTCTGTATTTTTATCCATCTCAGAAACTTTTTTCGAGTCCATCCGTATGATCTTCCACCAAAAGTGTTTAAGGCTTACTTCACTGGTCATGCAGAAAGGAGTACATTATTATTCCCAATTTCTCACCTATAATTTTTGAAAGTTATTTATTGTAGACTTTTTATACCTTGATGGTCTTCTCTGCAGTGATGACTGTAGCAAGTGGGGTTGTAAGAAAGTAATCTCTGATGTCATAGATGGTTATAAGTGCCCTCGAAGCCACAACAGAAGTGAAAAGTTAATGGCTTCAATCACATAATGCTGGCTCATTTGCACATGGAAAGTGCCAGGGAAAAGTGGAGTGGGGGGGCTTGCTAGTTGTTCTCTGCTAATCCCCCAATTCATTCTCTACCATTCTCTGCCATTCTCTATAGCAGATATTTTTACTATCTTACACGTAGGTCCTCAGACTTTCCATTTCCATGCATACTGGCATACTGGCCTGAAAACAGCCAGCACCTATGACTTTGGCTTGAGGGATTTATTGGACTGCTAGACTAATTTGATCTGTGCATCATCAGGCCAGGAAGGTCAAGGAATGTATGCTTCCCAGGACTAGTCCTCAATTAATGACTGATGAAAGTTGACAGATAAATAACTCCCTCACCCCTTAGGACAATGGTATACACAGTTCTAACTTGCTTGATAATGTACTTTTTATTAGCTTCCCTCCATTCTCTGTCCCACTGCCCTACTCTCCTTCTTCTTGGATTGTCTAAACTTCAGTGAAATCCTTGTCTCCAGGTTTGATGCTGTGGGCACCCAACCTAAAAATTCATATAGATGGCATCATCCAGTTCTCTTGCCCTCTTGCTTCCAGTGAATTCAGACAATGAGAGGTATTGACAGGAAGATTGGAGGGTTTTAGGAGAGAGATATTTGAATATGTCTTCCATGCATCAGCACTATAATTTTTGTCAGGACTTTATCTCTTTATGACTACAGCTCTGTGGCTACATTAATCTCCAGACTGGAATAATATTGTTTCCTCTACCTCCTCTTCAGACCTATGAGTCACAGGTTTTATTACTATTGCTACTCTTACAGTGCCTCAATATGCCTTGTTTTTCCTTCTGCAGTTATCAATTTATTGCCTTTTAACCCCAAATCTTTGCAAATAATTCTCCTTTGCAAGATGGTTTTCTGTAAAATTTTGTCAATAGAGGGCATTAGAAGGACTCTGTATGACTACAAAAAGAGGAAAGGACCTCCCTTCTTTGTCCCTTTGTGCATGATTCTCAAAAATGTCTGAATCTCAGCCTTTAGAGACTATATTAGTTAGCTTGGACTGCTGGTGATTTAAAACTGGTGATTTATAGACTGGTGATTTAAAACACAGAAGTTTATTTTCTCATAATTCTGGAGTCTGGGAAGTCCAACATCAAGGTAGCAGTAGGGTTGGTGTCTGATGAGGCATCTCCACTTGGGTTGTAGACAGCTGCCTTCTTGTTGTGCCCTCACATGACTTTCTTCTGTGTGTGTGTGCAGAGAGAAAGAGAGAAAGTGTGAGAGAGTGTGTATTTTCTGGTGTCTTATGAGGACACTAACCTTACTGGATTAGGACCCCACCATTTTTTACTTCATTTAACCGTATTGAGCTCCATCAAGACCTTACCTTTAAATACAGTCACATTAATTGTTGGGGCTTTAACATATAAATTTTGGGAACACATAATTTAGTCCATTTTAAAGGCCCTCTTTTAAATTGCTTCCTTGTTCAATCTCTCTCACCAAAGAAGTAATAGTTACTTTCTGCATTTTCTACTTCTAGACTCCTTGAGTCTTATTTTAACCCCTTTATCTAGGTTACCATTTTTACTAGTTAACAATTCTCTATATCAACTTTTTCTGTTTAAATTATGTTTCTTTTTTCTCATGGACCTTGACCAACACAGTTCCCTTAACTCCATTCCTACTATATAAGTAGTCTTTTTTATTAAATTTTCTTTCATTACAATCAAGTGAACCCTCTGATATGGAGAAGGTGACCAAATCTGGTTGGTCACCTGGTAACTCTGATGGTATGTCCACTGTTTTCCAATAGTTAATAACCTTATTTCCTCCAATAATTCATTTTAAATACTCAAGCTTCTACTTTCGTCCAGTACCCTCTATAAATCCCATATTTATTTATTTTTTCTCTCTTTTTAAAATTTTATTTATTTATTTTTAATATAATTTATTGCCAAATTGGCTAACAAACTGCATAAAGTGTGCTCTTGGTTTTTGCGGTAGATTCCTGTGGCTCATCACTTACCTACAACACCCAGTGCTCATCCCAACAAGTACCCTCCTCAATGCCCATCACCCATTTTCCCCTCTCCCCCCCCCCGCCCCACACACTCTTAGTTTGTTCACTGCATTTAAAATTCTCTTGGGTTAGCCTCCTTCCTTCTCTCTTTGTGACTATTTTTTCCCCTTCCCTTCCCCCATGGTCTTCTGTTATGTTTCTCAAGATCCACATGAGTGAAAACATATGATATATGTCCTTCTCTGACTGACTTATTTCAGTCAGCATAATACCTTCCAGTTCCATCCATGTTGCTGCAAATGGCATGATTTCATTCTTTCTCATTGCCAAGTAGTATTACATAATGTAATTACATAATTACATAATACATAATTACATAATTATAAAATTACATAATAAACATCTTCTTTATCCATTCATCAATTGATGGACATTTAGGCTTTTTCCATAATTTGGCTATTGCTGAAAGTTCTGCTACAAACATTGGGGTACACGTGCCCCTATACATCAGCACTCTGTATCCCTTGGGTAAATTCCTAGTAGTGCTATTGCTTGGTTGTAGGGTAGTTCTATTTTTAATTTTTTGAGGAACTTCCACACAGTTTTCTAGAGCAGCTGCACCGGTTTGCATTCCCACCAATAGTGCAAGAGGATTCCCATTTCTCCACAACCTTGCCAGCATCTGTAGTTTTCTGAGTTAATTTTAGCAATTCTGACCAGTGTGAGGTTTTGATTTGTATTTCCCTGATGATGAGCATTGAGCATCTTTTCATGTGTCTGTTGGCCATCTGGATGTCTTATTTGGAAAAGTGTCTATTCATGTATTCTGTCCGTTTCTTTTCAAGTCTAGCCATTGAACTCTATTCTTTTTACTTAGAATTTACCTCTTCATCTTGACCCGCCAGGTTGCATCAGGGCTTGTGTCCAAGAAAATTAATGACTCATCACAACATCTTTATGCATGTGCATTTTTCAGAAGGACAAATCATCAACTCAGAGATAGAAGTCCCTCTCTTAATTCTACAAGCTCTAATGGAATTTATTATGATGGGCTGCTGAAATAAATATCTTGGGGAAGGTCTTTTAACTGTGAACTTCTCTAATTCTGCTTCCTCCTTCATATGCCTAAGTGAAAGAAGGCAGAGTTGTAAGTCTACATGTGGAGAGTCAACAATCAGATTAAAACCTGTCCATACCTGATGTTTTGCTGATATTTGATTCTTTGGCTAGATAAAATGGCAAATTCCTATCAGTTATTTTGAAATTGGATAGGATATCATCCAAGGTCACAGAATGAGTTAGTGAGTGGCTCTATGAATGGTGGTTGTTCAGGATTTCTGATTATGCTTAATTCCATGTTTCATGCTATTGGACCTAGTTTTAGGTAGAGAGAGAGCTCAACTTGAGATATTTTCTAGTGCAATAGTTATTATTCTCATTGGAAATTTATTTCTCTAACAACTTCCTCTGATTACTTAAATTCATCTTTAAAATGGATTTCTGTTTTTATACTCAAAATTCATGTAGGGTTTTTTTTAATATTACATTTTTAATGAGAAAATTTGTATTCATTTGAGAAGAATGTGGAAATTATATAGAGTGGTACAGAGAACAGAAAAAAGTCTGATTAGTTTTAACCATCTAGAAAAATAATATTTTAAAATCATGAAGTAATATTTGTGTTGCATTTCAAATTATTTTCCCCATTAATATTTTTGATAAATATTTTCCATGTTATCAAAGCTTTAATAGCTATGGTTTTTAATTTATACATGACTGTAATTTAAAATATTATAGATTAGGGGCGCCTGGGTGGCGCAGTCGGTTAAGCGTCCGATTTCAGCCAGGTCACGATCTCGCGGTCCGTGAGTTCGAGTCCCACGTCGGGCTCTGGGCTGTTGGCTCGGAGCCTGGAGCCTGTTTCCGATTCTGTGTCTCCCTCTCTCTCTCTGCCCCTCCCCCGTTCATGCTCTGTCTCTCTCTGTCCCAAAAATAAATTAAAAAAAATAATAAAATAAAATATTATAGATTAATTGCCCACCATACCTTAGTTGTAAGGGTGACTGAGGGAGGCTTTTGGCTAGAGAAATCAGATAATCTGTTTTCAATGTTTTGGGAAAATAATTTGGGAATTTTGTGATTTTACCTCCCTGACTACTGCTTGGGAAAGAAATTAAGTCAGGCTCTTCTCATGGATTTGAAAGACACAGGAAAATTTCTAGCCAATATATGTGAAAGAAGTTCCACTGTCATACTAGTAAACCCAAGAAGATCAGAAAGAAAAAATTATAGAGGTTGAAGGGCTTAAGATAATAAAAGTTATAGAAACTTGTGTTTGATTCTGATGGACTCAGCTCCCCTTGTGCTCAGGACCACATGCAGATGAACATTTCCCAAAGCTTCCTCACAGAGTGCTGCAAGGGCTGAGAGCAGAAGTGTCTTGGCTTATAAAACTTGGATTTCTGAGTTCTATTTTCAAGCACCTTTTTATTCTCCAAATATTGATTCAGTTTAACATTTCACATACCTTATGGATGTAAACCATAGAAGGAAATAGAAGGAAATCAGTGTGAAAATGCTATTAGTCTTATCAACAGAAACATATCTTTTTCTTGTCATCTGAGCAGTTATATTGCTATTGCTTCTTTAGAGACTATAATTTCTGTTGATGCCTGTGTATTCTTGACATTTTTGTTTTATTAACTGATCTATTTCTCTTGTTTATTCTCCCTTGGCATCACAGTTGATAGATGCATACATTTCACATATCTTTGAGGTCTTTTAAAATCCCTCTTGCTCTGAGCAATAGTCCACATATAAGAACTGTCACCAAAATAATATGGTCCTGCTTTTGGTGTGTGAGGTGCCTAGAGGCCTTGTCTGCTCACAGTTCTGTGCACTGTCAACATGAGTGGAATTTCAAGCAGTACATAAATTACTTCCCTAAGCTATATTTTATAGTGGTGAGAGAGGAAAAAAAAATTAAATACTGTTCCTCAGAGATACAGACTGATATGAAGCCTATGAATTTATGCAATAATCTCTGAAATGCAATAACCCCTGATTCTTGCTTTTTAAGGGATGGAATTCACATTCTCTTTTTCCTCTACCTTCAGAAAATATATATGTGTTGTTTTGCTATGAAGTTACAAGTAAAAAAGCAGTTTCAGAATGACAGACTAACTCTTGAGACAAAGAAACCCCACAGCTTTTAAAATAGTCTTACTGGAAAACTGAAAATACAGACTACTTTGCCCACCTCTCTGTTGTCACAACTCTGGCATGTCACTGAAGAGTCAGTGTCTATCAGAAGGTAAGGCCAGTGATGAGCAGTTTGGCTGTTACTGTGAAGTTCATATCAATTCAAGCTATTCGAAAAAATAGAAAGAGAAGGAAAACTTCCAGACTCATTCTATGAAGCCAGTATTACTTTGATTCCTAAACCAGAGACCCAGCAAAAAAAGAAAAAAGAGAGAGAGAGAGAGAGAGAGAGAGAGAACTACAGGCCAATATCCCTGATGAATATGGATGCAAAAATTCTCAATAAGATACTAGCAAATCAAATTCAACAGCATGTAAAAAGAATTATTCACCATGATCAAGTGGGATTCATTCCTGGGATGCAGGACTCGTTCAACATTCGCAAATCAATCAATGTGATACATCACATTAATAAAAGAAAAGATAGAACCATATGATCCTGTCAATCAATGCACAAAAAGCATTTGACAAAATTCAGCATTCTTTCTTAATAAAAACCCTTGAGAAAGTCGGGATAGAAGGAACATACTTAAACACCCTAAAAGCCACTTATGGAAAGCCCACAGCTCATATCATCCTCAATGGCGCAAAACTGAGAGCTTTCCCCCTGAGATGAGGAACACGACAGGGATGTCCACTCTCACCGCTGTTGTTTAATATAGTGTTGGAAGTTCTAGCATCAGCAGACAACAAAAGGAAATCAAAGGCATCAAAATTGGCAAAATTGAAGTCAAGCTTTCACTTTTTGCAGATGACATGATATTATACATGGAAAACCCGATAGACTCCACCAAAAGTCTGCTAGAACTGATACACGAATTCAGCAAAGTCGCAGGATACAAAATCAATGTACAGAAATCAGTTGCATTCTTATACACTAACAATGAAGCAACAGAAAGACAAATAAAGAAACTGATCCCATTCACAATTGCACCAAGAAGCATAAAATACCTAGGAATAAATCTAACCAAAGATGTAAAAGATCTGTATGCTGAAAACTATAGAAAGCTTATGAAGGAAATTGAAGAATGTATAAAGAAATGGAAAACCAGTCCATGCTCATGGGTTGGAAGAATAAATATTGTTAAAATGTCAATACTACCCAAAGCTATCTACACATTCAATGCAATCCCAGTGAAAATTGCACAGCATTTTTCTTGAAGCTAGAGCAAGCAATCCTAAAAGTTGTATGGAACCACAAAAGACTCCAAATAGCCAAAGTAATATTGAAGAAGACCAAAGCAGGAGGCATCACAATCCCAGACTTTAGCCTCTACTACAAAGCTGTCATCATCAAGACAGCATGGTATTGGCATAAAAACAGACACATAGACCAATGGAATAGAGTAGGAACCCCAGAACTAGACCCACAAACGTATGGCCAACTCATCTTTGACAAAGCAGGAAAGAATATTCAATGGAAAAAAGACAGTCTCTTTAACAAATGGTGCTGGAAGAACTGGACTGCAACATGCAAGAGAATGAAACTAGACCACTTACACCATTCACAAAAATTAACTCAAAATGGATAAAGGACTTGAATGTGAGACAGGAAACCATCAAAACACTAGAGGAGAAAACAGGAAAAGTCCTCTCTGGCCTCAGCCGCAGCAATTTCTTACTTGACACATCCCCAAAGGAAAGGGAATAAAAAGCAAAAATGAAATATTGGGACCCCATGCTCTGCTTCTGCAGAGCAAAGGAAACAATCAAGAAAACTAGAAGGCAACCAACGGAATGTGAAAAGATATTTGCAAATGGCATATTGGACAAAGGACTAGTATCCAAAATCTATAAAGAGTTCACCAAACTCCACACCTGAAAAACAAATAATCCAGTGAAGAAATGGGCAGAAAACATGAATAGACACTTCTCTAAAGAAGACATCCAGATGGCCAACAGGCACATGATAAGATGTCAACATCGCTCCTCATCAGGGAAATACAAACCAAAACCATGGTCAGATATCACCTCACGCCAGTCAGAGTGGCCAAAATGAACAAATCAGGAGACTGTAGATGCTGGAGAGGATGTGGAGAAACGGGAACCCTCTTGCACTGTTGGTGGGAATGCAAACTGGTGCAGCCACTCTGGAGAACAGTGTGGAGGTTCCTCAAAAAATGAAAAATAGACCTACCCAAGACCCAGCAATAGCACTGCTAGGAATTTATCCAAGGGATACAGGAGTACTGATGCATAGGGGCACTTGTACCCCAATGTTTATAGCAACAATCTCAACAGTAGCCAAATTATGGAAAGAGCCTAAATGTCCATCAACTGATGAATGGATAAAGAAATTGTGGTTTATATACCCAATGGAGTACTACGTGACAATGAGAAAGAATGAAATATGGCCCTTTGTAGCAACGTGGATGGAACTGGAGAGTGTTATGCTAACATGTTTTCATTCTTATGTGGATCCTGAGAAACTTAACAGAAACCCATGTGGGAGGGGAAGGGAAAAAAAAAGAAAAAAAGAGGTTGGATTGGGAGAGAGAGCCAAACCATAAGAGACTCTTAAAAACTGAGAACAAACTGAGGGTTGATGGGGGGTGGGAGGGAGGGGATGGTAGGTGATGGGCATTGAAGAGGGCATCTTTTGGGATGAGCACTGGGTGTTGTATGGAAACTAATTTGACAATAAATTTCATATAATAAAAAAATGAGATAAAATAAAGAATTGAAAGGAGATATAAACGCACAGTGGTGATTCGTACTTTCCTAGAATGGGAAGGTCAAGTTATTAGCATTTTCTTAGAACAAACTCAGGCAGTTTTTCTGCCACCCTTTGTCAAAATAATATCATTACCCTATACGGCCTTCTCTGTATAGACCCATAGCATACCCAAGCCTCTTCAGAGAAATTTAGTGAGAGTATATACCAATCACTAATGGTTCAAAGTGTCCAGAAGGACACTGGCAGTTTCCCAGATTTCAGAGCTGAAATATTTCACATCTGGGATCAAAACCCAGGTCCCTTGACTCCTGATCCAGTGCTCCTTCCACAGCTCCTCCCCCATTTTCAATGCCTACAGTCATATTTTTTATTTGCCCATAATATATGGTGTGAAAATCATATAAAAATTAGTTTAATATGGCCAATACATTGCCATATTTAGCTCAAATACTTAGGGAATAGTGTAAATGAAACCTTGATCCCAAATTCTACATGAACTGAGGAGATGGAATACATGAGGGTAGGTTTCACAGTTACATGGAAATGGGTTTGAATCCAATTTATTTCCCTTTCTAGACAAATGGCTGTAGACACTTAATAACACTTATAAGCCTATTTCTTTCCCTATGCAATAGATATAATATCACTTATTTCACAGTATAGTTGTGAGAATTGCATGTTGTGTGTAAAGCACTTAACACAGTGTCAGGGCCATGAGAAGTGCTTTCTTTTGCCTTCTTCCATCAATTTGTCTTCAAGGTTTAGTTCACATTCCACGATATCTCCCACAGTCTTTTGTCTAAACCACCTTAGTGGCTCCCACACTGCTTGGTTTTATTGTCATGACTCGATATAGTTTCATTGTTGTATTTTGTTGTGTAAATCTGATTTACCCCATGAATTCATGAGCTTCTTGTAGCAGGGACTATATTCCATCCGCCCTTGTTCTGTCCCCACTTCATGGACAGAGGATATAAGATCATGGAAGCTTTCTTTGGGACACCGGGTTAAAACTCTGCCAGGGTGGACCAATTCTTAGACAGGGAGCAGCCTCTAAAATAGAAACGGGATTTATAAATATGGCTGCACTGGGGTATCTGGCCAATTTTCCCCCATGAACTTTGGGATGGTAGAGATGTGACTCAGAATTCATGGTTTGGATGGAAAAATATGTGATTTATGCATTGGATTTTCCTCAACCATCTGCTCTTGTCTCCTGGGAGGCTTTACAATATGGTGTTGGACAATATATGGGGAAGTGATGTTCCAGATACAATACTTAAACTTTTCCCAACTGGTTCTGCTTTACCCAAAATCATCCTTGCTCCTTCAGGCAATCTTTCCACTGAAATTCCGTAAAATTGTAAGCATTCGTGAGATAATGGGTGAGGATGAGGTTCAAGACACTCTCCATGGTCATAGGATGAGTGAAGTGATTTGAGCCTACAGCTAATAATAGTACTGCCAGTCCTGGGACACATTATGTGCTGGGCACAGTATGTACACAGTAATTCATTTAATCTTCATGACAGCCCTATAAGGTAAGTGCTGTTGCCATTCCACGCTGTAGATGGGAACGTCAAAAATAAAGAAGTTAAGTTATTGACTAATACCACACAGCTGCAACTATCATAGGTGGAGTTACAACTCAAGTCTGTCTGTCTCCAACACCCATACTTATTTCCTCCTGCTAGATTCTTCTCCAGTGAAGGAATTCAGAATACGCCAACCCCAAAATAGGCCTAGGGCACTTTACAAACAGCAGATATGGAACAGGGACTCTGTCCTCCTTCTTTATATTAAAAACAGATCACAAAATTTCTCATGAGAAAGATGCCCTCCCCCCCCAACCTTGTACCAGGAAGAGAACATTCTTATCATCAGGACCGGGAGCTGACACTGGAATGAACCTGTGCAAACAGACCTGCTAAAATAACCTTTATCTCCTATTAGTGTCTATCTCTCATCTATTTCCTGGTCACCGTCCCACAAGTTACTTCCCCTAGCCCAGTTGCCTTTGTCTTGTCACATCCCTACAATTTATCATTCTTTGTGTAAAAAGCTATATAACTATTTGGGCCTAATGGCTTCTTTGGGTCTTTATTTTCCTTCTGAATTTTCCTTTGTACATATTAAAATATTAAAATACACAATAAATGATTGTGTATGTGTTTCTTCTGTTAATCTGTTTTATGTCAGTTTCATTCTTAGGCCAGCCATAGAACATAAGAGAATAGAAGGAATTATCATCCTCTATACCTGTATAGATAGATCATAAGGTCTTGGATTTTATTTGTACAACACTTTAACATGATGACCCATATGCAGAGGTAGATTGAATTATATATGTTAGAATGTTGTTTTCCTGGTATTCAGAAGTGGCTGTACTTTGCCTCACCGCTGACATGGGTTGACTTAACTTACTGAAGTAGAAGACTACTAAAAGAGAGTTAGTCATGGTTTGTTGTTCTACAAAACCATGCATCTTTAAACCCAGACATTTTGAAAGTATTAGGCATACAAGTCAGAGATTTCATTTCAGATGCATCCATTTTCAGGGATTTTTTCAATAATCTGGCTTCACAAGTGTATTAAGGAAAATTTGATTTACACAAAATAATATGCATACAACCTCTCAGAAACACATCCGCAACTGAAAGTTGTGGTGACACATTCACTGGAGGATGGAAAGGGCTTGACGTCATCAGAACTCAGAAGAGCTAAGTAGTAAAGGTAGAATAAAGTAGAATCCTGATCACTCGAGGCTTTAATAAGTAAAGTATGTGTAAATTTAGGAGACTTTAATCTTATATAACCTGAGGGGGGAAAAAATTCTTTTGAAACAAAAGCTGACTGAAGCTGCTTTTACATGCATGAAGCAGCATGATCCATCTCAGGAGCCAGGTGAGAGGGGAAAACAACCTTCATAGGTCTTATCTGCTCTCATTGGTAGGCCAGTCTACCCCACCCTTGGTCCTGCATAGCTTGGAAGGCAAAGGCCAAAGAGAGGGCAGAACACTATGCCTGTTTAGGTGGGTTTAATGAGCAGCCTGGGAGGAAGGGGAAGAAAGAGGGAGACATAGGAAAGGTGGTAGGGAGAAATGGGCAAGTGACAGGCTGGCATGCAGGCAACAGAAAATCTTCTGTTGGGGGAAGTTGTCAATTAGTTTTATATCTAGGGAAAGTTATGTCTGCAATTAAATTTGTGATTTTGTTACCAGATCTGTGTCATAATTACCCAGCATGCTTCTAAGCCTTTTTAAAAGCGTGGTGCACTCCGCAAATTTTATTTGGTAATACTCTCAAGGGACTGGAGGAAGAGGTGTGGTCTTCAGGATGGGACAAGTGGGTCAGTGTGAGGGGTGGCAGCTGGGGGAATCAAGCTGTCTTAGCTCAGAGTGCCGTAATAGAATACCACAGGTGGGGGGCTTTAATAACAGAAATTAGTTTTCTCACAATTCTGGAGACTGGAAATCCAAGACAAAGGTATCATCAAGGTTGGTGTCTGTCACAGACTTTTTGAGTCTGAAGTTCTGTCTTGTCCAGCAAGAGAGTGGATGCAGAATTGAATATGAGAGAGGCTAATGTCCAGGAGGAGACAACAGCCCTGAATAAAGTTTCTTTCTCCATATTTATTAGGATCATAAGGCTTACATATGTGATGGATGTGCAGAAAAAGACAGTAAAACAGTGACCATTAACTCATGTGTGTGAGAGAAAGGGGATTTCAAAGGTATGCAGTGTTAGGGATTAGGGTCAAGACAAATCAAAATGTAGGCACCAGCAGATGGCCATTTACTGCAGGCACCAGGCACCGTCTCTGTTTATCTTAACTTTTCTAAGGGCTAAGACAGACAAAGCATGCTACCTCAGGGTTAAAAAGGCATTTTTCTTGCTAATTAGTTCTGGGCGCTTTTGCCCTGTAAGAGCTTTCCGCTCTATGCTTTGCTTTACTTAATGATTAATCCTAGGTGCTTTTACCCTGCTGCTGTGGTTTTCCACCTCTACCTGTTCTCCAAAGCTTTCATCCTGTGGAAGTGGCTTTCTGCTCTATGCTTTGTTCTACACTGTGCTCTTTCACCAGTGGTAGCTTTCCACCATAAGCCTTATTAGCCCATTGGTGCAAGCTCAGAAAATTCTTTTTTTTTTTTTCAACGTTTTTTTTTTTTTTATTTATTTTTCGGACAGAGAGAGAGACAGAGCATGAACGGGGGAGGGGCAGAGAGAGAGGGAGACACAGAATCGGAAACAGGCTCCAGGCTCCGAGCCATCAGCCCAGAGCCTGACGCGGGGCTCGAACTCACGGACCGCGAGATCGTGACCTGGCTGAAGTCGGACGCTTAACCGACTGCGCCACCCAGGCGCCCCAGAAAATTCTTAAACTTATTCTCCACAGGTGTCTGGTCAGAGTTCTCTCCTTGGATTATAGATGGCCATCGTCTCGCTGTGTCTCCAGATGGTCCTTCCTCTGTATGTGCATGGAGAAAGAAAGTGAGGAATCTGATGTCTCCTCCTTTTTCTTCTCTTTTTATAAGAGTACCAGCTCTAGGGTCTTCCTCTAGGACCTCATTTGGCCTTAATTATCTCCCCAAAGGCCCAATCTCCAAATGTAATCATATTGGGGATTAGGGGTTCAATATATGAATTTTGAGGGGACACAATTCAGTAAATAAAGGGTGATGCTAAAAACAGGTGACAGCAAAGATAGAAGGTATAGCATGTGCTTACTCAGGAATGGGCAAGACACAGCCCTCTATTTCCCCAAATTTACCAGAAGTCATTCCAAATGGAGTATGGGGTAGAATCCTTTTTTTTATAAAAATACATGTTACTGAATCTTTTCTGCTATGTTTTCCTATCAGAGTCACATTTCTAAGATTTCAACCCAGTTCTCTAAGAATAAGTTATGTTCTATACTTCTGGTGTCACAGCATATTCACTGGTGTTCACAACAGGACTCACAGCAGGCAGAAAAGATGTTTATTTTCTCCTGAAAATTCATATCTTATACCAAGAGGAGAATCTTCTACATTGGATGAGAATATGTATAACACCACCACCCACCCACCTCACCAACATAATCGCTAAACAATCTTGGGTTCTCAATGTTCAAGAGTAGCTAATAAAGTTATTCTCAGAAAAATGGGGACTTGTTTGAAATGGAAATTTTCTCCTCCTTGCATCAGTGCTACCTAGCCTGAATGATGATGCCATAGCAGAGCTCTGATCCTGCCCCCGAGGTCAGCCACCAGGAGGAACAGGGCATCTCTGGAAATGTGGTTAACACTGTTCCCAGGCAGTGGACATCTTCTCTTAGAGCCAGCCTCTTCCTGAGAAGGAAAATGATAGATTCTTCTCTGCCCACAATCACATCAGGCCATGACTTTCCTTTTAGAAAAATCAGAGCAATGTGTTCAAAAGAACAATTGTTTGATTACAGTTGCAATTTACAGGACATAAGCTTGGGATGCTAGGGACATGGTTTAGCTTAGCTTGCTAAAGTTCATGAGCAATTAAACAAGGATCTATGCTCCATCCGCATCCAGAAGGCAGTATGATACTGTGATTCCATACAAGGGGTTGAAGATCAGACCTATCTCAACTAAAATTCTAATTCTGTTTCTTATCCAACTTTTAAGGCTTTAACTGTTTAGTGCTTCTTCATATAAGATAGACATTATGATAGTAGCTATATTATAAGATTACATGCAATTGTCTTAGCACAATGTTTGATTACTTAGGAAATGCTTTAAAAATGTCTGCAGTAAGTAGGGTGTCATATAATGAATTGTTTAAAATTCAAGTTTGAGATGAAAGAGGCACTGTCAGTATTTATACTGGGCTACAGGCATAAACTGAGACTCTCCAAGCAAACTAGCATGTATAGTCACCTAGCTATGAGAATGGAGTTGTCTGTGTAGCTTCCACTGGAGATAGTTTAGAAACAACTCCGGTATAGTAGGAGATTCCCTGCCAGGAACAAATAGATTTGCTTTGAACTTGGAGTATAGACACCAGGATTATAGCTTGGATCATGGTATGGATTGAATTGTGTCCCCACAAAAGATATGTTGCAATCCTTACTGCCAGTACCTTAGAATATGACTGTATTTGGTATCAGGGTTGTTGCAGATGTAATTAGTTAACAGAAGTCATGTTGGAGTAAAGTGGCTTCTTAATCCAATATGACTGGTGTCCTTATAAAAAGGGAAATTTATACAGAAACAGAGGAAAGATGGCAATGTGAGGATAGAGGCAGAAACTAGAGTGATGTTGTCACAAGCCAGGGAATACCTGAAGCCACTGGAAACTGAAAGAGACAAGGGAGGATTCTCTCTGAGGCTTAGAAGGGTGCATGGACCTGCTGAAACCTTGAATTTACACTTTCAGTCTCCTAAACTGTGAGACAATATATTTCCATTGTTTTAAGCAGCCAAATTTGTGGTATTTTGTTATAGCAGTCCCAGGAAACTAATACATATCATGACATTAACCAGCTATTTGGTGCTGAACAATCCAGCCAGCCTCATTGAGCCTCAATTTTTTACTTTTAAAATGGAAATGAAAGACCTCTCAGATAGTGGTAAAAGTGTTCTCTGACCTAAGAAGTGCATTTCTCTTTAAGGGCAAGAAAAGGAAGAATATCACCTGTTCTGTCTTGCCACAGAACAATCACAGCTGCCTAACAGAGTAAATGCAGTCAGCAAGACATATTGTTCGTAAAGGACATAAAAAAGTCCTTTAGTTATTTGAACTAAAGGGCTGATTAAGCCCAATGAGCAGCTAAAAAGCAAAATCCTGAACACCTCCACTAAGTCTGTGAGCCCCTCATCATGGTAGTCTTAATGTAATTGGTTGAGATCCTGACCTTGATCAGCGTATGTGACTTTGAAGGTGTTCATATGTTAGTCCCTTGATCTCTGTAGCAAGAGATTCTCTGCTGTCCTGTATACTGTTTTCAAGCCCAGCGATTAATTTTATGACTATTATTCTAAATTCACTTTCTGTTATATTATTTAAATCCTTTTTGATCAGTTCATTAGCTGTTGTTATTTCCTGGAGATTCTTCTGAGGGGAATTCTTCCGTTTGGTCATTTTGGATAGTCCCTGGAGTGGTGAGGACCCGCAGGGCACTTCCCCCGTGCTGTGGTGTATAACTGGAGTTGGTGGGCGGGGCCACAGTCCGACCTGATGTCTGCCCCCAGCCCACCGCTGGGGCCACAGTCAGACTGGTGTGTGCCTTCTCTTCCCCTCTCCTAGGGGCGGGATTCACTGTGGGGTGGTGTGGCCCGTCTGGTCTACTTGCACACTGCCAGGCTTGTGGTGCTGGGGAGCTGGCGTATTAGCTGGGGTGGGTAGGCAAGGTGCACGGGGGCGGGAGGGGCAGGCTTAGCTCACTTCTCCTTAGGTGATTCACTTCAGGAGGGGCCCTGTGGCAGCGGGAGGGAGTCAGATCCGCTGCCGGAGGTTTGGCTCCGCAGAAGCACAGAGTTGGGTGTTTGCGCGGAGCGAGCAAGTTCCCTGGCAGGAACTGGTTCTCTTTGGGATTTTGGCTGGGGGATGGGCGGGGGAGATGGCGCTGGCGAGCGCCTTTGTTCCCCGCCAAGCTGAGCTCTGCAGTCCGGGGGCTCAGCAGCTCTCCCTCCCTTTGTCCTCCAGCCTTCCCGCTTTCTGAGCAGAGCTGTTAACTTCTGACCTCCCAGACGCTAAGTCGCGCTTGCTGTCGGAACACAGTCCGTCCGGCCCCTCCGCTTTTGCCAGCCCGACTCGGGGGCTCTGCTTGGCCGGCGAGCCGCCCCTCCGCCCCGGCTCCCTCCCGCCAGTCCGTGGAGCGCGCACCGCCTCGCCGCCCTTCCTACCCTCTTCCGTGGGCCTCTCGTCTGCGCTTGGCTCCGGAGACTCCGTTCTGCTAATCCTCTGGCGGTTTTCTGGGTTCTTTAGGGAGGTGTAGGTGGAATCTAAGTGATCAGCAGGACGCGCGGTGAGCCCAGCGTCCTCCTACGCCGCCATCTTCCGGAACTCCTCGAGGGTGTTCATATGTTAGAGGACTAAGGAAGAAGTGGATAGATAGGATCATACAGGGAGCTCATAAACCCTTAGCCACAGTGCTGGTATCCCTGGCTACTTGCTCCAGGATATTTGCAGATTTAAAACAGCAGTGATAATAGCTACTCATCAGAAGTTTCCACTTACCCAGCCCTGCTTGGGTCAAGGACCCTTTATTTAAGTCAGGCCCCCCTTAGAATCAAGACCAGTAAAGTGTCCCAGGACATGGGCACTTGATGTTCTCAAAATCCACAGGCAATAATGGAAGAGGTAAATTTAGGATGCAGAGATAAATAATTGGGAGAATAAACAAAAATATTTTTGATCATAGGCTGGGGTTCCAGTTCATTAGGAAGGCATAAAAGAATAATAGCAGAGCAATTCATGAGCAGCAGTGTGCACCTGAGATAGGAATTCCTATGACACATACCTGAAAGAGAGAAATGGTGTTAGAGTGTTCATGAAAGCAATACATTTGAAAACCACTGAATTCTGATGGAAAAGATCCTAAGTGCATGTCTTCAATCTACCTGAGCACTCACTGTGGATGTCTCTTCCTCCTAGATTTATATTTTGGCATACCTCTGGTTCATAAATAATTTCACCAAAACATTACACATTTATATACATAACAAAACACACCCAAATAGTATATTTTATTCTAGCACAAACTCCCCTACGACTTGCTTCTCATTCTGAAAAAGTAGGTTCATCACGATGGCTGTGTCCTACCCAGGATGCTATTCTGGCAGTTCAGAGACTTCCACCTCAGCCTAACAGGGGGGTATGAAGTGAGATTCCCAGCTTCTACTTTGGCTTTCTTCAATTGTTACTCCACACAGAAGCCAGAGTAATCTTTCTAAAACGTAGATCAGATCATGTTTGCCATCACTCAGAATTCTTCCAAGGCCTGCCATTATACTTAGAACAAAATACTGTGTCATCACCATAGTCCACCCAGGCCTCTGTGTCAGAGCTCTTCCTGCCTCTTTGACATCAGCTCTCACCCTCTAGTTTCCTTATTCAGCTCCACCCACACTTTCCTTCTTTTTATTCTTTGACACACCCAGTTTCTTGCTTCAGAGAAGAGCACTTGTGGTCCATATTTCTGGAGTTTTCTTCAAGGTATACCTTAGTTTCCTTTCTAGTCAAACCTTCCCTTACCTCAGTATCCAACGTGCAACTTGTTCCTCTCTATATGTAAGAAATAAAATTGCCTGACATTAGGTTAGATGATAAATAAGTGCACATATCACTTTATTCCATTGGATAGTCAGCTTTCTGTGGGCAGGCACATTATCAGATTCTCCATGGTATCCCCAGCACCTAGGATAGTGTCAGGAACCTGAAAAGATCTCAATAAACATTTACTGTATAAATGGATGGATGGAAGGATCAATAAGGTGTTGAGATGCAGAATTATAGCTTAAAGTAATTGGTGCAATTGAGAAATTTTGTCACAAACTTGTATTTCACTAGCCTCAGGGCTTAATGTACTAGAAGCTTATGTGACCTCGGGCATATACTCTCTCTTTCATTCATTCACTCACTCATTTGTTCAACATATACTAATTATGCACCTGTAATGACCTGACACTATGCAAGATGCTGAAGACAACTGGTGAGCAGATAAACCTGGTGCTGGTTCTCATGGAGTTTATATTCTATTAGTGGCATAGTTAGCCAATTTAAAAGGTAAACAAATGAATAAACAAGAAGTACTAAGTAGTAATATAAGCTATGGATAAAATAAAACAAGATATGAGAAAGAGAGTGGCTGGGAGTAGGTGGGATTATGCTTTATCCAGCGTGTCTGGGCAAATTCTTTCAGAGGAGATTTCTTGGATGATAAAATACTATTCTTGATACTTTCTATAAGGATACTTTTCAGTAAAGATTCTCTCGTGAAATATTTAACTGGGATCTGGGAGGCTAAGGTGCTCAGGTCCTGGTTCTTAGTGAATTTAACTGTGTGACCTTGGGCAATTGACTTGACCTCTCTGCGCTTCAGTCTTCCTATCTTGTAAAATGGGAGTAATACCTACTTCACCAGGTTGTTGTGGGGATTAAATGGATATAATATCTGTAAAGCATCTAAGGTTCTTGAACAAGACACTATATAAATACAAAATAATATCTATTAAAGTTGGTTTATTTATGAAAAAAGAAAGAAAGAAAATCGAATGAGGAGAAGAAGCTGGTCTTGTAAAGAAGTCCAGGCAGAAAGAAAATCAATTGCAAGGGCCCTGAGGCAGAATGAACTGTGGCAATTATGGCTGGAACACAGCAAGGAGATCCTACTGCTCAGTAGGCATACAAGTGCCAGAAATTAAGGAGTCTGGTAAGAAGCCTCAGTATCCTAATCTGTGAAATGGACATGAGACTGTTCATCTTATAGGGTTGTTCCAGGCATCAAGTAAGATAATGCATGCCATGCACCCAGCACATAGCTGGGCATAGTGTAAATGGAAACTGAAATTATTTTAGCACTAATGCTTTGCTAAAAAGGACAATTGGCTTCAGTATTTCTGATAATAAGTTTTACTGTCTGGACTGGGTATGCCAAGACTTCTTTTCCAGTGAAGGCAATGGTCTGGGAGTCTAGTTGGGCATCCTCTGCCTGCATTCTTCCTAACTGCCTTCCCATCTGCCTGTCTGTCTGGATGCTTTCATAATATGCACTTATTTTAAAATAGATACAAATGGAGAACTAAGCAAGGACCACTGGGCATGAATATTTCTGCTAGCTTCAATCAGGTTTGGAGCCATTATGTAGCTGCCAAAGTTTTTAAAATGAAATTCTGACATGATAGTAAAAGAGGAGGGAAGATCATACAAAATTGGAAATCTTCCAGTCTTGAGCGGGTTAGGTGGGAGCCAAACTGCAGGACCTAAAATGTCTCTGGACCAATCTTGGTCAAAATTTGTCATACTCAGAGGTTCTGACCTCCCGTTACTCTCAAAATGGTGAACTTTTCCCATAGGTTGGATGGTTCTAAGGATGTGGGAGGTAGTATTTGGAGAATCTATCAGTCAGGTGTGCTGGACTCAGCACTACACTTGCAATAGCACAAGACTCCTCGCTATGATCTTCAAGGTGCCACAATAAAGGTGCTGGCCTCTGTCTGAATCCTCTTCTTGTGCCCAGCTGCTCTGGCTTCCATTCTGTTCTTGAGTGAACCAAGTCTATCCCCTTATTATGCTTTTACATTTGGCTTTACCTTCGCATGACTGGTTTCTTCTTATCATCTACAATTAATTCCCTCTTCAGAGAGGCCTCCCAGACTAGCATAAATACGATAGCTCTCCTTAATTCTCACTTGATTTTCTCCCTAATGCTTATCACTGCATTGATTTGTTCTTTTACTTACTTGTTGACTGGCTGTTTCCTCCCATAAAATTGTGTGCCATATAGGAGTAGTGACTGATTTGCTCTCCATTGCATCATAATGCCTAAAAGAATGACTGGCACTTAATAATTATTTGATGAATGAATTGAACAAATGAATAAAAGCAAATCTTGAACTTGAACTTGTATAGGCAAACAATGGAAATTATTGAAACGATATGAGTGTATCTCATACAATTGTAGGTGGTGTTGAAAATTTAAGGCATAGAAGATGCAGAGAGATAGCTGGGCCTCCAAAATCAGGGACATGAATGCTTCCCAGAATCTCTCTATCTCTTCTCTCTTCTCCTCTCTGTGTGTATGCATCATTCTATTTCACTGTGAATACTTTCTCCATATAACAAACAATAAGGCCATGGACAGCTACTGAGGTTCAAATCTTATAAATTCTGGCCTTAAAGAAAAAAAATATCCTGTTATTAATTTCCCTTATAAAATTTCTCAAGAAAGAACCCTGATTAGACTGATTCAAGACCAAGTACCTGGGACCAAGGGGAATGGCTTAGGTGCCAACTCTATGATTGCCATTTGAGCTGGGTGATGGATGGAGATGGAGTAATTTCCAAAATGGATAAGAATTGGGAAGATGTCCACCACATTGGGCTTTGAAATGCAGAAGGACTGGAAAATATAAATAGTTACAAATGTAGATGTGAATGAGAAAAAGAATCTGTCACAGGCAGAAGCATGGAGGAAGATTGGAGTTAGAAAAATTGATTGGGAAGCTTCTGTAATAGTCCAGATGCAAGGCAGTGCATACTTTCCTTACCCTGGATTCCACAGAAAGCAGAACTTGAGACAAAGTCTCATGTGTTTCTATGTCATTGGGGGCAAAGTGCAGGGGAGGGAGTGAGGTGAAGGAGGGTGAGGCAGTGTAAAGAGGAGAGCCAAAAATCAGATGTGTTACTGAGCTGCTACTATCTTATATTAAGCACACTGTTCAGTATTGGAGTGCCATATTCCAGGGAGATGTACAAATAATGAATGCCTTCTTAAGTGCATCTGAGGATAGAATGGGAAGAGCGCTCATCTGCCAAACCTCTTTTTCCTTGGTCAAAATTGGCCACATGTGGCAGTAACTTCCCCCACACTTCTAGATTGCACATGTGTGGGCTTCTCATACTTTAGTATAAAAAAGGACCCTCTGAGAGTGAGGTAAGGCACTGTCAGACTGCAACCTCCAAGGCCAATGAGCTGGAAAGGGTATGAACTGACAAAAAGCATGTCTGTGGCAAACACCAAAATGGAATGAAGAACAGCTGCAAGAGAAGGGGAAAAGGATCTTAGAAAATGTGTGAAGACTGGATGGAATTTATAAACTGATTGAATATGGGGTTGAAAGTGAAGAAACTGAGAGATGCAAGAGTCCTCCATGGAGATCCCAGCTTCTTGGGATGTTATAATTTCCCTTCTTACCTTCTCCCTAAATTCTGATTTCTCTGTATAAGTTTTGATATTAAGACTTGATTTCTGGATCTTGGAGCTTCACATTTCCTACTCACGTGGCAAGCCTTGCTCTAGTCAGCAAGTAACTAAGAGTTGAAGTCTAGTTTTCTCTGCAGAGAAAAGCCTGGACAATTGGGGCAGAAGAAGTTCAGGTGTGTGAAAGGCAGATCAGACCTGAGGTTGTATAAAAGTAAACACCAAGAGATTCTGCGGTCAATATTCTGACCACATGCCATGACTGACTGCAGGCTCTGGGAGAGCTGGCAGAGGGCTCTGAGGTAGAGTGTGGCCTTGTCTCTTCATGGGCTCCCTGTAGTGACCACAGCTTCTTTCCAGGCATGTCAGGAAAATTAAAGGACATAAAGATAGCCAGATTCTTATTCTTCTAAAGAATGGAATGAGTATTACCCATGGGTGAAAGAACAGATGGACAACAAGGGAAGGAAAATCAAGGGTGGCATGGTAATTGTTCCATATCTCCACAATTAGGTGGTGGCACTTTACACATCATACCCTCCTCCCCTCTCCTGCAGTTAATGTTACTGCCAATAATAAACTACAATGAAATAATGAGAAACTATTTTCTTTTTTTAAAAAATTTTTAATGTTTATTTTTGAGACAGAGAGACAGAGCATGAACGGGGGAGGGTCAGAGAGAGAGGGAGACACAGAATCTGAAGCAGGCTCCAGGCTCCGAGCTGTCAGCACAGAGCCCGATGCGGGGCTTGTACCCACGAACCGTGAGATCATGACCTGAGCCGAAGTCGGACGCCCAACCGACTGAGCCACCCAGGCACCCTGAGAAACTATTTTCTTAACAACTATAGTGAGTTTATGTGTAACAGCTGGGAATTGCATAGAACTAGCAATTGGGGTTTTAACTTTTTGAGTATGGTGAAAAAAAATCATCACAAAAATGGAAAGATTATTGCCTTTGTTGAGCCAAATACCTTGTCAAATTGATGGGGAAAAAAGGTAGGACCATAGAATATTGATTTGAAAAAGGCAAGGCTTCAAAATAGGAATTAAACTGACATGAATCAGAAATGAACAAAGAGTAGGGTGGGAAAGAGTAGCTAAGGTAGGAGAAAAGGGGAAGAGGGAACAGGGATGGCTGAGGGACACTGCTGTCTGCTTAGTTTGTTTTGTTTTATAGTGGAATTCTTTGTAGTGGAACTCTTCTCAGAACTTCAATCATAATCATGATGATGACAAAGTTCTTATTAATTAAGTTCTTATTAGGTGCAAAATATCATCCAAAATACATATATTACTCATTCAATCCTCCCAGCAACCAGGGGAGTTGAGTAGTGCTATATTCCTACTTTAAGTATGAAAAAACAAACTTGGAAAGATAGTATGGCCTGTCCAAAGTTACTCTGCTATACATGGTAGAGTTAATCTTCAATCCCAGTCTATCTGGTTCCAGAATTTGTTCTCTTAACTACTTCATTTTGCCGTGTGTGTGTGTGTGTGTGTGTGTGCATTGTCAGAGGAATAAGAGACAGGCTAAGGACACAGAAAGTTGGAGACATAGGTGACCACAAGCTGGAAGTTACCTGAACACCTGTAGAAATGTGAAGCTAAAATTGGCCTTTACCTAGGTCATGGTATAGAGACTATTTCCTCTGGATTTTATAGGTTAAAAAGACCGTGGATAATAAATGGTTTGCATTGCTAGATGAGTTTTCAATTTTGGTCTTGGAAAGAAAGTGGTATTGTGAACAGCTGTGAAAATTATTGCAAGAAATTTGTTACTAATAAAGTACCAGTGTTTGTAAATGATTTACTTCTTGTGTAAACGAAAGCAGATTTGAGTTGTTCCCTATAGCAACACTATTTTCATCCATATGTATTCTGATTCACTTTTAGAAGTGAGAGAGAAAGGATGCAGATAGTGTTTTGAGTTTTAATTCTCATTCTATTTTGCCTAAGCTGCTGCCCATAGCCCAAATTGCATATGTAAACATTATCCATCAGGGGTGTCTTGTCACAAAAGTAGTTTGAGAAAAACTTGACTGGACAGATGCTGTATGACTGAAAAAATTTCCTCCCCCTCCTGGATTACTGCAATGCCTACAGCTCCCAAGAGAAACAATGATGATAGGAATGTGCACTGGGTTCATTTACATTACAATTCTGCAGTGCTATTCATTTTGGCTTCCAGATGATGTCTAATTGTTGACACATACAGAAGTACAAAGTGTGAAATTGCCCCCACTCTGGAAAAAAACTAGATGGTGGTGAAGGTAATTCTGACTGTAATTGGTTAAGAAATCGAAACTTGTCATACACATACAGCATTTTGTTTATTCTCCTGACTTTTCTGCAGCTGTTCAGGAGCAAGACTGTAACCAAAGAAAAAGCAGTCCATTCCTTTAAACCATCATTGCTTTTTTAACTCGATTAAGGGCTTGATGGGAGGATGCCTATTGGTGCCCCCTTGTAATGGGCTGGATTACCACCAGTTCCAGCTCCACCAATCTCATTCCCACCTGGGGCTCATTTGCATTTCAGAAGCAAGACAGGGCTGGAACTGTCAATGTTTATCCTCCAGTCCCCAAGGGTTCTAGCTGTTCAGCAGCCAGCCAATCCAACCATGAATCCCTCTTATCCCTGCCAGCTCTGAGCCCAGGAGTGGTCGTGGTTGGGCTGTGAGCAGGAACAATCAGGTCTGTTTTTGCATGGGTTTATTTGGGAGTCACAATACTCACTTAGTTATGGAAAGGCATTTTGGGAGGGACCTATCGAGCCAAAGTTGACCAAATATTTGCCTAGGAGATGTAAAACAGTGAAACTGACAAAGGCAGTATTATTGGCAGAAATAATTCCTTCTTTCCTCTTCCTCATTCCTTTTGTTCATTTATTCAATAGTTACTTGTGGTATAATAGCAAATATATGTGTAGTCTTTGTTCCTGGTGCTTAGTACAGAACTCCTAAAAGTCTTGGAATTTCCTAAGTGAAAGCAGAATGTTTTGTTATTCATAACAAATTCCTTTCTTTTTTTTTTTAATTTTTTAACGTTTATTTATTTTTGAGACAGAGAGACACAGAGCATGAACAGGGGAGGAGCAGAGAGAGAGGAAGACACAGAATCTGAAACAGGCTCCAGGCTCCAAGTGGTCAGCACAGAGCCCAGCGCGGGGCTCGAACTCACGGACTGTGAGATCATGACCCGAGCTGAAGTCGGACGCTTAACCGACCGAGCCACCCAGGCGCCCTATAACAAGTTCCTTTCAACCAGATCTGAATTCATGCTAATGTGATTCTTGGACAGTTCCTAGGTAGTTTCAGGGCGGAGGCTGTTCTCCAGCAAGACCAAACATTGATTAGAGGTTTGGAACTTTCAGCTTCTGCCCCAGATGTCCTGGGAGGGGAGAGGGGTTGAAGATTGAGTTCAATCTCTGGTAGTCAAATGATTTAAGCAATCATGCCTTTGTAACAAAATTTCCTTGAAAATCCCTAAAAGAGAGTTCAGAGAGTTTCTAGGTTGGTGAACACATTGTGATCCTGGGAGAGTGGCACTCCTGGCAAGTATTTGGAAACTCTGCCCACCCAACCTCCCCCACCTTCCTCATAGTCTACCCTATTCATGTCTTCCATTTGCCTCTTCCTGAGTTGTATCCTTTATAGTAAGCCAGTAAATGTGAGAAAAATGTTTTCTTAAGTTCTGTGAGCCATTCTAGCAAATTTTTGAAACTGAAGAGGAGGTCATTGGAATTTTCAATTTTAGCCAGTTGGGCAGAAATATGGGTGGTCTGTGACTTGTCATTGGTATCTGAAGTAAGGACAGTCCTGTGGAACTGAGTTTTTTAACTTGCAGTATCTGAAGCTAACTCTATATACATAGTGTCAGAATTATATTCCATTGTTGAACATCCAGTTGGTGTTAGAGGATCAAGCACATTTATTGCACATCTGGTGTGTCTCTAGTACTGTTAACTGAGAATAAAAATATGAATAAAACCAAATTCCTATCTCTGGTTGTTAGCATCATTGAAGATTGTAATGGAGTCCAGAAGGTGTGACTATGTCTGCCTCAGAGAAGGCTTCAGGAGGTACTGTTTGAAACAAATTGATCCGGCTATAAGATTTCCAGGTAGAGTGGAAAAGAACACTCAAGCAATAAGAATATCTGTTTAAAAAAAAATTTAACGTTTATTCATTTTTGAGAGAGAGACAGAGCATGAGTCAGGGAGGGGCAGAGAGAGAGAGAGAGAGACACAGAATCTGAAGGAGGCTCCAGGTTCTGAGTTATCTGCACAGAGCCTCATGTGGGGCTCTAAACCACGAACTGTGAGATCATGACCTGAGCCCAAGGCAGACACTTAGCCGACTGAGCCACACAGGCACCCCAGAATATCTTTGACCAAAGACAGAGATGTCTTTGGAGAAAGCCCCTGTGGCTAGAATGTGGGGAGGAGCCAGGGGTGCATGGTGAGACAGATGGGGCCTTACATGCCAGGTCTACTGGTTTTGACTTTATCCTGGGGATGAGAAGACTACTTAGCAGGTATATTGTACACTACACTAGGTACCTCAACCTCGCAGCCTCTCAGCCTACTTTTTTCTCTAGCTATTGCTGCAGCATCTAGCTCCTCACAGGAGTAAGCACAGCAAGTTGCCTTGCCTGTATCATATATACCTTTTTCTTCCTCCCCACCCCCGTGCTTCTCTGATAATATAAAATGTCTTTAAGAACCACCCAGAAAACCTACATGCACGACCTAAAAGTGTGAGAAAGTTAACAGCTTCATGGTATAGTCTTTGACCAATAGGAGACTAAAGATAGTAAGTAAATGCTTCCTCTGTCTTTTGCCTGGAATAATTTGAAGTATACTCTAAATGGCTTCTCAGATGGTCCTAGCAGAACTGAGTATCACTTGCCCACATTGGTAACTCACATTAGCTAAACCTTACTTCCTGTTTTGTTTTTCTTAGTGCCACATTCTTATTCCATAAGATCATATTGCATCATGTATTTGTGCATATAAGCTGCTGTCTCATGCTGTGCTTTCTGGGGGTAGTCATAGTTGGTGGGGGCTCAGGGTAAGTGGGAGGCTACTGCAATAGTTTAGAGAAGAATGAGACTTGGTCAGCTTGGAAGGAGACGGAGTGGTGGTGATGGATATTCACAGTTTTTTGGAGTCAGTGTCGAAGCAGACCAATTCCTGCTATGCATGATTCTGGAGGAAGAGTAAAGGTGAGGCTGCTTTCATTTGTCTGGGGGTGGACAATGCATTCTTCCAGTCCTCACAGCCCTATTTAAATGCCCTCTCCTGTGCCCAGATGTAGAGAAATTGACTCTTCTCTTGAACCCACAACTTCCTGGAACAGTCTATAGTAAATAGATCACTTGAACAAGTCAAACTTTGTGCCAGGAGAGTGCAGAGGGTGTAACAAAGGTCACATGTGATCTCTATTTAGATATAAAAAAAGTTATCTCCTGAGCCCTTATCATCTATTACCATGATCCTTTACAATCTGGAAACCAGCCATTTTTCTGGGATTAATTTCTGATAATTCACAGGGTAGTTCTGTCCCCATGTTTCCCATACAATCATCTCTAAACTTTCACTCATGTTGTTCCTTCTACCTGGAATGCCTTTCTTCCCCTCTGTACCTATTGAAATCCTATTTATCTTTTAAGGTTTGGCTCAATTCCTGCCTCCTCCACCAGATGAGGTGAATTGATGCCCTATCTGTAGTCCCTGAGTAATAGAGCTTACATGCTATGGCTGGTGTTAGAGTTGTCTGTTTACACATCTGTCTTCCCCAGTAGGCTTTGGGTAAGTAGAGGCAGCCTAGTGTATCTCAGTCTCCCTCCTATCTCCTAGAGAAGGTTGGCACATAGTGGATGTTAATGAAAGTATATTGAATTGAATGTGATAACAAAACCTTGCTTAATTTATCTAATTGTCCCTTTTTATAGTAAAAACGAGAGGTTTGCAAAACAGCAATTAATTAATCTCCAGTGGTGTACACTGTATTTGTAAGTGAGGCTACCATTCAAGGGAAAAGCATAAAACTGTGTTGCCTTGCCCTCCAGAGCCTCATCTGATAGGACTACTCAGCACCAAGGTGATAAAATCTTTCTCTTATACTTAAAGAACTGGTTTTAAGGATTAAGACAAATTATTATTATTAATTTTTTTTTTTTGCATCACTTCAGTGGGGCCAAAGTCTAATCAGAGAACTTCTTTTCCTGCCATAACAGAGAAAGATGCTCATATTCTGTAAGGTTTCAAAAACTGTTTAATCATTGTATTTTAAGTGGCACACACATACACATAAGATTTCTCCAGTGAGTGTGATGACTGCAGTTATAAGGTAGAAATCTTCTATGTTTATATATTTTATAACAGTTACCTGAACCCATAGTTCTGTAAACACACTGTTCTTTCTACCTATAATGCTCCCCTTTCCTCACCACTTTCTGAAACCCTCATTCATATGTATTCCTTTTTTTTTAATGTTTATTTATTTATTTTGAGAGAGAGAGAGAGAGAGAGAGAGACAGCCCATGAGAGCAGTGGAGGGGCAGAGAGAGAATCCCAAGTAGACTCTGTGCTGTCAGCATGGATCCCAATGTAGGGACCTGATCTCTCAAACCCGTGCTATTGGGACCTGAGGTGAAACCAAGTGTCAGACACTATATTGAGCCACCCAGGCACACCTACTAATTCATCTGTATTCTTGAAGATCAAGTATCCCCTTGCTTTGCAAGATGTTCCATTACTCAGCCTAAGTTGATCACTCCCATCTCTGTCTTCCACTTTACCTAGGATGTGTTTTAGCCTTCACAACTCAGCCTTGCAAATGTGTTTCAATGGCATTATTCACTATTATAGAATTTGAAAAACCAATTTGCATTCAACTTTCATGATTTTTGCCCTATCTATGTTTCTTTCTTACTTTTACTTTGTTTTTCACCTTTAAAATTTGCAAGAAAGCTAAAAATTAATTCTATAGGCAAGACACAAGTATAACACTTGTCACAGAAATGATCAAATAGTTTTTGATTCCAGCAGAACCCTGGTTTTTGCCAAAGGCCTGCAGTCTGAGACTTGTTCCCTCTTTGAGATTAGCCAGTCATGGAAAAGTATGAGACAGACTGACACAAAACTGAGACTTTCTCTTAAATGTCCTTTCTCCAAAGGACTGAAAGAGAATTAAACATGGAAGAATTTTTCATTGAGTTATGTGACTTTATGTTATGTCTGTAAACCACCTCAAATCCCCTTTCATTCCATGCACAGGGTTTCTAGTGTCTCACCCTTTGGAAACACTGTCCTCTGGACTGAGGTCTTCCCTGCAGAGCAATGACCAGGTTTTATTCAGCTCTACTTTTCTCTGTGCCTGGCACATGGTAGAGTAAACATATTTGGGCAGAATAAGTATCAATACTGTCATACTGTATTTAATGAACAAATGAATTCAGTGACTGATGTGTACTGTGTTGAGAGGTCATGATGCAGTCATCAGCAGCAATGCATGGAAAGAGTTTGAAGTTGTTTGGCCCTTACTTTTCCTTCATGGTAAAACTAAAGCCATACTTAATAATAGCTGCCATATAGTAAGCATTTACTATGTGCGTGTGTAAAAGTATGTAACTTTTTAATTCACCCTGAGCTGAGAAGTAGATAGTCTCATCACCAAAGGGAAGATTAGAAGGCTGGGCTGAGAAAAGTTAAGTAGGTTATCCAGGGACACACAACAATAGGGAACAAAATTAAAAGTTAAACCTGGTTTGTCTCATTCCAAAGCCCTCACCACTACATCAAACTTCCTCCTAAAAATTCTCAGTGAAAAGATCAAGTTTAAAAATCTAGAGGGGCGCCTCTATCTGAGGGGTGGCTCAGTCTGTTAAGCATCTGACTTCAGCTCAGGTCATGATCTTGCAGTTCATGAATTTGAGTCCTGCGTTGGGCTTCTGTGCTGACAGTTCAGAGCTTGGAGCCTGCTTCGGAATCTGTGACTCCCTCCCACTCTGCCCCTCTCCTGCTCACGCTCTCTTTCTTTCTGTCTCTAAAAAATAAATAAACGTTAAAAAAATTTTTTTTAATCTAGAGAGGTGGTTCAAGGATTAGGATGTGGATATCTTTGAAGGGTCACTATCCTGCCTATCGCAAATTCCAAACCAAATGGTGAACACATGACCTCTAACATTGTTTTATGCTCTAAAACATTTGGTTGAACGGCCTTTTGGTTTTATTGTGAAACATTTCTTTATACACTGAACAACATTCCCTCCTTTCAGCTCCAACTCATTGTTCCCTCTGTCTAGGATACCTTCCCTCTCCCGACTGTAACTATGTGAAAGCTGCAAGTACTATAGTCAAGCTTGAACCCTACCTGCTTTAAAAAGCTATTCCTGGGTACCCTTGTCAAATATTATTTTGAATCTATTCTCCCATAGCATGTCACTTGTTCTTTCACATGGGGCATATCACTGGCTGCCTATGTGTTTGCTCATAGTAAGCATTGTATATGTGTGTTTAATGAAATGGATCCAATGAAACGAGAGGGTTCTAGGCCAGAGATTGGTTTAGCTCAGTCATGTGACCCAATGTTGGCCATTGAGAACTATGGAGACAACTGCTTAGGCAGGATGATGCAAAATGTGGTGTTGCTTTATACACTTGTGGTTTGGTGCATTTAAAAACTTTTACAGCAATTTAACTGAGTAGTTTTATGCTTATGGAATCTAATAATAATAATATATTTTGGATTGTATTTTTAATATCTTTATTTTTTATTTTTTATTATTTACTATTTTTATTTTTATTTTAAATTGTATTTAAATCCAAGCTAGTAATGGTTTCAGAAGTAGAATTTAGTGATTCATCACTTACATATACACCTAATGCTCATCCCAACAAGTGCCCTCCTTGACGTCCATCACCCATGTAACTCATCCCCCCACCCATCCCCCTCTCCAGCAACCCTCAGTGTGTTCTCTGTATTTAAGAGTTTCTTATGGTTTGTTTCACTCTCTGTTTTTATCTTATTTTTCCTTCCCTTCCCCTATGCTAATCTTGTTTCTTAAATTCCACATGTGAATGAAATCATAGGATGCTTATCTTTCTCTGACTGACTTATTTCACTTAGCATAATACACTCTAGTTCTATCCACACTGTTGCAAATGGCAAGATTTCATTCTTTTTGATGGCTGAGTAATATCCCATTGTATAATATCTTTATTTTTAAATTTTATCTATCTAGTAATTGATCTTTATTGTGTTTTACAAAAATAATGTTTCATGATGAAATGGAGGGAAAAAAATTGGTTCTTCACCTCACATAGTTTGAGAAGCTAAGAAATTTCTGGGAAAGATTTTCTTACCTTAGAGGAAAGGATGCTTCTTTATGTGTGTCATGTCTATCCAGGATGCTGGGGACTCCTGCATTCACCTAAGTGACCAAATGAATATTCCACACTGGTATGCTGGGACTTCACAGCAGAAAGAATGGAGACTAAATTTATTGGTAACAGTATTAGTTATCATATGATGAGTATTTAATATATACCCAGCACTTTTCTAAATGCTTTATGCAAACTTTTTGACTTAATCCCTATAATAACCTTAAAGTGTTACTATCACCTGCTATGGATTGAATGTGTTTCCCAAAATCCATATGTTGAAACATAATTCCCAGTGTGAGGTTTTAAGAAGTGGGGCCTTGGGAGAGGGACCAACATTGTGGAGAAGTAGGGGGATCCATACTTCCTGCATCTCTCCAACAAAGAAGGGCTGAAGCCAAAGGACTTTGAACCCCAAGATTCTGGGAGAAAAAGAGACAGTCTACCAGGGAGAAACTGACACGACCTGATGAGCCATAGGTGGGTGATTGTGAACTGGGGGAGATAAAACAGGCCACATAGGCACAGAGGGTAAGGATCCCCTTTTGCAGGGAGACAAAGGGAAGAGAAAGAGAAGCTGGGGAAGTGCAGGACTGTATCTGGACAAGAGAAAAAACTTCAGACTGGGATGGAGAGGGATCCCATCTTTAACTGCAAGACTTTCTTCAGACTGGGGCTGGCTGCCCTGTTCATGCACCTCCGGGTTAGGTGGTAGGTCAGGGGCACAGTCTGCAGCAAGAGACCCCCACCCCTGAAGTGCTGTGGCACATAATAAAGCCATTTTTATTCCTACCACCTATTCCTATTCGCCATTTTTCTTCCTACTACCACCAAGGCAGGGCCTCAGGGATTGGTCCCCAGGGCCCACAGTGGAGGCGGGGCCAGCCTGCACCAAAGCACACCCCTCCACACTGGGTTACTGCATATCTACTGGACTGGGATAGATGCCGTGGAACCAGATGGACCACTCCACCAGACCAGCACTGCTGCATTGTCTGGAATAATTCTAGGACAACTCTTGCTATATAGATATATTCTCCCTTCCATTTCTCCTTCTTATCTCTTTCCTCCTCTAGGCTGGTTACTCTGTTTATTGGGTTTTTTTTTTAAGACATATTTAATCCATTCTCTTGATACATGTTCCACACCACCTTAATTACATTCCTTTCTCTCTCTCTGGAATAATCAAGCCATATAGTTTATTTGTCTGGATAACTTTATCTTTTTTTTTTCTCTCTATCTCCTTCATTATTTTCCTATCTCTCTCTCTGGACTAAGCCTTTTAGTCTCCCTGCCTGGTCAATGTTTATTTTTTTTGTTTTTCCCTGTTCCTGTCATTTCTCTCTTTGTATGTGCTCTTCTATTAGCACTGCCTCCACCCTGTTCTTTACTTGTAGCTGGTGTGTCTCGTTCTTTGCTTTTGGATTGTTTTTAGTTTTTAGTTTTCTGGGTTTTTTTTTCTTTGTTTTATTTGTTTGTGTGTTTTTGCTTCCTGTTTGTCTGTCTGTTTATTTAGCTTTCCAGGTCTACGTCAAGGAACAAATCAAAGCACACATGGTGGAGTGTCCAAAATATCACTACGAGTAAGGAAATAAAATAACCAAAGTCACAAAAACAGAGAGCAAGTAACACTCTCCAAAAAAACACCTCCTGAAGGGCCAGGCCCTGGGCAATGTAAGACCCCCATTTAATATAGCAGGGCTCATACTTGCAGAGCACATAACAAGCTTCTAAAGCTCATAAGGGACAGAAAACTAGCCAAAATGAGGAAACAAAAGAATTCTCCTCAAAAGGAACTCCAGGAGGAGGTGACAGGTAAATAATTGATCAAAACAGATATAAACAAAATAACTGAACAAGAATTTAGAATGATAGTCGTAAAATTAATTGCTGGGCTTGAAAAAAGCATAGAAGAATGCAGACAATTGATTGATGCAGAGATCAAGGGACTAAACAATAGGCATGATTAATGAAAAAATGCTGTAAATGAGGTGCAAAAATAAAATGGAGTTGGCCACAGTGTGGATTGAAGAGGCAATGGGGATAATAGGTGAATTTGAAGATAAAATTATGGAAAAAAAGGAAGCTGAAACAAAGAGAAAGAAAAATTCCTAGAGTATGAGGAGAGAATTAGAAAACTAAGTGATGCAATCAAACAGAACATTATCCATATTATATGAATTCCAGAAGAAGAAGAGAGAGAAGGGCGCTGAAGGTGTACTTGAACAAATCATAGCTGAGAACTTCCCTGATCTGGGGAAGGAAACAGGCATTGAAATCCAAGAGGCACAGAGAACTCCCTTCAAACATAACTTGAATTGACCTTCTGCATGACGTATCATAATGAAACAGGCAAAATACAAGCATAAGGAGAGAATTTTGAAATCAGCTAGGGATAAACGGGCCTTAACATACAAAGGTAGACACATAAGGGTAGTAGCAGGCCCATCTCCTGAAACTGGGCAGGCTAGAAAGGAATGGCAGGAGATTTTCAGTGTGATGAACAGGAAAAATATGCCCCCAAGAGTCCTTTACCCAACAAGCCTGTTATTCAGAATAGAAGGAGAGATAAAGGTCTTTGCAAACAAACAAAAAGTGAAGGAATTCATCACCACTAAACCAGCCCTACAAGGGATGCTAAGGGGGATTCTGTGAGTGAAATGTTGCAAGGACCACAAAGGACCAGAGACATCACTACAAGCATGAAACCTACAGACATCACAATGACCCTTAACACTGAATGTAAATGGAATAAATGCTCCAACCAAAAGACATAGGGTATCAGAATGGATTAAAAAAAAACAAGACCTATCTATTTGCTGTCTCTCAACAAGAGACTCATTTTAGACTTGAGGACACCTTCAGATTGAAGGTGAGGGGATGGAGAACTACCATGCTACTGGAAGTCAAAAGAAAGCTGGAGTAGACATACTTATATAAGACAAACTAGACTTTAAATTAAAGGCTGTAGCAAGAGAGGAAGAAGGGCATTATATAATAATTACAGGGTCTATCCATCAGGAAGAGCTAACAATTATAAATGTCTATGCACCGAATACGGGAGCCCCCAGGTATATAAAAAAATTAATCACAAACACAAGCGACCTTATTAATAAGAATGTGGTAATTGCAGGGGACTTTAGTACCCCACTTACAACAATGGATAGATCATCTAGACACAGGATCAATAAAGAAACAAGGGCCCTGAATGATACATTGGATCAGATGGACTTGACAGATATATTTAGAACTCTTCATCCCAAAGCAACGGAATATACTTTCTTCTCAAGTGCACATGGAACATTCCCCAATATAGATCACATGCTGGGTCACAAAACAGCCCTTCATAAGTATAAAACAACTGAGATCATACCATGCACACTTTCAGACCACAATGCTATGAAACTTGAAATCAACCACAGGAAAAAGTCTAGATAACCTCCAAAAGCGTAGCCGTTGAAGAACACCCTACTAAAGAATGAATGGGTCAACCAGGCAATCAGAGAAGAAATTTAAAAATATATGGAAACAAATGAAAATGAATATACAAGAATCCAAACGCTTTGGGATGCAGCAAAGGCAGTCCTGAGAGGAAAATATATTGCAATTCAGGCCTATCTCAAGAAACAAGAAAAATCCCAAATACAAAACCTAAGTACACACCTAAAGGAAATAGAAGCAGAACAACAAAGACAACCCAAACCCAGCAGAAGAAGAGAAATGATAAAGATAAGAGCAGAAATAAACAATATAGAATCTAAAATAAACTGTAGAGCAGATCAATGAAACCAAGAGTTGGTTTTTTTGAAGAAAAAATAAACAAAATTGATAAACCTCTAGCCAGGCTTCTAGAAAAGGAAAGGGGGATGACACAAATAGATAAAATCATGAATGAAAATGGAATTATTACAACCAATCCCTCAGAAATACAAGCAATTATCAGGGAATACTATGAAAAATTATATGCCAACAAACTGGAAAACCTGGAAGAAATGGACAAATTCCTAAACACCCACACACTTCCAAAACTCAAACGGGAAGAAATAGAAAACTTGAACAGACCCATAACCAGAGAAGAAATTGAATCAGTCATCAAAAATCTCCCAACAAAGAAGAGTCCAGGACCAGATAGCTTCCCTGGGGAATTCTACCAGACAATTAAAGCAGAGATAATACCTATCCTTCTCAAGCTGTTCCAAAAATAAAAATGGAAGGAAAACTTGCAGACTCATTGTATGGAGCCAGCATTACTTTGATTCCCAAACCAGACAGAGACCCAGCAAAAAAAAACAAAACAAAAAAAAAAAAAAAAACAAAAAAAAAAAACTACAAGCCAATATCCCTGATGAATATAGATGCAAAAATTCTCAACAAGATACTAGCAAGTCAAATTCAACAGCATGTAAAAAGAATTATTCACCATGATCAAGTGGGATTCATTCCTGTGCTGCAGGACTGGTTCAACATTTGCAAATCGATCAATGTGATACATCACATTAATAAAAGCAAAGATAAGAACCATATGATCCTGTCAATCGTTGCACAAAAAGCATTTGACAAAACCCAGCATCTTTTCTTAATAAAAACCCTCGAGAAAGTCAGGATAGAAGGAACATACTTAAACACCATAAAAGCCACTTATGAAAAGCCCACAGCTGGGGCGCCTGGGTGGCGCAGTCGGTTAAGCGGCCGACTTCAGCCAGGTCACGATCTCGCGGTCCGTGAGTTCGAGCCCCGCGTCGGGCTCTGTGCTGACAGCTCGGAGCCTGGAGCCTGTTTCCAATTCTGTGTCTCCCTCTCTCTGCCCCTCCCCCGTTCATGCTCTGTCTCTCTCTGTCCCAAAAATAAATAAAAAAAAAAAAAAAAAAAAAACGTTGAAAAAAAAAAAATTTAAAAAAAAAAAAAAAAAGAAAAGCCCACAGCTAACATGATCCTCAATGGCGAAAAACTGAGAGCTTTCCCCCCGAGATCAGGAACATGACAGGGATGTCCACTCTCACCGCTGTTGTTTCACATAGTGTTGAAAGTGCTAGCATCAGCAATCAGACAACAAAAAGAAATCAAAGCATCAAAATTGGCAAAATTGAAGTCAAGCTTTCACTTTTTGCAGATGACATGATATAATATCATGTATTATAATATAATATATTGTATAATATAATATAATGTAATATATTGTATTTATTATATATATAATATAATGTATAATACATGGAAATACATATATAATATAATGTATAATACATGGAAAACCCGATAGACTCCACCAAAAGTCTGCTAGAATTGATACATGAATTCAACACAGTCGCAGGATACAAAATCAATGTACAGAAGTCAGTTGCATTCGTATACACTAACAATGAAGCAACAGAAAGACAAATAAAGAAACTGATCCCATTCACAATTGCACCAAGAAGCATAAAATACCTAGGAATAAATCTAACCAAAGATGTAAAAGATCTGTATGCTGAAAACTATAGAAAGCTTATGAAGGAAATTGAAGAAGATATAAAGAAATGGAAAACCGTTCCGTGCTCATGGATTGGAAGAACAAATACTGTTAAAATGTCAATACTACCCAAAGCTATCTACACATTCAATGCAATCTCAATCAAAATTGCACCAGCATTCTTCTCGATGCTAGAACAAGCAATCCTAAAAGTTGTATGGAACCACAAAAGACCCCGAATAGCCAAAGTAATATTGAAGAAGAAAGCCAAAGCAGGAGGCATCACAATCCCAGATGTTAGCCTCTATGACAGAGTTGTAATCATCAAGACAGTATGGTATTGGCACAGAAACAGACACATAGACCAATGGAATAGAATAGAAACCCCAGAATTAAGTCCACAAAAGTATGGCCAAATAATCTTTGACAAAGCTGGAAACAATATCCAATGGAAAAAAGACAGTCTCTTTAACAAATGGTGCTGGGATAACTGGACAGCAAAATGCAGAAGGATGAAACCAGACCACTTTCTTACACCATTCACAAAATAAACTCAAAATGGATAAAGGACCTGAATGTGAGACAGGAAATCATCAAAATCCTAGAGGAGAAGCAGGCGACAACCTCTTTTACCTCAGCCACAGCAATTTCTTACTGGACAAAGAAATTTAAGCAAAGGCAAAGGAATTAAAAGCAAAAATGAACTATTGGGACCTCATCAAGATAAAAAGCTTCTGCACTGAAAAAGAAGCAATCAACAAAAATAAAAGGAAACTGATGCAATGGGAAAAGATATTTGCAAATGACATACCAGATAAAGGGCTAATACCCAAAATCTATAAGGAACTCACCAAACTCCACACACCCCCCAAAAACAAATCCAGCCAAGAAATGGGCAGAAGACACGAATAGACACTTTTCCAAAGAAGACATACAGATGGACAACATGCACATGAAAAGATGCTCAACACCACCACTCATCAGGGAAATACTAATCAAAGCCACACTGAGATGTCACCACATAATTGTCAGAGTGGCTAAAATGAACAAATCAGGAGACTGCAGATGCTGGAGGAGGATGTGGAGAAACATGAACCCTCTTCTACTGTTTGTGGGAATGCAAACTGGTGCACCCAGTCTGGAAAACAGTGTGGAGGTTCCTCAAAAACTTAAAAATAGACCTACCCTATGACCCAGCAATAGCACTGCTAGGAATTTACCCAAGGTATATGGGAGTGCTCATGCATAGGGGCACCTGTACCCCAATGTTTATAGCAGCACTTTCAACAATAGCCAAATTATGGAAAGAACCTAAATGTCCATTAACCAACGAATGGATAAAGAAGTTGTGGTTTATATACACAATGGAATACTACTTGGCAATGAGGAAGAATGAAATCTGGCCATTTGCAGCAACGTGGATGGAACTGGAGAGTACTATGGTAAGTTAAATAAGTAAGGCAGAGAAAGATACCATATGTTTTCACTTAACAGAAGTCCATGGGGGAGGAGAAGGGGGAAAAAAAGTTACATAGAGGGAAGGAGGCAAACCATAAGAGATTCTTTTTTTATTTTTATTTTTTTAAATTTTTTTTTCAACGTTTTTTATTTATTTTTGGGACAGAGAGAGACAGAGCATGAACGGGGGAGGGGCAGAGAGAGAGGGAGACACAGAATCGGAAACAGGCTCCAGGCTCCGAGCCATCAGCCCAGAGCCTGACGCGGGGCTCGAACTCACGGACCGCGAGATCGTGACCTGGCCGAAGTCGGACGCTTAACCGACTGCGCCACCCAGGCGCCCCAAGAGATTCTTAAATACTGAGAACAAACTGAGGGTTGGTGAGGGTTGGGGGAGATGGGAAAGTGGGTGATGGGCATTGAGGAGGGCACCTGTTGGGATAAGCACTGGTTGTTGTATGCAAACCAATTTGACAATAAATTATATATTTAAAAAAATACATAAATAAAATGTGCTATTTAATCCCAGCAATGTTATTGGCTCTGAGATTAACAGTACAGAGTGTATAGATAAAAGAGGTGTCCTGGGTATCTGGAAATGTGTGTTTGACTGGGAATCTGAAGGTGACTAGGAACTGGCAAGAAACAAGGAAGTAAATTTCAGGCAGAGTAAAGAGTGAGGAAAAAGTGACAGATGTGTGTGTGAGGAGTGAAATAAGATAAGAACACATTTATTTAAAACCTGGAGGGTTTGAGGGAGGAGAGTGATGCCAGATGAGGAAGGCAACACTAAGAACTCACATTATACTGGACTTCAAAGGCCATGATAAGGAGTTTGGAGAGCCTGTTAACAGAAAGGAGAGGCATTTTAAGCAAGCCATGTTTAAGATTAGATTAGCATTCTTTAAAGATCATTGCTGATCTATGTGGAAATGAATTGGAGGGGAGAAGATGTGAAGTTCCAAACCAGTCAGGGGATAGTACAATTGTTCAGCAAGAAATGATAATAATTGGGACTTGTGGGGTGTGGCATGGGTGTAAATTTTAAACACCTCACCTTGCAAAGCATCTTTGAGATACTTTAGTGATCTAAATCTGCCCCTCCAACCTTTCTGCTCTCCCAGAAGGTAAAAATATGATTCCGTGTTTGTTAATCTTATACTGGGGCTGCCATGCCAGTTGCATTTACAGTGCAGAATGGTTGCATGTGTACTTACCACTATAGGTCCCTTTGTATAATTAAGATTACTGATATAGCTAATGCCTGTTTTATGGGACTTGGGCATGAGAGAATTGTTTCAGATGGCCATAGAGAGTTGCAGCTATTGAATATTTGTGTTTAAGATAGTTTTGTTATAGCTCTGAGTTATTGGATGCTGAGCCCTTAGGAAGGATGAATTTCCAAATAAAGGCATTGTTACTGTGTAAAAATGTGATTAGCTTCATGACAGTCTGATTTATGGATGACTCCCCAGGAATACCTCATTGATTCATTTATTCACTCAACCAACAATTTCTGGGCACCCACTATGTTCTAGGTCAACTATATACTAGACACAGGAAACAAAAAGATGTCTTCAAGAAAGAGTTTGCAGCCAATGAAGGTCCAGTTCATTTTCCGGGGGGTAAAACCAAAACCTAGACTCCATTTAACTAGATCCCTTCATCAATGCCATCATATTTTCTCACACCACCCTCTTCTTGCATTTATCTAGCCTTTTATTCTCTCCAGTCATCAATCTTAGTCACCATTCTCTAGAGATCCAACCTGAAGGGTCAAAGAGAAAAAACAAAGGAAGCCAATTCATTCAAGGATTGTTGCCTAATGTCTTTCTAAGCCTTGGGTTATGTAGTTTAGTACTTATTTTCTGCAAATGAGCTGGTATCTCAGAAATATTCTGAGGCAAACCTTTTTTGAAAAAAACTGTGTCTTTTTCCATAATAAAATTCTGAGTTGAAGGCACTGCCCTTCATTAATAAAAGATGATATTTGGAGATAGGAACATGTGTGTGGATGATTTATCACTAAACCAGCTTCCGAAGTTGACTTTCCATACTTGAACCATATAAATATAAACTCAGGATACCTCCTGTTAGTGACCTGGCTTTTTGTTATCCCTCTCTTGAGATATCAAGATAAATACTTAGCTTCTTTTAGAGGAAAGACTTCAAAGGCAAGAAAAGCTCTTCCAAGAAATCATTTATAAAGGCTGCTTCCTTTGAGGGGCCTGCACATGGCTTCCTAACAAAGCAATGTCTTATGGCTTTTCCTTCTCTTGCAGAGTGATTTCCACCTGTTTATTCTATTCTTTTTTTTTAATGCACTTATTCTAAGACAATCCCATTTATAATTGTACCCAAAATAATAACATATCTAGGAATTAACCTAACCAAAGATGTGAAAGACCTGTACTCCGAAAACCATAAAACACTGATGAAAGAAATTCAAGATGACACACACAAAAATGGAAAGACATTCCATGCTTATGGATTAGAAGAACAAATATTGCAAGATGTCTATAGTACCCAAAGTTATCTACACATTCAATGCAATTCCTATCAAAATACCAACAGTATTTTTTACAGAACTAGAAAAACAATTCTAGAATTTGTATGGAAAAGACCCCAAATAGCCAAAGCAATCTTAAAAAAGAAAAGCAAACCTGCTCATATCATAATCTGTTATAGTTTCTTTTGTGATTACACTAAAACAATGATAAAGTGATCCAGGCTGTTCCCATCTTGACACTCCTCTTTATCTCTAGGATTCAAGAACTTGGAAACAAAGAAACAAAGAAACACTTTGTTGAAAACAAAGTGTGGAGAACTCACATTTTTTCTTATCTGCCTCAGACCAGAATTGGCATATTTTAACTCCCCTCACAAACTAAAAGAGTCATCTGGCCAAGACAAAATGCAAAGGAGATTGGGAAATGGAGGGAAACATGTGAGCCAGTTAATGAGCACCACTGTAAAAAAATAAAATAAAATAAAATGAGCACCACTGTCTCAGCCATGTAGCTACCACTATTATCACCAGATAAGGAATAAAGAGACTTTGTTTTTTTTTTATTTTTTTTTAACGTTTATTTATTTTTGAGACAGAGAGAGACAGAGCATGAACGGGGGAGGGTCAGAGAGAGGGAGACACAGAATCTGAAACAGGCTTCAGGCTCTGAGCTGTCAGCACAGAGCCCGACGCGGGGCTCGAACTCACGGACCGCGAAATCATGACCTATGCCAAAGTCGGCGGCTCAACCGACTGAGCCACCCAGGCGCCCCAGAATAAAGAGACTTTGAAAGGTCAGTGTCTCAAAGTAATAAAAGGCAGGGCCAAGACTGAGCTTAGACTGGTGTGACTCTGTATTTCTAATTACAGAACCATGGTACCTTGTTTGTTTGTATTCTTTCAGGATAATTAGACTTATTTATTCATTGATTCATTTATTCCAAAAACATTTGGCAATCATCTATTATATACTAAGAACTGTGTTGGGCTCTGAAAATATCACAGTGAACAAGTTAGATGAGGTGCAAGAGTGAAGGAATCTTAGATAGCTGTGGAGCTGAATCTCACGTCTTTTCTTTCTATTCAAAAGACATTTCTTCAGTACTTCTTATGTACATGACACTGCACTGAGAAGACCATAATAAAATCAAACGTGGATCTTGACCTCAAGAGTTAATGATCTATTAAGGTAAACAGAATATCAATGCCCTATATACTCTACAGTAATTGTGTTCTGCTTGATCTCAAGCTGTAACAGTCCAACTACTATGGGAACCAATAGTAGAAAAAGGACCTAGAACTGGTTCCATGATACAGATGGAATATAAACAGGGTGAAGGGAAGTGGGTAAGATAACAGAGAGCAGTGGAGTGAAGGATGGAGAGATTTGCATGAGCAAAAAAAAAAAGAAAAAAAGAAAACCCACAGGTAAGAAAGTAGTATCTGTTCAGACAGAAGTAGCAAGGCCCATGTGCATGCGGAAAGGAAATGCAAGCATAGGGAAATGTAGTAGGGTTAGGGCTTAAAAAGCTAGACATCAGGTGATATGAAGAAAACAATTCAACAGAGTGGTCAGGACTCCAGGCTGGCATGAAAAAAGACATGAGGACTAGCTTGACTAATTGCTTACTATGTGGCTTTAGACAAGCCCCTAATATCCCCAAGTTCTTATTTTTAATATTTGAAAATAGGCAAAAATTTAGACCCATCTCATAGGATTTCTGAGAAGATTAAATTAGATAATGCTTTTAAAGTGTCTGGCACATAGAAATCCAATTTTGGGCCATGCCTAGTGCCTTAAACACAAAGTGAAAGTAGATTGATTCATGAGATTGGTTATTATAATTTCCAAACTAGTATGTTACAACCAGAATCTTGTCTTCCCACAAAGGTAACTCCCAGTTACCCCACATTTATATTGAGTGAATCATAGAATGTGCTCTTTCCTTGGGATGGACAGGTTGTATGGCAGCTAGTCAGATAAGTTCTGTAGACCTATCTTCCAAGCTTCTCTTTACAAAGATGGATTAAAAGGTATGATTGGTACATTCCTGGTTTTAGTGCCTCAAAGTTAACTTTGATCTCTTTAGAATGGTTGTGGGATGGATACTATCCCTTAGATATTTTTAGAGATAGTGAAGTAGATGTGGCTCTTTAGAGAAAATTTCTTGACTCCAGGGATGTTCTTAAATTCTTCTGAATTAAGAATTTCACTACTTGTTTTCCAATTAGAAGGAGCCTCTTTCCTATAAGCAGACACGCATTAAACATTTTATTAGTTCTTACAGAAACCCTTCATGTTTTTAACTAGAGGAAAGGGTTCATATTTTTTCCTTGCTTCAAAATTGTGATATTCATCCAATTCTGGGTCTTAAGGGTAAATTGTCCCATCATTTGGCAAGAAAAACACTCACTTCTGCTAATGGGCTTGCAAGAAAGCACACTCCCTCTCAAACTGCCAGACCCAGTGTGCTTCAATCTACTATGGAACTAGAGTCTGTAGTGAGTTTTAGCTACTCAGCAGAGCAAGGAAAAACTAACTTTCCAGCAAAGTGAGTGTTAGCCACTCAGCAGAGCAAGGAAAAACTAACTTTTCAGAAAAGTACTGTAAGCACTTTTTAACATTAGCTTCCTTGAAGGGTGAGATGCCAAGGTAATTTAAGTCCCTTCTGTGATCTAAAGCCTCTGTTTGCTGGTTCATTGTTATTTAATAGTAGTGGCTTCTGCTTTTATAATAGTATACATTTATTTTACTAACTTCATGATTTGCTGAGATGACTCAGCTAAGGAAGAGCATAGCTAATTAATGCCTTGTGACAGAGTGTGAGCTTCCTCTATGTCTCTTGCCTCAACATTCCCAAGCATGTTCAGAAGTCTAGGTAGTTTGGCATTCCTGAACTGACTCTACTTCTCATAAGGTCATAGATTCTGGCTTTGAAACCTCCTCAG
The DNA here is from genome assembly GCF_028018385.1 of Neofelis nebulosa. Lineage (NCBI taxonomy): Eukaryota > Metazoa > Chordata > Mammalia > Carnivora > Felidae > Neofelis > Neofelis nebulosa. Next base: position 24,500,510 of record NC_080798.1, on the reverse strand, counting down.
CAGAATTCAGAACAGACTCTTTGTGGTGCCTTACTTATGGATCAACATGTAGTAGGTGCTTCATAAATATCTGCTGAATAAATGAGTGTCCACATGACATATTCAGGAAAGCTGAAGAAAAAGATGTTTGTGGATAATCCTCAAATCACTAAAGAGCCCATGGTTTTACCCAATGCATATTTGTGATATGTTCCATCTTTAATCAGGGTGTTTTTCCCAACTATTTTATATATATATATATATATATATATATATATATATATATGTATATGTATATGTATATATATACACACACACATACATACATATATATACACACACATATATATGTATATATGTATATATATATATATTTATAATAATTATTAATATATTAATATAAATCTTGTGTGTGGATATGACCAATTAGGGAATTACTTATATTGGATGTGATACATGTAATAAATATATAATTATTATATATATATCATCATAAGTGAATTTCTAAATACATATGATGACAGTATATTAGTTACCTGTTGCTATAATTAAGGATATGTGTAACAAGTAACTGTAAAACACAGCAGCTTAAAACAACAAGCATTTATTATTGTTCATGAGTCTGTGGGTCATATACGTAGCTCTGATCTTTTGAGCTTGCTTATAAATCTGAGGTCAACTGTGTACTCTTTAGGTAGCTGACCTAGGTTGGCTTTATTTGGGATAACTGGGATGTCTTAGCTCTCTGGGGTGTCTTTCATATTCCTCCAGCAGACTAGCTCAGGCATGCTTTTATTATGGAGTTATGGGTTCAATAGCAAGCAAGAGGAAACATGTAAGACCTCTTGAGACATAGGCTTGGAAATGGCACAGTGTAATTTCCCCAGTGTTCTATTAGCTAAAGCAAGTTTTAAGGTCATCTCAGATTCAAGGAACAGAGAATAAGCTCTGTCTCTTTTAGAAGGAATGAAGAATCAGAGCTATTTTTTTTTCAATATGTTTACCACTAAGCAGAGAGGAGAATTGGCTAGAATTGTGAAGCATAAACTAGGAACAAAATTATGACCAGAGATAAATTTTCTTTAATAATTTATTAGAGTCTTTCATCAGGGCTGAAGATCTAGGGTTTGGAGGAATGAATGGGGGAAGCTCCATGGACGAATAGAAGGGCTAATACTGCTATCTTGAACAGAAATTCTAGAAGCTAAGATCTTCCTACAAGCTTCATATGGAATGACTACAGCAAGTTGCATGGGTGCAAATTCCACACTAGCCACCTAGGGACAGAAGAGCTTTACAAACCTGTTTTTTTTCTAAGCAGAGCCCCCACTGCCTGTCTATTTAGGGTATAAGAGAGAGTCTTTTACTTTCTTTCCCATCTTTGTGAACAAGTGGGCCAAGAGTGAGAAGAGAGAAACCATATACTTTTCTCTCTATCTCTCTGTCTCTATCCCCTTAAATCCTATTTCCATTTTGATTTCTGTTCCAATGGAGGTAAGAAAGGGAGAAACATTAAAACACCATTTCATCTTTGTTTTTTAGCATACCCCTGTATAATCTAGTTTTGGTACAAAAATTTCTGTTGTGGGAAAAATTTAAGCAATTTTTATTAGATTTTTGGAATTTAAACTGAGAAACAGATATTTTGGCTATTTATAATTTACCATGTGCCACTGAATCAGTTACCAACCTATTATCCAGTCAATCCGTATTGGACACTTATTATGTTTATCTCCAATATAAGGAAAAGTAAGAGCCAAGATCTCTGTTTATGAGCTATAATTATGGTTAAATTCGTCTTTTAATTTTGCTGAAGTTAGAGTGTCTCAATTGAGATTAGACAGAAGTAACCACTCTGGCTTAGCTAAATTACAGAGCTGATAACAAAAACAGATGGGATAATGAATGCAATGATATCATGAGGAAATACCTTTAAGATATTATGAATTACTGGGATTGAAAGAGGGGGATCATTTTGTCTGTGCCACTGTGCCTGAAAGAGCACTTACAAGTGAAATGTTTTCATTTCAATCAGAGCACTTTAGTACTGGATGTTACAGTATGAACTATGTGGTGATATATATAATTAAAAAGTAATAAATGGCTATTTTACTATTTTCTAATTCAGAATATGACAGATGAAAATTCAATTGTTCACTCTGTGTTAGCAGTACTTATTCTTCACTTAACAGATGGTGACTCTGATTTGGAGGCTTTCTCATCAGGGCTTTGAAGAGCTTCTCTTGCAGTGTCTATTATTGCTTCCAATGTTGTTAGTGTTCCAAGGTAAGGATCATCCACTCAAGTATCAAGGAGAAACCAGACTCCTTTTATAGCACTAGATTATACAACTGGCCCCTTGAGCTGAGCACAATCCATCTACTGGTGGGTCTCTATTGAGTTCTCTGGGATGTATTTAGTACTGATTTTAAAGACTGAGGGGGAGAAAGACAAAAAAAAGCCTACAATCTAGCAGGATTGATAAGCCTGTCATACAAAGGCAATTAAGGAACAAGATAGTACATGGATGGTTTAACAGCTTCCAAAATGAATTGTTTGTACATTTATTTTTCATTTAATGTAGTATCATTTAACTGTGCTAATATCTGTTCCTGCCACTGATGTGTAAATTCCTGAGGATGAAGACCTGTGACATATGATATCATGTTACTCTCTTGATAAAATCCTTCAGTGGAATTTCTTTCTCAGGTCATGGCAGAATTTTGGGCACTGAACTTACTGTCCTATGGTAAACAGTGAGGACAGTGAAAAAAATAGATGACGGAACTGTTTTCAGACATTGGTAATGAGGCAGTGTAAGATTATAATTCCAGATAGAAAAGAAAAAAATGAGGTGAATCCTATGTCCCAACTTTTTACCTACAGGAATTTTCCAGATGGCAGTGCAGGAGAGGAAACCCAAGCTGATCAAGATGGTCATGCTGGATTGAGGAGATAATGACTGAATTTCAGAGGCAACGGGAACCTTCAGGACACCTGGAATTTTCAAAGCATAGAACCATAGAGGAGAGAGTCACATAAAAAAGAGCGAGAAAACCTGCATGGAGCTCACCTGAGTCTTTGGTGAGTAGTGATCTATAGATGTCATGATAATTGGGCAAAGAACGACTATCAGAAAACTCTAAACTAAATAATTTCCAGACTTTACATGGGGCTGGAAGATGTTTGAATTCCCACGAGTCAGAGCGATAAGTCCTTATTGAATACCAAAGGCATTCTGTAGAGCCCCAGAAAGGTAATGCCTTGGTAGTAGAGCCAAATCAGTCCTAGAGTAAATGGATTATTCAACAAAACCATAAAACAAGCCATCAAAAGATCAAACTGATAAACAACAAATGTCAAAACCAATTGCTGGAAGCTGAGCTATCCGACCAGCCTGATGGCAGGGCCTGACTGCAGGGCAGTCCACTGACAGTGAATCTCCTTGTACTCCTGCTTTTATGTAATTTGGCCTTAATAAAAGTACCTGGGGAATCGTCTGTTGGGGAATTGTCCTCAACAGGACCCCTGGGAAAAGAACCACTGGGGAAAGAAAATAAGGTTCCACAAGGAAATCGTGCGGCTCTACATTTAGCCCTTGCCACCCCCTATAAAGACTCCTCTACCTAAAGGAAGGATAGCCCCATACATTTCCTATCCAAGGAAGGAATAAATGGATTTGAAAGCCCCACTCTGGCAACAAAGGAGTGTATCTATGGGCACAAGTTACTCCAATCCCTAGGCCCACTTGGCCCCCAGGAGGCATTCCAGATGATGATTGAACCTAGTCAGTTAAAGTACAGAATGGTTCATTAGTTCCTAGGTGCATTGTCTCTCTGAGAATGTATAAGGCGTGGGTTCCTAAGACCCTCTTGGCCCCCTCCTGGCACCTCGGACCGAGGCGAACACTTTTGTTCCTCAAACCACAAATGGTTCAGGGAAACGACTAAGAGGCCATATCCCTGTAACTGTTCCACTTGGGGTGTTGAGAGATAGATGACCTTTCATGAAAACAGCAAAGCAAATGCTTTATAGATTATAGATAAACGTAGAGACATAATGAAAATAATATAAGAAACTAATAAGCAAAGGGCAGGAGGGAACATTATGAGAAAATAACCATGTTATTCCTTAAAGGGTGATTACACATAGGAACATTTTTAGAATTAGATAATGCCAGAAAACATAGGTGATGCATGCTACAAGAAAATTGCTAACAAATATATAATGCCATGTTTGCCACAATAAAGCAGCAGTTCAACACACTGCTGTTGTCTGTGTCCATTTTTATTTTTGCTTTATTTTATTTTCACTTTTTCACCAATGCCGTTCATACTTCAGGAACCCCTGGACCTGCTGGAACTGGACTCCAGCAACCAATATTAACACTTTTTAAAGAATAACAAAATTCAGGCATTCAACAATGTGACAATCACAATACTTAATATCCAATCAGAAATTACTAGAACTGCAAAAAACCAGGAAGCATAACTATAAACACACAAACAAAAATAAATCAATAGAACTAAACAGAAATGACAGAGATGCTGGAATTAGCAAGCAAGAGATAACACCAGAAGAAAATGCTCCATATATTTACTCTAGGCCCTTGGACCCACCTCCCTGCTTACATGTTTTCTGAGGCTGCTCCAAGCCAATGTCTGAGCATGGCAAAGAAATTAAGATAAACTAATGGGGTACCTATGGGGTATGGGATTCTCCATTAGGAGATCTTAGGTTAAGAATTTTCTCAACTGTCTGTTTGAACTTTTGGTGTTACTACACAGCTGCCCAAGACTTTTTCTACCCAATATCCTTTCCTTCCCTCTCACCATTATATTCATCATATCTGCCTTATGGTCTGAAGGCTTTCCATGATTTTTTATGTGTTTTCCCCTATATCTGTCACAAACATTTCCACCAAAACATTTTCTGTATTTTTACTCATGGTTCAATGTTTGCTTTTTGGAAGATCTAAGCTGAAAGTGCCTAATAACAGAGCTTCAAAAATTATGGGAAAAAAGTGGCATAAATGAAAGGAGAAAAAGACAAATTTTCATTATAACTTAAATTTCAATACTTCTTTCTCAGTAATTGGTAGAACTGATAGACAGAAAATGATTAAAAACAAAAAAAAAACTTCAACAACACTATCAACCAATTTGACTTAAATGGCATTTATAGAAGATCATAGCTAACAATGACAAAATATATATTGCTTTCAAGTATACATAAAATATTTACCAAGTTAAATCATATATTGGTCCATAGAGTGAGTCTCAACAAATTTACTAGGCTTGAAAATATATAAAGTATTCTCTCTTGATTCAGTAAAACAAAATTATAAATCAATAATAAAAGGATCTCTAAAAAATCTTGAGGTACTTTATGACATATTGACATATTAATTTATGACAAATTAAATGACATAATTCTTAGCAACCAATGGGTCAAACAGGAAATTTAAAGCAGAAGTAGAAAATATTTTGCATTGAATAATTAGCACAACATATAAACATTTTGGGGCCCAGATAAAATAGGACAAAAAGGAAGTGTATAGCTTTAGAAGAAATAATGTCTAAAATCAATTATCTACAATTTGCCCTCAAAAACCTAAAAAAAAAGACAGTGAGTCAAACCTAAAGAACATAGAATAACAGAAATGATAAAGATAAAAGCAAAAATCAATTAATAGAAAACAAAAGTAATATAAAATATTGATAAAACTAAACATCATTTGTTGCTGAAAAGACCGATAAAATTAACAAAATTCTAGTTAGGCTGATGGGGAGAGAGAGAAAGAGAGAGAGAGAGGGAGAGAGAGAGAAAGAGAATGAGAAGAGAGACACAAATCATAAATATGACAAATAAAAGAGAATATCACTATAGACCCTACTGACATAAAAAGAATAGGTAAGTTTTATGAAACACTTTTTAGTAAATTAAAAAGTTTATTTTTAGTAACTTAAATGATGCAAATTTTAAAGACTCAAGCATAAATATATAATATAAATACATCTATATTAAAGAATATCAATTTAAGCCTTTTTACAAAAAAATTCCAGGACCAGATGGTTTCATTGTTGAATTCTGTGAATGTAAGGAAGAAGTACCAATCTTACACAAACTCAGAGAATACAGGAGGAGGAGGAAGCACTTCCCAATATATTGTATGAGTCCAGCATTACCCTATTACAAGAATCAGAATAAAGAAATGAGATACAGACCAGTATCCCTTAATGAAATATTAACAAATGAAACCCAGCAATATATAAGATAGATAATCCATCGTGACCAAAGAGGACTTACCCAATGATGCAAGGTTGATTTGTCATTTGAAAGTCAACCAGTGTAGCACACCATATTTACAGAATAAAGGGCTAAACTGATAAGATTTTCTCAGTAAATAATTTCTCAGAATAAAAATTGACAAGATTTAATACCTACTAGGTATTGATATAATAATACCTCCTAGGCATTGATACTAGGAGTAGAATTTTAACAAACTGGGAATAGAAGAATATTTTCTCAACCTGTGAAATGCATTTATAACAAATCTACAACTAACTTTATACTTCAGGGTGAAAGATTGGGGATCTTCCCCCCTGAGATCAGAAAGCAAGGATATCTGTTTTCACTTCTGTTGAACATTGTACTGGAGGTTCTAGCCAAAGCAATGAGACAAGAAAGAAAAATACAATTTTGAATTGAAGAAGTAAAGCTATCCTTATTGATGGAAATAATAAATTTAGCAATATTATAAGGTAGAAGTTCAAACTACAAAAATCAATTGTATTTATACATATTAGCATTGGAAAAATTGAAAATAATATTAATTTTTGCATTACCATTAAAGGTAAATATTTAGAGATAAATTTATCAATATATTCACAAGACCAGTGCACTCAAACCACAAAAGATTGCCAAAAGAAATTAAAGATAGATGAAGAAGTTTGTCAATTGAAGACGGGTATCTTAGTGCTAATGTTATCCAGTTTGATTCAATGCAATTCCAATCAAAACGTCTACAGGCTTTTTTTTTTTAACATTTTATTTTTTTTTATTTTTATTCATTTATTTATTCTTTTTTTATTTTATTTTTTTATTTTTTTTTAATTTACATCCAAATTAGTTAGCATATAGTGAACAATGATTTCAGGAGTAGATTCCTTAGTGCCCCTTACCCATTTAGTCCATCCCCCCTCCCACAACCCCTCCAGTACCCTCAGTTTGTTCTCCATATTTGAGTCTCTTCTGTTTTGTCCCCCTCACTGTTTTTATATTATTTTTGTTTCCCTTCCCTTATGTTCATCTGTTTTGTCTTTTAAAGTCCTCATATGAGTGAAGTCATATTATTTTTGTCTTTCTGACTGACTAATTTCACGTAGCATAATACCCTCCAGTTCCATCCACGTAGTTGCAAATGGCAAGATTTCATTCTTTTTGATTGCTGAGTAATACTCCATTGTGTATATATACCACATCTTCTTTATCCATTCATTCATCGATGGACATTTGAGCTCTTAACACAGGCTTTTAATAGAGATTGACAAGATGATCCTGAAATTTATATAAAAATTCATAGATAAAATAATTTTGAAAAAATACATAATAAAGGTGGAGGACTTAAACTACTTGATTTCAGGGCTTACTCTTCTTAAACTAGAATAGTCAAGACAGTATGGTATTGGTGTAAGGACAGACATATAGATAAATGAAAGAGACTAGCCCAGAAATAGTCCCACGTATATATTATCAATTGATTTTTAATAAAGTTACCCAAGGTACTTCAGTGGGAAATAATTGTATTTTTAACAAATGGTGCTAGAAAAAATGGATTATACATATGGTAAACAAATGAATCTCAATCCCTCACATCATACAGAAAAATCATCTTAAAATGGATCATAGACCTAAATATAAGAACTAAAACTGTAAGGTTCTGGAAAATAACATAAAAGAAAATATTTTCAGTACTGTAATAGACAAAAATTTATTAGAATACAAGAAACACTAGCCAGAAAAGGAAAAAAAAAAGATAAATTTGACTTTTTAGAAATTAAAACATATTCTTCAAAAGATACTATTTAGAAAATAGAAATGCAAAACACAGATTATATCTTATTTGTTTAAGCTGCTATACTAAAACATCACACACTGGGTACCTTATAAACAACATAAACTTATTGGTCACAGTTCTGGAGGCTGGTAAGTCCAAGATCAAGGTGCCAGCATGGTAATGTTTTGGTGAGGTCTTGCTTCTTGGTTCATAACTGGTGCCTTCTCACTGTATCTTCACATGGTAGAAGGGGCTAGGGAAACTTTCTGGAGACTCTCTTATAAGATACTAGTCTCAGTCATGAGGGTGGAATCCCCAAAGGTCCCACTTCCTAACACTATCATCTTTGGGGGGTAGGATTTTAACATATAAATTTGAAGAGATGCAAACATTCAAACCATAGCTTATGGAGAAATCTTTTTTTGTAAAATATATATCTGAAAAAGAAAAGAAGTGTTTCCAAAATATTTAAGAATGCTTACAATGCAATAAAAAGATAAACATCTCAATGAAAATAAAATGATAAAAAGACATTCACAAAAGAAGATAAAGGAATGTCAAAAAACACATGAAAAATGTTCAAGATCATTATTCATCAAAGAAATGTAATTTAAAAACACAGTGAGATACCACCATTCACCTACCAGAATGGATATAATTAAAATGAAATTTACACTAGGCTAATCATCCATCTATTCATTCTTTAAATATCACTTCTTCAAAGAAACATTCTTTGAGCTGAATTCTAAATTATTCTCCCTAACATCTCCTTATTTCCTTCCTAATACCTAAAGTGTTATATATTTATATATTTTATTATTATATATTTATTAAGGTGAGCATTTAATGATCAGCTTTTCCTCTAGAATATAAATGCCATGAGAGGCCATCATTTTGGTCCCTATTCTATTCCAGGAAACTACTATAGTTACAGGACTTAAGAAGATGGCAGTGGAGTAGGTTCATCTCATCCTACAAATACAGCTAGATAACTGTCAAATAATCCTAAATACCCCAGGAATAGACCTGAATACTGGCAGAACAAACCCCATAGCTAAAAGTAGAGAAGAGGCCATGTTGAAGAAGGTAGGAAGTGAGGAGATGTGGTTTGGGAGAGAAACAGATCATGGCTACTGTGGTGGTAAGGGAGCTATTGTCAAAAATAATGGCAAGAAACAGATTAACACACAGGAGAGTGCACAGGGAAAAGGAATCCCCATTATAATTGGCTTGGAAAGTGAGAGTGGCCAAACTGTGTGAGTTATTGCAACCAGTGGGGCTTAAACCCTGGAGTTCTAAAGGTCAGCAGGCATGATGAGTCAGGGAGATCCCAGAGATGTTGTGGATACCTTTGGAGAAAAGGCAAGGTAAACAGCATATGGACATACAGATGGTGTTTCCATCTGAAACACCATCTGAAATAGTAACTGGGACACACATAAGTCAGCCAGAGAAAGACAAGTAGCATTTGATTTCACTCATATGTGGAATTTAAAAAATGAAACAAACAAACATAGGGAGAAAAAAAGAGAAAGAGACAAACTAGAAGATAGATTCTTAACTATAGAGAACAAACTGAGGGTTGCTGGAGGGGAGGTTGTCAGGGGGATGGTTTAAATCAGTGAGGAGTATTAAAGAGGGTACTTGTGATGAGCACTGGGTGTTATATGTATGTGATGAATCACTAAATTCTACTCCTGAAACTAGTATTAGTTAATTAATGTTAACTGGAGTTTAAATAAAAACTTGAAAAAAAATGGAAAAAAGAAGAAACGGATTCTTAATGATAGAAAACAAACTGATGGTCACCAGAGGGGACAGGGATGGGAGAGATAGGTAAATATGTGATGGTGATTAAGGAGGGCACTTGCCATGATGAAAATAGGGTGGTATATGGAAGTGTTCTGAATCACTATATTACCCACATGAAACTAATATAACACTGTGTTAACTAACTCAAATTAAAATTAAAACTCCAAAATTGTTTTAATTTTTTTAAGTTTGTTTGTTTGTTTGTTTGTTTAGGGAAGGAGAGCACAAGTTGAGGAGGGACAGAGAGAGGCAGAGAGAGAATCCCAAGCAAGCTCTGCACTGATAGTGCAGAGTCTGATGTGGGGCTCAAACTCATGAACTGTGAGATCATGACCTGAGCCAAAGTCAGATACTTAACTGATTGAGTCACCCAGGTACCCCTAACTTTTTTTTCAAAAAACTACTACAGTGGCTACATTTCAAAGAATCTCAAATACTCAAGATAAATGAATAATGAAACACCTGATAGGGCCAGAGACTTACATAAGACAACAATTTATAAATGTTTTTATTAAAGAAAATTGAATAAGGGCTATTGTTAAATTCTCATTTGTTTATGTCATTTTACAAATTCACTACCCAGATCAGTGATTTGGGATGATCTCATATCTTTAGCTGATAAATTTTTGTGAGGTTAGAGGTAATTTTTCAGTTTCACCATATCCTTGTTAGGCCTACTTGATCATTCTGTATTTGAGCATTACAAATCCCATTATCTAAACCCTAGTTGCTGTGGCCTTTTGTGATCTAGGGCATACTGCAAAGCAAACAATACTGTTTGACTCACAGGTTTTTAAACTTATCTTTTTGGTTTCTTTGTATTTACTACCATGCGGGGGACACTATATTCTGAACCAAGCCTGACTAAAAAAAAGTGGGGGGGCAGCTTTTATAAAGATCGAAACCAATTTTCCAGCATTTTCTCTACCTCCCTGCAAACTTCATTTTTTCCTATCATATTACATTGGTCATTTTACCAAAAGAGAAGTCTTAAGCAAAGTTCCTGATATTCCTATTCTTCTCTTTTCTCTGACACCGTATCCATAGCACTCTCCCAAATCACTCACTCCTCCCCTTTCTTAAGGTATGTGGTGTGACTTACTTGGTATTAAAGATGTGGGAAAAATAAATTCTCCATCTTCAGCTCATTCTTACCCTTATTTTTTCTCGAGAGTTACCTGTCCAAAGAAAGTAGGTAAGATTTGTTGCTCTAGACCACCTTGGTATGGCATTACTATTCCTAGACAAGTAAACTGGACAAGTCTTGGAATCCAATTTTCAGGCCTAGTGGCTCTTCCAATAAGTCACTTCCTCCAAATTATCCCTTAACAGTACTCAAGGTGATACTTTTATTGCCACTCCTTTCCTTTGTTTTTCAGTTTGTTCAAAAGTTAGGTAAGGACAAGAATTATGGTTTATTATGCCTCTACAAAGATCCCAAAAATGAACACTGTGTCTCTGTAGAATAATGTCTCTGAAAATTACAGAATTAAGTTTAAATTTATAATACCTCCCAATCAACATCAGGAGACATTTTTATTGACTTAATATGTTCAGGAAAATATACCAGACTCATGTATCAAGGCTATATTTGCTTTTGACGAATTTATGGCCTGGTTTAAAAGATTGCAGATGTATAAACCTAATCGCTGCAAATTAGGTCATAATTTTTAAGTTTACTTGTTTACTTTTTATGTGTACAATTCAATGTTTTTTAGTATATTTGCAAAGTTGTGTAACTATCACTATTATCTAATTCTAGGACATTTTCATAACCCTGAAAAGAATATGTGTACTGATTGACAGTCACTCCCCATTCCTCTACCCTCTAGTTCCAGGCAACTACTTATCTACTGTTTCCATTTGTCTATTTTGGACACTTAATAAAAATAGAAACATACAATATGTTGTCTTTTGTGTCTAGATTCTTTCACCTAGCATGATGGTTTTTTTTTTAATTTTTTATTTTTTAATATATGAAATTTACTGTCAAATTGGTTTCCATACAACACCCAGTGCTCATCCCAAAAGGTGCCCTCCTCAATACCCATCACCCACCCTGCCCTCCCTCCCACCCCCCATCAACCCTCAGTTTGTTCTCAGTTTTTAACAGTCTCTTATGCTTTGGCTCTCTCCCACTCTAACCTCTTTTTTTTTTTTCCTTCCCCTCCCCCATGGGTTTCTGTTACGTTTCTCAGGATCCACATAAGAGTGAAACCATATGGTATCTGTCTTTCTCTGTATGGCTTATTTCACTTAGCATCACACTCTCCAGTTCCATCCACGTTGCTACAAAAGGCCATATTTCATTCTGTCTCATTGCCATGTAGTATTCCATTGTGTATATAAACCACACTGTCTTTATCCATTCATCAGTTGATGGACATTTAGGCTCTTTCCATAATTTGGCTATTGTTGAGAGTGCTGCTATAAACATTGGGGTACAAGTGCCCCTATGCATCAGTACTCCTGTATCCCTTGGATAAATTCCTAGCAGTGCTATTGCTGGGTCATAGGGTAGGTCTATTTTTAATTTTCTGAGGAACCTCCTCACTGCTTTCCAGAGCGGCTGCACCAATTTGCATTCCCACCAACAGTGCAAGAGGGTTCCCGTCTCTCCACATCCTCTCCAGCATCTATAGTCTCCTGATTTCTTCATTTTGGCCACTCTGACTGGCGTGAGGTGGTATCTGAGTGTGGTTTTGATTTGTATTTCCCTGATAAGGAGCGACGTTGAACATCTTTTCATGTGCCTGTTGGCCATCCGGATGTCTTCTTTAGAGAAGTGTCTATTCATGTTTTCTGCCCATTTCTTCACTGGGTTATTTGTTTTTCGGGTGTGGAGTTTGATGAGCTCTTTATAGATTTTGGATACTAGCCCTTTGTCCGATGTGTCATTTGCAAATATCTTTTCCCATTCCATTGGTTGCCTTTTAGTTTTGTTGGTTGTTTCCTTTGCTGTGCAGAAGCTTTTTATCTTCATAAGGTCCCAGTAATTCACTTTTGCTTTTAATTCCCTTGCCTTTGGGGATGTGCCGAGTAAGAGATTGCTACGGCTGAGGTCAGAGAGGTCTTTTCCTGCTTTCTCCTCTAAGGTTTTGATGGTTTCCTGTCTCACATTCAGGTCCTTTATCCATTTTGAGTTTATTTTTGTGAATGGTGTGAGAAAGTGGTCTAGTTTCAACCTTCTGCATGTTGCTGTCCAGTTCTCCCAGCACCATTTGTTAAAGAGACTGTCTTTTTTCCATTGGATGTTCTTTCCTGCTTTGTCAAAAATGAGTTGGCCATACGTTTGTGGGTCTAGTTCGGGGGTTTCTATTCTATTCCATTGGTCTATGTGTCTGTTTTTATGCCAATACCATGCTGTCTTGATGATGACAGCTTTGTAGTAGAGGCTAAAGTCTGGGATTGTGACCCTCCTGCTTTGGTCTTCTTCTTCAAAATTACTTTGGCTATTGGGGGCCTTTTGTGGTTCCATATGAATTTTAGGATTGCTTGTTCTAGTTTCGAGAAGAATGCTGGTGCAATTTTGATTGGGATTGCATTGAATGTGTAGATAGCTTTGGGTAGTATTGACATTTTGACAATATTTATTCTTCCAATCCATGAGCAGGGAATGTCTTTCCATTTCTTTATATCTTCTTCAATTACCTGCATAAGCTTTCTATAGTTTTCAGCATACAGATCTTTTACATCTTTGGTTAGATTTATTCCTAGGTATTTTATGCTTCTTGGTGCAATTGTGAATGGGATCAGTTTCTTTATTTGTCTTTCTGTTGCTTCATTGTTAGTGTATAAGAATGCAACTGATTTCTGTACATTGATTTTGTATCCTGCAACTTTGCTGAATTCATGTATCAGTTCTAGCAGACTTTTGGTGGAGTCTATCGGATTTTCCATGTATAATATCATGTCATCTGCAAAAAGCGAAAGCTTGACTTCATCTTTGCCAATTTTGATGCCTTTGATTTCCTTTCGTTGTCTGATTGCTGATGCTAGAACTTCCAGCACCATATTAAACAACAGCGGTGAGAGTGGGCATCCCTGTCGTGTTCCTGATCTCAGGGAAAAAGCTTTCAGTTTTTCCCCGTTGAGGATGATATTAGCTGTGGGCTTTTCATAAATGGCTTTTATGATCTTTAAGTATGTTCCTTCTATCCCGACTTTCTCAAGGGTTTTTAGTAAGAAAGGGTGCTGGATTTTGTCAAAGGCCTTTTCTGCATCGATTGACAGGATCATATGGTTCTTCTCTTTTTTTTTGTTAATGTGATGTATCACGTTGATCGATTTGCGAATGTTGAACCAGCCCTGCATCCCAGGAATGAATCCCACTTGATCATGGTGAATAATTCTTTTTATATGCTGTTGAATTCGATTTGCTAGTATCTTATTGAGAATTTTTGCATCCATATTCATCAGAGATATTGGCCTGTAGTTCTCTTTTTTCACTGGGTCTCTGTCTGGTTTACGAATCAAAGTAATACTGGCTTCATAGAATGAGTCTGGAAGTTTTCCTTCCCTTTCTATTTCTTGGAATAGCTTGAGAAGGATAGGTATTATCTCTGCTTTAAACGTCTGGTAGAACTCCCCTGGGAAGCCATCTGGTCCTGGACTCTTATTTGTCGGGAGATTTTTGATAACCGATTCAATTTCTTCGCTGGTTATGGGTCTGTTCAAGCTTTCTATTTCCTCCTGATTGAGTTTTGGAAGAGTGTGGGTGTTTAGGAATTTGTCCATTTCTTCCAGGTTGTCCAATTTGTTGGCATATAATTTTTCATAGTATTCCCTGATAATTGTTTGTATCTCTGAGGAATTGGTTGTAATAATTCCATTTTCATTCATGATTTTATCTATTTGGGTCATCTCCCTTTTCTTTTTGAGAAGCCTGGCTAGAGGTTTGTCAATTTTGTTTATTTTTTCAAAAAACCAACTCTTGGTTTCGTTGATCTGCTCTACAGTTTTTTTAGATTCTATATTGTTTATTTCTGCTCTGATCTTTATTATTTCTCTTCTTCTGTTGGGTTTAGGCTGCCTTTGCTGTTCTGCTTCTATTTCCTTTAGGTGTGCTGTTAGATTTTGTATTTGGGATTTTTCTTGTTTCTTGAGATAGGCCTGGATTGCGATGTATTTTCCTCTCAGGACTGCCTTCGCTGCGTCCCAAAGCGTTTGGATTGTTGTATTTTCATTTTCGTTTGTTTCCATATATTTTTTAATTTCTTCTCTAATTGCTTGGTTGACCCACTCATTCGTTAGTAGGGTGTTCTTTAACCTCCATGCTTTTGGAGGTTTTCCAGACTTTTTCCTGTGGTTGATTTCAAGCTTCATAGCATTGTGGTCTGAAAGTATGCATGGTATAATTTCAATTCTTGTAAACTTATGAAGGGCTGTTTTGTGACCCAGTATATGATCTATCTTGGAGAATGTTCCATGTGCACTCGAGAAGAAAGTATATTCTGTTACTTTGGGATGCAGAGTTCTAAATATATCTGTCAAGTCCATCTGATCCAATGTATCATTCAGGGCCCTTGTTTCTTTATTGACTGTGTGTCTAGATGATCTATCCATTTCTGTAAGTGGGGTGTTAAAGTCCCCTGCAATGACCACATTCTTATCAATAAGGTTGCTTATGTTTATGAGTAATTGTTTTATATATCTGGGGGCTCCGGTATTTGGCGCATAGACATTTATAATTGTTAGCTCTTCCTGATGGATAGACCCTGTAATTATTATATAATGCCCTTCTTCATCTCTTGTTACAGCCTTTAATTTAAAGTCTAGTTTGTCTGATATAAGTATGGCTACTCCAGCTTTCTTTTGGCTTCCAGTAGCATGATAAATAGTTCTCCATCCCCTCACTCTCAATCTAAAGGTGTCCTCAGATCTAAAATGAGTCTCTGGTAGACAGCAAATAGATGGGTCTTGTTTTTTTTATCCATTCTGATACCCTATGTCTTTTGGTTGGCGCATTTAATCCATTTACATTCAGTGTTATTGTAGAAAGATACAGGTTTAGAGTCATTGTGATGTCTGTATGTTTTATGCTTGTAGTGATGTCTCTGGTACTTTGTCTCACAGGATCCCCCTTAGGATCTCTTGTAGGGCTGGTTTCGTGGTGATGAATTCCTTCAGTTTTTGTTTGTTTGGGAAGACCTTTATCTCTCCTTCTATTGTAAATGACAGACTTGCTGGATAAAGGATTCTCGGCTGCATATGTTTTCTTTTTAGCACACTGAAGATATCGTGCCAAGCCTTTCTGGCCTGCCAAGTTTCAAAGGAGAGATCAGTCACGAGTCTTATAGGTCTCCCTTTATATGTGAGGGCACGTTTATCCCTTGCTGCTTTCAGAATTTTCTCTTTATCCTTGTATTTTGCCAGTTTCACTATGATATGTCGTGCAGAAGATCGATTCAAGTTACGTCTGAAGGGAGTTCTCTGTGCCTCTTGGATTTCAATGCCTTTTTCCTTCCCCAGTTCAGGGAAGTTCTCAGCTATAATTTCTTCAAGTACCCCTTCAGCACCTTTCCCTCTCTCTTCCTCCTCTGGGATACCAATTATGCGTATATTATTTCTTTTTAGTGTATCACTTAGTTCTCTAATTTTCCCCTCATACTCCTGGATTTTTTTATCTCTCTTTCTTTCAGCTTCCTCTTTCTCCATAACTTTATCTTCTAGTTCACCTATTCTCTCCTCTGCCTCTTCAATCCGAGCCGTTGTGGTTTCCATTTTGTTTTGCATTTCGTTTAAAGCGTTTTTCAGCTCCTCGTGACTGTTCCTTAGTCCCTTGATCTCTGTGGCAAGAGATTCTCTGCTGTCCTGTATACTGTTTTCAAGCCCAGCGATTAATTTTATGACTATTATTCTAAATTCACTTTCTGTTATATTATTTAAATCCTTTTTGATCAGTTCATTAGCTGTTGTTATTTCCTGGAGATTCTTCTGAGGGGAATTCTTCCGTTTGGTCATTTTGGATAGTCCCTGGAGTGGTGAGGACCTGCAGGGCACTTCCCCTGTGCTGTGGTGTATAACTGGAGTTGGTGGGCGGGGCCGCAGTCCGACCTGATGTCTGCCCCCAGCCCACCGCTGGGGCCACAGTCAGACTGCTGTGTGCCTTCTCTTCCCCTCTCCTAGGGGCGGGATTCACTGTGGGGTGGCGTGGCCCATCTGGGCTACTTGCACACTGCCAGGCTTGTGGTGCTGGGCATCTGGCGTGTTAGCTGGGGTGGATCGGCAAGGTGCACGGGGGCAGGAGGGGCAGGCTTAGCTTGCTTCTCCTTATGTGTTCCACTTCAGGAGGGGCCCTGTGGCAGCGGGAGGGAGTCAGATCCGCTGCAGGAGGTTTGGCTCCGCAGAAGCACAGAGTTGGGTGTTTGCGCGGAGCGAGCAAGTTCCCTGGCGGGAACTGGTTCTCTTTGGGATTTTGGCTGGGGGATGGGGGTGGGGAGATGGCGCTGGCGAGCGCCTTTGTTCCCCGCCAAGCTGAGCTCTGCCGTCCGGGGGCTCAGCAGCTCTCCCTCCCTTTGTCCTCCAGCCTTCCCGCTTTCTGAGCAGAGCTGTTAACTTATGACCTCCCAGACGCTATGTCGCGCTTGCTGTCGGAACACAGTCCGTCCGGCCCCTCCGTTTTTGCCAGCCAGACTCTGAGGTTCTGCTTGGCCGGCGAGCCGCCCCTCCGCCCCGGCTCCCTCCCACCAGTCCGTGGAGCGCGCACCGCCTCGCCGCCCTTCCTACCCTCTTCCGTGGGCCTCTCGTCTGCGCTTGGCTCCGGAGACTCCGTTCTGCTAATCCTCTGGCGGTTTTCTGGGTTCTTTAGGCAGGTGTAGGTGGAATCTAAGTGATCAGCAGGACGCGCGGTGAGCCCAGCGTCCTCCTACGCCGCCATCTTCCGGAACTCCCTCCTAGCATGATGTTTTAAGGTGATACATGCCATATTATAGCATGTATCAGTACCCCATTCCTTTTTATGATTGAATAATATTCCATTGTATGGAAAAATAAGTTTAATTGTCAAATATTTTGGGATACTTCATATATCTGTTATCAATTTCTAGTTTAATTCCATCAGGATTTACTTTTTCATGATTTCTACTATTTTACACTTTGTTAGGATTTTCTTTTTTTTTTTTTTTTAAATTTTTTTTTTCAACGTTTATTTTATTTTTTGGGACAGAGAGAGACAGAGCATGAACGGGGGAGGGACAGAGAGAGAGGGAGACACAGAATTGGAAACAGGCTCCAGGCTCTGAGCCATCAGCCCAGAGCCTGACGCGGGGCTCGAACTCACGGACCGTGAGATCGTGACCTGGCTGAAGTCGGACGCTTAACCGACTGCGCCACCCAGGCGCCCCTGTTAGGATTTTCTTTATGATCCATACACAGACTATCTTAGTGAATATGCCATATCAAATTTAAAAAATGCATAAGTTGCCATTTTTGGGAAGAGTGCTCAGTAAATTTCAGGTCAAGTTGGTTCGAGTATTCTGTATCTGACTAATTGTATGCCCTTCAATTCTAGAGTGAGGGGTATTGAAGCCTACAACCATAATAGTGGATGTCCTATTCCTTGTGTAAGTTCTTCCAATTTTGAAAATATATTTTAAAGCTCTATTATTCAGCACATCTACATTTAGAGTTGTTACATTTTCTTGAAGAACTGACCCTTTTATCAGAATAATATTCTAAAGTCTACTTTGTATGATTTTAATGTAACTACTTCAGCTGGCTGAATTTCAAATTGATTACTGTTTTTGCACTAATCAGAAAGCAACAGTGACAGAGGAAACAACTAGTCCAAAATCCACACATGCAGAGAGAAGAAAGTCATGAATACTTGCTTACCTAGTATAGACGCACCTGGATTCCGGCAGAGTTCAGCTGGAAGAATTGATGAATTGGGGAAAGCAGAGCATAGCCAGCAGGACAGAGGAAACCCTTGGGAACCAAAGTGTAGGCGTCTTCACCCTGTTTCAGGTTTTTTCTCTAATGGGAATGGGGCACTCCAGAAAAAAAACCTAAAGAGTTAGTTCAATGGTGGGGGAAGGGTCCTTCTCTCATGTCCTGATTAGGCCACAGTCTTAGACAAGCCCTGTGTCACTGGCCTTCTAAGGTGTGTTTTTCTCAGCTGTCTTGTTATTCTCCACTGTAGTTCTGAGTCAAGCACATATTCTGTTCCTCCTCCAGGAATAGTATCTTTTTTTATTGCTCTGTTTCTTTGTTGCAATAACTTTTTACCAGTTCCTTTCAAGCTAGAGTGTTTATAACTCCTCACTCCATGTACTGATTAAAATTTTGCTCCGTAAGAGACATTGGGGGGGGGGGGGAAGAATCTGGCCAACTTTCTCAGTACTCCTGAACAGCTGTCATTCCCCTTTCCCAGGTCTGCATTACAATAGAAACTTTAAGGCTTTTTCTGCCTTTTTTTTTTTTTGGTAAACCATTAAGATTCATGGAAAAAAAAGAGAGTATGGACTTCCTCTATTGCTGCAGTTCCCATGGTTTCATGGCGTTCCTGCAGCCCAAACTCAGCGTTCACCAATTTATCAATTCTAGCTAAGCTCTCCAGTTGCATCTATCCTAAGTAACAAGTGTTCATATTTCCTACTTACCTGCAGGTGGCAGTCTTGCCCCAGATTTTGTGTTAGTTGTTTGCTCTGCTATCTCAGCTCTCAGATGGGTTAAAAATAAAAGTCAGGAATTTGAAAAATGTGCGGCTGTTTTGTTGTTGCTGTTGTTTTGTTTTGTTTGCTGTTGTGTGTGAGTGATGCTCCTTGCTGCTCACTAGATAGCAGAGTGGCTCACTTTTGATGTACACCCCAGTTGCTGAATGTGCTCCAGGATCCGATGTTTATTGTGGCTATGGTACCACAGGTTTTAATGATCTTTGTCCATATTTTATGCCCATGGTGGGGCTTGTTTGCTGGAGGGTTTGTTTCCCTTTGCACTGGTTTGTCTGTTGCAGCTCTCCCAGTAATATTCCACTGTGACTTGTTAGTCTGCTGGTGGAGGCTGATGTTCTGGTTAAACATCAGTCCTAGGCAAGGACTTTGTCTTTGTACCTTGGGGATGTAGACTTCACAAATGTCCCTGCCCCCTCCTTCAGGAGTATTTCTAGGTCCATTGTGTATTATTTCCCTTTTCCCAGGGTTAGTGGAGTTTTCTGTAACATTCCATCAGCTGCAATGGGTTTTCACCAGTGCCCTAGTGCCTCAGTTTCTGTTGTGCTTCTCCTTGTAGATAAATGCCTTTGTTCCATAGAAGACTAGGGAAGATGGGTCTTCACAGAGTTTAATGGCCCTCCCACAGTGGCTGCATTCTGTATCTTGGAGGAGAGACATGCATTCTTAGGAACCCCACAAGTTTTCTTGTGAGGTTTGTGAGGAAAAAAACAACAAGAAGGTGCAACCTCCCTCTCCCATATCTCTGACTTCTCTCTTGCCCTTCACATCAACTATTCTAGATGAATTCTTACCTGAATTCTGCTGGTATTTTTTCACAGGCAAATAAGTGTCCAGGCTTTCTCTCCCTGCTGGCACCTGTTGCTTCCTACATTTCAGGGAGATGGGAGTGGTACTTTGCATTCTCTGTGACATTGGGTGTCCTATAATCCAATTAAGATCTGACTCTATTAGTATAAGATACCACAAGATAAGATCTCAGTTCCATAAAACTGCCCCCACTTGAGATGAAAATCCAAAGTCCTAGTTTGTTCCCTGTACCAACCAGGTATAAAGCAGGATTCCCATAAACTCCTTGGGTTTGACGATTTTCTAAAGTGTCTCACAGAACTGAAGAAATGCAACTTATATTTACCAGTTTAATACAAAGGACACCATAAAGGATGCAGATAAACAACCATATAAGAGACACACTAAAGCAAAGTATGGGGGAAGGGATGGGGAGCGTCCATGCCCTCTTCAAGTGCACCACTCTTAGCACTTCCACTTGTTCACCTGTGGATAAGAGCTCTGAATCCCGTACTTTTGGGATTTTTATGAAAGCATTACCATAGAGGTATGATAATCATTAATTCAATCTCCAATCCCTCTCCCTTTCTCAGAAGAAGGGAGATGGGACTGAAAGTTCCACCATTGTTGTTGTTGTTGTTGTTGTTGCTCTTCTTCTTCTTTGAGAGAGAGAGAGAGTGCACAACTAGGGGATAGGGGCAGAGGGAGAAAGAAAGAGAATCTTAAGCAGGATCCATGCTAAGCACAGAGCCCAATTCAGGGCTTGATCCCACGATCCTGGGATCATGACCTGAACTGAAATCAAGTTAGACGATCTTGAGCTACTCAGGTGCCCCCTGAAATTTCAACCCTTCTAAACATGGATTGAAATTTCTGATAGCCTCACTAGAACAAAAGATATAACTGTCATCCAGGAAATTCCAGGAGAGTTAGGAGCTCTGTATCAGAAAGAAGAGTCAGATGTCAAATATTAGACCAAAAGATACTCCTAATGATATTATCCCTTAAGAAAGTACAATGGATTTAGGAGATCTGTGACAGAAAGTAGGAGCAGATATGAATATATATTTTTTCTATTATTTCACATCCACAGTACATTTTCATAAAATGTCCATCCTTATAACCACGAACCAGATAGAGAAATGCAATTTTCTAGTATATTCCTCTCAGTTAATAATCCCACATAGGCAACCACTATTTTGACTTCTATCATCATCAAATAGTATTACCTATTCTTGAATTTCATATCAATGGAATTATATAAACTTTTAGCTTTGGGGTTCTTTTCCACAATGCTGCGTTTTTAACATTCATCCATGTTTTTGTGTATTTCAGTAGTTTATTCTTTCTATTGCTTTGATTGTATCATTGTATGAAAATTTATTTATATACTTTTCAAATGATGGAACTTTGTTTTACTTCCAATTTATGACTATTAAGAAAAAAACTGATCCCTTGAAATTTAAGAATAGCAAAAACAGGATAAAACAGTAGAACTTGAAGATATAAATTGAATAAACTAATTTCCACATTAGATAGGATTTCAATATTCCAACTCCAGAGTAGCTATACATAATTCGTCTTGCTTAGTATTTTTCTGTACTGCAGGAGTACAAAAATAGAGTATTGGCTCACAGAATATAGTAGTTTTCTTCTTAAAACACATATTCTTTGCCAATCTTATTCAGAGTCTTCATTAACCTTTGCCTTTCCTGTTGTGTCAAACACTGAGAGATGGAGAGTCACGTTCATCTTACTCATTAGACAGGTCTTTCTTAAGACAAGTCCATTGTGTGCATAGTGTCTAGCATCCTTTTCGCTGTTTAGCAATTGACTGACATCTGAAACCATTTCTTAAGCCACAGCACTTAAGGGAATAAGCCCATAATTAAGTAACGTACTACCCCCAAAATAACCCTTAGAGACTCTCCATTTCATTCCTATTACCTTAATACTGCCTGTACTTTAATCACAAGTGTGCATCCTATCTCTTCCCAGAAGCTTGCTATGGTCATATGGGTCCATAATAAAATTTTAATCTTGAAATTCTCCAGGTATTGGGGCTGAGAAATGGCAAATTCATTGGCTGGCTCACCTGGTAACATAGTCAGGGTTTGCCAACCAGATTCAAAGCAAGAGAGGGTGGCACAAGTTCTTAGGGATGGATCAACGTCAAAATAGTTAAGGGAGAAGGGCATCCATGGCTGGAGGATAATGTATTTGAGAATGGTCTCTGGTAATCAGACATAATACCTTGCAGAGTCTGATGAACTAAAAAGGCAGGCATAATACATGGGACAGAACTGTAGTTCACCCTTGACGGTTGTAGTGTCCTGATTTTGGATACAGCCATACATGTTTTTAATTGTGGATAATGTGTGCTCATTTCCTGGATTTGTTGTGGGTTTTTTTTTTCATTTCAAGTTTTTATTTAAATTCCAGCCAATTAACATATAGTGCTATATTAGTTTCAGGTGTAGAATTTAGTGATTCATCACTAACATACAACACCCAGTGCTCATCACAAGCGTACTCCTTAATACTCATCACCTATTTAACACATCCCCCAACACACATTCCTTCCAGCAACCCAGAGTTCTCTATATTTAAGAGTCTGTCTTGTGGTTTGCCTCTCTTTCCCACCCACCATGTTCATCTGATTCAATTCTTAAATTCTACATATGAGTGAAATTATATGGTATTTGTCTTTCTCTGACTTATTTTGCTTAGCATAATACTCTGTAGCTCCATCCATGTCATTGCAAATGGTAATATTTCATTCTTCTTATGGCTGAATAATATTCCATTGCATATGGAATACCATTTATTCTCTGTTTATCAGTCGAGGGACATTTGGGCTCTTTCCATAATTTGGCTATTGCTTATAATGCTACTCTAAACATCAGGGTGCATGTGTTCCTTTGAATTACTATTTTTGTATCCTTTTGGTAAATATCTAGTAGTACAATTGCAGGATTGTAGGATAGTTGTATCTTAAACGTTTTGAGGAACCACCATACTGTTTTCCAGAGTGGCTACACCAGCTTGCTTTACCACCAGTAGTGTAAGAGGGTTCCTCTTTCTTGCATCCTTAACAACATCTGCTGCTTCCTGTGTTAATTTTAGCCATTCTGACGGGTGTGAGGTGATATCTCATCATGGTTTAGATTTGTATTTCCCTGATGATCAGTGATGTTGAGTATTTTTTCATGTATCTGTTAAGCATCTGTATGTCTTCTTTGGAAAAATGTCTATTCATATCTTCTGCCCATTTTTAATTGGGTTATTTGTTTTGGGGTATTGCGTTTAAGTTCTTTATAGATTTTGGATACTAACATGTTATCAGATATGTCATTTGCAAATATCTTCTCCCATTCAGGCAACTAAAAGGTTGCCTTTTAGTTTTGTTGAGTTTTTCCTTCACTGGGCAGAAGCTTTTTATCTTGATAAAGTCCCAATAGTTCATTGTTGCTTTTGTTATCCCCACTTCAGGAGATGTATCTAGTAAGAAGTTGCTATGACTGATGTCAAAGAGGGTGCTGCCTATGTTCTTCTCTAGGAATTTAGGTCTTTCATTCATTTTGAATTTATTTTTGAGTATGTTGTAAGAAAGTGGTTCAGTTTCATTGTTTTGCAGATTGCTGTCCAGTTTTCTCAGTACCATTTGTAGAAGAGACTGTCTTTTTCTCATTGAATATTCTTTCCTTCTAGGTCAAAGATTAGTTGACCATATAGTTATGGGCCCGTTTATGGATTTTCTATTCTATTCCATTTATCTATGTGTCTGTTTTGTGCTAGTACCATACTGTCTTGATCACTACAGCTTTGTAATGTAGTTTGAAGTCTGAAATCTGGATGCCTCCAACTTTGCTTTTCTTTTTTACAATTGCTTTGGCTATCCAGATATTTTGTTTTGCAGTTTCATACAAATTTTAGGATTGCTCTAGCTCTATGGAAAATACTGTTGGTATTTAATAGGTATTGCATTAAATGAGTAGATTGCATTGGGTAGTATAGACTTTTTTTTAATGTTTGTTTGTTTGTTTAGAGAGAGCAGAGGAGGAGCAGAGAGAGAGAGAGAGAGGAAGAGATAATCCCAAGCAGGCTTTGTGTTGTTAGCACAGAGACTGACATGGGGCTCAATCCCATGAACCGCAAGATCACTGTCTGAGCCAAAATCTAGAGTCAGATGCTTAATCAACTGAGCCACGCAGGTGCCCCTGAGTAGTATAGAAATTTTAATATTTGTTCTTCCAATCCATGAGCATGGGATGTTTTTCCATTTCTTTGTATCAATTCCGATTTCTTTCATAAGTGTTTTACAGTTTTCAGAGTACAGATCTTTTACCTCTTTAGTTTGGTTTATTCTTAAGTACCTTATGGGTTTTGTGCAATTGTAAATGGGATTGATTCCTTGATTTCTCTTTCTGCTACTTCATTTTTGGTGTATAGAAATGCAACAGATTTATGTACATTGATTTTATATCCTGTGATTTTTTCAGAATTGCTTTGTATTGGGTTTTTTGTGGTTCTACACAAATTTTAAGATTGGTTGTTCTAGCTCTGCAAAAAATGCTGGTGGTATTTTGATAGGGATTGCATTAAATGTGCAGATTGCTTTAAGTAGTATACACATTTTAACAATGTTTTTTCTTCATATCCATGAACATGGAATGCTTTTCTACTCATTCTGCTGTTCCTCTTCTAGTTCCTTTAGGTGTAAGGTTAGGTTGTGCATTTTGAGACCTTTCTAGCTTCTTGATATAGGCCTGTATTGCAATATACTTCCCTCTTAGGTGCCTTTGCTGGATTCCAAAGGATTTTAACTGTTATATTTTCATTTTATTTGCTTCCATGTTTTTTTTCTTTTTTTTTTCTTTCTTTTCCTTCTTAACCGTTAAATCTTTAGTAGGATGTTTTTAACCATTATGTATTTGAGAGCTTTACAATTTTTTTCTTGTTGTTGACTTCAAGTTTCATAGAGTTATGAGTGAAAATATGCATGGTATTATCTCAATCTTTTAGTACTGGTTGATGCTTGATTTGTGACCCTGTATGTGATCTATTCTGGACAATGTTCCATGTGGACTCAAAAAGAATGTGTATTCTGCTGCTTTAGGATGAAATGTTCTGAAAATATCTGTTAAGTTCATCTGGTCCATTGTGTTATTCAAAGCCATTGTTTCCTTGTTGATTTTCTGTTTAGAGGATCTGTCCATTGTTGTAAATGTGGTGTTCAAGACCCCTACTATTATCGTATTATTTTCAATGAGGTTTTTTTTTAATGTTTGTTATTAATTGATTTATATATTTGGGTAATCTGAGTTGGAGACACAAATATTTACAACTGAGTTCTTGTTGATGAATAGACCCCTAATTATGATATAATGCCCTTCTTCATCTCTTGTTACAGTCTTTTTCTAAAGACTAGTTTGTCTGATTAATTATGGCTACTCTGGCTTTCTTTTGAGGCCCATTAGCATGATGGATGGTTCTCCATCCCCTCACTTTCAATCTCCAGGTGTCTTTAGGTCTAAAGTCAGTCTCTTGTAGCATATAGTCCATTTACATTTAGAGTGATTATTAAAAGATACAAATTTAGTGCCATTCTGTTACCTGTAGAGTTGGTGTTTCTCGTTATGTTCTCTGGTCCTTTGTAGTCCTTTGCTGCTTCTGTTTGTTTGTTTTTGCAATCCACTCAATGAGTCCCCCTTAAAATTTTTTTCAAGGCTGTTTATATGGTCATAAACTCCTTTAGTTCTTGTATGTCTGAGAATTCTTTTATCTTTCCTTCTCTTCTGAATGACAGCCTTGCTGGGTAAAGAAGTCTTGGCTGCATATTTTTTCTTATTCAGCATGTTGAAAATATCCCGTCAGTCCTTTCTGGCCTGCCAAGTTTCTGTGAAAAAATTTGCTGTGGAACTGATCTGTCTTCCCTTGTATGTTAAGGACTTTTTTCCCTTGTTGATTTCAAGATTCTTTCTTTGTATATTTTGTGAATTTGACTATGATATACCTTGACAATGTTTGGCTTTTGTTGAATTTAATGAGAGCTCTCTGTGCTTCTTGGATTTTAATGTTTTTGTCCTTCCCAACATTAGGGAAGATTTTAGCTACAATTTGTTCAAATAAAAATTTTGCCTCTTTTTCTCTGTCTTCATCTTCTGGGACTCTTATGATATGAGTGCTATTATCCTTGTGGTCATTGCAGCCACTTGGTTTCAATACTTGGTTATCACATTTTCCATTTTGGCCTTATTGATTTTTAGTTCTCTTATCTCTACTTTAAGGGTCTCCCTGATGTCTTCTATGCTTTTCTCAAGATTATCTAGTATCTTTACGATAGTTGCTTTAAATTCTGGATCAGGCAGATTACTTATATCTTTTTGGATTATGTCCCTGGTGTGATCTCTTCTTGTTCTTTCTTTGGAGATCAGCTCCCAAAATAACTAGCACTTTGATATGTCCCTATCTTCTTCTGTGTTAGGAAAACCTATTATGGTTCCTGCTCCTGAGAGTAATGGCTTTATGAAGAAGAGGTCAGATAATGTCCAGGAACTGGTACTTCAGGAAGTGTCTCTGATATATGCTGTATGTACTCTGCTGCTTTGTTATGGCTGTTCTCTCTTTCAGGTCAGTCCTCTGCAGTATTTCTCCTTGTCTGCAGTGGTGAGTGTTTGGACCTTGGCTGTAGTGTGGAACATTTTAGCTCAGTGTGCTCTTTCTAGCTTGCCAAAAGAGATCTGTTGCTATTTCAGTAGAATTCGAGTTTTTAAACTCTGTGATGAGCAGAAATGTTGCGTGCTGCTCTTCAGAGGGAGGGACTAGCTGCACTGGTCATTAGGCACATTTGCCCTACAAAAACAATACAAGTGGAGTGCAGGTGTGTGGGATCTGGTGAAAGACGGGGCTTGGGGTTAGGCAGCTAGTGTTGGCACAGTGCTGTTTACTGAAGTTGGTTTATGCTGAAGGGCAGGGGAGGGAAATAGTGCCAGGCTACTCCTTTGTCTCTAAAGAGGGGAGTCCAAAGGTATACAGGAGTACTGATGCATAGGGGCACTTGTATCCCAGTGTTTATAGCAGCACTCTCAACAATAGCCAAATTATGGAAAGAGCCTAAATGTCCATCAACTGATGAATGCATAAATAAATTGTGGTTTATATACACAATGGAGTACTACATAGCAATGAGAAAGAATGAAATATGGCCCTTTGTAGCAACGTGGATGGAACTGGAAAGTGTTATGCTAAGTGAAATAAGCCATACAGAGAAAGACAGATACTATATGTGTTCACTCTTATGTGGACCCTGAGAAACTTAACAGGAACCCATGGGGGAGAGGAAGGAAAAAAAAAAAGATTACAGTGGGAGAGAGCCAAAGCATAAGAGATGCTTAAAAACTGAGAACAAACTGAGGGCTGATGGGGGGGTGGGAGGGAGGGGAGGGTGGATGATGGGTATTGAGGAGGGCACCTTTTGGGATGAGCATTGGGTGTTGTATGGAAACCAATTTGACAATAAATTTCTTATATTTAAAAAATAAACAAGATGGAAGAGCATCATAAGCCAAGGAATGACAACAGCCTTTAAAAGCTAAAAGACACAAGGAAATAGATTCTCCCCTGGAACATCAAAGAGAACACAGCCCTGTGGACACCTTGATTTTAGCTCACTGAGAAATCAGATCTCTAAAACTCTAAGATAATAAATTTGTATTGTTCAAACCAAAAATAAATAAATAAATAAATAAATAAACACATAAAATAAAAAAAATAAAGAGAGGAGTCCATGCTTGCTGCTCTCAGGGAAGCACTTCCAGAGAAGCAAATAATTTCCCTTTTGGTGTCACAGGCATCTTTCAGATTGCTAATTTCACATTCTCTGTCTCTGGGTCATTTGTCTGCCTAGAGAAGCACAGGGTACCTTGAGTTCTACTCTAACCAGGTCTGCTGACTTTTAAAATTACAAACTTCAGGGACCTGGTATAGCAGGAAACGGCACTGGCCCTCTGGGAAAGGGTCTCATTGCACTGAGACTGATGCAGGTTTGATGCAGAAGCTCAGTTGCAACCGAACACAGGGGTGTGGGATTTAGAGCAAGCAATCTAAACAAGAGTGTCCCAGTTAGCTGTCCTCAGCATATGTCTCTGTGACTGTGCTGAGGGGCACAGGAAAGAAATGACACACACTGGGTTTGTTTTGTTTTGTTTTGGTCCCTGGAGAGGGAATGCTACCTTTCACTGATGCATTTGAAAAAGTCGGAAGACTATTTCTATGTGTCCCTTAGATCATGGGGTTATTTATTGCCTCTGCTCTAGGAATAAGGCAGCATCCTCAGGTCTCTATCACAGCCAAGCCTGGGGACCTCTGAAACTCCTATCTTTGAGCCTTGCTTGTTGCAAAGACTCATGGATTTCAGCCCCTCCTTTCCCCCAATCAATGGCTTTGGGGAAAGTGTTCTCCTTCTACTTAGCCTTACACATTCCACTCATTCTCACCTTTGTCAATAACCAGGGCTCTCTCCCTTCCACAGCAGCTATGACCCATTTCTTTCCTAAACCACATCTCTACATTTCCTACTTTCCTCAAGTGGCCTCTTCTCTGCCTATAGTTGTGTAGTTGTTCTATCAGCATATATATATTATAGTCAGTACATACATACATATACTCACTCATAAAAAAGGAATATTTTTTGAGGTTTTATTTTAATTCTGCTATAATTAACATACAGTTTAATTAGTTTCAGGTATATCATATAGTGATTCATATAGTGAGCTTTTCCTATAAGGTCAGGAACAATACAAGGATATCTACTCTCACCATTTTTATTCAACATAGTACTGGAAATTTTAGCCACAGCAATAAGACAACAAAAAAAGAAGAAAAGGGCATTCAAATTGGTAAGGAAGAAGTGAAACTTTCATTAGTTGCAGATGATGATACCTTATATATAAAACCCAAAAGCCTCACCAAAAAACTACTAGATCTGATAAATAAATTCCATAAAGTCTCGGAATACAAAATCAATGGGTATAAATCTGTTGCATTTTTATATACTATTAATTAAGCAGCAGAAAAAGAAATTCAGAAAACAATCCCGTTTATAATTGCACCAAAACTAATAAGATACCTAAAAATAAACCCAACCAAAGAGGTGAAAGACCTGTACTCTAAAATCTATAAAACATTGATGAAACAAACTGGAGAAAACACAAAGAAAGGGAACTAAATTCCATGTTCATAGATTAGAAAAACAAATATTTTTGAAATATTTATACCACCCAAAGCAAGCTACAGATAAAATGGATGTTGAATTTTATTAAATATTCTTTCTGTATCTATTGAGATGATCATATGATTTTTATCCTTTTTCCTTTGTTAATGTGATGTATCATATTGATTGACTTTCAGATATTGAATAATCCTTGCATTCTTGGAATGAAGTCTACTAGATAATTCCGTATGAGCCTTTGAATATGCTGTTCAATTTGGTTTGCTAATGTTTTGTTGAGAATTTTTGCATTTCTGTTCATCAAGTTATTGGGCTGTAATTTTACCTTTCTTTTAGTTTTCAGTTCACTTATTTAGACAGACAGAGTGCAAGCAGGGAAGGGGAAGAAAGAGAGAAGAGAGAGAGAATCACAAGCAGGCTCCTCACTGTTAGTGTGGAAACTAATGTGGGGCTTGAACTCATGAACTGTCACATCAAGAGTAGACACTCAACCAACTGAGACACCCAGATGAGCCTGTAATTTTCCTTTTAGGTGGTATCTTTGTCTTGTTTGGTAAGAGCGTAATGATGACTTTATAGAATAAATTTGGAATTGTTCCTTTGTCTTCAATTTTTTTGGAAGAGACTGAAAAGGATACATATCAACTCTAAGTCTTTGGCAGAATTCATCTGCAAAGTCATTTGGTCCTGGACTTTTGTTTTTTGGGAGTTTTTTGATTACTGATTCAATTTCATTACTAGTGATTGGACTGTTCAGATTTTCCATTTCTTTCTGAATCATTTTTGGTATATTGTATGTTTTTAGGAATTTGTCCATTTCTCCTGATTTTCCCATTTGTTTACATATACTTATTTGTAGGAGTTTCTTATTTTTTTATATGAAATTTATTGTCAAATTGGTTTCCATACAACACCCAGTGCTCATCCCAACAGGTGCCCTCCTCAATACCTATAACCCATCACCCCTCCTACCCCTCATAAACCCTCAGTTGGTCTCAGTTTTTAAGAGTCTCTTATGTTTTTGCTCCCTCCTTCTCTGAACATTTTTTCCCTTCCCTTCCCCCATGGACTTCTGTTAAGTTTCTCAGGATCCACATAAGAATGAAAACATGTGGTATCAGTCTTTCTCTGTATGACTTATTTCACTTAGCATAACACTCTCCAGTTCCATCCACACTGCTACAAAAGGCCATATTTCATTCTTTCTCATTACCAAGTAGTATTCCATTGTGTATATAACCACAATTTATTTATGCATTCATCAGTTGATGGACATTTAGGCTCTTTCCATAGTTTGGCTACTGTGGACAGTGCTGCTATAAACATTGAGGTACAAGTGCCCCTATGCATCAGCACTTCTGTATCTCTTGGGTAAGTTCCTAGCAGTGCTATTGCTGGGTCATAGAGTAGATCAATTTTTAATTTTTTGAGGAACGTCCACACTGTTTTCCAGAGTGGGTGCACCAGTTTGCATTCCCACCAACAGTGCAAGAAAGTTCCCATTTCTCCACATCCTCGCCAGCATCTATGGTCTCCTTATTTGTTCATTTTAGCCACTCTGACTGGCGTGAGGTGGCATCTGAGTGTGGTTTTGATTTGTATTTCCGTGATGAGGAGTGACGTTGAGCATATTTTCATGTGCCTGTTGGCCATCTGGATGCCTTTTTTAGAGAAGTCTCTATTCATGTTTTCTGCCCATTTCTTCACTGGATTATTTGCTTTTTGGGTGTGGAGTTTGGTGAGTTCTTTATAGATTTTGGATACTAGCCCTTTGTCCGATATGTCATTTGCAAATATCTTTTCCCATTCCATCGGTTGCCTTTTAGTTTTGTTGTTTCCTTTGCAGTGCAGAAGCTTTTTATCTTCATGAGGTCCCAATAGTTCATTTTTGCTTTTAATTCCCTTGCATTTGGGGATGTGTCAAGTAATAAATTACTGCGGCTGAGGTCACAGAGGTTTTTTCCTGCTTTCTCCTCTAGGGTTTTGATAGTTTCCTGTCTCACATTCAGGTCCTTTATCCATTTTGAGTTTATTTTTGTGAATGGTGTCAGAAAGTGGTCTGGTTTCATCCTTCTGCATTTTGCTGTCCAGTTCTCCCAGCACCATTTGTTAAAGAGACTGTCTTTTTTCCATTGGATATTCTTTCCTGCTTTGTCAAATATTACTTGGCCATACTTTTGTGGGTCTAATTCTGGGGTTTCTATTCCATTTCATTGGTCTCTGTGTCTGTTTTTGTGCCAGTGCCATGCTGTCTTGATGATGACAGCTTTGTAGTAGAGGATAAAGCCTGGGATGGTGATGCCTCCAGCTTTGGTCTTCTTCTTCAAAATTACTTTGGCTATCCGGGGTCTTTTGTGGTTCCATACAAATTTTAAGATTGCTTGTTCTAGCATCGAGAAGAATGCTGGTGCAATTTTGATTGAGATTGCATTGAATGTGTAGATTGCTTTGGGTAGTATTGACGTTTTAGCATTATTTGTTCTTCCAATCCATGAGCACGGAATGGTTTTCCATTTCTTTATATCTTTTTCAATTTCCTTCATAAGCTTTCTATACTTTTCAGCATACAGATCTTTTACATCTTTGGTTAGGTTTATTCCTAGGTATTTTATGCTTCTTGGCACAATTGTAAATGGGTGTCCTCCTACGCCGCCATCTTCCTGGACCCAAAAATTCTGCCTCTGGTGCTCCCAACCACACAAAAATCACTGATAATAATTGCAACTATCATCAATAACCTCTAATACAGTACTGGAACATTACAATCAGAGATCCAGGCTGAATTCAAATGCCATTATGCTTAGTAATTACTGGCTGACTGCTGAGTGACTGGCTTTATGTGTGTATTCTCTGTAGTGTAGGAAAAACTCATAAGCGGAAATTTTGGGTCCAGGAAGATGACGGCATAGGAGGACACTGGGCTCACCATGTCCTACTGATCCCTTAGATTCCACCCACAACTGCCTAAATAACCCAGAAAACCACCAGAAGACTGAAAGAATGGGCTGTCCAGAGCCAAGCATAGACAAGAGGCCCACAGAAGAGGGTAGAAAGGGCAGAGAGGCAGTGCATGCTACATGGACTGGCAGGAGGGAGCTGGGACGGTGGAGGGGAAGCCCGTCTGGCAAAGCAGAACCCCCAAAGTCTGGCTAGCAAAAGGAGAGGGGGTGGACTCCATGAGTTCTGATAGCCAGAGGGACTTAACATCTGGAATGTTAAAAGTTAACAGCTCTGTGCTCGGAGAGTGGGGAGGGTGAGAGGACACATGAGCGAGAGTTGTTGAACCCCTGGAAGAGAGAGCTCAGCTCAGTGGCGAACAAAGGTGCTGACCAGTGCCATCTCCCTCTCCCATCCCCCAACCGAAATTACAAAGGAAAAAAATTCCCATCACTGAACTTGATTGCACTGTGCAAATGCCCAATGCTGTGTCTCTATGGATCCATCCCTCCAACAGGTCTGCCTCCCTCCCAGTGATTCAGGGCCCCTCCTGCAGGGGACTGCTGATGGCAAAGCAAGCTTAGCCTGCCCCTCCTGCCCCTGTGCACCATGCAGATCCACTTTGGCTAATAGGCCCTTGGCCAGATCCCATCAAAGCATCACCTCAGGCCTGGCAGTGTGAAAGTAGCCCAGACAGGGGCCACACCACTCAACAGTGAGTCCAGCCCCTGGGAGAGGGGAAGATAAGGTACACACCAGTCTGACTGTGGCCCCAGTGGTGGGGTGGGGGCAGACATCAGGTCTGACTGTGGCCCAGCCCACCAACACAAGTTTCTCACAACAGCACAGGGGATGTGCCCTGCAGTTTGGAGCTACTGCAGGGACCATCCAAAATGATGAAATGGAAGAATTATCCTCAAAAGAAACTCCAGGAAGTAGTGACAGCTAACGAATTGATCAAAAACGATTTAAGCAATATAACAGACCAAGAATTTAGAATAATAGTCTTAAAATTAATCGATGGGTTTGAAAAAAGCATAGAGGACAGCAGAGAATCTATTGCTACAGAGATCAAGGGACTAAGAAATAGTCATGAGGAGCTAAAAAATGCTAAAAATGAGGTGCAGAATAAAATGGAGGCAGCCATAGCACGGATTGAAGAGGCAGAGGAGAGAATAAGTGAATTAGATGATAAAATTATGGAAAAAGAGGAAGCTGAGAAAAAGAGAGATAAGAAAAAAACCCCCAGGATATGAGGGGAGAATTAGAGAACTAAGTGATGCAATCAAACAGAACAATATCCATATCACAGGAATTCCAGAAGAAGAGAGAGAGAAAGGGGTGAAGGTGTACTTGAACTTCCCTGACCTGGGGAAGGAAAAACACATTGAAATCCAAGAGGCACAGAGAATTCCCTTCAGACGTAACTTGAATCGATCTTCTGCACAACATATCATGGTGAAACTGGCAAAATACAAGGATAAAGAGAAAATTCTGAAAGCAGCTAGGGATAAACACACTCTAACATATAAAGGGAGACTCATAAGACGAGTGGCAGACCTATCTACTGAAACTTGACAGGCCAGAAAAGAATGGCAGGAAATCTTCAATGTGATGAATAGGAAAAATATGCAGCCTAGAATTCTTTATCCAGCAAGTCTGTCATTCAGAATAGAAGGAGAGATAAAGGTCTTCCCAAACAAAAGAAAAAGTAAAGGAATTCATCACCACTAAACCAGCCCTACAAGGGAACCTAAGGGGGATTCTGTTAGTGAAATGTTGCAAGGACCACAAAGGAGCAGAGACATCACTACAAGCGTGAAACCTACAGACATCACAATGACCCTTAACACTGAATGTAAATGGAATAAATGCTCCAACCAAAAGACACAGGTATCAGAATGGATAAAAAAAAAGACCTATCTATTTGCTGTCTCTCAACAAGAGACTCATTTTAGACTTGAGGACACCTTCAGATTGAAGGTGAGGGGATGGAGAACTACCATGCTACTGGAAGTCAAAAGAAAGCTGGAGTAGACATACTTATATAAGACAAACTAGACTTTAAATTAAAGGCTGTAGCAAGAGAGGAAGAAGGGCATTATATAATAATTACAGGGTCTATCCATCAGGAAGAGCTAACAATTATAAATGTCTAAGCGCCAAATACAGAAGCCCCCAGGTATATAAAACAATTAATCACAAACACAAGCGACCTTATTAATAAGAATGTGGTAATTGCAGGGGACTTTAGTACCTCACTTACAACAATGGATAGATCATCTAGACACAGGATCAATAAAGAAACAAGGGGCCTGAATGATACATTGGATCAGATGGACTTGACAGATATATTTAGAATTCTTCATCCCAAAGCAACGGAATATACTTTCTTCTCGAGCACACATGAAACATTCCCTGATAGATCACATGCTGGGTCACAAAACAGCCCTTCATAAGTATAAAACAACTGAGATCATACCATGCACACTTTTAGACCGCAATGCTATGAAGCTTGAAATCAACCACAGGAAAAAGTCTAGACAACCTCCAAAAGTGTGGCCGTTAAAGAACACCCTACTAAAGAATGAATGGGTCAACCAGGCAATCAGAGAAAAAATTTAAAAATATATAGAAACAAATGAAAATGAAAATACAAGAATCCAAATGCTTTGGGATGCAGCAAAGGCAGTCCTGAGAGGAAAAAACATTGCAATCCAGGCCTATCTCAATAAACAAGAAAAATCCCAAATACAAAATCTAAGCGCACACCTAAAGGAAATAGAAGCAGAACAGCAAAGACTACCCAAACCCAGCAGAAGAAGAGAAATAATAAAGATCAGAGCAGAAATAAACAATATAGAATCTAAAAAAAGTATAGAGAAGATCAACGAAACCAAGAGTTGGTTTTTTGAAAAAATAAACAAAATTGATAAACCGCTAGCCAAGCTTCTCGAAAAAAAAAGGGGGATGATACAAATAGATAAAATCATGAATGAAAATGGAATTATTACAACTAATCCCTCAGAAATACAAGCAATTATCAGGGAATACTATGAAAAATTATATGCCAACAAACCGGAAAACCTGGAAGAAATGGACAAATTCCTAAGCACCCACACACTTCCAAAACTCAAACGGGAAGAAATAGAAAACTTGAACAGACCCATAACCAGAGAAGAAAATGAATCAGTCATCAAAAATCTCCCAACAAAGAAGAGTCCAGGACCAGATGGCTTCCCTGGGGAATTCTACCAGACATTTAGAGCAGAGATAATACCTATCCTTCTCAAACTGTTCCAAAAAATAAAAATGGAAGGAAAACTTGCAGACTCATTGTATGGAGCCAGCATTACTTTGATTCCCAAACCAGACAGAGACCCAGGAAAAAAAAAAGAGAGAGAGAGAACTACAGGCCAATATCCCTGATGAATATGGATGCAAAAATTCTCAACAAGATACTAGCAAATCAAATTCAACAGCATGTAAAAAGAATTATTCACCATGATCAAGTGGGATTCATTCCTGTGCTGTAGGACTCATTCAACATTTGCAAATCAATCAATGTGATACATCACATTAATAAAAGAAAAGAGAAGAACCATATGATCCTGTCAATCGATGCAGAAAAGGCCTTTGACAAAATCCAGCACCCTTTCTTAATAAAAACCCTCAAGGAAGTCGGGATAGAAGGAACATACTTAAACACCATAAAAGCCACTTATGAAAAGCCTACAGCTCATATCATCCTCAATGGCAAAAAACTGAGAGCCTTCCCCCTGAGATCAGGAACACGACAGAGATGTCCACTCTCACCGCAGTTGTTTCACATAGAGTTGGAAGTGCTAGCATCAGCAATCAGACAACAAAAGGAAATCAAAGGCATCAAAATTGGCAAAGATGAGGTCAAGCTTTCACTTTTTGCAGATGACATGATATTATACATGGAAAACCCGATAGACTCCACCAAAAGTCTGCTAGAACTGATACATGAATTCAGCAAAGTCGCAGGTTACAAAATCAATGTACAGAAATCAGTTGTATTCGTATACACTAACAATGAAGCAAAAGAAAGACAAATAAAGAAACTGATCCCATTTACAATTGTGCCAAGAAGCATAAAATACCTAGGAATAAACCTAACCAAAGATGTAAAAGATCTGTATGCTGAAAAGTATAGAAAGCTTATGAAGGAAATTGAAAAAGATATAAAGAAATGGAAAACCATTCCATGCTCATGGATTGGAAGAACAAATAATGCTAAAACGTCAATACTACCCAAAGCAATCTACACATTCAATGCAATCTCAATCAAAATTGCACCAGCATTCTTCTCGATGCTAGAACAAGCAATCCTAAAATTTGTATGGAACCACAAAAGACCCCGGATAGCCAAAGTAATTTTGAAGAAGAAGACCAAAGCTGGAGGCATCACCATCCCAGGCTTTATCCTCTACTACAAAGCTGTCATCATCAAGACAGCATGGCACTGGCACAAAAACAGACACAGAGACCAATGAAATGGAATAGAAACCCCAGAATTAGACCCACAAAAGTATGGCCAAGTAATATTTGACAAAGCAGGAAAGAATATCCAATGGAAAAAAGACAGTCTCTTTAACAAATGGTGCTGGGAGAACTGGACAGCAAAATGCAGAAGGATGAAACCAGACCACTTTCTGACACCATTCACAAAAATAAACTCAAAATGGATAAAGGACCTGAATGTGAGACAGGAAACTATCAAAACCCTAGAGGAGAAAGCAGGAAAAAACCTCTGTGACCTCAGCCGCAGTAATTTATTACTTGACACATCCCCAAATGCAAGGGAATTAAAAGCAAAAATGAACTATTGGGACCTCATGAAGATAAAAAGCTTCTGCACTGCAAAGGAAACAACAAAACTAAAAGGCAACCGATGGAATGGGAAAAGATATTTGCAAATGACATATCGGACAAAGGGCTAGTATCCAAAATCTATAAAGAACTCACCAAACTCCACACCCAAAAAGCAAATAATCCAGTGAAGAAATGGGCAGAAAACATGAATAGAGACTTCTCTAAAAAAGGCATCCAGATGGCCAACAGGCACATGAAAATATGCTCAACGTCACTCCTCATCACGGAAATACAAATCAAAACCACACTCAGATGCCACCTCACGCCAGTCAGAGTGGCTAAAATGAACAAATAAGGAGACCATAGATGCTGGCGAGGATGTGGAGAAATGGGAACTTTCTTGCACTGTTGGTGGGAATGCAAACTGGTGCACCCACTCTGGAAAACAGTGTGGACGTTCCTCAAAAAATTAAAAATTGATCTACTCTATGACCCAGCAATAGCACTGCTAGGAACTTACCCAAGAGATACAGAAGTGCTGATGCATAGGGGCACTTGTACCTCAATGTTTATAGCAGCACTGTCCACAGTAGCCAAACTATGGAAAGAGCCTAAATGTCCATCAACTGATGAATGCATAAATAAATTGTGGTTATATACACAATGGAATACTACTTGGTAATGAGAAAGAATGAAATATGGCCTTTTGTAGCAGTGTGGATGGAACT
This sequence comes from Neofelis nebulosa, assembly GCF_028018385.1. Classification (NCBI taxonomy): domain Eukaryota; kingdom Metazoa; phylum Chordata; class Mammalia; order Carnivora; family Felidae; genus Neofelis; species Neofelis nebulosa. The sequence goes on along the minus strand of NC_080798.1, from coordinate 24,462,464 downwards.
GGAGAGTGTTATGCTAAGTGAAATAAGTCATACAGAGAAAGACTGATACCACATGTTTTCATTCTTATGTGGATCCTGAGAAACTTAACAGAAGTCCATGGGGGAAGGGAAGGGAAAAAATGTTCAGAGAAGGAGGGAGCAAAAACATAAGAGACTCTTAAAAACTGAGACCAACTGAGGGTTTATGAGGGGTAGGAGGGGTGATGGGTTATAGGTATTGAGGAGGGCACCTGTTGGGATGAGCACTGGGTGTTGTATGGAAACCAATTTGACAATAAATTTCATATTTAAAAAGAAGTTTCTCCTCTCTTTTCTCTGATTATTGTTTCATAAGGGGTTTCTGGGTGAGGGCAAGCTTTCTATGGTTCATAATGGAAAAGCTATCTCCTGATAAAACCTTTGTTAGAGTGACTGCTCCTCATCTCCTCAAACTCTGCTTTGATTTTCATTCTTATTAAATTCCTTACTAGAGTGATTTCTTGAGTTTTTGTTTGTAGAAAAAGAAGATGTGTATACTTCTGGAAAAAAATCTCTAGCATAGAAAAATATCAAGCCTGTTAGATATAAGAATTATGAAAAATTAGGTCAAGATATGTCTCTGAATTATCATCTAATTATAATTTGATTTATCACAAAGAAAATATAATCTGAAAGAGAAATGTCTCTGAGTCAGAGAAGTGTCACATATTTGTTTCTGAGCGCAGGATTCAGCTGAGTAGTTTGAAATAGCAATTAACGACAGTTAGCATAATATAGCCACGGCATTCTCAATGCTTGTTATATGAATGAGTAAATGAACAAATGCATTAATGATTGAATAAATGGATAAATGAAGGATGAAATCAGACCACTTTCTGACATCATTCACAAAAATAAACAAAATAAACAAAAAATATAAACAAAAAAACAAAATATAAACAAAAAAATAAACAAAAAAAATATTTGTTGGCAAATATACAAGTACATAAATACTATATAATCAGATTTTTGGCCTTCTGAAAATTAGTAATGTTAGGCTTATAATAAAATAAAAGTCTATAACAAAATGATTTAAAGTTCTTTTTTTCCTTCTACATGTCTATATGTTTTATATTATAAAAGTCTATTTAAAAATCTATAGTTCTTCTATTTTTCAAAAATCAGACACCATTCCTGTTTTGCGAACAACATCTTTAATTTTCAAGTCCTAGCTAGAAGTACCTATCAAGAGAAGTTTTTGTTTTTATGATGTAGATACTATAGTAAAATTATTAATTTTAAGTTTGGGATCAGATTATCTGGGTTTGAATCTCCCTCTGACCCTTGTCCAACTATGTGACTTTGGGCAAATTATTTATTCTGTAGGAATTTTTGTTTCCTCATTTGTAAAACTGAGTAATAATAATATCTTAGAGGTGGAGAAGCTTAAAAAAGATAATATATGTAAAAGCACTGAACTCAGTGCTTACTATATACTAAGAATTCAACAAGCTTTAGCTGTAGATATTATTATAATGATTAGTGTTGAGGTTTTGGGGGTGATAGTGGTGGGGTTCGTGGGGTCTGGATCCAACAACCAGGAAAGAATTCTTGAAGACATCTTCGGTGCAAAAAGGTGATTTTATTGAAACATGAGGACAGGGCCCATGGGCAGAAAAGCTGCCCAGAGACCAAGAGGAGAGATACTATAGAGTTGGGGGAGGTAAAGTCCAGGGGAAGTTTCCAGTGAGATTTTCATATGCTAAAGAAGACTCACAGGATACTGGGAGCCTAGTTATTGTCAAGGTAAGGTAGCTTTTTTCCCTCTGACAAGGCATTAAAAAGACAGTAAGGAGTTCCTGGAGAAACGTTTCACTCTGCCAACCTTATCTGTCAATGGGCTGCAGGTTATAAGGAAATTTAGTTTTATCTGCCCTTTCCTTCTGCCTTTGTTTCCCACATCACTTTGGAGGGGTGAATGAGACTTTTAGGCCCAGCAAGACTATGATCTCTATCAGTTAATCATTTTTTCCCCTTTTGTTTGTTCTTGGGCAGCCAGGAGTGCCCAGTAATATCACACATATCCCACCTGGAGGTGGGGGGAGGGGGAGTTATGGTCTGTCAGCTTGCCTTATGTTCATTCCCTCATCAGTTTTCATTAATTTAGTAGACAGTTAAATCCATAATTTATTTACTCCTATTTAATAATCTATTAAGTATAGACCTCTGTTTAGGGATGGTGGACCAAACACTTGCCTTTGTTTTCTAATTACCTATCTTATCCAGATATCCCATGATAGTGAAAAGATTAATTTTTAAAGCCAATCATGGTACCCCCAAGAGCAAAAAATAAAAGGTTAGAACATTAGAGGAATGGAAACATTAGAATCTGGCAACTAGACAGAGAAAAGCTAACTCCTGAAGGTGCTGGGAAGTCAGAGAAGGCACTTACATTACAAAAACATCAGGGTAAATATCTATTCATGTGCTCATGTACTTATCAGCATATTTGTCAAGTTACTCAATTAAAAACAGACCAAAAAAAAAAAAGACAAAGACAAAAAAATAGAACAGGGGAGGGAAAATAAATCCAGAAGATCCAATATCCAAATAATATAAATTTTAAAGACCGAACAGAGAAATTGGAGAAGAGGTAATCATTAGAAAAAGAAGTGAAGAACATGGATTGTCAGTTTTTAAGGCTTGTGAAATGCCCAGTAAAATGGTTGACCTAGTCCAATGGCCAGCAAACCACTACCAATTCTGGCCCCTACTTGTTTTCATATGTCTCAGGATTTGAAGAGATATTTACATTTTTAAATGGTTACATTTTATATGATCATATAAGTACCAACATGATATTCTTGATTTTGCTTCTCAGCCTGCAATGTTTAAAATATTTACTGCATAGTTCATTACAGAAAAAAAAATTTTCCAGTACTCTGGTTAATAGACTCACACTAAAGCTGTAAAAATGTTGGAACAATGAAGACAAATAGAAGATTTTAGCGAGGACAAAACTAGATAGCATACAAAAGTTCATTGCTTAGAATTCCTTTGGACTTCTCAAGCACAAGCCTGGAAGCTAAAAGACAAGGAAGAAATATCTTTATAATTATGAAAGAAATTATCAAACCTAGAACTCTATACATTGTTAAACTGTAAGGATAATGGCATAATTACTTTCAGGAGTATAAATTCTCAAAAAATGAACCATCCTTACACTATTCTCCAGGAACCTAATGAAAAATATAATCTAACAAAATCTAAAATGAGAGAGTAAACCAAGAAACAGTAAAACAGAGACTCTCAATACAGGGGATCTGACTCATGGAAGGTGAAGATTACTCTAGGATAACAGTAACGGGAGACCCTAAGAGGATAGTTGTAAACCAAGCCTAGAGGACAAACTGACTAGAGGGGCTGTTTTTGTACTGGGATAATTAACTCCAAGCAAATGAAACTTATGAAATACCCAGTGTATTTAACTGTACTAAGGGGAAATTTACACAGTTGGCTGAGATTTGGGGGGATGCGTTAGTGGTAACTACCTAGAAATGTAGGGGGGAAAAGGATCAATATAAATTTCAGGATGGTGATGGGGATAGATTAGATTGTATGAGAATGGCTCAACAGCCACAAAATGGAACATTTGTCAATGGGCTTTGACTAACAAGATTTATAATTCTCTGTCTGGAGATGAAGAATGGGAAGTTTGTAAACGTATGTGTGAGATGGTGGTGAATAACTAATACTGTCCTTTCAGAGTGGGAAGTCAAAAGATGATGCTGAAAACAGAAACGTGTTATTTAGAAGTGTCGGTGTAAATACCAAAAGAAATGGCTAAATATTAAAAGGAGTGCTCTGAGAAACTGAGAGGAAAGGATAGGATAGATTTTTTTTGTGTGTGATCAGCCTAAGGACAATTTAACCTTTGAATAGTAAGCATATATGTAACTTTGAGACAAATTCAACAAAACAATGACAAAACATTTTTATTTAAATTTCATCATACCTTTTTTTCCTAAGAAATTTCAACTTAAAAAAAATTATTTATGGTGTATCTCCAAATGTGAACATGGTTGTGCTCAGGTCAAGATAAGGTGCATTGATAGCAGAACTAGAAAATGAAATACATATATATATACATATATATATGTATCCCCACATGTTATATCCCAAATTATTATTTGAAATAAGCAGCAGAGGGGCGCCTGGGTGGCGCAGTCGGTTGGGCGTCCGACTTCAGCCAGGTCACGATCTCGCGGTCCGTGAGTTCGAGCCCCGCGTCAGGCTCTGGGCTGATGGCTCGGAGCCTGGAGCCTGTTTCCGATTCTGTGTCTCCCTCTCTCTCTGCCCCTCCCCCGTTCATGCTGTGTCTCTCTCTGTCCAAAAATAAATGGAAAACGTTGAAAAAAAAAAAAAAAAAAAATGAAATAAGCAGCAGAAAAAAATCTGATATAAAGTATCTGTCTGGACATATTTGGCACTGTCCATGCCAGTTTTTCAGAAGCAGAGGAGGGCAATTATTTTCTACATTTACTTTGTTTTCTATTTATTGAGTATCTACTACATGTCAGGCATTATCTTGATGGGGCATTCTATATATTGGCTTTTGCAGTCCACAAAAAAAATTCTTCAAGATAGTTTGAGAACCCAAAGTTTAAAAGAGTTGGCAACTTTATGAAGGCCACATAGCTACTATGTCTCAGGATTTGAACCCAGGTCAGTCTGTCTAACACTAAAGTTCTTATCGTATCATTTGCTTTTACCACATTGCTCTCGCCAGAGAGATGGGAAACTAGGGCAGCAGAAGTCTGCAGAAGGATCAAGGAAAGACAGCTCTTGGTGAGACTTCCCACTCTTCTACCATTTGTGAGAGTGGCTCAGAGTAAACCTCTTTTTCAGTTGATTGGAAAAAAAAAGTTTGCTAGTCATTAGATTAATCTGGAGCCCCTGTTGCAGATGGACAGGTGAGCAGATGGAGTAGGTGGTGGTCCTGCAGGATCTTTCCAGATACATGGGCCATACAAGTGATAAGTGGCTATAGCTCTGAAGTCTGAGCCCTGTAGAATTCTTGGGACTTTACAGATGAATTGGAATCTATCCTATTTAAATGCATATACATTTCAAACTTAATAATTTTTTTTCAGTTTATTAACCAAATCAATATATTATATCCTCTTTTTGAAGTGCTGCAAGCCATTTCAATAAATTCAGTAGAGTCATTTCTCTTGAAGTTTATCTGAATTACTTAGCAACATGGTGACCCTGTAGTGGGGCTTACTTTATCCTTCTTCCTTAAATACAGATTGATTTTACACTGTTTTTGATCCACAGAAGAAATTCTAGGTACCTTTACTGCCCCTTTGCCCTCTTATAACAGCTCTCCAACTAGTCTTAAGTGTTAACTTACTTCAAGATAACGTACTCTTCAAGTTCCGGAAGATGGCGGCGTAGGAGGACGCTGGGCTCACCGCGCGTCCTGCTGATCACTTAGATTCCACCTACACCTGCCTAAAGAACCCAGAAAACCGCCAGAGGATTAGCAGAATGGAGTCTCCGGAGCCAAGCGCAGACGAGAGGCCCACGGAAGAGGGTAGGAAGGGCGGCGAGGCGGTGCGCGCTCCACGGACTGGCGGGAGGGAGCCGGGGCGGAGGGGCGGCTCGCCGGCCAAGCAGAGCCCCCGAGTCGGGCTGGCAAAAGCGGAGGGGCCGGACGGACTGTGTTCCGACAGCAAGCGCGACTTAGCGTCTGGGAGGTCAGAAGTTAACAGCTCTGCTCAGAAAGCGGGAAGGCTGGAGGACAAAGGGAGGGAGAGCTGCTGAGCCCCCGGACGGCAGAGCTCAGCTTGGCGGGGAACAAAGGCGCTCACCAGGGCCATCTCCCCCGACCATCCCCCAGCCAAAATCCCAAAGAGAACCAGTTCCTGCCAGGGAACTTGCTCGCTCCACGCAAACACCCAACTCTGTGCTTCTGCGGAGCCAAACCTCCGGCAGTGGATCTGACTCCCTCCCGCTGCCACAGGGCCCCTCCTGAAGTGGAACACCTAAGGAGAAGCAAGCTAAGCCTGCCCCTCCTGCCCCCGTGCACCTTGCCGATCCACCCCAGCTAACACGCCAGATCCCCAGCACCACAAGCCTGGCAGTGTGCAAGTAGACCAGATGGGCCACACCACCCCACAGTGAATCCCGCCCCTAGGAGAGGGGAAGAGAAGGCACACACCAGTCTGACTGTGGCCCCAGCGGTGGGCTGGGGGCAGACATCAGGTCGGACTGCGGCCCCGCCCACCAACTCCAGTTATACACCACAGCACGGGGGAAGTGCCCTGCAGGTCCTCACCGCTCCAGGGACTATCCAAAATGACCAAATGGAAGAATTCCCCTCAGAAGAATCTCCAGGAAATAACAACAGCTAATGAACTGATCAAAAAGGATTTAAATAATATAACAGAAAGTGAATTTAGAATAATAGTCATAAAATTAATCGCTGGGCTTGAAAACAGTATACAGGACAGCAGAGAATCTCTTGCCACAGAGATCAAGGGACTAAGGAACAGTCACGAGGAGCTGAAAAACGCTTTAAACGAAATGCAAAACAAAATGGAAACCACGACGGCTCGGATTGAAGAGGCAGAGGAGAGAATAGGTGAACTAGAAGATAAAGTTATGGAGAAAGAGGAAGCTGAAAGAAAGAGAGATAAAAAAATCCAGGAGTATGAGGGGAAAATTAGAGAACTAAGTGATACACTAAAAAGAAATAATATACGCATAATTGGTATCCCAGAGGAGGAAGAGAGAGGGAAAGGTGCTGAAGGGGTACTTGAAGAAATTATAGCTGAGAACTTCCCTGAACTGGGGAAGGAAAAAGGCATTGAAATCCAAGAGGCACAGAGAACTCCCTTCAGACGTAACTTGAATCGATCTTCTGCACGACATATCATAGTGAAACTGGCAAAATACAAGGATAAAGAGAAAATTCTGAAAGCAGCAAGGGATAAACGTGCCCTCACATATAAAGGGAGACCTATAAGACTCGTGACTGATCTCTCCTTTGAAACTTGGCAGGCCAGAAAGGCTTGGCACGATATCTTCAGTGTGCTAAACAGAAAAAATATGCAGCCGAGAATCCTTTATCCAGCAAGTCTGTCATTTACAATAGAAGGAGAGATAAAGGTCTTCCCAAACAAACAAAAACTGAAGGAATTTGTCACCACTAAACCAGCCCTACAAGAGATCCTAAGGGGGATCCTGTGAGACAAAGTACCAGAGTCATCACTACAAGCATAAAACATACAGACATCACAATGACTCTAAACCTGTATCTTTCTATAATAACACTGTATGTAAATGGATTGAATGCGCCAACCAAAAGACATAGGGTATCAGAATGGATAAAAAAACAAGACCCATCTATTTGCTGTCTACAAGAGACTCATTTTAGATCTGAGGACACCTTTAGATTGAGAGTGAGGGGATGGAGAACTATTTATCATGCTACTGGAAGCCAAAAGAAAGCTGGAGTAGCCATACTTATATCAGACAAACTAGACTTTAAATTAAAGGCTGTAACAAGAGATGAAGAAGGGCATTATATAATAATTACAGGGTCTATCCATCAGGAAGAGCTAACAATTATAAATGTCTATGCACCAAATACCGGAGCCCCCAGATATATAAAACAGTTACTCATAAACATAAGCATCCTTATTGATAAGAATGTGGTCATTGCAGGGGACTTTAACACCCCACTTACAGAAATGGATAGATCATCTAGACACACAGTCAATAAAGAAACAAGGGCCCTGAATGATACATTGGATCAGATGGACTTGACAGATATATTTAGAACTCTGCATCCCAAAGCAACAGAATATACTTTCTTCTCGAGTGCACATGGAACATTCTCCAAGATAGATCATATACTGGGTCACAAAACAGCCCTTCATAAGTTTACAAGAATTGAAATTATACCATGCATACTTTCAGACCACAATGCTATGAAGCTTGAAATCAACCACAGGAAAAAGTCTGGAAAACCTCCAAAAGCATGGAGGTTAAAGAACACCCTACTAAAGAATGAATGGGTCAACCAGGCAATTAGAGAAGAAATTAAAAAATATATGGAAACAAACGAAAATGAAAATACAACAATCCAAACGCTTTGGGACGCAGCGAAGGCAGTCCTGAGAGGAAAATACATCGCAATCCAGGCCTATCTCAAGAAACAAGAAAAATCCCAAATACAAAATCTAACAGCACACCTAAAGGAAATAGAAGCAGAACAGCAAAGGCAGCCTAAACCCAGCAGAAGAAGAGAAATCATAAAGATCAGAGCAGAAATAAACAATATAGAATCTAAAAAAAATGTAGAGCAGATCAACGAAACCAAGAGTTGGTTTTTTGAAAAAATAAACAAAATTGACAAACCTCTAGCCAGGCTTCTCAAAAAGAAAAGGGAGATGACCCAAATAGATAAAATCATGAATGAAAATGGAATGATTACAACCAATCCCTCAGAGATACAAACAATTATCAGGGAATACTATGAAAAATTATATGCCAACAAATTGGACAACCTGGAAGAAATGGACAAATTCCTAAACACCCACACTCTTCCAAAACTCAATCAGGAGGAAATAGAAAGCTTGAACAGACCCATAACCAGCGAAGAAATTGAATCGGTTATCAAAAATCTCCCGACAAATAAGAGTCCAGGACCAGATGGCTTCCCAGGGGAGTTCTACCAGACGTTTAAAGCAGAGATAATACCTATCCTTCTCAAGCTATTCCAAGAAATAGAAAGGGAAGGAAAACTTCCAGACTCATTCTATGAAGCCAGTATTACTTTGATTCGTAAACCAGACAGAGACCCAGTAAAAAAAGAGAACTACAGGCCAATATCTCTGATGAATATGGATGCAAAAATTCTCAATAAGATACTAGCAAATCGAATTCAACAGCATATAAAAAGAATTATTCACCATGATCAAGTGGGATTCATTCCTGGGATGCAGGGCTGGTTCAACATTCGCAAACCGATCAACGTGATACATCACATTAACAAAAAAAAAGAGAAGAACCATATGATCCTGTCAATCGATGCAGAAAAGGCCTTTGACAAAATCCAGCACCCTTTCTTAATAAAAACCCTGGAGAAAGTCGGGATAGAAGGAACATACTTAAAGATCATAAAAGCCATTTATGAAAAGCCCACAGCTAACATCATCCTCAATGGGGAAAAACTGAGAGCTTTTTCCCTGAGATCAGGAACACGACAGGGATGCCCACTCTCACCGCTGTTGTTTAATATAGTGCTGGAAGTTCTAGCATCAGCAATCAGACAACAAAAGGAAATCAAAGGCATCAAAATTGGCAAAGATGAAGTCAAGCTTTCGCTTTTTGCAGATGACATGATATTATACATGGAAAATCCGATAGACTCCACCAAAAGTCTGCTAGAACTGATACATGAATTCAGCAAAGTTGCAGGATACAAAAGCAATGTACAGAAATCAGTTGCATTCTTATACACTAACAATGAAGCAACAGAAAGACAAATAAAGAAACTGATCCCATTCACAATTGCACCAAGAAGCATAAAATACCTAGGAATAAATCTAACCAAAGATGTAAAAGATCTGTATGCTGAAAACTATAGAAAGCTTATGCAGGTAATTGAAGAAGATATAAAGAAATGGAAAGACATTCCCTGCTCATGGATTGGAAGAATAAATATTGTCAAAATGTCAATACTACCCAAAGCTATCTACACATTCAATGCAATCCCAATCAAAATTGCACCAGCATTCTTCTCGAAACTAGAACAAGCAATCCTAAAATTCATATGGAACCACAAAAGGCCCCCAATAGCCAAAGTAATTTTGAAGAAGAAGACCAAAGCAGGAGGCATCACAATCCCAGACTTTAGCCTCTACTACAAAGCTGTCATCATCAAGACAGCATGGTATTGGCATAAAAACAGACACATAGACCAATGGAATAGAATAGAAACCCCAGAACTAGACCCACAAACGTATGGCCAACTCATTTTTGACAAAGCAGGAAAGAACGTCCAATGGAAAAAAGACAGTCTCTTTAACAAATGGTGCTGGGAGAACTGGACAGCAACATGCAGAAGGTTGAAACTAGACCACTTTCTCACACCATTCACAAAAATAAACTCAAAATGGATAAAGGACCTGAATGTGAGACAGGAAACCATCAAAACCTTAGAGGAGAAAGCAGGAAAAGACCTCTCTGACCTCAGCCGTAGCAATCTCTTACTCGGCACATCCCCAAAGGCAAGGGAATTAAAAGCAAAAGTGAATTACTGGGACCTTATGAAGATAAAAAGCTTCTGCACAGCAAAGGAAACAACCAACAAAACTAAAAGGCAACCAACGGAATGGGAAAAGATATTTGCAAATGACACATCGGACAAAGGGCTAGTATCCAAAATCTATAAAGAGCTCATCAAACTCCACACCCGAAAAACAAATAACCCAGTGAAGAAATGGGCAGAAAACATGAATAGACACTTCTCTAAAGAAGACATCCGGATGGCCAACAGGCACATGAAAAGATGTTCAATGTCGCTCCTCATCAGGGAAATACAAATCAAAACCACACTCAGATACCACTTCACGCCAGTCAGAGTGGCCAAAATGAAGAAATCAGGAGACTATAGATGCTAGAGAGGATGTGGAGAGACGGGAACCCTCTTGCACTGTTGGTGGGAATGCAAATTGGTGCAGCCGCTCTGGAAAGCAGTGAGGAGGTTCCTCAGAAAATTAAAAATAGACATACCCTATGACCCAGCAATAGCACTGCTAGGAATTTATCCAAGGGATACAAGAGTACTGATGCATAGGGGCACTTGTACCCCAATGTTTATAGCAGCACTCTCAACAATAGCCAAATTATGGAAAGAGCCTAAATGTCCATCAACTGATGAATGGATAAAGAAATTGTGGTTTATATACACAATGGAATACTACGTGGCAATGAGAAAAAATGAAATATGGCGTTTTGTAGCAGCATGGATGGAACTGGAGAGTGTGATGCTAAGTGAAATAAGCCATACAGAGAAAGACAGATACCATATGGTTTCACTCTTATGTGGATCCTGAGAAACGTAACAGAAACCCATGGGGGAGGGGAAGGGAAAAAAAAAAAAAAAGAGGTTAGAGTGGGAGAGAGCCAAAGCATAAGAGACTGTTAAAAACTGAGAACAAACTGAGGGTTGATGGGGGGTGGGAGGGAGGGCAGGGTGGGTGATGGGTATTGAGGAGGGCACCTTTTGGGATGAGCACTGGGTGTTGTATGGAAACCAATTTGACAGTAAATTTCATATATTAAAAAATAAAAAATAAAAAAATAAAAATAAAAAATAAAAATTTTTATAAAAAAAAAAAAAAAAGATAACGTACTCTTTACTTGCTGACATAAGACCCTTGATTTGTAACACACAGACCAGTGGCCTTAATGAGTGAAGGACCAGAACTTTCCCAAGCTGCATAGACTAGCAGCTCTATTTGAAACCATATTGGCTTTATGATTAGTCTAGCAATTTTTTTTAGCAAAATGTTTTTATTTTCTTAGGTCACACAAATGAATTTACTCACCTTTTGGATATCTTAGACCTTACTATCCTTTGCAGAAAGAGCAGAGCACATCACAAAACAAGAATCTAACCCCCTCATACAACCCCCAACCACTGAAATAACATTTGTAGTTGACACCATTAAGCCTGCATGTAATCAAAAAATGTTGCAGAATACTGTGCTCCTTTTACTGATTAAGTACACTAAACCCCTTTAAAAACTTTTGGGACATGGGGCACCTGGGTGGCTCAGTCAGTTAAGCATCTGACTTCCAGCTCAGGTCATGATCTCACAGTTCTTGAGTTTGAGCCCTGCATCAGGCTCTGTGCTGACAACTCAGAGCTTAGAGCCTGCTTCAGATTCTGTGTCTCCCTTTGTCTCTGTCCCTCCCCTGCTCATGCTCTGTTTCTCTCTCTCTCTCTCTCTCTCTCTCTCTCTCAAAAATTAATAATCATTAAAAAAAAAGCTTCTGGGACAGACTCAAACATCAGGAATTGGTTTTTTAGAAGTATTTATTTAAATTCTTTAATTAGGGGGCACCTGGGTGGCTCAGTTGAGTTAAGCATCTGACTCTTGATCTTGGCTCAGGTCATGATCTCACAGTTTGTGAGTTGGAGCCCTACATGGGGCTCTGTGCTGACAGCGCAGATACTGCTTGGAATTCTCTCTCTCTCACTGCCCCTACCCCACTCATGCTCTCTCTCTCTCTCTCTCAAAATAAACAAATAAAACTCAGTTTTTTAATTCCAATTTGTTAACATACAGTGCAATATTAGTTTCAGGTGTATAATTTAGTGATTCAACACTTACACATACAACATCTAGTGCTCATCACAACAAGGTCCCCATCACCTATTTAACCCACTCCCACCAACCTCCCCACTGATAACCATCAGTTCGTTCAAAACTACAATGAGATATCACCTCACACCTCTCAGAATGGTTAAAATCAACAATACGAGAAACAACGAGTGCTGGTGAGAATGTGGAGAAAGGGGAACCCTCTTACATTGTTGGTGGGAATGCAAACTGGTGTAGCCACTCTGGAAAACAGTATGGAAGTTCATCAAAATGTTAAAAATAGAACTACCCTATGATCCAGCAATTGCACTACAAGTATTTACTGAAAGAATACAAAAATACTTAATAAAGCGACATATACACCCAAATGTTTATAGCAGCATTATCTACAGTAGCCAAATTATGGAAAAAGCCCAAATATTCATCAACTGGATGAATATATATATATATATATATATATCCATCCATTCATCAGTTGATGGATAGATATAGATATGATATCTCATATATGTATATCTAATATATGTATATGTGTATATATGGATATATATCATAAAAAGAATGAAATCTTGCCATTTGCAATGATGTGGATGGAGTGAAAGAGCATTATGCTGAGTGAAATATGTCAGAGAAAAACAAATACCAAATTATTTCACTCATATGTGGAATTTAAGAAACAAAACAAATGAGCACAGGGAAAAAGAGAGAAGTAAACCAAGAAACAGCCTCTTAACTATAGAAGTTGGCTTTTAGACAAGAGTCTACCTTATCTCCAGGTAGTCAGCCTCCTGAAAAAAGCTTAAATTCCTTTCCAATCAAAACTCCTCTTGTGAGTATTGGCCTTTCAAGCAGTGAGCAGCTGAGTTTGGGGTTTAGTAACACTCTGTTCCTCCTTACTGTTGTCAGAATTAGTTTGGGAGCAATATTTTTTTGTCCAGCCAAACCATGTCATAGTATAATTTCTTTCTCACATTTTCCTCGTGCCCTCAGACCAGTTTCCTTTCTTTACCATGGAGGTCAAACATTTATATACATTAGAAAAGACTACAGCAAATTTTTTATTACTACATTTTCTTAATAATGTTTGTTATTTATTATTTTTTGAGAGAGAGACAGAAAGAAATAGAGACAGAATGCAAGCTGGGGAGGGGCACAGAGAGAGAAAGACACAGAATCTGAAGAAAGCTCCAGGCTCTGCGCTGTCAGCACAGAGCCTGATGCGGGACTCAAACTCAGGAACCTTGGGATCATGACCTGAGCCAAAGTTGCTTAACCGACTGAGACACACAGGTGCCCCTGTTATTACTACATTTTTAATAAGTAACCAGAAGCTGTCTTCAGGCAGGGAATTAGATGATGCTTTATATTAACCTGAAGGGCAGATTCAGAGGTTAAGCCTGACCTCAACTTTGATGAAAATAATGAAGGAGGCTTAAATTACAAGGGAGAAAGCAAGATAATGAAACACAGAGCCAGAGCCACCACATCTACCTAGCAGTTAAGGAGAAATGGAAGAAAGAGAAGAAAAGGGTCACTTTGACATCTGTTATTCTAGCAATGTTTCTTTCAATGTTATTCATAATTATTTCCTTCTAGTACAAGGTCCAACCTCAAAGTAAAATCATAGCTGTTTATGAATAAAGTACAGTAATATGAATATTGGGGGTAGAATAATAAAAATGTGAGGTTTATGGTAGACTGCTGCAAAATATAGAAAGAATCTGTACATAAAAAGTAATCTCACCTTCTCCAAATAGCAAAATTGATCAATTCTAAAACACTCCATAAAACTTATAGCCTCAAAGACACTGTGCTGTGGATTGGGAGGACTCCACAGCAATGCATCATAGTGAAAGGGTGAAACTCAAAAAATTAAAGAGCCTGAGCACCTGGGTGGCTCAGTGAGTTAAGCATCCAACTTTGTCTCAGCTAATGATCTCACAGCTTCTGAGTTCAAGCCCCACATTGGGCTCTGTTGACAGCCCAGAGTCTGGAGCCTGCTTCAGATTCTGTGTCTTCCTCTCTCTCTCTGCCCCTCCTCTGAGTGTTCTCTCTCTCTCTCAAAAATAAATAAACATTAAAAAAATTAAAGAGCTAATGTATTTCAAGATACATTGTTGCCCCAGGAAAGGAGCTGGGCTAATCTCTCATAAGAAGAATTATAAGGTGGCTACTTTGAACAAGTCATTTTGTCTGTCTCTGCAATAAAAATAAATGCCATAATGGGGATTATCTATTATAGATTAACTGCCATCTCTCACTTGCTTTCAAGATAAAACAAATATGGGTTTAGTGGATAATGACAGGTAAAGGACATTTGCAATATCTGTGCCTGGGATCTTGTGTTTCATGTAAAATGCATATAATTGGGCACATGTACAATTCAGTGGGTTGAGGGTCAGGTTGATCAGTTTTATCACCTCCCTTTTCACCAGAAGCTGCACAGATTCTTTGAGTCTCCACTGTGTGCTCGGCCCTGTGTTTTGGCAGATAGTTGCATCCAGAGCTTCCAGGGTAGTAGGAAAACTAGAGGTATATTCTGTATAGTTTTATGGAAGGACTGACTGAGTGCTGACGATGTTACAGGCCATGGGGACATTGAGGTAAGAATTGTTACTGCATGCTGTTGGGATCACCTTTGAGGAAACACAGGAATTCAACAATATTTTTAAGGACAGATCCAGGTGTAGATCTTGGTTGCACAAAAGCATGGAGACATAAAAATTCAAATTGAATATGATGGTGATGATTCCATGTTGGTTGAAAGGAAGCATCTGTGTAGCAAGAATGTAATAATAAAGGGAGTTTAAATTACAAGAAGGATATGTCATCTGCCTTAGTAATTGAGAAGAAATGGAAATGGAAGAAAGTAATAAAACAACACCTGTTATTCTACCTAGCAGAGCTGGGGTCTGAAGAGGCTGCATGCTTCAGTGACAAGGCAAGAAGAACAGGTGGTAAGAAGTCACATTGGTTCCACAGAAAATGGAAAGGTAAGTGTAAAGCAAGGAAGGTGGTCAGACTATGGAGGACTTGAACCAATAGTTGCTATAGGGAAAAGGAGAAGTGTTGATTCCAGTTTCTGAACTATTGTTTGACAGAGATCTAGCCCTAGATTTTTAAGGTTGATAACAAGGTGGTATCAGGATAGGCAGAGAAGGAAACTCTTTATCACTCTTATTCTTTATTATCATGTGAAGCATTATCTTACACCTGCAGGTGGGCTTGCCTTGGCAATGCCTACAGTGCTGCTGAGTCTGTGCTGTTGTGGCCACCCCAACTGCCAGCACATCTGGCCAACAACATGGCTCAGAGCTGAACCTCAAAAGCCAAGGCCATTTTCTGCCCTTTAAAAATCATTACCTACAAGACTAGGAGGCTCCTAATTTTCCCTTTTTCTCTTTGCCTTCACCTTGTAAAGGAAGCTTCTGTCTGGACTACAGGGAGAATCTAGGTCAAGTTCAGGTGCAAAGCAGAAAACAAACTCAAGTGCAAATGTCAATATCACCTGTGCATGGTCCTGGGGAGGGCTATGGACAGTGTCTTGAATGATAGAGAAGACGTCTAGCAACTGTTCAAAGTCTTTTCCTGGGAGTTTTTGGCATTAACCATTACATGAATGATGGGGGAATTATGATCCATGAAGAATCTTCTACATTATCAATTGTCTGAAAGATTCTATACTAATCTTACCTCAAGCCCATTAAAATTTCATTTAGTGGGCACTGGTTTTGATCTTGGCTCCAGTCCTTTCAGGTTATAGCCACATTGCCTCTGTAGAGTAGGTTTCTCTGAGACATCAGTTGACTTTTTTTTCTAACTTATAAGCCAGTATAATCCAAATGATATCCATGAAACACTCCTGATCACAAAAGCATACCACTCTCTCTTCTTCCTTTTCAACTGCAAAATCCAAAGGAGAGGTTCCAGAATGGAAACCTGCTTGGTAGATACCATGCTGCTCTGCTGGCATGCAGTTCTACCAATCTGAGGATTCCACCCATGGATGAAAACTACAACCTCCTCAGCTTGATGGAAATGACTTTCATTCTTTTCACCCATCCAGTCAAAGATATTTACATTACCATAGAAAGGGGGTCAGTCATTTCAATCAAGACATCCTTTAAGGTGGAAAAATGGAAGAAAATTCTAAATCAATCCAAACTCAGGCTTACTCCCTTATGAATGAAGGTTCAAGTCTTTGGGGAAAAACTTCTACCCACTTTACTGGGGTTATTGTGAGTAGTAAATGAGATCTTTTATACAAACATATATTGTAAACTGCAAAGTTTTAAGTCATAATGTAAACAGTGTTATCATGTCATTCATTCAACAGTCTCTGGATTTTAAGCTGAGTGATTTTTCCTCTGAATTTATACATCTCTCTCAGAAGAATCAGATTGTACCCAAATAGGTATAAATGCAGAATAGAATAGAATAAAGGCACTGCTACCTGTAAGTCCCATCTCTTTATCTTCCCAGAGATAATCCCTCATGCAGTCTCTAGGGTTCAGACAAGATTTACCAAAGACCTTCTTCATTTCTCTGTATTATTTGTCTCACCTTCCTCTGAACATCAGTTTGTCATGTTTCCCTCATATGTTCCTTCTTTCTTCAATTAGATTAGAAACCTGGCATTAGAAGGTAGGGAACCAGGGGTGCCTGGGTTCAGGCACAGCACCTGGCTCAGGCCGTTAAGAGACATAACGCACCTGGCTTATGAGCACCTGGCTCAGGCCGTTAAGTGTCTGACTCTTGGTTTCGACTCAAGTCATGATCTCATGGTTGTGGGATTGAGCCCTCCATCAGACTCCATGCTGAGCATGGAGACTGCTTAGGTTTTTCTCTCTCCCTCTCTCTCTCTGCCTCTCCTGTCCCTCCCCCACTGATGCACACTCTCTCTCTCTCTCTCAAAATAAATAAATCAACTTAAAGGAAAAAAAAGAAGGTATAAAACCAGTCTTGAATGTGCCATCTTAGTTACATGATCTTGATCAAGGCATTAGCATCTCTGGCTCATTTTCTTCATCTGCAAAGAGAACAAGAATACCTGTCCTATATGGTCTTTGCAAGAAGAATGAAAGATAAACTGTGTAATTGTACTTGAACCTTTATACAACTCTCAGTTCAGTAATGTATTATCTCTCCTTCTCCCAGAGCAGTGTATTCAATATACACTATCATTCCTGAGATTATTTTTCTAAGGATCTTCAATAGAACTTTACAGGAAAAAAATTCTGGGTGTTAAAAAATGATGGAGATTCATAGTGAATTTGCCTGAAGTCACATCTGGAAGAAATATCAGGATATGAAGAGCCCTGGGGGATTAGAGAAGGAGCCAAAGAGGAAGAGAAAGAAAAGCAGAATAGCAGAATTTACACAGAGAACACAACTGAATATTGACTCAATGTCAATAGTCATAGGCATAATCTAGTGTAAGAACTGTCAACCACCTCTTAAAGTATCTGTATTGGGACTGGAGGGAAATTAAAGCATGATTAAAAAGGGAAGGATGTCTTAGGTTTTCTTGTCTGACATCTGTATAGCACAGAAAGCAGGAATTTAGGCATTTTGTGGAAGCAAAAGGTGAGGAAGGAGCACAATGCATAGCATCTGGCAGGTCGAATTTGACAGAAAGAGATGGGTGCACACATTGAAGGGTGGGAGACTGAGGGCTACAGCAAACCTACAGGAGGGCAGTCCTGGCTGGGCTTCAAATGAGGATAGAGAGCAGCCCTGTCCTTGCACTGCCTGCTCACTGTCTACCCCTCAGTACTACTACCACTTTCTCTCATGAGGGTCTGGCTCCCACTCCAGGAGTGGACATGTGACACATATGATCGAGAAAATCTTGGTATCAAGACTTTTGTTGGAACTGCTGGGAAATTGAAGTTATCTCTACTGGATAAGTCAGCTGCAAGGATGAGATAAGCTGTAAGCTGGGTCCTCCACAAGAAGAGAGGCTTCTCAAGAGCTAAGCCAACATAGAGGAGACAGACGAGGCATGGGTCAAGGCCTCAACTGATATTAGCTAGCAAGGTCAGGGAGAATTTCATGGAGAGGATGGCATCTAAGACAGACCTTCAAGTTATGCTTGGATTTTGGTTGCATAGAACAGAAACCAGTTAACCTGAGCAAAAATGATATTTACCAGAACTCACAGAAAGCTTGGAGACTTGGGGACAAGATAATAGATAGGAAGCTTGGAGTCAGAAACAACCGTCAAAGTCACACCTCAAGAATAGCCCTAATAGAAGGACATCACTGCTTCCATTGTCCCTGGTAGGCATAGGAGGCCAAATCTGGTCCTTCTCCTGTGCCCTATATTGGATCCTTGTTGCTGCCATGTAAGCTTGGATGAGCTTTGAGCTACCTGTGAGCATTTAATCACTCACTAGACTGGACAGGAGCATACCCAGCTGTGCAGTGAGAAGAAAATGTCTGGCCTTCTAGACCTTGCTAGGGGCCCTGCTTTCTATGAAGCTTCCCACAGTGTTGGATTCCTCAAATACAAGAGTGGAGATGGGGACCTGGAGAAAAATTTCTAGTGCATGCAACATTATGAGAGGCAGTGGGAGAGGGGGAGATAGGAGGAAAAGAAAGTTCACAGCATGTTTGAGGGACACCTATCAGATGGAAGAATGGTAGGTTGAAGCAGATTTGTAAAGATCCTTGAATATTCTGTTTCAGACAACGCTGTGGGCAATGAGGGAAACTTTCATATCTAAATTAACTTTTCAGTCAAGATGGAACTTGGAGCTTTGTTGCAAACGTGGAAAGCACCTGTTTGAACTTAGGAAGGGCTGTGTGAGTCCCATTTCTGAAGGCTGACCTGAATTCACTGAGCAGCGATGGCTGATGGTATTTTTGATATGGAATCTGCTATTCTCAAGTAGACTGAAGCCTGCTTGTTTCCAATACTGTGATCAGCTGAGTCTGCTGAGGGTGCACTGTCTAGAGTGCCTCAAGAGAGCTCATGACAGCTCCTGGCTTCTGCTATCTTCCTGTCAAGTGTGCTCTGAATCTATTACACCTGAGGCTGGTCAAGGCCATGGCGCCTAACATTATCTTACAGAAAAAGATCATCTCATGAAATATTAAATGTTCTGAATTAAATGGAAACTTCCAGTGTCACAAGGAACTGCCCCCAAAGGTCTAAGGGACTGGAAGAGGAACAAAGGGTCAGACTTTCAGCAGCTCTGTCCAATCAGTATGCATACAGGAGGTAATTCTGTCACCAGGATTTGCACTTGGAAAGGTCCTCCTTCCCCATGGGACATTGTCTTCTGGCAACCCAAAGCAAACCCCTCCAGAGCACAGCATTTTTGATTTGCCTTAAAATCTAGTTTGTAACTGGCTCTGATGTGAACTGGGTAAATATTTCTGAGTTCCTTTCTATTTTTACATTTATCTTTCAGAAACACATTTTTCATAAAAGACTTGGCTATTTAAACTTCACAAACTGGAACTATATGGAGTGGAAGGAGATAAACTTATTTCATATTGGGTGGAGGAAAAGCTAAACTTAAGAAATGAAAGCCCCTCCTCCCCTGCACCCCTGCTTTCCTGTACTATTGTACTTTCTTGAGTCTCTTCAGTTAAGGTAGGAATGAGACCTGCTCCTGAGGGCTACAAGGGAGTGATGGACTCATCAGGAATCTTTCTGTCTGTGTCTAGGCTAGCTAACTCCAGTGTGGGTATCTGCACATGGTGGCCAAAGACCACCATGTCTAAGAAGTCTAAGAAGAAGTCTAATAAATGATTCAATCATTCCCCACCTCTTCCCTTTTTTGGGGTAATACCACCAGTGCAGCTTAACTGCAGCTGATACTGCAGGAATACCTCCACTACTACCCCACCTCTCTGTATACGCCCACACACACTGCTTTAACGTGTGTAGATCTTTCCTTTTTCAGAAACAGGGAGCCCCCCACCTTCAGGCACATACCCTTCCTTTTGTCTGGTTATTTGCCTGCTGACTTTTATCCTTCTCTCACTATGCTTTATATTCCAGGTAACTACATTTCCTTGGCTCCCTTGCCAACTAGCTTCTGTCTAAATTTTGTTAATGGGAGTCACTGGTCAAATAATAGAGGGAAATTGCAAGGGACAAGTCAAGGTATTTCTCTCTCTCTCTCTCTCTCTCTCTCTCTTTCTCTTTTTCTCTTTGCCTTGACAGGTGTACCCTTCAACAGCCATGTCTTCTTGTTTCTATCTCCCATCTACCACTACTATTTCCACCATAGTTCCAGCTCCTTCTATATGGCCTTGACTCCTGGTGTCTACCATGTCCCTTTGTTCTGCCAGCTCTTGGGGAGAAATGTCTTTTACTGTTGCTAATTCTGAATTTGCATGTGGCTTCTCAGTATTTTTTGTCACCTATGTTACCAGTTTCTTGTATTAAATTTCTTTTGTTTGAAATACCTAGAAGTTTGTATTTACTCACACTGATGGATGGATATACCTTGTTGTCCTCTTTCTTTTCCAGTAAACAGCTCAAAGCTACTTTTAAACATAAAAGTTTATGTTTATACATAATAAGATTGTGGTTTTTTGCTACTTATCTTTTGGTATCAAAGAAAATCTCCTCAAATTTTTATCTCATTTTTTCTTATGGTGGGAGGGGCTTGCCCAGATGGGAATCTGACTGAATGATTGGAATCAGTGTTGGACTCAGGGAAGTGAGGCCATAGCAGGGAATCCCTGAAAAAGACAGTGGGAACCATGGGCTCATACTTGTGAGAGTCTTGCTGCTGGTGATGAAGGGTAGCTAAGCCAGAGACTGCAAAGAAGACTAGGGGCCAAAGCTATGGTCAGGGTAAACATGTTATTGAACAAGCATGGGCTTAGCACAGACCCAGTAATGTGGAATTGGCATGATGTAACCAAGAAAATATGGCTTTAGAAGCAATGAAGAAATCTTGGGAGATCATGCCCTTCATTGGCTTTTGCTTAGAAAGGTACAGAATGAGTGAAACAGTTTAAAAGGCAGTAATTGGGTCAATCTCAGCTACAGACTATTGGTTTAGGATATATGAAAGCAGAAATTTTGCTTTCACTAAAGAAAGTAGGCACATCAGGTCTTCAGGCTGGTCTTCAGAAAACCTTGCTCCAGAGATGAAACTTCTGGTTTGGAAAGTGCTATTCCAGCTGTTACCTGCCTTCTCCCTCACTTCAAACAAGCCAGAGCCCTTTGGCTATGTCTGGGCTTCCTTGTAATCAGTCCTATAGACAACCCCCTCCATTTATGGAGGAATGGGGCTGACACTGCTGGACCACAGCTAAGTGGCTAGGTAAAACTTCTTATCAGACAACCACATAGGAGCACTTTTAGAGTTTAAAAACCTATCAAAAAAGTGAGAAATGTCTATGCCAACAAGATAACAAACTCTGTTGTTCCCAGATATTGGTTATTTTTCACTATTCAAGTTCTGGGAACAATTAAACAAGGAGAAAATGATGATCAGCAGGAAATCAGCAAGAAAGCAGCTAGATGTGGCTAAAACTGAGAAGCAGAAGGATCCCACTGCCTTGGAAAGGTTAGCGATGGGCGAGGTGGCTCTAGCCTGCCAGCTCCCAAATGAAAGCACTTGGACTCTTACTGTCTTTTAGGTTTCCCATCCGTTGTGAGGTATATAAAAAAATCATGCTCCATTTTCCCCAAAACAATTATCTGTTAAAGTTTATCTTTGGCATAAAAAGTATCTACATTTCTCCCAAAAATTAAAAAAAAAAGCATCTGTTTGATTTAAAAGCTTTAAGTTCTATACCCTAAATATAAGTTGGGACCTGTAGAAAAAAAGTTTAAAGAAATAAAGCATAAACATCAACACATATAAAAGGTAACCTTTCTTTTGAAAGCTTTAGCTGTTCTGAAAAGCTTTTACTTAGGAAATATGTATTATTTCTCCAGGCCTTAGGAACACCAGGAGATAAATGTTTGCTGAAATAGAGGTTGGTGCTGTGGTCCTTCCTGGGGTCTCTGAATCAGGGTATCAGCACTGCCATAGTCTAAGGCATCTCTGGACTGAGACTGAAACTCTGGTCAAAAAGTATTTCTCAGGCTCAAACTAATGCTCAAAACTAAACAAACAACCTACGTTTCCATCCAATTTTAGTCTCTTACTGTACAGAAAGGGAAACTGAGGTGAGATTTTGTGAGACATAAATATGAAAAATAATAGTTTATTCTGAGAGGGATAAAGGAAAGTGCTAAACTTACATTTCAAACTCAAGACAAAACCAAGATGATATTTTCTTCCTTCATCCTCACAGTCTCTGATTTCAGTATCTGCTTTTCTTGTCAAAGAACAGAGGGAATGGATGGTCAACTCTGTATGGTGTGATCACAGAGACATCACTGATCTTAGTCCAGCCCAAATCCCATAACTAGATCTGGATTAGGATAATGTTTCTTTTTTAAATTAATAAACTTTACTTTTTATAGAAGTTTTAAATTCATAGCAAAATTGAGTGGAAATTATAATGAATTCCCATATATCCCTGTCCCCCAACATATACAACCCCCTCCACTGTGGACATCCCATATCACAATGTTACATGTGTTACAATTTATGAACCTACATTGTATATTATTATTACCTCAAATCTATAGATTACGTTATAGTTCAGTTTTACTGTTGTATATTCTGTGGTTTTTGACAAATGTATAATGACATATAACCACCATTGTATTATCGTACAGAATGGTTTCATTGCCCTAAAAAACCTCCATTCTTTACCTCCATTCATCCCTGCCTCCTCCCTAACCCCTAATATTATTGTATCCAGAGTTTTGCCTTTTGCAGAATAGTATATAGTTGGAGTCAAAGTATATGCAGCTTTTTCAGTGGTTTCTTTCACCTAGTAATATGACTTTATGTTTCTCCATAGATAATGTTGTTTTAAGGTATCCTTTTTTATTTTTATTTTTATTTTTTTTTAAATTTTTTTTTTCAACTTTTTATTTATTTATTTATTTTTGGGACAGAGAGACAGAGCATGAACGGGGGAGGGGCAGAGAGAGAAAGAGACACAGAATCGGAAACAGGCTCCAGGCTCCGAGCCATCAGCCCAGAGCCCGACGCGGGGCTCGAACTCACGGACCGCGAGATCGTGACCTGGCTGAAGTCGGACGCTTAACCGACTGCGCCACCCAGGCGCCCCAAGGTATCCTTTTTTAAATGACACTCCTAGAAGGCAAACATGGTGAGTTTTCACCTCAGAAGAGACCTATTTAGAAGACAATTCAAATTTTATTCCTTTTACTAGGCTGCCCTAGAAGGGATTAAAAATAAATCTATTATTTCTTCAATGCTAACCTTCCAAATTGGATGAGGAAGGAGATTGTGTCTGCTTTATTTACCACTCTCTACTACTTAGTATAATTCCTGGCAGGTAGTCAGGATAGAATAAATATCATTGAATGGATGATTGCTAAGCGTCTATGGAAAAGAAAGGCTGGGGCAGTTACAGGGAGCTGCCTTTGCTGAGATACTTCTTAAGGGAGTGGGAACATCAGGGAACCGGTCGGTGTCCAGGTAGAAATAGCAGAGATAGGTCCAGGGACTGGAGAAGATCAGTAAATAACTCTGAATTCGCTTATGATATGCCATGTCATGTGGCATCCTATTATTTGGAAGAGAAAGTGGCACCCTACTGAATGCCCAACCCTCTGCCCAGCTCAACTGGTGACCCTCCCTCTCCACTCTTCTCCTAGCGCTGTGCCAGAAGACCTAGGAGCTAGTCATGGGCTCTTTGAATATTCCAAACCAAGTTCTGTGAACGAGCTCTTGAACCAAGTATTTATTCCAAGTATTCTGACAAATTTATTCTTTCTAGACCATAATTACCCAACAGCCAATGAATCATTTGCTACACTGTTCAGCCTAATTGCTATTTGTCTGAGCTTGTTTTCAATCACTGATCTTCTAGCAGAAATTCTTCTAAAAAGGATGGCCACAAAATAGGTATCTCTCAAGCATGCTATTATTATGGCATTTACTCTCTAATTATCAAAACTCTGTATGTGGGGCGCCTGGGTGGCTCAGTCGGTTAAGCATCCGACTTCAGCTCAGGTCACGATCTCACTGTCCGTGAGTTCGAGCCCCGCATCAGGCTCTGGGCTGATGGCTTGGAACCTGGACCCTGCTTCCGATTCTGTGTCTCCCTCTCTCTCTGCCCCTCCCCCGTTCATGCTCTGTCTCTCTCTGTCCCAAAAATAAATAAACGTTAAAAAAAAAAAACTCTGTATGAATTGTGTATGTGTGTGTGTGTGTGTGTGTGTGTGGTGTTTACTGTTGGATTAGTGTTGATCAGCCTTGATGATGGTATGACTGATGTGGCATTAAGTGTATCACCTCTTCCCAGGTGGGTAGAGGTGTTCAGTCAGAACACCGGAACTGGACTGCAGAGATCTGGCTTCCAGTCTTCACTCCGCCATCCACTTATTGTGTGACTGTGAGGACATCTCTTCTCTCTGAGACTAGGAGATTAAGTAAGATAAGGATAAAATGTGGCAAAATCAATAGTGAGAAATGTAGCAGTCACCGTAAAGGTAAAACAGAAGAGCAAGATGGGCTGAGTTGGATTGGGATCTTTTGAGAACACACCTTCTTTACATGATAAACATGTAAGGTTTCATACCCTAAAAGAAACATAAATGGCTGCCCCCTCTTTCTCTTGAAATACTCATCCTCTCAGTATTTTGCTTCTGCACTTTGGCAGCAATATGGATACAGAGATCAATCTCTTCAGTTTGATAATAAACAATAAGATGAACAAGATGATAAATAGTAACTGACTTTCATCCTCAGGGCTCAGGGACAATAAAAAATGTCAAGGACTGGGCAGGTCTGGGAAAGTTCATGACCTTCTAATGGGTTGTCTCCTACCTGTCATGTGTACATTCTTGGAATGAAGGCAAGGCCTGTGCTGTCAGATTTTCTGATTGTTTAAGAGAAGCTGAGTCTTTTGTTTTGGTTTCAGCCCATTAATAATGGTGCTATTGGCTGGGAATGCCCTGGACCCCTACTACTGTGGTAATCCTCCACAGACATTTCCTTGACCAGAGCCAATGCTGAGGCTGGACAAGCTTTTGTGGTTCTTACTATGATTGCAAGACATACCTCCACAATAACCATCATGGAACTTCAGAAAAAGGTCTATTCCTCACAGGTCCTAGAAGGTATACGTCATGCCCAAGGGCCACCAGCAAAGTGATGGGGGTGTAGGGAGGAAAAAGAGAGGGAAAGAGAGAGAGAAAGAGAACCTGGAGCTCTGTCCTTATTGGGGTATAAGGATGGGGTGCCTAGGGCTTTGGAAGTTCTTTATGAGCAAATTAAAAATAAAAGAACAGATATTAGGGCATGGGAAGGGAAAAGTGGGGTCACTCGAGCAGTCAGTTATCTCAGTCACCCAGGGCTTTCTAAAAGGAGAAGTTAATGGGTGGGGTGTCCTGGTCTCTTATCTAGCTGTTTTACTAATAGCTGTGTCATACAGCTGGAAATACGTTTATTCCATATAGATGACTTTGAAATTGATGTCTTGACAGTCAGAAATTTTAATGTCAGGCACTTACATTGCACTGGGCACCTGATTTTTTTTTTATTTTGAAACTCTCCACAGGCCACATAAATCCCCCATCTGTCTAATGTGGTCCACTATTGCCTGTTTGTCACCTTTTGCTTAGATACTTACTGAGGTACCTTCCAGCTGACTGATGGTTTGGGGGACAAATGGGATAAATGGCTATCTTTAGGGAGATGTTTAGTGTATGGGAGAGTATTTGAAAAATCAGTTGTAGTGGACAATAGCTAGAATAAAGTCTGGGCTGGGAAGTGTGCATGACATTATATTCAGGTACCAGATCATTATGGCTTTGAGTATTTTAAATTCTGCAATTGGAGTTCAGCAGCAAAGTGAGGGGACAAAATAGGAGTTTGGATGATGATAATGCTAAACACAGGGTGGCCTGAGTGTCAAAGTGGTGGGGTTATTCATGGTTTGACTAGGTACACTGTGACTGTGCAGACAATATTTGACAAGTAACTGGAATGGAGTCTAGGATCAGGAGATGTGGATTTTCTGATAACACTGCATGACAAGGGCCAAGCCACTTACTGTATTGCATCTGGTTTCCTCAATTATGAAATAGGATTGTAATGTTATATTGACAGCCTCCTAAAGTTACTATGAAGATGAACTGAACATAATTTCTGTACTCTGAGAAACTTGCAGAGAACAAGTGCTCAGGAGTAACTATTGAAGGAGTTTGGGGAAGTGAACATACTTTGTCCAACCTGAAGCACCCAAAACTCTGATTGATTATCCTTATAAAAGAAATTGTCACAACTTTTTAAATTTATCCCTTTATTATTTTTAAGTTATTTTATTTTGAGAGAGAGAGAGGCAGAGAAGGGGCAAGACAGAGAGACCCAAGCAGGCTCCGCACTGTCAGCAAGGAACCCGATGTAGAACTTGAACTCCTGAACCATGACATCATGACTGAGCCAAAATCAAGAGTCAGACACTTAATTGACTGAGCCACCCAGACACCCCAGAAATTTTCAAATTTTGGTATTGTGGGGCCTGTTCCTGGGTTCCCAGGGAAGCTATACCTTAACATTTACCAGGGCCAAAATGACTCCACAAAACTTCAAAGCATGAGCTCTATTTCTGCTCCAAACACACATTATACATCTGCTTCTTAAAAAAAAAAAAAAAAAGCATAAAGGAGCATTCCAAACATTAAGATAAGAAAACAAACAAAAAACTTCCGTGGTTACCATAAGATTAAAGTCATACAGCCTTGCATATACTAAACACATAATATAAAGTCTATAATTTTTCAGAATGTCCTTTGTTAAGATGATTTGTAACTATGTAAAAAACACATATAAATAACCCTGCACCAAATGGCCCTTCCCTGGAGCACTCTCCGCTTTGTGAAGATTGTGTATCCTGGGCAGCTGTCTTAACTTGGGCTTGAATAAAATTCTTTTCCTTTCTCTTTAAAATTTTAGAATTTTTTTTTTTTGCATCAACACCCCTCCTCTCTGCCTACAAAGACAAAAGTGTTATTTTACCAGACAGTAGATATTCAGGCTCCTTTATTTTTTTAAGTTTTTATTTAAATTCCAGTTAGTTAACAAACAGTGTAATATTACTTTCAGATCTACAATACAGTGATTCAATTCTTCCATACAACACCCAGTGCCCATCACAAGAAGTGCACTCTTTAATCCCCATCATCTATTTCACCCATCTCCCCATCCACCTCCACTCTAGTAACCATCAGTTTGTACCTGACCTTAGGGGAAACTCTCTCAGTTTTTCTCCATTAAGAATGATGTTACCTGTGAATTTATCTTAAGTGACCTTTATTATATTGAAATATGTTCCCTCTAAACAAACTTTGTTGAGGGTTTTATCATTATTGATGTTGTATGTGACTAATGCTTTTTTTGTGTCTATCAAAATGATAATATGGTTCTTATCTTTTCTCTTATTGATGTGGTGTATTATGTTGACTGATTTGAGAATATTGACCCACCCTTGCAACCCAGTAATAAATCCCACTTGATTGTCAGAATGATTTTTTTAATGTATTTTCGGATTTAGATGTTAGTATTTTGTTGAAGATTTTTGTATCTATGCTCATCAGATATTGGCCTGTATTTCTTTTTTCTTTCTTTCTTTTTTTCTTTATTGAAGTGTCTTTAACTGGTTTTGGTTTCAGGGTAATGCAGGCCTCATTGAATGAATTTAGACACTTTTGTCTTTTCTATTTTGGGGAATCATTTGAGAAGAGTAGGTATTACTTGTTCTTTAAATGTTTCCTAGAATTTGCTTGTGAAACCATCTTGTCCCAGGTTTTTGTTTATTGGGAGGTTTTTTTTTAAGTTTATTTATTTTTGAGAAAGAGACAGAAACAGAGCACAAGCGGGGGAGGGGCAGAGAGCGAGGGAGAAACAATCTGAAGCAGGCTCCAGGCTCTGAGTTGTCAGCACAGAGCCTGACATGGGCTCAAACCCATGAACCACAAGATCATGACCTGAGTCCAACTCGGTCGCTTAACCCACTGACCTACCCAGGTGCCCCATGTTTATTGGGAGTTTTTTGATCACTGATTCGACTTCTTTGCTGTTTATCTGTCTGTTCAAGTTTTCTATTTCTTCCTGTTTCAGTTTTGGTAGTTTATGTGTTTCTGGAAATTTATCCCTTTCTTCTACATTGTCCAATTTGTTGGCATATATTTTTTCATAAAATTCTCATGATTTTATTTATGTGGTGTTGGTTGGTATTTCTTCTTTCTCATTTATGATTTTGTTTAGTACTTTCATTTTTTTCTTGATAAATCTAGCTAGATGTTTATCAATTGTCTTGATTTTTTTTTCAAAACACCAGCTCTTGGTTTCAATGATCCTTTTTTTTTTTAGTTTCAATATTTATTTTTGCTCTAATCTTTATTATTTCCTTCTTTATGTTGTTTTTGGGTTTTGTTTGTGGTTCTTTTTCTATTTCCTTTGGTTGCAAGGTTATGTTGTTTATTTGAGATTTTATTCTTCATGTAAAATTGTACTGCTGTAAGATTTATTCTTAGAACCACTTTTGCTGCATCCCAAAGATTTTGAACCATTATGTTTTATTTTAATTTGTTTTCATGTAGTTTTAATTTTTATTCTATTTCCGGCTTGACCCATTCATTGTTTAGTAGCATGTTTTGACCTCTACGTAGTTGTGGTGTTTTCAGATTTTTCTTCCAGTTGATTTCTACTTTCATAGCATTGTGGTCAGAAAAGACTCATAATATGACTTTGATTTTTTTAAATTTCTTGATGCTTGTCTTTTTTTTTAGTGTTTTTGCTTGAATTATAGTTAGTTAAGATACAGGGTAATATTTGTTTCAGGTGCACAATTTCATGATACAACACTTACATACAACACCCAGGGCTCATTACTAAAAGTACACTCCTTAATTCCCATCATCCTTTCCACCCATCCCCTCACCTACCTCCCCTCCACTAACCGTTAGTTTGTTCTCTATAGTTAATTTAACAGTCTGTTTCTTGGTTTGCCTTTTTCCCCTGTGCTTGTTTGTTTTGTTTCTTAAACTCCACATGAGTGAAATCATATGGTAGTTGTCTTTCTCTGACTGATTCATTTCACATAGCAAAATACTTTCAACCTCCATGTCATTGCAAGTGGCAAGATTTCATTATTTTTTATGGCTGACAATTGGCTTTTTTCATAATTTGACTCAGTAGATAATGCTGTTATAAACGTTGGGGTGTGTATATATCACTTCAAATTAGAATTTTTGTGTCCTTTGGGTAAATACCTAGTAGTTCTATTACTGGATTATGGAGTGGTTCTATTTTTAACTTTTCACGGTAACTCCATAATATTTTCCAGAGTGGCTGCACTAACTTGCATTCCTACCAACTGTGTAGGAGGATTCCCTTTTGCCCACATCTTTGCCTACATCTATTGTTTCTTGTGTTGTTGATTTTCAACATCCTGAGGTGATATCTTATCCTAATTTTGATCTGCACTTCCCTGATGATTGGTGATGTTGAGCATCTTTTCATTTCATGTGTCTGGTGGCCATCTGGATGTCTTCTTTGTAGAAATGTCTATTCATGTCCCATTGTTAATTGGATTTTTGTTTTTTGGGAATTGAGGTTTATTTCCTTATATATTTTGGATTCTAACCTTTTATCAGATATGTAATTTGCAAATACCTTCTCCCAGTTCTTTGTTTGCCTCTTGGTTTGTTGATTGTTTCCTTCACTGTGCAGAAGATTTTTATTTTGATAAAGTCCCAATAGTTTATTTTTGCTTTTGTTTCCCTTGCCTCAGGAGACATATCTAGTAAGAAGTTGCTATGGCTGATGTCAAAGAGGTTACAGCCTGTGTTCTCCTCTAGGATTTTAGTGGTTTCCTGTCTCACAGGTGTCTTTAAACCATTTTTAATTTACTTTTGTGTATGGTACAAGAAAGCGATCCAGTTTTATTCTTTTTCATATTGCTCTCCAGTTTTCCCAACACCATTTGTTGAAGATACCATATTTTTCTGATTGGATAGTCTTTCCTTGTTTGTCAAATTTTAATTGACCAACTAGTTGTGGGTTCTTTTTTGCATTTTCTATTCTGTTCTTTTGATCTATGTGTCTATTTTTGTACCAGGACCACACTCTTTTCATCAATACAGTTTTGTAATATAATTTGAAGTCTGAAATTGTGGTGCCTCCAGCTTTGCTTTTATTTTTCAAGAATGCTTTGGCTATTCAGAGTCTTTTGTGGTGCCATACAAATTTGAGGATTATTTGTTCTAGCTTTTGAGAAATGCATCTGGTATTTTTATAGAGATTGCATTAAATGTGTAGATTGTTTTGGGTAATATGACATTTTAAGCATATTTCCTCTTCCAACCCATGAGTATGAAATGTTTTTCAATGTCCTTGTGTCAACTGAAATTTCTTTCATCTGTGTTTTGTAATTTTCAGAGTACAGTTTTTTCATCTCTTTGGTTAGGTTTATTCCTAGGCACCTTATAGTTTTTGATGAAATTGTAAATGGCATTGATTTCTTAATTTGTCTTTCTGCTGTTTCATTTTTTGGTGAATAGAATATGTTGATATTGTAGCCTGTAATTTTACTGAACTCCTGTATCAGTTCTAGCAAATTTTTGATGGAGTTTTTCAGGTTTCAGTATAACCATGTCATCTGCAAATGACAAAAGTTTGACTTCTTTCTTGCCAATATGATGCCTTTTATTTCTTTGCGTTGTCTGATTGTTGTGGCTAGGATTTCCAATACTATGATAAATAACAGTGGTGAGGGCGGACATCTCTGTCTTGTTTCAGACCATAGAGGAAAAGCTGTCAGTTTTTCCCCATTGAGGATTATATTAGCGGTGAGTTTTTTGTTATAGCCTTTATTACGTTGAGGTATGTTCCCTCTAACCCTACTTTGTTGAGGGTTTTTCTCATGAATGGACGTTGTATATTGTCAAAATTTTTTTCCGCATCTATTGAAATTATCATATGGTTCTGATCCTTTCCTTTACTAATGGGGTGTTTCACATTGATTGATTTGCCAATATTGAACCATTCTTGCAGCCCAGGAATTAATCCCAACCCACGTCATCATGGTGAGTGATTCTTTTAATGTACTGTTGGATTTGATATGCTAGTATTTTATTGAGAATTTTTGCATCAGGGATTTTGGCTTGTAGTTCTCTTTTTAATGAAGTCTTTGGTTTTGGAATCAGGGTAGTGCTGGCCTAATAGAATGAATTTGGAAGTGTTTCTTCCTCTTCTTTTTTTGGAATAGTTTGAGAAGGATACATACAAACTTTTCTTTAAATGTTTGGTTAAATTCTCCAGTGAAGCTATTTGGAACCTGGTCTATGATTTGTTGGGAAATTTTTGATTACTGATTCAACGTTTTTGTTCGTTATCAGTCTGTTCAAGTTTTCTCTTTATTCCTGTTTCCATTTTGGCTAGTTTATATGTTTCCAGGAGTTTGTCCATTTCTTCAGGTTGTCCAATTTCTTGGCCTGGAATTTTTCATACTGTTTTCTTATAATTGTCAATATTTCTATGGTGTTGGATGTTATTTCTCCCTTCTCATTTCTGTTTTTATGTATGTGTGTCCTTTCTCTTTTCTTTTTGATAATGTGACTAGGGGTTTATCTATTTTACTCATTTTCTCAAAGAACCAGCTCCTGGTTTCATTGTATGTTCTTCTTTTAGTTTCCAAATCTGTTATTTCTGCTCTAATCTTTATTATTTCCTTGCTTCTGCTCGCTTTAGGTTTTATTTGTTGTCCCTACCCCCACCCCCAGGGCCTATAAGTGTAAAGTTAGGTTGTTTATTTGAGGTTGTATTACTATATGCTTGCCTCTTAGAACCACTTTTGTTACATCCCAAACATTTGGTCTGAGGTGTTTTCATTTTCATTTCTTTCCATGTATTTTTTATTTTCTTTGAATTCCCAGTTGATCCGTTCATTGTTTAGTAGCATGTTGTTTAACTACCATGTATTTATGTCATTTCCCGATTTTTCCTCGTGGTTGACTTCAAGTGTCATAGCATTGTGGTAGGAAAATTTACATGGTATGATCTCAATTTTTTTGTACTTGTTAAAGTCATCATTTGTGACCTCCTATGTGATCTATTCTGGAGAATGTCCTATGTGAACTTGAAAAGAATGTGGATTATGCTTTTTTTTAAATATTATTTAAATTCAAGTTAATTAACATACAGCACAGTACTGGTTTCAGTATTAGAACCAAGTGATTCATCATTTATATATAAAACCCTGTTCTCATCCCAACAAGTGCCCTCCTTAATGCCTATCACCCATTTAGGCCATCCTACCACCCACTTCCCCTTTAGCAGCGCTCAGTTTGTTCTCTGTAGTCAAGAGTCTCATGATTTGTCTCCCTCTCTGTTTTTATCTTACTTTTCCTTCCCTTCCCATATGTTCATCTGCTGTTTCTTAAATTCCACATATGAGTGAAATCATATGATATTTGTCTTTCTCTTACTGACTTATTTCACTTAGCATAATACATTCTAGTTCCATCCACATTGTTGCAAATGACAAGATTTCATTTTTTTTGCATGCCAAGTAATATTCCACTGTATGTGTGTATATATATATATA
This sequence comes from Neofelis nebulosa, assembly GCF_028018385.1. Lineage (NCBI taxonomy): Eukaryota > Metazoa > Chordata > Mammalia > Carnivora > Felidae > Neofelis > Neofelis nebulosa. Next base: position 24,429,423 of record NC_080798.1, on the reverse strand, counting down.
TATATATATATACACACACACATATATATACATATATATGTATATGTATGTACATATATATATGTATATACATATATATATATATATATATATATATATATATATGTATACCACATCTTCTTTATCCATTCATCAGTCAATGGACATTTGGGCTCTTTCCATAAATTGGCTATGGTTGGTAGCACTGCTATAAATATTGGGCTACATGTGCCCTTACCAGTCAGCAATTTTGTACCCTTTGGGTAAATACCTAGTAGTGAAATTGTTGGATCATAGGATAATTCTATTTTTTTTTTTATTTTTTGAGGACCCTCCATACTGTTTGTCAGTATGGCTGCACCAGTTTGCATTCCCACCAACAGTGCAAAAGAGTTTCACCCTTTCTGCATCCTTGCCAACATCTGTTGTTTCCTGAGTTGTCAATTTTAGCCATTCTGACAGGCGTGAGGTGGTATCTCATTGTGGTTTTGATTTGTATTTCTCTGATGATGAGTGATTTTGAGCATCTTTTCATGTGTCTGTTACAATGTGGATGCCTTCTTTGGAAAACTTTCTGTTCTCGTCTTTTGCCCATTTCTTAACTGGATTGTTTGTTTTTTGGGTGTTGAGTTTGGTAAGTTCTTTGTAGATTTTGGATACTAACCCTTTATCTGATATGTCATTTGCAATATTTTCTCCCATTCTGTCAGTTGCCTTTTAGTTTTGTTGAGTGTTTAATTTGCTGTGAAGAAGATTTTTTTCTTGATGAAATCCTAATAGTTCATTTTTATTTTTATTTCTTGCTTCTGGGTACATGTCTAGTAAGACGTTGCTGCAGCCGAGGTCAAAGAGGTTGCTACCTGTTTTCTTCTGTAGGATTTTGATGGTTTCCTTGTCTCAAATATAGGTCTTTCATCCATTTTGGATTTATTTTTGTGTATGGTATAAGAAAGTGGTCAGTTTCATTATTTTGCCTGTCATTGTCCATGTTTCCCAGCACCATTTGCTTAAGACACTGTCTTTTTTCCATTGGATACTCTTTCCTGCTTTGTTGAAGATTAGTTAGCCATACATTTGTGAGTTTATCTCTGGGTTCTCTACTCTGTTCCACTGGTCTATATGTTCACTTTTGTGCCCATACCATACTGTCATGATGACTACAGCTTTGTAATACAGCTTAAAGTTCAGAATTGTAATGCCTCCAGTTGTGGTTTTCTTTTTCAACATTATATTGGCTACTCAGGGTCTTTCATGGTTCCATTCAAATTTTAGAATTGTTTGTGACAGCTCTATGAAAACTTTATGTTATTTTGACAGGGATTACATTGAATGTGTAGATTGTTTTGGGGAGTATAGACATTTTAACAATATTTTGTTCTAATCCATGAGCATGGAATATTTCCACATTTCTTTGTGTCTTCTTCAATTTCTTTCATAAGCTTTCTATGGTTTTGAGCCTACAGATCTTTTATCTCTCTTGTTAGGTTTATTCCCAGGTATCATGGTTTTTGGTGCAATTGTAAATGGGAGCAATTACTTGATTTCTCTTTCTGCTGCTTCATTATTGGTGTATAGAAATAAAATGGATTTCAGTACATTGATTTCATATCCTGCAGTTTTGCTGAATTCATATATCACTTCTAGCAGTATTTGGTGGAGTCTTTGGGGATTTTCACATAGAAAATCATGTCATCTACAAAGAGTGAAATTTGACTTTTTCTTTGCCAGTTTGTACGCCTTTGTTTGTTTGTGTTTGTTTTGTTTTCTGATAGCTGGGTCTAGGGCTTCCAGTACTATGTTGAACAACAGAGGACAGTGGACAACCCTGTCATTTTCCTGCACTTAGGGGGAAAGGTCTCCTTTTCCTCATTGAGGATGATATCAACTGTGGGCCTTTCATACTAGACCTTTATGATGTTGAGGTGTGTTCCTTCCATCCTTACTTTCTTACAAATTTTTATCAAGAACGGATGTTGTATTTTGTCAAATGCTTTTTCTGCATCTATTGAGAGGATCATATGGTTCTTATCCTTACTTTTACAAATGTGATGTCCAAGTTGATTGATTTGCAGATATTGAACCAAATCTGCAGCCCAGAAATAAATCCCACTTGATCATGGTGAATAATTATTTTAATGTACTGTTAAATTCTATTTGCTAGTATCTTGTTGAGAATTTTTGCACCCAGGTTCATCAGTGGGGTCTTTGTCTGCTTTTGTAACCAAAGTAATGCTGGCTTCATAGAATGCGTTTGGAAGCTTTCCTTGCATTTATTTTCTTTTTCTTCTTACTTTCTTTCTTCTTTCTTTCTTTCTTTCTTTCTTTTGCAACAGTTTGAGAAGAATAGGTATTAGCTCTTCAACTGTCTGGTAGAATTTCCCTGGGAAGCCATCTGGCCTAGGACTCCTGTTTGTTGTTGGGAGATTTTTGATAACTGATTCAATTTTTTTGCTGGCTATGGGTCTGTTCACATTTTCTATTTCTTCCTGTTTTAGTTTTGGTAGTGTGTGAGTTTCTAGAATGTGTCCATTTCTTCCACATTGCCCAGTTTGTTGGCATATATTTTTTCATAGTATTCTCTTACAATTGTATTTCTGTGGTGTCAGTTGTGATCTCTCCTCTTTCACTGGTGATTTTATTTATTTGGGTCCTCTCTCTTTTCTTTTTTGAGAAGTCTGGCTAGAGGTCTATCAATTTCATTTATTCTTTCAAAGAACCGACATTTAATTTCATTGATCTGTCCTGAGTTTTTTGTTTGTTTGTTTGTGTATTATTTATTTCTGCTCTAATCTTTATTATTTCCCTTTTTCTGTTGGCTTTGGACTTTATTTGCTGATCCTTTTCTAGTTCCTTTAGGTGTAAGGTTGGGTTGTGTATTTGGGAGTTTTCTTGCTTCTTGATACAGGCCTTATTTGCAAAGTACTTTCCCCTTAGGACTGCCTTTAATGCATCCCAAAGGTTTTGGACTATAGTGTTTTTATTTTTTATTTTTGCATCCATGTATTTTTTTATTTCTCCCTTAATTTCCTGGTTAACCCAACCATTCTTTGCTAGGATATTCTTTAACCACCATGTTTTTGAGGGGTTTCCAATTTTTTTTCCTTGTGTTTGATTTCAAGTTTTGTAGCACTGTGATATGAAAATAGGCATAGTATGAACTTGGGCTTGTTGTACCTGTTGAGGGATGATTTGTTGTCCAGTATGTTAGCTATTTGTGATTTATGACCCATTGGTGTTCCATGTGCATTTGAGAAGAATGTATATTGTGCTGCTTTAGGATGAAATGTTCTGAATAGATATGTTAAGTCCATCTGGTCATTCAGCCATTATTTTCTTGTTGATTTACCGCTTAGATCATCTGTCCATTGCAGTGAATGGGGTGTTAAAGACCCCCACTATCATGGTATTATTATCATTGAGTTCCTTTATGCTTGCTAGAAATGATTTATATATTTGGGTGCTCCAACTTGGGTGCCTAAATATTTATAATTGTTAAATCTTTTTGATGGATAGACCCCTTAATTATGACATGATGCTCTTATTCATCTCTTGTTACAGTCTTTGTTTTAAAATCTAGTTTGTCTGATATAAGTGTAGCTACTCCTTCTTTCTTTTGACATCCATTAGCATGGTGGATGTTTCTCCAACCCATCACTTTCTATCTGGAAGTGTCTTTAGGCCTATAATGATTCTTTTGTAGGCAGCATATAGATGGATCTTGTTTTTCTACCCATTCTGATATGCTATGTCTTTTGATTGGATCATATAATCCGTTTACAATCAGAGTGATTTTTGAAAGATATGAATTTAGTACTATTGTGTTACCTGTAGAGTTGATATTTCTGTGATGTTCTCTGGTCCTTTGTAGTCTTTGTTGCTTTTGTCTCCCCCCCCCCCACACACACACACACTCAGAGAGTCCCCCTTAAAATTTCTTACAGGGCTTGTTTAGTGGTCACGAACTCCATTAGTTTTTGTTTGTATGGGAAAGTTTTTATTTCTTTTTATTCTGAATGACAGCCTTGCTGTCATAAAGCCATAAAGAATTCATGGCTGCATATTTTTCCCACTCAGCACATCGATATTTTCTGCCACTCCCTCCTGGACTGCCAAGTTTCAGTGGACAGATCTTCTGCTAATCTTATGTGCCTATCCTTGTAGGTTAAGGACATTTTGCCTCTAACTTCTGGCAGAATTCCCACTTTATCTTTTTATTTTGCACGTTTCGCTATGATATGTTGTGGTGTAGACCTGTTTTGTTGATTTTCAGTGGAGTTCTCTGTGTCTCTTGGACTTGAATGTCTGCTATCTTTCCCAGATTAGAGAAGTTCTCAGCTATAATTTGTTAAAATAAAACTTCTCCCTTTTTCCCCCTCCCTTCTTCTTTTAGGACTCCTATGATACAGATATTGTTTCATTTCATAGAATCACTTAGTTCTCTAAGTTTCCCCCTTGAGATCTAGTAACGATTGTTTTCCTCTGTTTTTCAGCTTCATTGTTTTCCATAATTTTATCTTCTATATCACTTATTTTCTTCTCTGCTTTTTTAATGCTCCTTTTCACTGCATCCACTTTGTTTTGCATCTCAGTTACAGCTTTTTAAAATTCATCCTGAGGAGTTCTTAGGTTTTTGATGTCTATAGAAAGGGTTTCTCTGGTGTCTTCTATACTTTTTTCAAGCCCAGATGGTAGTCCTATGCTTTTGTTCTAAATTTTTGTTCAAATATATTTCTTATCTCTGTTTAGAGCATGTCCCTGGCTATGAATCCTTTGACCTTCCTTTTGAGAAGAATTCCTCCATATTGTCATTTTGGCTAAGTTTCTTTATTTTGCATGTTTTAAAAGCTTGTTATTTTTCTTGCATCTAAAAGTACTGCTATATTAAAAAGTGGTAATACACTATATCCAGGGCCTGGCATTTCAGGAAATCTTTCTGTTGTATGCTGTGGACATTCTGTGGTTGTGTTTGGCTGTTCTTTCCCACTTTTCAGTCCTCTGCTGAGCTCCTCTTTGCTTACTCTGGTGGAGTGTTTGGATCTTTAACTAGGTCTGCTTTGATTTGTTTGTTGAACTAACCCTGGAAAAAAGGGTGGGAGCTTGATCCCAAAAAAAGAGAAAATGAAAAGTAACACCTATAAACAAACAAACAAACAAACAAACAAATAGCAAATCCAAAAACTATAAGGCTGAGTACAAAGAAAAAGAATGGGAAAAAAAGATAAAAAAGAAGGGAAAAAATAGGTAAAATGAAAAGAATAAAAAAGCCTGATGCAAAAAAGGAGAAAAGGAAATGTAAAAAACAAAGAAGAAACTATGAGCCTGATTCCAAAAGAAAAAAGGAAGAAGAAAGAAAAAAAGAAAAAAACTGTAGGTACCATTTTGAAGTACGGGATTTTCAGTGTACTTGATGCATGAGTGGTGCTGGCTATGCTGGTCTTCTGGAGGAGAGGCCCACTGTATTGGCCCAGAATCAGTCTTAGTTGTAAATATGTTGTCACCATGCACATGGCAGGGGGTGGTTTGGTGTAAGTGGTTCTTGCCTCCACTGAGGGTGGCTGTGTTGCTCTCTGAATTCCCACCATGTTAGTGGTGGGGCCGGGGGCAGGGAATGGCACCAACCCAATGTCTCATCCCTGGACTGGTGATCTCACTCTCCCTGCTGTTCAGGTAGCCCTCAAAGAATAGTGAGGGCAATTAGCTGGCCCAGTGCCATAGATCTCTCTGTTTTTTTCTTTGGTGCGTGGCTGGGATTCAAAAACCAAACTCTTAAAAGACCCAGCAGTGTGTGGATCTGTTACCCTCCTCCAGAGTAAAGCCTCTTTATCCTACTGATGTAAGGTCCTTGGCTGGCACCTGCAGGATCTTACGTCCCTGGGAAGGCAATATGCCCTCTTCCAAACGTACTCCAAGAAGAGGAATGTTCTCTCCCAGTGCACCCTGGAGATCTCTACACCACCCTATGTACTCTAAGGCCAACTCCCACCTCTCCAGGAGCCAATGCCATAGCTCTTCTCTGGAGGAAATCACACACTTCCAAAACCTCAGCGTTTGCTCCAAAAGCTGTTTGCAAAATAAGAACTGGAACACTCAGTACTTCTTGCTCCCCAGTCAATGGTCCAGAGAAGTTTTCCTCTTGTGCTAACTCAATGCCCTACTTTCTCAAAGCCAAACATTTGAATCTCCATGGAAAGGGTTTCCTCCCCTCCACAGCACCTGCTTTTCTGTCCCCAATTCACTTATACACACCTCTCACTTGTCAAACTGTGCCCCTGCAACTGTAGTGATCCTTTTGCCACTCTACAGATTGATTTCCTGGGTGTTCCAAGTGATTTGACCTCAGTACAGCTGTATTTGAGGGGCAAGGAAAGCCCAGGGTCTCCCTTCTTCTCTGCCATCTTAACTCCTCCTCCTATCCTTCTATTTTTGAATAGAATGTTCTGAATGTATCTGTTAAATTCCCATGGTCCAGTGAGTCATTCAGAGCCATTCTTTCCTTGTTGATTTTCTGTTTATAAGATCTGCCTATTGATGTAGATGAGGTGTTAAAGTCCCCTGCTATTATTTTATCACTACCAATTAGTTCCTTAATGTTTGTTATTGTTTTATATGTTTGGGTGCTCCATTTGGGTGCACAAATATTTAAAATTGTTATATCTTCTTTTGGATTGTCTCCTTTATTATTATATAGTGCCCTTCTTTGTCTCTTGTTACAGTCTTTGTTTTATTTAGTTTTTAAATGTTTTTTATTTATTTATTTATTTAGAGAAAGAGAAAGGGAGAGAGAGAGAGAGAGAGAGAGACGAGAGAGAGAGAGAGAGAGAGACAAAAGAAGAGGGAGAGAAAGAATCTTAAGCAGTCTCCATGCCCAGGAGGAGCTTGACATGGGGCTTGATCTCATGATTGAGCTGAAATCACAAGTAACTGGATCAACCGACTGAGTCACCCAGGCATCCCACAGTCTGTTTTAAAGTCTAGTTTGTCTGGTATGTGTTGCCTTATATGCAACTTTCTTTTGATCTCCATTTGCATATTTCTCCATCCCCTGACTTTCAATCTGTAGGTATCTTAGGTCTAAAATGAGACTCGTAGGCAGCATCTATATAGATAGATAGATATAGATATAAATATAGATATAGATAGATATATAGATGATATAGATATAGATAGTTTTATTATCCATTTTGTCACCCGATGTTTTTTGATTGGAGCATTTAGTTCATTTACATTAAAGGTAAATATTGATAGATATATATTTATTGCCATTTTATTACTTGTTTTGTCATTTCTGAAAATTTTCTCTAATTCTTATCTTTCTTGCATAGTTTTCTGGTTTTCTTTACTGATACGTTTGGATTCCTTTCTCTTTATTCTTTGCATATTAGTTGCTTATTTGTGGTTATGATTAGGTTTGTATGTAACCTTTTTTGCATTTAGCAGCCTATATTAAGTTGATGGTCATTTACGTTTGAACCCATTCTTTAATACTCTCTTTCCCATGTTTTAGGTGTATGGTTTCATATTTTACATCCTTTCATATTGGGAGTTTCTTGACTGATTTATCAATTTTGGTCTTTCCTTTCCACTCAAAAAGTCTTATTTATTTGTTTCTTTGTTTATTGCAAGGCTGTTTTAGTGGTCATGAACGCCTTTAGGTTTTGTTTTTCTGGGAAACTCCTTATCTCTTCTTCTGTTATAAGTGATTGCTTTGCTGAATAGAGTATTCTTGGCTGCATGTTTTTCCCATTTATCAAATGGAATATACCGTGTCACTCCCTTCTGGCTTGGACATTTTCTGTTGAAATATCCCCTGCTAGCCTTATGGGGTTTTCCTTGTATGCAGCTGTCTTATTTTGTCTTGCCACTTTGAAAATGTTATATTCTTCATGGGGCGCCTGGGTGGCGCAGTCGGTTGAGCGTCCGACTTCAGCCAGGTCACGATCTCGCGGTCCGTGAGTTCGAGCCCCGCGTCAGGCTCTGGGCTGATGGCTCGGAGCCTGGAGCCTGTTTCCGATTCTGTGTCTCCCTCTCTCTCTGCCCCTCCCCTGCTCATGCACCCCCCTCTCAAAAATAAACATTAAAAAAATTAAAAAAAAAAAAAAGAAAATGTTATATTCTTCATTATGTTTTTTTTTCCACTTTAATTAGAACATGTCTTGGTATAGATCTACTTTTGTTGATTTTGCGGGGGTTCTCTGTGCCTCCTAGGTTTGTATATCTGTTTCTTTCTCCTGATTAGGGAAGTTTTCAGGTATTATTTCTTCAAATAAATTTTCTGCCCCCTTTTCTCTTTCTTTTACTGGGACTCCTACAATGTGAATGTTATTACATTTGATAGAGTCACTGAGTTCCCTAAGTTTATTCTCCTTATGCATAATTCTTCTTTTCTCTCTTTTGTTCACCTTTATTACTTTCCATTACTCTGTTTTCTTGGTAATTAATTCACTTCTCTGCTTTTCCCAGCCTACTGTTCATTCTGTCCAGCATGTTTCTCGTTTCATTTTTTTTAATGTTTATTTATTTTTGAGAGAGACAGAAAGAGACAGAGGGCAAGCCAGGGAGGGGCAGAGAGAGGGAGAAATAGAATCCAAAGCAGGCTCCAGGCTCTGAGCTGTCAGTACAGAGCCCAACGTGGGGCTCAAACCCACAAATGGTGAGATCATGACGTGAGCCAAAGTCAAACAACTTAACCAACTGAGCCACCCAGGCAACCCCTCATTTCATTTTTTGAATGCTTTATCTATGCTATGTTATTACTTACCTCTGTACTAAAGGTTTCATTCAGGTCTTTCATTATTTTCTCAAGTCCAGTGAATAACTTTATGATCATCATTTTAATTTCCCTATTACATATTTTACATATATCTGTCTCACCTTGATCTTTGGCTATGGCCTTGTCCTGTTCTTTCATTTGGGACAAATTCTTGTCTTCTCATTTTGTTTAAGTCTTTGTGCCTGCTTCTGTATGTTAGAAAAGTCAGCTATGTCTCCTACTCTTGAGGGTAATGCCCTTATGAGAAGAAATTCCAGATCGGGAGATGCGGTGTTGGCAGGGGTTTGGTCCAGTCTTCTGGGTAAGGTGCCCACTACACCTGGACTGAGGCAAGTGTGATGGGGAAAGGTGGTTTCCCCAGAGTGTGGGTGGTTGGGGCTTGGTGTAGGTAACTTACAGAGAGAGCATGGACACCGAGCTGATTCTTGCAAGTTGCCTTGTGTCCAGTCAATGGTGCAAGTGAGGGAAAGGATGCTGGCTAGTTCCTATGTTCCCAGAGGACTCTCCATGAATGCTGCCTCTCTGCAACACACTCCAAGAAGAGTGAGTAACCTCTCCACTGTGTGCCTCAGGCCCTCTTCAGATTGTTGTTTATGCTCTTAATTTCTGGAGGCTGTTTGTTCTTTCTTCTGTCCAAGAGCAGCCTCAATGCCTCTGGGCTCTTCCTGAGCCAAGCCTGCTGGCCTTTACAACTCCAGGTTTTAAGCCCCACTAGTTGCAAGAACTCATAAAATTCTACTCCTTTCACTTTCCAAGCCAATTACTATAGGGATTTATCTTCCTTGTGTATGCTCCCCCTGTGTGCTCCTTGTCTTCTCTGCATCTGCAGCCTACTCCATACTGCAGTAGCCTTGAGCCATTTCTCTCCCAAACCATGTTTCCTCACTTCTTGTCTCATCCAAAGTGGCCTCTTCTCTATCTTTAGCTGTGGAGTTTGTTCTGCCAGTCTTCAGGTCAATTTCTGGGGCATTTATGATGATTTGGTAGTTATCTAGTTGTATTCATGAGATGAGATGAGCCTAGGGTCCTCCTACTCCACTGCCATCTTCCTGGACCAATGAATTATTTCCTTTCAGGTTCTGTTTTTTTTTTCTTCTTTTTGGTCTGCTTGTGCCTCCAGGAAAAATGAGAACACTTCTTTCTTGTTGAGTTTGGGATTCATTCTGAGGCCTAAATCTTCTTCACTTGCAAATCTTTCCCAACCACAGTTACTCAGAGGGGAGAAAAGTGAAATATAATTAACTTTTCAATTGAATCATTAAAGGAAAGAGATGTTCTAATTATTGATTATTACTCTATGCATTGTTTGAAAAAGCTGTTGATTTGTTTACTTTAGGGAACAGAAGATTTTAAATGAGCACTGTGGGCACTTGAAATTAAAATATTTATTTAGAAATACTACCAAAGCTGTGCAAGATTACATTGCAAGGTATATCGGGCTGAACCTGTGATCACTATTCTACCTCAAAGTCCAAAACAGAGGTCCAAAACAGTGTTGATCATTCATTATTTAATTCATGTATACACTTGTTAACTATTTATTGAATACTTACTATGTGTCTAGTGTGGACCTCCAGGCTGAGAAATAAGGTGAATCATAGTCCTTGACCTTGAGAAGACTTATGGTCTAGTGAAAGCAATAGAACAGTACAGGGATTATGGCCTTGCATTTGCTTGTCTCAGAATGTCTAAATAACAAACTCTGATGCTTACAGATTGAACAGAGAGGAACAAAACACAGTTTTTGAAGAAGTGATTGCTAGATTTTGAAGAAGATGTTTTATCCAGTGTTCCCACCACTGAGAATACCCTTTTATATAGTGTCCAGCATGGAAAGACAGATATTTGCTTTAGGCATATTGCATACAATTGTGTAAGCCATGGACTGAACACCTCTTACTGGTGCTTGAATGGACTCAGATGTGAATCTTTCCCACAGAGCTGAACATAGTTCTTGGACCTGTACTTTACTCAAGGGAAGGACAGAGGACAACTTTCTTGATGTGACAGGTGAAGAATAACACCTGAATTTCAGTCCAGGAACAAAGCCACTCTGTTCATCCTTAGTAACTGCTCACAGCATCCAGAGAATTCTGGCATAATAAATTTTGCACAGGTCCTGAGACCTGTGCTGAGACCCCACATATGTTCAGGCAGAAATAACCTTACATAGGATACTGGTCTTCAGTCTTGACACCCTAATTTTTCTTTCCCTGCTGTCCTGTATAAATTCCTTCTATCTGTCTGGGAAACAATGTCAGCCTTCCTATACCTACTTTCTTCTCCAAAGAAAGTATGAATTTCCATATCTACAAAATTGTCCACAGGATAGTGCTCAGGAGACTGGCTTTAAGGTAGAACAAACTTTGATACAAATCCCAGGTTTGATATTTATAAGCTCTGTGACCTCAGGATAGTCACTTAAATTATCTGGCCATCAGTTTCCTTACTTAATAAGATAATTATATCTCCTTTATAGGGTTATCATAGGGATTATCATAGAGATTAAATGGAATGATACAAGTCAAATTCTTAGTGTGATGCTGATAATGCTGGTGATGTGGGGAGGTTACTAGGTGGTTACTTTTTTTTTGCTCCACACAGGTCGGTCTGGAGTAGCTTGTACTCTAGACCAAACCTTACTCCTCTTTCAAGTCTCAGCTCAGGCACTAAGTCAGAATTGTTATAATTCTTATCACATTCTTATAATAGTTTTATAAGAGCATTATTATACTAGTTTTACCCTAACAATTATTAAACTCCACATGATGTCATGGCAAAAGCACATCTTACTTAGAAAGTCTTTGGCTGCAATAAAGAGAAACCTGATCAGAATAGCTTAAATAGAAAAAGAGATTTTATTGGAAGGATGCAGTTTTTCTTAGGCCTGTAAAAGTTATAATAAGCCTTCAACCTTTCCTTTTTTCTTTTTCTGTTTTCTCTTTACCTTATAACATACATATATAAATATAACACCCTATAATGTGGCTCCTTCTTTTTATTCAAATCAACTGCCTTCTCTTCCTCCTTAGAGAGGCCAAACCTTAACACCACATTCTACACTGGTAGCTTTCCCGTTCCATTCCTGTTTATCACGTTATTGCACTTTATCTCTTTGTGAGTACTCCACTACCTGACATAACAATTTAAATAAATTTATAATGCTATCTGTTTCTTTGCTACACCTACTCCCCTCCACAAAACAAGTTGCTTACAGGCAGAACTCCATCTTCCTTATTTAGTACTGACTCCCAGAACCTGGCAGAATGCCTAGCCCAAATATCATATGTGGAATGAAATTTGTTCTGTAGTATTGCACAAATAGATGCTCTATAATGTATTTATTATTATGTTGAAAGTTTTTAGGTGGTTTCCCATTATTGATCTTACAAATTGTCCAGGCATTGACTTTCTCAGCCAGCCATCTTGAGGATAGTACTGAGAATTTAAACCATTAGATAGGGCTAGATGCCTTTCATAATGTCTATTCCTTCAAATACTGCACTCCTTCTGATATGCCTTCCAAGCTTAGTTGGAAACTGCGATTTTGAACCTGGGAAGCTGGGTGAGAGAGAAAAGTTTCTCAATATGTTTGGGGCCTGAGAACTTGGGAGAGATCTCCTAAACGATCTCTCTATCTCTCTCTCTCTGACTGCCAGGGAACTGATAATGCTGTCTTTTCTGGGATGCGTGTTTCAAAGCTAGCCTCTTCTCTCTTGAAACTTTGCATCCTCCAGGTCCTACATGGGCTGACATATATCTGCAGAATAACAGTAGAACAGAGAGGAGCTTTGTACAAATATAACAACAGTTAAGCTGGCTGAATTAACCAGGGAAAATAGTTTGCAATTTAATTAGATTCTCCCAGTCTCCTAAGAATGTATGGTTTTGTTTTGAGACACATGTAAATACTTAATAGACAAATATTTTTTTTGAAAAAGTCATTTTGGGTTCTACTATTTCTGAAGGGCTTAGAATGAAATACTTCAATGGGTATAATTTAAGGAGAGTTTTTAAATATTCACAAGTAAGAATGTTTCAAAGGAAAATTCATAGTTCCGTGGTGGAATTGTTGCTGGCCTGAAAACAATTATGATTGGTGCCAATGATTAGATTTTTGTATTTATTTGTTGAGTAGATATTGACTGATTCCTTATTATTTGGCCAGAAGTGCCAATCATTTGGCAATCATCATGTTCCACACCAAGTTATTGTGGATAATAATGATGATCTTAGCCCAGTGCCTTCTGGAATATATGCTTGTCTCCTTTTTAAATGTTTGTTTATTTATTTTTAGAGCATGAATGGAGGAGGGGCAGAGAGGGATAGAGACAGGGAGAAGGAGAATCTCAAGTAGGTTCCACATTGTTATCACAGAGCCTGATGAGGACCTTGATCTCATGAACTGTGAGATCATGATACGAGCCGAAATCAAGAATCAGATGCTTAACTGATTGAGCCACCAATGTGCCCTGCTTATCTTTTGTTAATACCTGGAAGATCATGCCACTCCTTCCTGATAGACTTGTATGATCCCTGTGGCATTTTGAATACAAGGAAAGCCTTGAAAATCTGGGCTTCCCCCGGTCTTATAAACCTTTGCTTTCCTCTCTGTCATGTGACCAGCTGCACAGGTCTTTTTCTTGTGTTTTGGATACACCAAGTCTCTTTATGCCCCCTAAGACCTTGGCTCTTGTTGTCCTTCTGCTAGAACTCTTACCCTAGAACTTCATGTCTTTGACCATTTCTCTTCCTTCAGTCTCAGTTTAAAAGTCTTTCCTGAAAGTATGCATTAAGGTGGTCACTCTCTGCCTCTTGCCCATCTAATTCACTGTTGTAGTACCAATATCTAGAACAATGCTTGAAAATAATAGGTGATCAGTAAATATTTGGTGAATAGATAAATGACTTCTGACTCCAAGAGATTTTCTAATTCATGTGGTTGTAGAACTTCAGGCTTTCTTGCTATTTCAACCTTTTCTTTCTTTTTTTTTTTATTATTTATTTATTTTTTTTTATTTTTTTATTTTTTTATTTTTTAATATATGAAATTTACTGTCAGATTGGTTTCCATACAACACCCAGTGCTCATCCCAAAAGGTGCCCTCCTCAACACCCATCACCCACCCTGCCCTCCCTCCCACCCCCCATCAACCCTCAGTTTGTTCTCAGTTTTTAAGAGTCTCTTATGCTTTGGCTCTCTCCCACTCTAACCTCTTTTTTTTTTCCTTCCCCTCCCCCATGGGTTTCTGTTACGTTTCTCAGGATCCACATAAGAGTGAAACCATATGGTATCTGTCTTTCTCTGTATGGCTTATTTCACTTAGCATCACACTCTCCAGTTCCATCCACGTTGCTACAAAAGGCCATATTTCATTTTTTCTCATTGCCACGTAGTATTCCATTGTGTATATAAACCACAATTTCTTTATCCATTCATCAGTTGATGGACATTTAGGCTCTTTCCATAATTTGGCTATTGTTGAGAGTGCTGCTATAAACATTGGGGTACAAGTGCCCCTATGCATCAGTGCTCCTGTATCCCTTGGATAAATTCCTAGCAGTGCTATTGCTGGGTCATAGGGTAGGTCTATTTTTAATTTTCTGAGGAACCTCCACACTGCTTTCCAGCGGCTGCACCAATTTGCATTCCCACCAACAGTGCAAGAGGGTTCCTGTTTCTCCACATCCTCTCTAGCATCTATAGTCTCCTGATTTCTTCATTTTGGCCACTCTGACTGGCGTGAGGTGGTATCTGAGTGTGGTTTTGATTTGTATTTCCCTGATAAGGAGCGACGTTGAACATCTTTTCATGTGCCTGTTGGCCATCCGGATGTCTTCTTTAGAGAAGTGTCTATTCATGTTTTCTGCCCATTTCTTCACTGGGTTATTTGTTTTTCGGGTGTGGAGTTTGATGAGCTCTTTATAGATTTTGGATACTAGCCCTTTGTCCGATGTGTCATTTGCAAATATCTTTTCCCATTCCGTTGGTTGCCTTTTAGTTTTGTTGGTTGTTTCCTTTGCTGTGCAGAAGCTTTTTATCTTCATAAGGTCCCAGTAATTCACTTTTGCTTTTAATTCCCTTGCCTTTGGGGATGTGCCGAGTAAGAGATTGCTACGGCTGAGGTCAGAGAGGTCTTTTCCTGCTTTCTCCTCTAAGGTTTTTGATGGTTTCCTGTCTCACATTCAGGTCCTTTATCCATTTTGAGTTTATTTTTGTGAATGGTGTGAGAAAGTGGTCTAGTTTCAACCTTCTGCATGTTGCTGTCCAGTTCTCCCAGCACCATTTGTTAAAGACACTGTCTTTTTTCCATTGGATGTTCTTTCCTGCTTTGTCAAAGATGAGTTGGCCATACGTTTGTGGGTCTAGTTCTGGGGTTTCTATTCTATTCCATTGGTCTATGTGTCTGTTTTTATGCCAATACCATGCTGTCTTGATGATTACAGCTTTGTAGTAGAGGCTAAAGTCTGGGATTGTGATGCCTCCTGCTTTGGTCTTCTTCTTCAAAATTACTTTGGCTATCGGGGGCCTTTTGTGGCTCCATATGAATTTTAGGATTGCTTGTTCTAGTTTCGAGAAGAATGCTGGTACAATTTTGATTGGGATTGCATTGAATGTGTAGATAGCTTTGGGTAGTATTGACATTTTGACAATATTTATTCTTCCAATCCATGAGCAGGGAATGTCTTTCCATTTCTTTATATCTTCTTCAATTACCTGCATAAGCTTTCTATAGTTTCAGCATACAGATCTTTTACATCTTTGGTTAGATTTATTCCTAGGTATTTTATGCTTCTTGGTGCAATTGTGAATGGGATCAGTTTCTTTATTTGTCTTTCTGTTGCTTCATTGTTAGTGTATAAGAATGCAACTGATTTCTGTACATTGATTTTGTATCCTGCAACTTTGCTGAATTCATGTATCAGTTCTAGCAGACTTTTGCTGGAGTCTATCGGATTTTCCATGTATAATATCATGTCATCTGCAAAAAGCGAAAGCTTGACTTCATCTTTGCCAATTTTGATGCCTTTGATTTCCTTTTGTTGTCTGATTGCTGATGCTAGAACTTCCAGCACCATATTAAACAACAGCAGTGAGAGTGGGCATCCCTGTCGTGTTCCTGATCTCAGGGAAAAAGCTTTCAGTTTTTCCCCGTTGAGGATGATATTAGCTGTGGGCTTTTCATAAATGGCTTTTATGATCTTTAAGTATGTTCCTTCTATCCCGACTTTCTCCAGGGTTTTTATTAAGAAAGGGTGCTGGATTTTGTCAAAGGCCTTTTCTGCATCGATTGACAGGATCATATGGTTCTTCTCTTTTTTTTTGTTAATGTGATGTATCACGTTGATCGGTTTGCGAATGTTGAACCAGCCCTGCATCCCAGGAATGAATCCCACTTGATCATGGTGAATAATTCTTTTTATATGCTGTTGAATTCGATTTGCTAGTATCTTATTGAGAATTTTTGCATCCATATTCATCAGAGATATTGGCCTGTAGTTCTCTTTTTTTACTGGGTCTCTGTCTGGTTTACGAATCAAAGTAATACTGGCTTCATAGAATGAGTCTGGAAGTTTTCCTTCCCTTTCTATTTCTTGGAATAGCTTGAGAAGGATAGGTATTATCTCTGCTTTAAACGTCTGGTAGAACTCCCCTGGGAAGCCATCTGGTCCTGGACTCTTATTTGTCGGGAGATTTTTGATAACCGATTCAATTTCTTCGCTGGTTATGGGTCTGTTCAAGCTTTCTATTTCCTCCTGATTGAGTTTTGGAAGAGTGTGGGTGTTTAGGAATTTGTCCATTTCTTCCAGGTTGTCCAATTTGTTGGCATATAATTTTTCATAGTATTCCCTGATAATTGTTTGTATCTCTGAGGAATTGGTTGTAATAATTCCATTTTCATTCATGATTTTATCTATTTGGGTCATCTCCCTTTTCTTTTTGAGAAACCTGGCTAGAGGTTTGTCAATTTTGTTTATTTTTTCAAAAAACCAACTCTTGGTTTCATTGATCTGCTCTACAGTTTTTTTAGATTCTATATTGTTTATTTCTGCTCTGATCTTTATTATTTCTCTTCTTCTGTTGGGTTTAGGCTGCCTTTGCTGTTCTGCTTCTATTTCCTTTAGGTGTGCTGTTAGATTTTGTATTTGGGATTTTTCTTGTTTCTTGAGATAGGCCTGGATTGCGATGTATTTTCCTCTCAGGACTGCCTTCGCTGCATCCCAAAGCGTTTGGATTGTTGTATTTTCATTTTCGTTTGTTTCCATATATTTTTTAATTTCTTCTCTAATTGCCTGGTTGACCCACTCATTCGTTAGTAGGGTGTTCTTTAACCTCCATGCTTTTGGAGGTTTTCCAGACTTTTTCCTGTGGTTGATTTCAAGCTTCATAGCATTGTGGTCTGAAAGTATGCATGTATAATTTCAATTCTTGTAAACTTATGAAGGGCTGTTTTGTGACCCAGTATATGATCTATCTTGGAGAATGTTCCATGTGCACTCGAGAAGAAAGTATATTCTGTTGCTTTGGGATGCAGAGTTCTAAATATATCTGTCAAGTCCATCTGATCCAATGTATCATTCAGGGCCCTTGTTTCTTTATTGACTGTGTGTCTAGATGATCTATCCATTTCTGTAAGTGGGGTGTTAAAGTCCCCTGCAATGACCACATTCTTATCAATAAGGTTGCTTATGTTTATGAGTAATTGTTTTATATATTTGGGAGCTCCGGTATTTGGTGCATAGACATTTATAATTGTTAGCTCTTCCTGATGGATAGACCCTGTAATTATTATATAATGCCCTTCTTCGTCTCTTGTTACAGCCTTTAATTTAAAGTCTAGTTTGTCTGATATAAGTATGGCTACTCCAGCTTTCTTTTGGCTTCCAGTAGCATGATAAATAGTTCTCCATCCCCTCACTCTCAATCTAAAGGTGTCCTCAGATCTAAAATGAGTCTCTGGTAGACAGCAAATAGATGGGTCTTGTTTTTTTATCCATTCTGATACCCTATGTCTTTTGGTTGGCACATTTAATCCATTTACATACAGTGTTATTATAGAAAGATACGGGTTTAGAGTCATTGTGATGTCTGTATGTTTTATGCTTGTAGTGATGTCTCTGGTACTTTGTCTCACAGGATCCCCCTTAGGATCTCTTGTGGGGCTGGTTTCGTGGTGGCAAATTCCTTCAGTTTTTGTTTGTTTGGGAAGACCTTTATCTCTCCTTCTATTGTAAATGACAGACTTGCTGGATAAAGGATTCTCGGCTGCATATGTTTTCTTTTTAGCACACTGAAGATATTGTGCCAAGCCTTTCTGGCCTGCCAAGTTTCAAAGGAGAGATCAGTCACGAGTCTTATAAGTCTCCCTTTATATGTGAGGGCACGTTTATCCCTTGCTGCTTTCAGAATTTTCTCTTTATCCTTGTATTTTGCCAGTTTCACTATGATATGTCGTGCAGAAGATCGATTCAAGTTACGTCTGAAGGGAGTTCTCTGTGCCTCTTGGATTTCAATGCCTTTTTCCTTCCCCAGTTCAGGGAAGTTCTCAGCTATAATTTCTTCAAGTACCCCTTCAGCACCTTTCCCTCTCTCTTCCTCCTCTGGGATACCAATTATGCGTATATTATTTCTTTTTAGTGTATCACTTAGTTCTCTAATTTTCCCCTCATACTCCTGGATTTTTTTATCTCTTTCTTTCAGCTTCCTCTTTCTCCATAACTTTATCTTCTAGTTCACCTATTCTCTCCTCTGCCTCTTCAATCCGAGCCGTCGTGGTTTCCATTTTGTTTTGCATTTCGTTTAAAGCGTTTTTCAGCTCCTCGTGACTGTTCCTTAGTCCCTTGATCTCTGTGGCAAGAGATTCTCTGCTGTCCTGTATACTGTTTTCAAGCCCAGCGATTAATTTTATGACTATTATTCTAAATTCTCTTTCTGTTATATTATTTAAATCCTTTTTGATTAGTTCATTAGCTGTTGTTATTTCCTGGAGATTCTTCTGAGGGGAATTCTTCCGTTTGGTCATTTTGGATAGTCCCTGGAGTGGTGAGGACCTGCAGGGCACTTCCCCTGTGCTGTGGTGTATAACTGGAGTTGGTGGGTGGGGCCGCAGTCAGACCTGATGTCTGCCCCCAGCCCACCGCTGGGGCCACAGTCAGACTGCTGTGTGCCTTCTCTTCCCCTCTCCTAGGGGCGGGATTCACTGTGGGGTGGTGTGGCCCCTCTGGGCTACTTGCACACTGCCAGGCTTGTGGTGCTGGGGATCTGGCGTATTAGCTGGGGTGGGTAGACAAGGTGCACGGGGGCAGGAGGGGCAGGCTTAGCTCGCTTCTCCTTAGGTGATCCACTTCAGGAGGGGCCCTGTGGCAGCGGGAGGGAGTCAGATCCGCTGCCGGAGGTTT
The DNA here is from genome assembly GCF_028018385.1 of Neofelis nebulosa. Classification (NCBI taxonomy): domain Eukaryota; kingdom Metazoa; phylum Chordata; class Mammalia; order Carnivora; family Felidae; genus Neofelis; species Neofelis nebulosa. Next base: position 24,410,273 of record NC_080798.1, on the reverse strand, counting down.
GGCTCCGTGGAAGCACAGAGTTGGGTGTTTGCAGGGAGTGAGCAAGTTCCCTGGCAGGAACTGGTTCCCTTTGGGATTTTTGCTGGGGAATGGGCGGGGGAGATGGCGCTGGGGAGCGCCTTTGTTCCCCGCCAAGCTGAGCTCTGTCGTCCGGGGGCTCAGCAGCTCTCCCTCCTTTTGTCCTCCAGCCTTCCCGCTTTCTGAGCAGAGCTGTTAACTTATGACCTCCCAGACGCTAAGTCGCGCTATTTCAACCTTTTCTTAATGTCTGATATCCCTCCTGTCCAAAGACAAGACCTATTTAAGTTAAATCCTTGATAATTAGTGTCTTCTGTTCCTGTTATGATGTCTATATGGATTCCTGAGTTTTTGATGTTGTGCTTTTCCTTGGGATTAACTCACTATTTAGGCTACAACTTTCAATCAGTCTGAGGTCCTGCCTTGCTCCCTTCATTCTGGCCCTGTGCCTTAGTTCTTCCTACTCTGGGGCTCTGGCTCACTCTCTGGGCAGAAATAATCCCTAGTTATGGGATATCCACCCAACTGCCTGGATAGAGTTTTTTCCTGTGTGATCTCCTCTGGCTGTCTCCCTCCAGCTTCAGCCTCATTCCCTACATAGATATTCCCTAACTTCCCCAGGCCAGACTTATGTTTTTTCTGGGCTTTTCTGTCTTTCAACAAAGTCATAATTCTTCCAGGAATCATAGGTTTGCTTTTGTTGATGATTCAAAAGGCAATTAGAAAAGCATTTCCTCTTCATCGGGTCAATAAAACCCCCAGTTAACATGGAGGAAAACCAATATCTCATTTTCCATTTGATATCTTCTGACTAGTAGAGGACTAATTGCAGGGTCCTGGTTTTCAACCCTGGTGCCCAACATTTTCCTAAATTTAAAAGATCATTTTAAAAATTCAAAAAATGTGAGTTTTATTTACTTGGCCTTGCTTCATGAGAGCAAGGAGCACATTTTGTTTCTTCATCAGCTTATATTCATTCTCATGGCCCAGAACTGGAGTTCCTAGATGGATAGTGGGTAATCGATAAGTATTTGTTAATAAGAAAATTTAAAAATAAATACTCTCCCTAGCCAGTGAAGACCCAGTGAATTAGAGTGGGTTTGTTTGCAAATAAAACAAAAAATAAGTTTGGCAACTTCTCAACTTCTGTCATTCTTCTCTTTCTTACCAGGCAATCAGACTTTCTACCTACTTTTCTTGATTTTCATGGTTTAATAAGTAAAATTATGCAGTAGGTACCCCATGAACCATAGAATGACCATTGATGCATTCATCCCAAGAAAATGGGGTAATTGATAAAAATAAGTGGGACAACATAAGGGAGACCTGTTAGAAAATATCCCAGGGTGAGATGCTTTATTTTGGATATCTTCCTTAACTCAGAGTTCTGTGTATCCACAAATGCTCAGCATAACATTTCCAATGTCTTCCTGGGTAAGGCAGGAGAAGATGGCGTTAACTACTTGGTAATGAGGCAGGGTCTCAGCCAAGAGACTTGAGATGGCTGTTGAGTGAGAGGTCAGTTGCAGAAGTCATTCCTGCTTCTTCACTTTTGATTCTTGACCTTCCTCGACAACACATATTTAGAAGAGACTTGCTTATTTTTCCCAACACAAGATGAGGATAAGTTTCTGTACTGCCCACCCTGGGGTCTTGCAAGTTTGCTAAAAACCATTAAAATCAGAGGAGGAGAAATATGCACACACAAGAGCTTTCCCAACTCACATATGTACACACACAGAGGGGGAAAGTAAAACAGAGGGGTGTGGATGACTCTGTTGTGGACTGAATATCCTTTCACTTTTCTTCTTGGTTGAATTTGAAAATTTGAGAAAATTGGCACTTAGAGACTCAAGTATCTTTAAAAGCTTCAAGTTTTTTAATTTTTTCCTTTTTAAGTTCTAATTTGGAAGACAAGACTTCTTGCAGAGTGGAAAAACTTGATTCATATGAATGACACAAGGTAAACAAAATTTAAGTCTAGATATTAAGAAAACAGGAGTTTCTCTGGGGCCAAGAAAACTGCAGAGTGCCAGTTGTGCCAGGGTGACCCTCTGAGGTAGTGGTAATTTGCTAATTATTCCCAAGGACTTGGGAGGTAGTCATCAACGTCTGTGCATGGTGCAGAGAAAACATTGGTTTCCCCTTTCAGAACCTCAGTCATGACTCCCTTTTTAGTTAGAGACATAGGTTTAAGGAAGTGCAAAGATGACAGAAAGAAAAGTGTCATTTTGCCACCTGCGTTCAGAAACCACAGGCTTCCCTCTGCCCTACTAATGACATTTACCCACACAAAGAATTCAGTGAATCAGGACCCCACCTTCATATTAACCATGCTTTCTGATGCTGAGAAGATGCTGACAATCACAAGTCTCTGTTTCTTTGTGAGCACGGAAGCTATTTCATCTTAAGAAATGCTCAGAGTGAGGAAAATGCTTTTAAAAAGCATGAATAAAATCATCACAATTGTGTCTGAATATTTTCCATTGTTTCCAATGAAGGTCAAGAAATGGCCAATGAGTCAGGGCCTGGAACATCAGGGTGAGACAGGACATTTTCTCTTTTTCCATGTTGACCTGTTTGAGACAATGTTCACTGCCTGACAAATCTGCTGTCCAACAGAAGCATAGCTGTTAAGTCAGGCAACATAGATTGAATCATGGCTTTGGTAATCATTAGCTTTGAGACTTTGAACGTTTCTTCTCTTTCATCTATATAATAAAATATTCTTTTCTACTTAAAGGACTATTGACAATACAGAAGAAATAGCTTTCTAAAGAAAATAGACACACTAACTGTAGTTCTGATAAAAAGCAGGGAAGGTGGAGCAAATGATAAGGACATGGAGAGATGTCACAGAATTCAAAGAGAAGATATTAAATGCATCCAGGCCTCAAGGAGAATTTGTTTTCTAACTCGTGAACCTTCTTCTTTACTCATTGGCTTCTTATCGTCTGCTAAACACAGACTTCTTATGTAAATACCCATAAGTCCCATAAGTTAAATGACCTTTATTCCCAGTACCAAATTCCTGAGAGACGAGTATGACTGGGTTAATTCATCTGTTTTTAATAAAGACATCTACAGAATAGATTACTAGCCATAAATGGACTGTATTTGGATTATGTTTCTATCCTTGAATTAGGAAAATATGGCTGGAGTGGGAAAAGGGCTGTCACATGGAAACAGTACTTTCTACAGCACCATTGCTCAGAAGATCTGTAAGTAGGCAGATTACAAGGATCAAGCATAGACTAGGTGCTCTGTAAGTAGCAGGTAAATATTATTAATACTTATCAGGAATCATAATAGTGCCAGCTTTATAGAAATTAATATAATTTTTCTACATTTTTATGTATATCCCATTAATTAAGGTACAGTTTAATATTATTTTCAGGTATATAATATAGTGCCTCAAACTTCCATACAACACCCAGTGCTCATCATAAGTGCACTCCTTAATCTCCATCACCTATTTAAACCACCCCCAACCCACCCATCTCCTCTCCAGTAACCATTGCTTTGTTGTCTATAAGTAAGAGTCTGTTTCTTGGAGGGAGAAGTTAAGATGGTGAAATCGGAGGACTCTGGGCTTTCCTCATCCTTCAAACACAGCTGTATTAGGTTAGGTCACTTGGAACACCCAGGAAATTGATTTGCAGAGTGGCAGAATAATATCCACAATGGGAGAGAAACAGCTTGGCAGGTGAGAGGTGTGTGGACGTGAATTGAGGGGAGAGACAAAAGAGAGAGACAGAGAGAAGAGTTGAGAAAGTGGGACAAGGAGTTAGAAAAAGAGGAAAACCTCTCTGGACAACAGACTGGGGAGCAAGAAGTACTAAGTGTCACTAGTGTTTTTTTCTTTCTTTCTTTTTTTGTTTGTTTAACAACATTTGGAACTCAAACTCTGAGATTTTGAAAGTTCACGACTTTCCCAGGGTGGAGCTGTAATGCATGCTCCTGGGGAGGAGGGAGCTGTTCCCAGACTGTAGAGGTCTCCAGGGCACACTGGAAGAGAACATTCCCTTTCCTAGAGTACTTTTGGAAGAAGGCATATTGCCTCCCCAAGGACAAAAAAAACTCTGTAGTTGTCAGTACATGGCCTTTCATCAGCAGGGAACAGAGGTGTACCCAAAGGGAATATAACCCTTTCTGCTTTTAGTGGTGCTACAGAACAGATTCCACACACCGTGCAGGTGTGGGACTGTTTTTCAGGGACAGGATTTCAGACACAGCATGGAAAGTCTCTGCTCCTGAGGAAGGGAGCAGATCTGTGCAGTACGGGGTCCTTTAAGATTTCAGGTTTTGAACCCCGGCCACACGCCAAAGAAAAACTCAGAAGGGTTGTGGCTCAGGGCCAGCTGACTGCATTTGCTATTATTTGAGGATCTGAACAGTGAGAGGGAGTAAAATCCCCAGTCCTGGGATGAGAAATTTGGGTTTCACCGTTTTCCCGCCACATGAACACAGTGGGACTTCAGAGAGAAACACAACAACCCCCAAATGAGTATGGACCAACATACACTAAAACCCCCTACCCCACACACCCTGTCTGGTGACTGCTTATTTAAAATACTGGGGCAAGACTGACTCTGAGCCAATGCAGTGGGCCTAACCTCCAAAAGACCAGTACAGTCAGAATCTGCATACATCAAGTGCACTGAAAATTGAGTGCTTCAAAACAACAGGAGCATTTATTTTCCTTTTTTTTTTTCATTCTTCTTCCTTTTTTTCTTGCTTTTGGAATCAGGCTCCTTCTTTCTTGCTTTTTTTTTCCATTTTCTTCTCTCTCTCTCTCTCTTTGATCAGACTTTTTTATTCTTTTCTTTTTCTTTTTTTTAATGTTTGTTTATGTTTGAGAGAGAGAGAGAGAGTGTGAGTGGGAGAAGGGCAGAGTGACAGGGAGACAGAATGTTAAGTAGGCTCCATCTGTCAGCACAGAGCCTGACATGGGGCTGTAACTCACAGACTGTGAGATCATGACCTGAGCTGAAGTCAGATGCTTAATGTACTGAGCCACCCAGGCACCCCTATTCTTTTCTTTTTAATTCTTTTTTTCTTTTCTTCATTTTTCTCCTTTATTTTTCTTTGGAATCACTTTATAGATTTTGATTCTCTGTTTTTTTGTCTCCATTTCCTTTTCTCATTTTGGGACATCAGGCTTTCCTCCCCCTTTCCAGGATTTCTTCAACAAACAAACAAATCAAAGCACACCTAGTTAATGTCCAAACACCACCACTGTAAGTAAGGAGTAGTTCTACAGAAGACTGACCAGTGGGAAAGAGCAGCTAAAATGCAACAGCAGAGTGCAAAAAGCATACACCAGAAACACTTCCTGAAGTGTAATGTTCTAGAGAGTTTATGACCCCTTTTTAATATAACAGTATTAAGTGCAGGAAAAATAACAAGCTTTAAAAACACACAAAAGACAGAAACTTAGCCGAAATGATAAGATGGAGGAATTCTCCCCAAAAGAAAGGTCAAGAAGAAATCAAAGCCATGGACATGCTCAAAACAGATATAAGCAATATATATGAAAAAAAAATTAGAACAACAGTCATAAGACAACTAGCTTGGCTTGAAAACAGCATAGAAGACACCAGAGAAACCATTGCTACAGAGATAAAAAACCTAGGAACTACTCAGAATGAATTAAAAATGCTATCACTAAGATGAAAATAAACTAGATACAGGGATGACGATGACTGAAGAAGCAGAAGAGAATAGGTGAGATTGAAGATAAAAATGTGGAAAATAATAAGGCTTAAAAAATAGGGAAAGGAAATGGCTAGATCATGAAGAGAGAGAACTAAGTGATTCCATGAAATGAAACAATATTCATATCATAGGTGTCCCAGAAGAGGAAGAGAGGGAATAAGAGAGAGAAGGTTTATTTTAACAAATTATAGCTGAGAACTTCTCTAATCTGGAGAAGGAAACAGGCATTCAAGCCCAAGAGGCACAGAGAACTCCATTCAAAATCAACAAAAAACAAGTCAACACTGTGATATATATAGTGAAACCTACAAAATAAAAAAATAAAGAATTCTGTAAAATGTCCTTAACCTACAATGTAGACATATAATTTTAACAGCAGACCTGTGTCCTGAAACTTGGCAGGCCAGGAGGGAGTGGCAGGAAATATTCAATGCCCTGAGTGCGAAAAGTATGCAGCCAAGAATTCTTTATCCAGCAAGGCTGTCATTGAGAATAAAAGGAGAGATAAAAACTTTCCCATACAAACAAAAACTAATGGAGTTCGTGACCACTAAGCCAGACCCACAAGAAAGTTTAAGGGGGACTCTTTGAGTAGAGAAAGAGAGAAAAAAAAGTCCAAGACAACAAAGACTACAAAGGACCAGAGAACATCACCAGAAACATCAACTTTACAGGTAACACAATGGTACTAAATTCATATCTTTCAAAAATCACTTTGAACATGAATGGAATAAATGCTCCAATCAAAAGACATAGGGTATCAGAATTGATAAAAAAAAAAAAAAAAGTTCTGTCTACATGCCACCTACAAAAGATTCATTTTAGACCTGAGGACACCTGCAGATTGAAAGAGACGGGATGGAGAAACATCTACCATGCTAATGGACGTCAAAAGAAAACTGGAGTGTCATACTTATAAAAGACAAAGAAGATTTTAAAACAAGGACTGTAACAAGAGACGAAGAAAGGCCTCTATTATAATTGACAAGTATATACATAAAGATCTAACAAGTGTAAATATTTATGCACCCAACTTGAAAACATCCAAATATATAAATCAATTAATAACAAATATAAAGAATATCATTCATTCTAATACCATAATAATAGGAGACATTCACACTCCACTTACAATGGACAGATCATCAAAGCAGAGAATCAACAAGGAAACAATGGCCTTGAAAGACACAATGGATCAGATAGTAGATTGATAAACTCCTAGCCAGGCTTATCAAAAAGAAAAGAGAGAGTACCCAAGTAGATAAAATCATGAATGAAAGAGGAGTGATCACAACCAATGCCACAGAAATAAAAAGAATTATAAGAGAATACTATGAAAAATGTATGCCAACAAACTGGGCAATCTGAAAGAAATGGAAAAATTCCTAGAAATTCCCACACTACCAAAACTGAGAGGAAGAAAGGACCCATGCGGGTCCTCCATGGAAAGTGCCATGTCCTCAACCCTGGGAAACAACACTGTGGGAAGCCATGTCTCAACTCACATCTGGTTTCGCTAAGATAGAAGTGTTTGAAAAACCCATGAGGGGTCTATGGGGAGAGACAGTACCATATGTTACACTCTGGGAAACAACACTTTGGGGAAACCGTCTTTCGACTGACACCTGGTTTCAGTAAGTTAGAAGCGTTTGAAAACATATGAGGAGCCTACATGGAAAGGCCATAGATTCAACTCTGGGAAACCACACAGTGTGGAAACCATCTTTCCACTAACCTCTGCTCTCACGCTGATATAAGTGTCTGAAAACTATGCAGTGTCTATGCGGAGAGTGCCATACACTCTACTCAATGCTACAACACGGTGGGAAAATGATATTTCAACTTACACCTGGTTTCACTCATTTAGAAGTATTTGAAAAGCATGTGGGACCTAAGGCGAAGGTGCGCCGTACACTCAAACTCTAAGAAACACTGTGGGGAAACGGTCTTTCACCTAACATCTTGTTTCATCAAGTTAGAAATGTTGGCTAACCTGAGCAGTGAACTGTGAGGAAAGTGGCATAAATTCGTCTCTGAGAAAAAGCGCTGTGGAGAAACCATCTTGCACCTAACATCCGCTTTCACTAAGTTAGAAGTGTCAGAAAACTGATGCGAGGAACTGTCAGAGAAGTCCTCCATACTCAACTCTAAAACGACACTGCGGCAAAACCACCTTTCAACTCCTATCTGCTTCCTCTGAGTTAGATGTGTTTGAAAACCCTTGCAGGACCTGTGCAGATAGTGCCATATTCGCAACACTTTGAGGAAACCTTCTTTCAGCTGACATCGGGTTTCACTAAGTTAGTAGGGCCTACATGGAAAGTGCCATATACTCAACTCTGTGAAACAACACAGTATGGGAACCGTCTTTCAACTAGCATCTGGTTTCACTAAGATACAATGTTTGAAAACTATGCGGGCCCTTTGCGGAAAGTGCCATACACTCAACTCAGTGATATAAACACAGAGTAAACCGTATTTCAACTCACCTCTGGTTTCACTAAGAAGTGTTCGAAAACCTATGTGGGGACTAGAGGGAATTGCCCCATACTCACCTTTGTGAAACAACAATGTGGGGAAACCATCTTTCCACTATCATCTCGTTTCAGTTAGTTAAAAGCGTTTGACAATATGTGCGCACACTATAAGGAAAGCGACAGAAACCGAACTCTGGGAATGAACACAGTGGAGGAAGTATGGTTCACATAAAATCTTGTTTCACTATGATAAAAGTGATTGAAGACCTATACGGGAACGATGAAGAAAATTTTTCATTAAGAAAAATATGGAGGAAACATTTTTCAACTGAACTTTGGTGTCACAAATGTATAATCGTTGGAAAACCTATGCAAGTAACTCTAATGAAAGTTCAATACATTAGACTCTGAAAAGCACTGTTTTGTTTTCCTTTTTGTAACAGATTTTGAAAACTTAGGTCTAGAAATAGAAAGAAAGTGTCCTATGGTCAACTCTGTGAACGCAGGCAGTGGAGAAACCCTCCTGCAGCTAAGACCTTGTTTCACTAAATCAGAAAAGTGTGTAGCAAACAATGCAGAGAACTACGTGGAAGTTATCAGGTATTGAACGTTGTAAAAACACACAATGGAGACACTGTCTTTCAAGTAATATCTGATATCTCTAAGGTACCAAGCTTTGAAAATCTATTCTATTAGTTCAAATAACATTTCCGACACACTGTGGTTTCACAAAGTTAAGTTTGTGGCTTTTTGTTACAGGTCCCCGCATAAGTTTTCAACCACTTCCTAGTGAAACCAGACGTTATGTGGGTGACGTGTTCTCCACAGTGTTGTTGCAGACTGAAGCTTATGGCATTTTTTCTTATGCTTTCCTCCAGATTTTAGACGTCTGCCTTACTGGTGCAAGATGTTAGTTTAAAGATGGTTTCACCACAATTTTATTTCACGGTATTGAGTATATACATTCCACTTTTCTTTATAGTTTCCCACATAGGCTTTCAAACCTTTCTAACTTAGTGAAACAGGATGTTAACTGGAGGATGGTTTCTCCACCGTGTTTTGTCCCAGAGTGAGTATTGGCCACTTAGGCTATTCTTACAGGCCTAGTGTTTCAAGCCTCTTTAACTTGAGTGCCACAAGAGGGTAGTTGAAAGATGGTTTCATGACAGGGCTGTGTCACAGAGTTTAGCATATGGTAATTTGCCTCTAGCTCCCGGTTAGGTTTTCATACACCTCTAACCTAGGGAAGAAATACGTTTGTTGAAAGAGGCATTCTTCCACATTGCTGCTTCACAGGGTTGAGTATATGGACATTTCCTCACCGTCCCTCCCATACGTTTGCAAACGCCTCCCACGTACTGATTCCAATGTGACTTGCATCGTGGTCTCTCCAACACTGTTGTTCCACAGAGTTGAATATATGGCACTTTCGTTGCCATCACCCACCTTAGGGTTCAATCTTCTGAGACAGGGTGTTACTTGAAAGACGACTTCTTCACAGGGTTGCTTTACACAGAGTTCAGAATAGGACACCATCCTTAGAGTTTCCTGGTCAGCTTTCCCACGTTTCCAATTTAATGAAACAAGATGTGAGTCAAAGGATGGTTTCTCCACAGCCTTGTTTCACCGAGTTGGGTGTATGGAACTTTCATTAGAGGTACCCGCCGAAGTTCTCCAACAATTCTAGCTTAGTGAAACAAGTTATTAGTTGAGAGATGTTTTCTCCACAGCGTTCTTTGACAGAGGTGAATAAACAGCACCTTCCTTATCGTTCCACGCATACGTCTTCAATCACTTCTAGCATGGGGAAACCGTATGTTAGTTGAAAGCTATTTTTTCCCCGCTGCATTGATTCACAGGTCACTTTCCTTATAGTCCCCGCATAGGTTGGCAAACACTTCCAACTTAGTGATCCAAGATGATGGTTGAAAGACAGCTTTTTTGCCTCAGTGTTTCTCACGGAGTTCAGTAGCTGCCACGGTCTCGTTATACTTGTAGGCCTTTGTTTCCCTACAGTTCTAACTTAGTGAAACAAGAAATCAGTTGAACGATGGCTTGTCCACTGTGTTATTTCACAGAGGTCAGTTTATGGCACTTTCCTTACCCTTCCTTCCCCCATAGGTGTTCAAACACCTCGAGCTTGGTGAAACAATTGATTGGTTCAAAAAGCATGTCTCCACAATGTTGTTTACCAGAGATGAGTATATAGCACCGACTTTGTTTCCCCGCATAGGTTTTCAAACACTTCTGAGTGATCGACGGTTTGTCCACGGTTTTGCTTCGGCGAATTGAGCATATGGCACTTTCTTGATAGTTCTGCATGAATGTTTCCCGACACTTCTAACTTCATGAAACAGACGTTACCTCAATGATGATTATGCATGCCATGGTGCGCTTAATCACAGAGTTGAGTATACGGCACTCTCCTTTGAGTTCCCTGCATAAGTTTTCAAGCCTCCCAGTTAAACCTAGGAGAAGGGCGGTTTTCAAAGATAGGGCTATATAGCATTCTCCTTATAATTAATTACCCGCTTAGTTTTTCAAACCCTTCTAACTTAGTGAAAGAACGTGTTAGCCTCTTCCAACGTGTTGTTTCACAGAGTTGAGCTATGGCAATTTCCTTCCTGTTCCCCGCAAACATTTTCCAAGACTCCTAACTACGTCATCCAAGCTGTTATTTGGAAGAGGGTTTCTCTTCCTTGTTTCACGGAGTTCCACAGGTTTTTCCACACGCGTCTGTTTTCACGAACCAGGATGTCAGTTGCAGGATGGTTTCTCCACAGTGTCATTTCACACAGTCGATGATACGGCACCTTGGTGAGGCATCTATGCCTAGCTTTCCCAACACTTCCAATGTTGTGAAACAAGAAGTCACAAGCTTGTTTCTGTGTGTTACTTCATGGAATTGAGCTCATGACACTTCCCCTACAGTCACTGGCGTAAGTTTGCAAACACTGCTCACTTAGTGTCCAAAGATATTCGTTGAAAGCAGATTTCTTCGCAGTGTTGTTTCAGAAAGGTGAGTATGTGCTATTTGCCTCGTCATTCCCCACAGAGCCTTTCAAACACTCCTGAGCGAAACACGATGTTACTCGAAAGATGGATTCTACACAGGGTTTTTTCCACAGCGATGAGTACAGTGCACTTTCCTCCTAGCTTCCCTGCAAAAATTTTCAGTCGCGTCTAACTTGGTCATGCAAGATGATCCTTGAAAGATGAGACCCTGATGAGACCATGTTGTGCTACACAGGGTTATTTCACAGACCTCCCCGTACGGCACTTTTGGTTTTCCAACAATTCTAACTTAGTGACGCCAAAAGTGAGTCGAAGGTAAGTTTTGCCACGTTGCTGCTTCACAGAGATCAGTATATGGCATCGTCCTGAGAGTTCCCTGCATAGGTTTTTCAAACATTTCTGACTGTTAAAGAGGTGTGTTGTAAAATGGTTTCTCCCCACACTTGTTTCACAGATATCAGTACACGACGTGTTTCTTACAATTCGTGCAAAAGGTTTCAAGCGCTCTCACCTCGGTGGAGCGAGATGATAATTGGCCGATGGTTTTCCCACATTGTTGTTTCACTGAAGTTCAGTATATGGCCCTGTCCTTATATTTCTAGGCCTAGTCATTCAAGCGCTTCTGAGGTAGTGAAACAAGATTTTGCTGAAAGATGGTTTCTCCTCCGTGTTGTTCGGCAGTAGATACCAATTTCCTTACAGTCCCCAGCAAAGGTTTTCTAACAGAGTGAAACAAGTAGTTAGCTGAGAGCTGGTTCCCGTGCTTTGTTTCTTCCCAAAGTTGAGTATATGTCACTTTCCTTATCGTTCCGTGAGTAGGTTTTCAAACAACTCTACCACAGTGACACAAGAAAATCCTACAAAGATCGTTTCTCCATAGTGTTGTTTTGAGAGATGATTATATAGGACTTGCTATATAGTACCCCACCCGTAGTTTCAAAGCAATTCTAACGTAACTAAATGTTCATTGGAAGTTTTTCTCTTCTCGGCGATTTCTCCCCACAGGGATGAGTATATGTCGCTGTTTTTGGTTTTGGTTTTTTTCTTTTTCTTTTTTCTTTTCTTTTTTTTTTTTTTTTTATAGTTTTTCAGATAGGTTTTCGAGACAGACACATCCAACTTCACGAAACATGATGTGAGTTGAGAGATACGTTCTCCACTGCGTTGGTCCACAAATTTGAGCTTAGGGTACTTATTGTCCTTTCAGTTCCTTACATACGTTTTCAAACACTTCTCACTTAGGGAAACAAGGTGCTTCAAAGTGGTTTCTTCGCAGTATTGTTTCCCAGAGCTCAGCATATGGCGCTTTCATTATAATTCCACCCGTAGGTTTTCAAACACGCCTAACTTAGTGAAACAAGGCATTACTTGAAAGGTGGCTTCTCCACAGTGTTGTTCCACAGATTTGAGTCTACGGTACTTTCCTTATGGCTCCTAGCACAGGTTTTGTATCTTTTCTAGCTTTGTGTTACAAGATTTCAGGTCATAGGTGGTTTCCCCAAGGTTGGTTCTATAGAACTGAGTATATGTCAGCGTCCTGAGAGTTCCGTGCATAGGTGTTCAAACATTTGGTACTTTGTGAAAGAGGTTCTTTAGACTTGGCGCTCTATGGTGTCGTTTCACAGAGATGTGTGTATGGCACGTTCCTTACAGTTCCTGCATTGGCTTTTAGACATGTCTACCTAAGGGAAACGAGATGTTCCTGGAAAGGTTGGTCATTAGCCGTGATGTTTCACAGAGTTCAGTGTATTGAACTTTCGCTATAGTTCTAAACCTAGGTGGAGGTGAACTTGTAACTTAGGGAAACAAGGTTTTCTCCAATTATGGTTTCTCCAATGTGTTCGTTTCACAGGGCTGATGATCTAGAACTTCTGTGATACTTCTGTGCCTCGGGTTTCCAACTGTGCGAACCTAGGAATACAGGAAGTTTGTTAAAAGATGCTTTCTACACAGTGACGTTTCCCAGAGTTGAGTGTACGGCACTTTGCCTACAGTTAACGCCATAGGTTTTCCAACACTTCACTTACCTGTGAAAAAACACTGTCGGGAAAGCACCTTTCAGTGAAGGTCTTGTGTCACCGAGTTCGAATTCTTTGAAAACCTATGGGGGAACTATAAGTAAAGTGCCATATACTCACCTCTATGGAATGACGCTGTGGAGAAACTCTCTTTTGACCAATATCTGGCATCACTAAGTTAGTTAGGGTTGTTTGAAAACCCATGCAGGGCACTAGAAGGAAAGAACCATGTACTCGTCTTGTGAAGCAACACTTTTAAGGAAACCTCTTTCCACAAGCATCTTTCCCTAAGTTTGAGGTGTTTGAAAACCTTGCAGGGAAGGCTGCGGAAAGGGCCATTATGCTAAACTCTGGGAAAGGACCCTGTTGAGAAATGTACTTTCAACATCTCGTGTCACTAGCTTAGCAGCATTTGAAAGCCTAGGCGTAGAAGCTTAACGAAAGGTCTAGCCACTCGACTTCTGTGGAGAAACCATTTCACTCACTAAGAAGCGTCTGGAAACATTTGCAGGGAGCCATAAAAGTGCTATAGACCGAGCTCTTTGAAAAGACACTGAGGACAAACCATGTTTCCACCAACAACATCTTGTGTCACTAAGAGAGAAATGCCTAGAGCGAGAACGAGAAAGCCGTGTCCTGTACTCTGTGAAACAAACTGCAGCGAAAACATCTCTCAACCGCAACCTCTTGAATTGACTGTAGCTCAGTCAAAAGGTCTAGAAAACGTGTGCAGGAAAGTCTATTAGGGACGTCTTATATAATCACCTCTGTGAAGAAAATGCACTGTGAAGACCTCTTTCAAATCACATCTTGTTTCAGTAGGTAAGAAGTGTTTGAAAACCTTGGCCTGGTAGTAGAACTAAAGTGCCATTAAATCACCTCTGTGAAACACTGGAGAAAGCATCGTTCAACACGCCTCTTGTTTCGCTAATTTAGAAGATTTCGGAAACCTATGCTGGGAGGTAGAAGCAAAATGCTGGACACAGAATTCTGTGCAAGAACTCTGTAGAGAAACCACTTTTGAACGAACACCTTTGTGTCAACTAAGATAACGGTGTTTGCAAAGCTTTGCAGGAAACTGAAGGAAAGTGCGAAACCCTCCTCTCTGTGAAACAGTGCTGGGGAGAAACCACTGTTCAACTAACGTCTTGAGTCTCTAAAAGTGTTTGAAATCTTAGGCTGAAAGGTGTAACGAAATTCCCATTCCCTCAACTCTGTGAAAGAACACAGTGCGCTGTGAAAGCCCCTTTTCACCCTTTTCAACTAACGTCTTGTTTCATTGAATTGCAAGTGTTTGCCGCCCTTGGTCGCAAAGTGCAATGATACTGCCAGACACTGACAACCCCACGGGAAAACCACCTTGCAGGTACCATCTTTCAGCGGGTTACAAGGGTTTGAAAATCTAGTCGGGGAACAATAAGGAAAGTGCAATTCACTCATATCTGTACAACACTGTGAAGAATCAATTTCTCAACAAGCATGTTGTTTCACTGAGAAGTGTTTGAAAACTTCTGTGAGGAACTCTAAGGAAAGCTCAGTGTACTCACATCCGTGAAACACTGTGGAGAAACAATGTTTCAACCAGCACCTTGTTTCTGCAAGTTAGAAGTGTGTGAAACCCTAAGCTGAGAAGTAGGAGAAAATTGCCCGTTAGGCCACTCTGTGAGTTAAAACTGTGGCGAGGATGTCTTTCAGCTACCATCTTGTTTCACTGGGTTAGTAGTAACTGAAAACGTATGCGAGGAACTAAAAGGAAAGTGCCACACCCTCAACGCTGTAAAACGACTTCGTGAAGACACCATCGTTCATATACCTTCCTGTTTCCATCTGTTGGAAGTATTGGAAAACGTCAATGTAGAAGTGTCAGGACAGTTACAAGTCATCAACTCTCTAAAACAACGTGGTGAAGAACCCATCTGTCAACTCACCCCGTGTTTCACTGGAAGCTTTTGAAAACCTAAGCCCAGAGGAATGAAACGAAAGGGCCATACACTCAACTCTGTGAAAGCATAGTATGGAGAAAACATTGTTTAAACAATGTCTCGTTTCTCAAAGTGAGAAGTGCTTGAAGACACTTGTGGACATATAAATAAAGTGCTGTGTGCTATAACTCTGACAAAGGGCCGTGAGAAGA
Source organism: Neofelis nebulosa (assembly GCF_028018385.1). Classification (NCBI taxonomy): domain Eukaryota; kingdom Metazoa; phylum Chordata; class Mammalia; order Carnivora; family Felidae; genus Neofelis; species Neofelis nebulosa. The sequence goes on along the minus strand of NC_080798.1, from coordinate 24,394,893 downwards.
AACCTTTTTTCCATGACTTTCTTGTTTCACTGCTTTAGAAGTATCTGAACCACTAGGCCTAGAGGTATGTACACGGAAGTGCCATATACGCAACTCTCTAAAACACCACGACTCTCTGAAACAGCCAACTTCCAACTAACATATGATTTCACTAAGTTATGAGTGCTTGAAAACTCATGTGGGGTTTATGCGGAAAGTGCCATACATTCAACTCTATGAAACGACACAGGGAAGAAACCGTCTTTCAACCAACATCTTGGTTCACTAAGGTAGAAGTTTGTGAAAACCCTTTATGCAGGGCCCAGTGGAAAGTGGCATAAACTGAACTCTGTGAAACAGCACTGCGGTAAAACCACCTTTCCACTAACATCTTCTCTCACATAGTTACAAGTGTTTGAAATTCTCTGTGGCGCTTCTGCACAAAGTGACACGCACTCAGTTTTGTGGAACACTGTGGTGAAACCATCTTTCAACTCACATCTCGTTTCACTAAGTTAGAAGTGCTGTGAACCCATGCGGGTCCTCCATGGAAAGTGCCATGTCCTCAACCCTGGGAAACAACACTGTGGGAAGCCATGTCTCAACTCACATCTGGTTTCGCTAAGATAGAAGTGTTTGAAAAACCCATGAGGGGTCTATGGGGAGAGACAGTACCATATGTTACACTCTGGGAAACAACACTTTGGGGAAACCGTCTTTCGACTGACACCTGGTTTCAGTAAGTTAGAAGCGTTTGAAAACATATGAGGAGCCTACATGGAAAGGCCATAGATTCAACTCTGGGAAACCACACAGTGTGGAAACCATCTTTCCACTAACCTCTGCTCTCACGCTGATATAAGTGTCTGAAAACTATGCAGTGTCTATGCGGAGAGTGCCATACACTCTACTCAATGCTACAACACGGTGGGAAAATGATATTTCAACTTACACCTGGTTTCACTCATTTAGAAGTATTTGAAAAGCATGTGGGACCTAAGGCGAAGGTGCGCCGTACACTCAAACTCTAAGAAACACTGTGGGGAAACGGTCTTTCACCTAACATCTTGTTTCATCAAGTTAGAAATGTTGGCTAACCTGAGCAGTGAACTGTGAGGAAAGTGGCATAAATTCGTCTCTGAGAAAAAGCGCCGTGGAGAAACCATCTTGCACCTAACATCCGCTTTCACTAAGTCAGAAGTGTCAGAAAACTGATGCGAGGAACTGTCAGAGAAGTCCTCCATACTCAACTCTAAAATGACACTGCGGCAAAACCACCTTTCAACTCCTATCTGCTTCCTCTGAGTTAGATGTGTTTGAAAACCCTTGCAGGACCTGTGCAGATAGTGCCATATTCGCAACACTTTGAGGAAACCTTCTTTCAGCTGACATCGGGTTTCACTAAGTTAGTAGGGCCTACATGGAAAGTGCCATATACTCAACTCTGTGAAACAACACAGTATGGGAACCGTCTTTCAACTAGCATCTGGTTTCACTAAGATACAATGTTTGAAAACTATGCGGGCCCTTTGCGGAAAGTGCCATACACTCAACTCAGTGATATAAACACAGAGTAAACCGTATTTCAACTCACCTCTGGTTTCACTAAGAAGTGTTCGAAAACCTATGTGGGGACTAGAGGGAATTGCCCCATACTCACCTTTGTGAAACAACAATGTGGGGAAACCATCTTTCCACTATCATCTCGTTTCAGTTAGTTAAAAGCGTTTGACAATATGTGCGCACACTATAAGGAAAGCGACAGAAACCGAACTCTGGGAATGAACACAGTGGAGGAAGTATGGTTCACATAAAATCTTGTTTCACTATGATAAAAGTGATTGAAGACCTATACGGGAACGATGAAGAAAATTTTTCATTAAGAAAAATATGGAGGAAACATTTTTCAACTGAACTTTGGTGTCACAAATGTATAATCGTTGGAAAACCTATGCAAGTAACTCTAATGAAAGTTCAATACATTAGACTCTGAAAAGCACTGTTTTGTTTTCCTTTTTGTAACAGATTTTGAAAACTTAGGTCTAGAAATAGAAAGAAAGTGTCCTATGGTCAACTCTGTGAACGCAGGCAGTGGAGAAACCCTCCTGCAGCTAAGACCTTGTTTCACTAAATCAGAAAAGTGTGTAGCAAACAATGCAGAGAACTACGTGGAAGTTATCAGGTATTGAACGTTGTAAAAACACACAATGGAGACACTGTCTTTCAAGTAATATCCGATATCTCTAAGGTACCAAGCTTTGAAAATCTATTCTATTAGTTCAAATAACATTTCCGACACACTGTGGTTTCACAAAGTTAAGTTTGTGGCTTTTTGTTACAGGTCCCCGCATAAGTTTTCAACCACTTCCTAGTGAAACCAGACGTTATGTGGGTGACGTGTTCTCCACAGTGTTGTTGCAGACTGAAGCTTATGGCATTTTTTCTTATGCTTTCCTCCAGATTTTAGACGTCTGCCTTACTGGTGCAAGATGTTAGTTTAAAGATGGTTTCACCACAATTTTATTTCACGGTATTGAGTATATACATTCCACTTTTCTTTATAGTTTCCCACATAGGCTTTCAAACCTTTCTAACTTAGTGAAACAGGATGTTAACTGGAGGATGGTTTCTCCACCGTGTTTTGTCCCAGAGTGAGTATTGGCCACTTAGGCTATTCTTACAGGCCTAGTGTTTCAAGCCTCTTTAACTTGAGTGCCACAAGAGGGTAGTTGAAAGATGGTTTCATGACAGGGCTGTGTCACAGAGTTTAGCATATGGTAATTTGCCTCTAGCTCCCGGTTAGGTTTTCATACACCTCTAACCTAGGGAAGAAATACGTTTGTTGAAAGAGGCATTCTTCCACATTGCTGCTTCACAGGGTTGAGTATATGGACATTTCCTCACCGTCCCTCCCATACGTTTGCAAACGCCTCCCACGTACTGATTCCAATGTGACTTGCATCGTGGTCTCTCCAACACTGTTGTTCCACAGAGTTGAATATATGGCACTTTCGTTGCCATCACCCACCTTAGGGTTCAATCTTCTGAGACAGGGTGTTACTTGAAAGACGACTTCTTCACAGGGTTGCTTTACACAGAGTTCAGAATAGGACACCATCCTTAGAGTTTCCTGGTCAGCTTTCCCACGTTTCCAATTTAATGAAACAAGATGTGAGTCAAAGGATGGTTTCTCCACAGCCTTGTTTCACCGAGTTGGGTGTATGGAACTTTCATTAGAGGTACCCGCCGAAGTTCTCCAACAATTCTAGCTTAGTGAAACAAGTTATTAGTTGAGAGATGTTTTCTCCACAGCGTTCTTTGACAGAGGTGAATAAACAGCACCTTCCTTATCGTTCCACGCATACGTCTTCAATCACTTCTAGCATGGGGAAACCGTATGTTAGTTGAAAGCTATTTTTTCCCCGCTGCATTGATTCACAGGTCACTTTCCTTATAGTCCCCGCATAGGTTGGCAAACACTTCCAACTTAGTGATCCAAGATGATGGTTGAAAGACAGCTTTTTTGCCTCAGTGTTTCTCACGGAGTTCAGTAGCTGCCACGGTCTCGTTATACTTGTAGGCCTTTGTTTCCCTACAGTTCTAACTTAGTGAAACAAGAAATCAGTTGAACGATGGCTTGTCCACTGTGTTATTTCACAGAGGTCAGTTTATGGCACTTTCCTTACCCTTCCTTCCCCCATAGGTGTTCAAACACCTCGAGCTTGGTGAAACAATTGATTGGTTCAAAAAGCATGTCTCCACAATGTTGTTTACCAGAGATGAGTATATAGCACCGACTTTGTTTCCCCGCATAGGTTTTCAAACACTTCTGAGTGATCGACGGTTTGTCCACGGTTTTGCTTCGGCGAATTGAGCATATGGCACTTTCTTGATAGTTCTGCATGAATGTTTCCCGACACTTCTAACTTCATGAAACAGACGTTACCTCAATGATGATTATGCATGCCATGGTGCGCTTAATCACAGAGTTGAGTATACGGCACTCTCCTTTGAGTTCCCTGCATAAGTTTTCAAGCCTCCCAGTTAAACCTAGGAGAAGGGCGGTTTTCAAAGATAGGGCTATATAGCATTCTCCTTATAATTAATTACCCGCTTAGTTTTTCAAACCCTTCTAACTTAGTGAAAGAACGTGTTAGCCTCTTCCAACGTGTTGTTTCACAGAGTTGAGCTATGGCAATTTCCTTCCTGTTCCCCGCAAACATTTTCCAAGACTCCTAACTACGTCATCCAAGCTGTTATTTGGAAGAGGGTTTCTCTTCCTTGTTTCACGGAGTTCCACAGGTTTTTCCACACGCGTCTGTTTTCACGAACCAGGATGTCAGTTGCAGGATGGTTTCTCCACAGTGTCATTTCACACAGTCGATGATACGGCACCTTGGTGAGGCATCTATGCCTAGCTTTCCCAACACTTCCAATGTTGTGAAACAAGAAGTCACAAGCTTGTTTCTGTGTGTTACTTCATGGAATTGAGCTCATGACACTTCCCCTACAGTCACTGGCGTAAGTTTGCAAACACTGCTCACTTAGTGTCCAAAGATATTCGTTGAAAGCAGATTTCTTCGCAGTGTTGTTTCAGAAAGGTGAGTATGTGCTATTTGCCTCGTCATTCCCCACAGAGCCTTTCAAACACTCCTGAGCGAAACACGATGTTACTCGAAAGATGGATTCTACACAGGGTTTTTTCCACAGCGATGAGTACAGTGCACTTTCCTCCTAGCTTCCCTGCAAAAATTTTCAGTCGCGTCTAACTTGGTCATGCAAGATGATCCTTGAAAGATGAGACCCTGATGAGACCATGTTGTGCTACACAGGGTTATTTCACAGACCTCCCCGTACGGCACTTTTGGTTTTCCAACAATTCTAACTTAGTGACGCCAAAAGTGAGTCGAAGGTAAGTTTTGCCACGTTGCTGCTTCACAGAGATCAGTATATGGCATCGTCCTGAGAGTTCCCTGCATAGGTTTTTCAAACATTTCTGACTGTTAAAGAGGTGTGTTGTAAAATGGTTTCTCCCCACACTTGTTTCACAGATATCAGTACACGACGTGTTTCTTACAATTCGTGCAAAAGGTTTCAAGCGCTCTCACCTCGGTGGAGCGAGATGATAATTGGCCGATGGTTTTCCCACATTGTTGTTTCACTGAAGTTCAGTATATGGCCCTGTCCTTATATTTCTAGGCCTAGTCATTCAAGCGCTTCTGAGGTAGTGAAACAAGATTTTGCTGAAAGATGGTTTCTCCTCCGTGTTGTTCGGCAGTAGATACCAATTTCCTTACAGTCCCCAGCAAAGGTTTTCTAACAGAGTGAAACAAGTAGTTAGCTGAGAGCTGGTTCCCGTGCTTTGTTTCTTCCCAAAGTTGAGTATATGTCACTTTCCTTATCGTTCCGTGAGTAGGTTTTCAAACAACTCTACCACAGTGACACAAGAAAATCCTACAAAGATCGTTTCTCCATAGTGTTGTTTTGAGAGATGATTATATAGGACTTGCTATATAGTACCCCACCCGTAGTTTCAAAGCAATTCTAACGTAACTAAATGTTCATTGGAAGTTTTTCTCTTCTCGGCGATTTCTCCCCACAGGGATGAGTATATGTCGCTGTTTTTGGTTTTGGTTTTTTTCTTTTTCTTTTTTCTTTTCTTTTTTTTTTTTTTTTTTTTTATAGTTTTTCAGATAGGTTTTCGAGACAGACACATCCAACTTCACGAAACATGATGTGAGTTGAGAGATACGTTCTCCACTGCGTTGGTCCACAAATTTGAGCTTAGGGTACTTATTGTCCTTTCAGTTCCTTACATACGTTTTCAAACACTTCTCACTTAGGGAAACAAGGTGCTTCAAAGTGGTTTCTTCGCAGTATTGTTTCCCAGAGCTCAGCATATGGCGCTTTCATTATAATTCCACCCGTAGGTTTTCAAACACGCCTAACTTAGTGAAACAAGGCATTACTTGAAAGGTGGCTTCTCCACAGTGTTGTTCCACAGATTTGAGTCTACGGTACTTTCCTTATGGCTCCTAGCACAGGTTTTGTATCTTTTCTAGCTTTGTGTTACAAGATTTCAGGTCATAGGTGGTTTCCCCAAGGTTGGTTCTATAGAACTGAGTATATGTCAGCGTCCTGAGAGTTCCGTGCATAGGTGTTCAAACATTTGGTACTTTGTGAAAGAGGTTCTTTAGACTTGGCGCTCTATGGTGTCGTTTCACAGAGATGTGTGTATGGCACGTTCCTTACAGTTCCTGCATTGGCTTTTAGACATGTCTACCTAAGGGAAACGAGATGTTCCTGGAAAGGTTGGTCATTAGCCGTGATGTTTCACAGAGTTCAGTGTATTGAACTTTCGCTATAGTTCTAAACCTAGGTGGAGGTGAACTTGTAACTTAGGGAAACAAGGTTTTCTCCAATTATGGTTTCTCCAATGTGTTCGTTTCACAGGGCTGATGATCTAGAACTTCTGTGATACTTCTGTGCCTCGGGTTTCCAACTGTGCGAACCTAGGAATACAGGAAGTTTGTTAAAAGATGCTTTCTACACAGTGACGTTTCCCAGAGTTGAGTGTACGGCACTTTGCCTACAGTTAACGCCATAGGTTTTCCAACACTTCACTTACCTGTGAAAAAACACTGTCGGGAAAGCACCTTTCAGTGAAGGTCTTGTGTCACCGAGTTCGAATTCTTTGAAAACCTATGGGGGAACTATAAGTAAAGTGCCATATACTCACCTCTATGGAATGACGCTGTGGAGAAACTCTCTTTTGACCAATATCTGGCATCACTAAGTTAGTTAGGGTTGTTTGAAAACCCATGCAGGGCACTAGAAGGAAAGAACCATGTACTCGTCTTGTGAAGCAACACTTTTAAGGAAACCTCTTTCCACAAGCATCTTTCCCTAAGTTTGAGGTGTTTGAAAACCTTGCAGGGAAGGCTGCGGAAAGGGCCATTATGCTAAACTCTGGGAAAGGACCCTGTTGAGAAATGTACTTTCAACATCTCGTGTCACTAGCTTAGCAGCATTTGAAAGCCTAGGCGTAGAAGCTTAACGAAAGGTCTAGCCACTCGACTTCTGTGGAGAAACCATTTCACTCACTAAGAAGCGTCTGGAAACATTTGCAGGGAGCCATAAAAGTGCTATAGACCGAGCTCTTTGAAAAGACACTGAGGACAAACCATGTTTCCACCAACAACATCTTGTGTCACTAAGAGAGAAATGCCTAGAGCGAGAACGAGAAAGCCGTGTCCTGTACTCTGTGAAACAAACTGCAGCGAAAACATCTCTCAACCGCAACCTCTTGAATTGACTGTAGCTCAGTCAAAAGGTCTAGAAAACGTGTGCAGGAAAGTCTATTAGGGACGTCTTATATAATCACCTCTGTGAAGAAAATGCACTGTGAAGACCTCTTTCAAATCACATCTTGTTTCAGTAGGTAAGAAGTGTTTGAAAACCTTGGCCTGGTAGTAGAACTAAAGTGCCATTAAATCACCTCTGTGAAACACTGGAGAAAGCATCGTTCAACACGCCTCTTGTTTCGCTAATTTAGAAGATTTCGGAAACCTATGCTGGGAGGTAGAAGCAAAATGCTGGACACAGAATTCTGTGCAAGAACTCTGTAGAGAAACCACTTTTGAACGAACACCTTTGTGTCAACTAAGATAACGGTGTTTGCAAAGCTTTGCAGGAAACTGAAGGAAAGTGCGAAACCCTCCTCTCTGTGAAACAGTGCTGGGGAGAAACCACTGTTCAACTAACGTCTTGAGTCTCTAAAAGTGTTTGAAATCTTAGGCTGAAAGGTGTAACGAAATTCCCATTCCCTCAACTCTGTGAAAGAACACAGTGCGCTGTGAAAGCCCCTTTTCACCCTTTTCAACTAACGTCTTGTTTCATTGAATTGCAAGTGTTTGCCGCCCTTGGTCGCAAAGTGCAATGATACTGCCAGACACTGACAACCCCACGGGAAAACCACCTTGCAGGTACCATCTTTCAGCGGGTTACAAGGGTTTGAAAATCTAGTCGGGGAACAATAAGGAAAGTGCAATTCACTCATATCTGTACAACACTGTGAAGAATCAATTTCTCAACAAGCATGTTGTTTCACTGAGAAGTGTTTGAAAACTTCTGTGAGGAACTCTAAGGAAAGCTCAGTGTACTCACATCCGTGAAACACTGTGGAGAAACAATGTTTCAACCAGCACCTTGTTTCTGCAAGTTAGAAGTGTGTGAAACCCTAAGCTGAGAAGTAGGAGAAAATTGCCCGTTAGGCCACTCTGTGAGTTAAAACTGTGGCGAGGATGTCTTTCAGCTACCATCTTGTTTCACTGGGTTAGTAGTAACTGAAAACGTATGCGAGGAACTAAAAGGAAAGTGCCACACCCTCAACGCTGTAAAACGACTTCGTGAAGACACCATCGTTCATATACCTTCCTGTTTCCATCTGTTGGAAGTATTGGAAAACGTCAATGTAGAAGTGTCAGGACAGTTACAAGTCATCAACTCTCTAAAACAACGTGGTGAAGAACCCATCTGTCAACTCACCCCGTGTTTCACTGGAAGCTTTTGAAAACCTAAGCCCAGAGGAATGAAACGAAAGGGCCATACACTCAACTCTGTGAAAGCATAGTATGGAGAAAACATTGTTTAAACAATGTCTCGTTTCTCAAAGTGAGAAGTGCTTGAAGACACTTGTGGACATATAAATAAAGTGCTGTGTGCTATAACTCTGACAAAGGGCCGTGAGAAGAAACCTTTTTTCCATGACTTTCTTGTTTCACTGCTTTAGAAGTATCTGAACCACTAGGCCTAGAGGTATGTACACGGAAGTGCCATATACGCAACTCTCTAAAACACCACGACTCTCTGAAACAGCCAACTTCCAACTAACATATGATTTCACTAAGTTATGAGTGCTTGAAAACTCATGTGGGGTTTATGCGGAAAGTGCCATACATTCAACTCTATGAAACGACACAGGGAAGAAACCGTCTTTCAACCAACATCTTGGTTCACTAAGGTAGAAGTTTGTGAAAACCCTTTATGCAGGGCCCAGTGGAAAGTGGCATAAACTGAACTCTGTGAAACAGCACTGCGGTAAAACCACCTTTCCACTAACATCTTCTCTCACATAGTTACAAGTGTTTGAAATTCTCTGTGGCGCTTCTGCACAAAGTGACACGCACTCAGTTTTGTGGAACACTGTGGTGAAACCATCTTTCAACTCACATCTCGTTTCACTAAGTTAGAAGTGCTGTGAACCCATGCGGGTCCTCCATGGAAAGTGCCATGTCCTCAACCCTGGGAAACAACACTGTGGGAAGCCATGTCTCAACTCACATCTGGTTTCGCTAAGATAGAAGTGTTTGAAAAACCCATGAGGGGTCTATGGGGAGAGACAGTACCATATGTTACACTCTGGGAAACAACACTTTGGGGAAACCGTCTTTCGACTGACACCTGGTTTCAGTAAGTTAGAAGCGTTTGAAAACATATGAGGAGCCTACATGGAAAGGCCATAGATTCAACTCTGGGAAACCACACAGTGTGGAAACCATCTTTCCACTAACCTCTGCTCTCACGCTGATATAAGTGTCTGAAAACTATGCAGTGTCTATGCGGAGAGTGCCATACACTCTACTCAATGCTACAACACGGTGGGAAAATGATATTTCAACTTACACCTGGTTTCACTCATTTAGAAGTATTTGAAAAGCATGTGGGACCTAAGGCGAAGGTGCGCCGTACACTCAAACTCTAAGAAACACTGTGGGGAAACGGTCTTTCACCTAACATCTTGTTTCATCAAGTTAGAAATGTTGGCTAACCTGAGCAGTGAACTGTGAGGAAAGTGGCATAAATTCGTCTCTGAGAAAAAGCGCCGTGGAGAAACCATCTTGCACCTAACATCCGCTTTCACTAAGTCAGAAGTGTCAGAAAACTGATGCGAGGAACTGTCAGAGAAGTCCTCCATACTCAACTCTAAAACGACACTGCGGCAAAACCACCTTTCAACTCCTATCTGCTTCCTCTGAGTTAGATGTGTTTGAAAACCCTTGCAGGACCTGTGCAGATAGTGCCATATTCGCAACACTTTGAGGAAACCTTCTTTCAGCTGACATCGGGTTTCACTAAGTTAGTAGGGCCTACATGGAAAGTGCCATATACTCAACTCTGTGAAACAACACAGTATGGGAACCGTCTTTCAACTAGCATCTGGTTTCACTAAGATACAATGTTTGAAAACTATGCGGGCCCTTTGCGGAAAGTGCCATACACTCAACTCAGTGATATAAACACAGAGTAAACCGTATTTCAACTCACCTCTGGTTTCACTAAGAAGTGTTCGAAAACCTATGTGGGGACTAGAGGGAATTGCCCCATACTCACCTTTGTGAAACAACAATGTGGGGAAACCATCTTTCCACTATCATCTCGTTTCAGTTAGTTAAAAGCGTTTGACAATATGTGCGCACACTATAAGGAAAGCGACAGAAACCGAACTCTGGGAATGAACACAGTGGAGGAAGTATGGTTCACATAAAATCTTGTTTCACTATGATAAAAGTGATTGAAGACCTATACGGGAACGATGAAGAAAATTTTTCATTAAGAAAAATATGGAGGAAACATTTTTCAACTGAACTTTGGTGTCACAAATGTATAATCGTTGGAAAACCTATGCAAGTAACTCTAATGAAAGTTCAATACATTAGACTCTGAAAAGCACTGTTTTGTTTTCCTTTTTGTAACAGATTTTGAAAACTTAGGTCTAGAAATAGAAAGAAAGTGTCCTATGGTCAACTCTGTGAACGCAGGCAGTGGAGAAACCCTCCTGCAGCTAAGACCTTGTTTCACTAAATCAGAAAAGTGTGTAGCAAACAATGCAGAGAACTACGTGGAAGTTATCAGGTATTGAACGTTGTAAAAACACACAATGGAGACACTGTCTTTCAAGTAATATCCGATATCTCTAAGGTACCAAGCTTTGAAAATCTATTCTATTAGTTCAAATAACATTTCCGACACACTGTGGTTTCACAAAGTTAAGTTTGTGGCTTTTTGTTACAGGTCCCCGCATAAGTTTTCAACCACTTCCTAGTGAAACCAGACGTTATGTGGGTGACGTGTTCTCCACAGTGTTGTTGCAGACTGAAGCTTATGGCATTTTTTCTTATGCTTTCCTCCAGATTTTAGACGTCTGCCTTACTGGTGCAAGATGTTAGTTTAAAGATGGTTTCACCACAATTTTATTTCACGGTATTGAGTATATACATTCCACTTTTCTTTATAGTTTCCCACATAGGCTTTCAAACCTTTCTAACTTAGTGAAACAGGATGTTAACTGGAGGATGGTTTCTCCACCGTGTTTTGTCCCAGAGTGAGTATTGGCCACTTAGGCTATTCTTACAGGCCTAGTGTTTCAAGCCTCTTTAACTTGAGTGCCACAAGAGGGTAGTTGAAAGATGGTTTCATGACAGGGCTGTGTCACAGAGTTTAGCATATGGTAATTTGCCTCTAGCTCCCGGTTAGGTTTTCATACACCTCTAACCTAGGGAAGAAATACGTTTGTTGAAAGAGGCATTCTTCCACATTGCTGCTTCACAGGGTTGAGTATATGGACATTTCCTCACCGTCCCTCCCATACGTTTGCAAACGCCTCCCACGTACTGATTCCAATGTGACTTGCATCGTGGTCTCTCCAACACTGTTGTTCCACAGAGTTGAATATATGGCACTTTCGTTGCCATCACCCACCTTAGGGTTCAATCTTCTGAGACAGGGTGTTACTTGAAAGACGACTTCTTCACAGGGTTGCTTTACACAGAGTTCAGAATAGGACACCATCCTTAGAGTTTCCTGGTCAGCTTTCCCACGTTTCCAATTTAATGAAACAAGATGTGAGTCAAAGGATGGTTTCTCCACAGCCTTGTTTCACCGAGTTGGGTGTATGGAACTTTCATTAGAGGTACCCGCCGAAGTTCTCCAACAATTCTAGCTTAGTGAAACAAGTTATTAGTTGAGAGATGTTTTCTCCACAGCGTTCTTTGACAGAGGTGAATAAACAGCACCTTCCTTATCGTTCCACGCATACGTCTTCAATCACTTCTAGCATGGGGAAACCGTATGTTAGTTGAAAGCTATTTTTTCCCCGCTGCATTGATTCACAGGTCACTTTCCTTATAGTCCCCGCATAGGTTGGCAAACACTTCCAACTTAGTGATCCAAGATGATGGTTGAAAGACAGCTTTTTTGCCTCAGTGTTTCTCACGGAGTTCAGTAGCTGCCACGGTCTCGTTATACTTGTAGGCCTTTGTTTCCCTACAGTTCTAACTTAGTGAAACAAGAAATCAGTTGAACGATGGCTTGTCCACTGTGTTATTTCACAGAGGTCAGTTTATGGCACTTTCCTTACCCTTCCTTCCCCCATAGGTGTTCAAACACCTCGAGCTTGGTGAAACAATTGATTGGTTCAAAAAGCATGTCTCCACAATGTTGTTTACCAGAGATGAGTATATAGCACCGACTTTGTTTCCCCGCATAGGTTTTCAAACACTTCTGAGTGATCGACGGTTTGTCCACGGTTTTGCTTCGGCGAATTGAGCATATGGCACTTTCTTGATAGTTCTGCATGAATGTTTCCCGACACTTCTAACTTCATGAAACAGACGTTACCTCAATGATGATTATGCATGCCATGGTGCGCTTAATCACAGAGTTGAGTATACGGCACTCTCCTTTGAGTTCCCTGCATAAGTTTTCAAGCCTCCCAGTTAAACCTAGGAGAAGGGCGGTTTTCAAAGATAGGGCTATATAGCATTCTCCTTATAATTAATTACCCGCTTAGTTTTTCAAACCCTTCTAACTTAGTGAAAGAACGTGTTAGCCTCTTCCAACGTGTTGTTTCACAGAGTTGAGCTATGGCAATTTCCTTCCTGTTCCCCGCAAACATTTTCCAAGACTCCTAACTACGTCATCCAAGCTGTTATTTGGAAGAGGGTTTCTCTTCCTTGTTTCACGGAGTTCCACAGGTTTTTCCACACGCGTCTGTTTTCACGAACCAGGATGTCAGTTGCAGGATGGTTTCTCCACAGTGTCATTTCACACAGTCGATGATACGGCACCTTGGTGAGGCATCTATGCCTAGCTTTCCCAACACTTCCAATGTTGTGAAACAAGAAGTCACAAGCTTGTTTCTGTGTGTTACTTCATGGAATTGAGCTCATGACACTTCCCCTACAGTCACTGGCGTAAGTTTGCAAACACTGCTCACTTAGTGTCCAAAGATATTCGTTGAAAGCAGATTTCTTCGCAGTGTTGTTTCAGAAAGGTGAGTATGTGCTATTTGCCTCGTCATTCCCCACAGAGCCTTTCAAACACTCCTGAGCGAAACACGATGTTACTCGAAAGATGGATTCTACACAGGGTTTTTTCCACAGCGATGAGTACAGTGCACTTTCCTCCTAGCTTCCCTGCAAAAATTTTCAGTCGCGTCTAACTTGGTCATGCAAGATGATCCTTGAAAGATGAGACCCTGATGAGACCATGTTGTGCTACACAGGGTTATTTCACAGACCTCCCCGTACGGCACTTTTGGTTTTCCAACAATTCTAACTTAGTGACGCCAAAAGTGAGTCGAAGGTAAGTTTTGCCACGTTGCTGCTTCACAGAGATCAGTATATGGCATCGTCCTGAGAGTTCCCTGCATAGGTTTTTCAAACATTTCTGACTGTTAAAGAGGTGTGTTGTAAAATGGTTTCTCCCCACACTTGTTTCACAGATATCAGTACACGACGTGTTTCTTACAATTCGTGCAAAAGGTTTCAAGCGCTCTCACCTCGGTGGAGCGAGATGATAATTGGCCGATGGTTTTCCCACATTGTTGTTTCACTGAAGTTCAGTATATGGCCCTGTCCTTATATTTCTAGGCCTAGTCATTCAAGCGCTTCTGAGGTAGTGAAACAAGATTTTGCTGAAAGATGGTTTCTCCTCCGTGTTGTTCGGCAGTAGATACCAATTTCCTTACAGTCCCCAGCAAAGGTTTTCTAACAGAGTGAAACAAGTAGTTAGCTGAGAGCTGGTTCCCGTGCTTTGTTTCTTCCCAAAGTTGAGTATATGTCACTTTCCTTATCGTTCCGTGAGTAGGTTTTCAAACAACTCTACCACAGTGACACAAGAAAATCCTACAAAGATCGTTTCTCCATAGTGTTGTTTTGAGAGATGATTATATAGGACTTGCTATATAGTACCCCACCCGTAGTTTCAAAGCAATTCTAACGTAACTAAATGTTCATTGGAAGTTTTTCTCTTCTCGGCGATTTCTCCCCACAGGGATGAGTATATGTCGCTGTTTTTGGTTTTGGTTTTTTTCTTTTTCTTTTTTCTTTTCTTTTTTTTTTTTTTTTTTTTTATAGTTTTTCAGATAGGTTTTCGAGACAGACACATCCAACTTCACGAAACATGATGTGAGTTGAGAGATACGTTCTCCACTGCGTTGGTCCACAAATTTGAGCTTAGGGTACTTATTGTCCTTTCAGTTCCTTACATACGTTTTCAAACACTTCTCACTTAGGGAAACAAGGTGCTTCAAAGTGGTTTCTTCGCAGTATTGTTTCCCAGAGCTCAGCATATGGCGCTTTCATTATAATTCCACCCGTAGGTTTTCAAACACGCCTAACTTAGTGAAACAAGGCATTACTTGAAAGGTGGCTTCTCCACAGTGTTGTTCCACAGATTTGAGTCTACGGTACTTTCCTTATGGCTCCTAGCACAGGTTTTGTATCTTTTCTAGCTTTGTGTTACAAGATTTCAGGTCATAGGTGGTTTCCCCAAGGTTGGTTCTATAGAACTGAGTATATGTCAGCGTCCTGAGAGTTCCGTGCATAGGTGTTCAAACATTTGGTACTTTGTGAAAGAGGTTCTTTAGACTTGGCGCTCTATGGTGTCGTTTCACAGAGATGTGTGTATGGCACGTTCCTTACAGTTCCTGCATTGGCTTTTAGACATGTCTACCTAAGGGAAACGAGATGTTCCTGGAAAGGTTGGTCATTAGCCGTGATGTTTCACAGAGTTCAGTGTATTGAACTTTCGCTATAGTTCTAAACCTAGGTGGAGGTGAACTTGTAACTTAGGGAAACAAGGTTTTCTCCAATTATGGTTTCTCCAATGTGTTCGTTTCACAGGGCTGATGATCTAGAACTTCTGTGATACTTCTGTGCCTCGGGTTTCCAACTGTGCGAACCTAGGAATACAGGAAGTTTGTTAAAAGATGCTTTCTACACAGTGACGTTTCCCAGAGTTGAGTGTACGGCACTTTGCCTACAGTTAACGCCATAGGTTTTCCAACACTTCACTTACCTGTGAAAAAACACTGTCGGGAAAGCACCTTTCAGTGAAGGTCTTGTGTCACCGAGTTCGAATTCTTTGAAAACCTATGGGGGAACTATAAGTAAAGTGCCATATACTCACCTCTATGGAATGACGCTGTGGAGAAACTCTCTTTTGACCAATATCTGGCATCACTAAGTTAGTTAGGGTTGTTTGAAAACCCATGCAGGGCACTAGAAGGAAAGAACCATGTACTCGTCTTGTGAAGCAACACTTTTAAGGAAACCTCTTTCCACAAGCATCTTTCCCTAAGTTTGAGGTGTTTGAAAACCTTGCAGGGAAGGCTGCGGAAAGGGCCATTATGCTAAACTCTGGGAAAGGACCCTGTTGAGAAATGTACTTTCAACATCTCGTGTCACTAGCTTAGCAGCATTTGAAAGCCTAGGCGTAGAAGCTTAACGAAAGGTCTAGCCACTCGACTTCTGTGGAGAAACCATTTCACTCACTAAGAAGCGTCTGGAAACATTTGCAGGGAGCCATAAAAGTGCTATAGACCGAGCTCTTTGAAAAGACACTGAGGACAAACCATGTTTCCACCAACAACATCTTGTGTCACTAAGAGAGAAATGCCTAGAGCGAGAACGAGAAAGCCGTGTCCTGTACTCTGTGAAACAAACTGCAGCGAAAACATCTCTCAACCGCAACCTCTTGAATTGACTGTAGCTCAGTCAAAAGGTCTAGAAAACGTGTGCAGGAAAGTCTATTAGGGACGTCTTATATAATCACCTCTGTGAAGAAAATGCACTGTGAAGACCTCTTTCAAATCACATCTTGTTTCAGTAGGTAAGAAGTGTTTGAAAACCTTGGCCTGGTAGTAGAACTAAAGTGCCATTAAATCACCTCTGTGAAACACTGGAGAAAGCATCGTTCAACACGCCTCTTGTTTCGCTAATTTAGAAGATTTCGGAAACCTATGCTGGGAGGTAGAAGCAAAATGCTGGACACAGAATTCTGTGCAAGAACTCTGTAGAGAAACCACTTTTGAACGAACACCTTTGTGTCAACTAAGATAACGGTGTTTGCAAAGCTTTGCAGGAAACTGAAGGAAAGTGCGAAACCCTCCTCTCTGTGAAACAGTGCTGGGGAGAAACCACTGTTCAACTAACGTCTTGAGTCTCTAAAAGTGTTTGAAATCTTAGGCTGAAAGGTGTAACGAAATTCCCATTCCCTCAACTCTGTGAAAGAACACAGTGCGCTGTGAAAGCCCCTTTTCACCCTTTTCAACTAACGTCTTGTTTCATTGAATTGCAAGTGTTTGCCGCCCTTGGTCGCAAAGTGCAATGATACTGCCAGACACTGACAACCCCACGGGAAAACCACCTTGCAGGTACCATCTTTCAGCGGGTTACAAGGGTTTGAAAATCTAGTCGGGGAACAATAAGGAAAGTGCAATTCACTCATATCTGTACAACACTGTGAAGAATCAATTTCTCAACAAGCATGTTGTTTCACTGAGAAGTGTTTGAAAACTTCTGTGAGGAACTCTAAGGAAAGCTCAGTGTACTCACATCCGTGAAACACTGTGGAGAAACAATGTTTCAACCAGCACCTTGTTTCTGCAAGTTAGAAGTGTGTGAAACCCTAAGCTGAGAAGTAGGAGAAAATTGCCCGTTAGGCCACTCTGTGAGTTAAAACTGTGGCGAGGATGTCTTTCAGCTACCATCTTGTTTCACTGGGTTAGTAGTAACTGAAAACGTATGCGAGGAACTAAAAGGAAAGTGCCACACCCTCAACGCTGTAAAACGACTTCGTGAAGACACCATCGTTCATATACCTTCCTGTTTCCATCTGTTGGAAGTATTGGAAAACGTCAATGTAGAAGTGTCAGGACAGTTACAAGTCATCAACTCTCTAAAACAACGTGGTGAAGAACCCATCTGTCAACTCACCCCGTGTTTCACTGGAAGCTTTTGAAAACCTAAGCCCAGAGGAATGAAACGAAAGGGCCATACACTCAACTCTGTGAAAGCATAGTATGGAGAAAACATTGTTTAAACAATGTCTCGTTTCTCAAAGTGAGAAGTGCTTGAAGACACTTGTGGACATATAAATAAAGTGCTGTGTGCTATAACTCTGACAAAGGGCCGTGAGAAGAAACCTTTTTTCCATGACTTTCTTGTTTCACTGCTTTAGAAGTATCTGAACCACTAGGCCTAGAGGTATGTACACGGAAGTGCCATATACGCAACTCTCTAAAACACCACGACTCTCTGAAACAGCCAACTTCCAACTAACATATGATTTCACTAAGTTATGAGTGCTTGAAAACTCATGTGGGGTTTATGCGGAAAGTGCCATACATTCAACTCTATGAAACGACACAGGGAAGAAACCGTCTTTCAACCAACATCTTGGTTCACTAAGGTAGAAGTTTGTGAAAACCCTTTATGCAGGGCCCAGTGGAAAGTGGCATAAACTGAACTCTGTGAAACAGCACTGCGGTAAAACCACCTTTCCACTAACATCTTCTCTCACATAGTTACAAGTGTTTGAAATTCTCTGTGGCGCTTCTGCACAAAGTGACACGCACTCAGTTTTGTGGAACACTGTGGTGAAACCATCTTTCAACTCACATCTCGTTTCACTAAGTTAGAAGTGCTGTGAACCCATGCGGGTCCTCCATGGAAAGTGCCATGTCCTCAACCCTGGGAAACAACACTGTGGGAAGCCATGTCTCAACTCACATCTGGTTTCGCTAAGATAGAAGTGTTTGAAAAACCCATGAGGGGTCTATGGGGAGAGACAGTACCATATGTTACACTCTGGGAAACAACACTTTGGGGAAACCGTCTTTCGACTGACACCTGGTTTCAGTAAGTTAGAAGCGTTTGAAAACATATGAGGAGCCTACATGGAAAGGCCATAGATTCAACTCTGGGAAACCACACAGTGTGGAAACCATCTTTCCACTAACCTCTGCTCTCACGCTGATATAAGTGTCTGAAAACTATGCAGTGTCTATGCGGAGAGTGCCATACACTCTACTCAATGCTACAACACGGTGGGAAAATGATATTTCAACTTACACCTGGTTTCACTCATTTAGAAGTATTTGAAAAGCATGTGGGACCTAAGGCGAAGGTGCGCCGTACACTCAAACTCTAAGAAACACTGTGGGGAAACGGTCTTTCACCTAACATCTTGTTTCATCAAGTTAGAAATGTTGGCTAACCTGAGCAGTGAACTGTGAGGAAAGTGGCATAAATTCGTCTCTGAGAAAAAGCGCCGTGGAGAAACCATCTTGCACCTAACATCCGCTTTCACTAAGTCAGAAGTGTCAGAAAACTGATGCGAGGAACTGTCAGAGAAGTCCTCCATACTCAACTCTAAAACGACACTGCGGCAAAACCACCTTTCAACTCCTATCTGCTTCCTCTGAGTTAGATGTGTTTGAAAACCCTTGCAGGACCTGTGCAGATAGTGCCATATTCGCAACACTTTGAGGAAACCTTCTTTCAGCTGACATCGGGTTTCACTAAGTTAGTAGGGCCTACATGGAAAGTGCCATATACTCAACTCTGTGAAACAACACAGTATGGGAACCGTCTTTCAACTAGCATCTGGTTTCACTAAGATACAATGTTTGAAAACTATGCGGGCCCTTTGCGGAAAGTGCCATACACTCAACTCAGTGATATAAACACAGAGTAAACCGTATTTCAACTCACCTCTGGTTTCACTAAGAAGTGTTCGAAAACCTATGTGGGGACTAGAGGGAATTGCCCCATACTCACCTTTGTGAAACAACAATGTGGGGAAACCATCTTTCCACTATCATCTCGTTTCAGTTAGTTAAAAGCGTTTGACAATATGTGCGCACACTATAAGGAAAGCGACAGAAACCGAACTCTGGGAATGAACACAGTGGAGGAAGTATGGTTCACATAAAATCTTGTTTCACTATGATAAAAGTGATTGAAGACCTATACGGGAACGATGAAGAAAATTTTTCATTAAGAAAAATATGGAGGAAACATTTTTCAACTGAACTTTGGTGTCACAAATGTATAATCGTTGGAAAACCTATGCAAGTAACTCTAATGAAAGTTCAATACATTAGACTCTGAAAAGCACTGTTTTGTTTTCCTTTTTGTAACAGATTTTGAAAACTTAGGTCTAGAAATAGAAAGAAAGTGTCCTATGGTCAACTCTGTGAACGCAGGCAGTGGAGAAACCCTCCTGCAGCTAAGACCTTGTTTCACTAAATCAGAAAAGTGTGTAGCAAACAATGCAGAGAACTACGTGGAAGTTATCAGGTATTGAACGTTGTAAAAACACACAATGGAGACACTGTCTTTCAAGTAATATCCGATATCTCTAAGGTACCAAGCTTTGAAAATCTATTCTATTAGTTCAAATAACATTTCCGACACACTGTGGTTTCACAAAGTTAAGTTTGTGGCTTTTTGTTACAGGTCCCCGCATAAGTTTTCAACCACTTCCTAGTGAAACCAGACGTTATGTGGGTGACGTGTTCTCCACAGTGTTGTTGCAGACTGAAGCTTATGGCATTTTTTCTTATGCTTTCCTCCAGATTTTAGACGTCTGCCTTACTGGTGCAAGATGTTAGTTTAAAGATGGTTTCACCACAATTTTATTTCACGGTATTGAGTATATACATTCCACTTTTCTTTATAGTTTCCCACATAGGCTTTCAAACCTTTCTAACTTAGTGAAACAGGATGTTAACTGGAGGATGGTTTCTCCACCGTGTTTTGTCCCAGAGTGAGTATTGGCCACTTAGGCTATTCTTACAGGCCTAGTGTTTCAAGCCTCTTTAACTTGAGTGCCACAAGAGGGTAGTTGAAAGATGGTTTCATGACAGGGCTGTGTCACAGAGTTTAGCATATGGTAATTTGCCTCTAGCTCCCGGTTAGGTTTTCATACACCTCTAACCTAGGGAAGAAATACGTTTGTTGAAAGAGGCATTCTTCCACATTGCTGCTTCACAGGGTTGAGTATATGGACATTTCCTCACCGTCCCTCCCATACGTTTGCAAACGCCTCCCACGTACTGATTCCAATGTGACTTGCATCGTGGTCTCTCCAACACTGTTGTTCCACAGAGTTGAATATATGGCACTTTCGTTGCCATCACCCACCTTAGGGTTCAATCTTCTGAGACAGGGTGTTACTTGAAAGACGACTTCTTCACAGGGTTGCTTTACACAGAGTTCAGAATAGGACACCATCCTTAGAGTTTCCTGGTCAGCTTTCCCACGTTTCCAATTTAATGAAACAAGATGTGAGTCAAAGGATGGTTTCTCCACAGCCTTGTTTCACCGAGTTGGGTGTATGGAACTTTCATTAGAGGTACCCGCCGAAGTTCTCCAACAATTCTAGCTTAGTGAAACAAGTTATTAGTTGAGAGATGTTTTCTCCACAGCGTTCTTTGACAGAGGTGAATAAACAGCACCTTCCTTATCGTTCCACGCATACGTCTTCAATCACTTCTAGCATGGGGAAACCGTATGTTAGTTGAAAGCTATTTTTTCCCCGCTGCATTGATTCACAGGTCACTTTCCTTATAGTCCCCGCATAGGTTGGCAAACACTTCCAACTTAGTGATCCAAGATGATGGTTGAAAGACAGCTTTTTTGCCTCAGTGTTTCTCACGGAGTTCAGTAGCTGCCACGGTCTCGTTATACTTGTAGGCCTTTGTTTCCCTACAGTTCTAACTTAGTGAAACAAGAAATCAGTTGAACGATGGCTTGTCCACTGTGTTATTTCACAGAGGTCAGTTTATGGCACTTTCCTTACCCTTCCTTCCCCCATAGGTGTTCAAACACCTCGAGCTTGGTGAAACAATTGATTGGTTCAAAAAGCATGTCTCCACAATGTTGTTTACCAGAGATGAGTATATAGCACCGACTTTGTTTCCCCGCATAGGTTTTCAAACACTTCTGAGTGATCGACGGTTTGTCCACGGTTTTGCTTCGGCGAATTGAGCATATGGCACTTTCTTGATAGTTCTGCATGAATGTTTCCCGACACTTCTAACTTCATGAAACAGACGTTACCTCAATGATGATTATGCATGCCATGGTGCGCTTAATCACAGAGTTGAGTATACGGCACTCTCCTTTGAGTTCCCTGCATAAGTTTTCAAGCCTCCCAGTTAAACCTAGGAGAAGGGCGGTTTTCAAAGATAGGGCTATATAGCATTCTCCTTATAATTAATTACCCGCTTAGTTTTTCAAACCCTTCTAACTTAGTGAAAGAACGTGTTAGCCTCTTCCAACGTGTTGTTTCACAGAGTTGAGCTATGGCAATTTCCTTCCTGTTCCCCGCAAACATTTTCCAAGACTCCTAACTACGTCATCCAAGCTGTTATTTGGAAGAGGGTTTCTCTTCCTTGTTTCACGGAGTTCCACAGGTTTTTCCACACGCGTCTGTTTTCACGAACCAGGATGTCAGTTGCAAGATGGTTTCTCCACAGTGTCATTTCACACAGTCGATGATACGGCACCTTGGTGAGGCATCTATGCCTAGCTTTCCCAACACTTCCAATGTTGTGAAACAAGAAGTCACAAGCTTGTTTCTGTGTGTTACTTCATGGAATTGAGCTCATGACACTTCCCCTACAGTCACTGGCGTAAGTTTGCAAACACTGCTCACTTAGTGTCCAAAGATATTCGTTGAAAGCAGATTTCTTCGCAGTGTTGTTTCAGAAAGGTGAGTATGTGCTATTTGCCTCGTCATTCCCCACAGAGCCTTTCAAACACTCCTGAGCGAAACACGATGTTACTCGAAAGATGGATTCTACACAGGGTTTTTTCCACAGCGATGAGTACAGTGCACTTTCCTCCTAGCTTCCCTGCAAAAATTTTCAGTCGCGTCTAACTTGGTCATGCAAGATGATCCTTGAAAGATGAGACCCTGATGAGACCATGTTGTGCTACACAGGGTTATTTCACAGACCTCCCCGTACGGCACTTTTGGTTTTCCAACAATTCTAACTTAGTGACGCCAAAAGTGAGTCGAAGGTAAGTTTTGCCACGTTGCTGCTTCACAGAGATCAGTATATGGCATCGTCCTGAGAGTTCCCTGCATAGGTTTTTCAAACATTTCTGACTGTTAAAGAGGTGTGTTGTAAAATGGTTTCTCCCCACACTTGTTTCACAGATATCAGTACACGACGTGTTTCTTACAATTCGTGCAAAAGGTTTCAAGCGCTCTCACCTCGGTGGAGCGAGATGATAATTGGCCGATGGTTTTCCCACATTGTTGTTTCACTGAAGTTCAGTATATGGCCCTGTCCTTATATTTCTAGGCCTAGTCATTCAAGCGCTTCTGAGGTAGTGAAACAAGATTTTGCTGAAAGATGGTTTCTCCTCCGTGTTGTTCGGCAGTAGATACCAATTTCCTTACAGTCCCCAGCAAAGGTTTTCTAACAGAGTGAAACAAGTAGTTAGCTGAGAGCTGGTTCCCGTGCTTTGTTTCTTCCCAAAGTTGAGTATATGTCACTTTCCTTATCGTTCCGTGAGTAGGTTTTCAAACAACTCTACCACAGTGACACAAGAAAATCCTACAAAGATCGTTTCTCCATAGTGTTGTTTTGAGAGATGATTATATAGGACTTGCTATATAGTACCCCACCCGTAGTTTCAAAGCAATTCTAACGTAACTAAATGTTCATTGGAAGTTTTTCTCTTCTCGGCGATTTCTCCCCACAGGGATGAGTATATGTCGCTGTTTTTGGTTTTGGTTTTTTTCTTTTTCTTTTTTCTTTTCTTTTTCTTTTTTTTTTTTTTTATAGTTTTTCAGATAGGTTTTCGAGACAGACACATCCAACTTCACGAAACATGATGTGAGTTGAGAGATACGTTCTCCACTGCGTTGGTCCACAAATTTGAGCTTAGGGTACTTATTGTCCTTTCAGTTCCTTACATACGTTTTCAAACACTTCTCACTTAGGGAAACAAGGTGCTTCAAAGTGGTTTCTTCGCAGTATTGTTTCCCAGAGCTCAGCATATGGCGCTTTCATTATAATTCCACCCGTAGGTTTTCAAACACGCCTAACTTAGTGAAACAAGGCATTACTTGAAAGGTGGCTTCTCCACAGTGTTGTTCCACAGATTTGAGTCTACGGTACTTTCCTTATGGCTCCTAGCACAGGTTTTGTATCTTTTCTAGCTTTGTGTTACAAGATTTCAGGTCATAGGTGGTTTCCCCAAGGTTGGTTCTATAGAACTGAGTATATGTCAGCGTCCTGAGAGTTCCGTGCATAGGTGTTCAAACATTTGGTACTTTGTGAAAGAGGTTCTTTAGACTTGGCGCTCTATGGTGTCGTTTCACAGAGATGTGTGTATGGCACGTTCCTTACAGTTCCTGCATTGGCTTTTAGACATGTCTACCTAAGGGAAACGAGATGTTCCTGGAAAGGTTGGTCATTAGCCGTGATGTTTCACAGAGTTCAGTGTATTGAACTTTCGCTATAGTTCTAAACCTAGGTGGAGGTGAACTTGTAACTTAGGGAAACAAGGTTTTCTCCAATTATGGTTTCTCCAATGTGTTCGTTTCACAGGGCTGATGATCTAGAACTTCTGTGATACTTCTGTGCCTCGGGTTTCCAACTGTGCGAACCTAGGAATACAGGAAGTTTGTTAAAAGATGCTTTCTACACAGTGACGTTTCCCAGAGTTGAGTGTACGGCACTTTGCCTACAGTTAACGCCATAGGTTTTCCAACACTTCACTTACCTGTGAAAAAACACTGTCGGGAAAGCACCTTTCAGTGAAGGTCTTGTGTCACCGAGTTCGAATTCTTTGAAAACCTATGGGGGAACTATAAGTAAAGTGCCATATACTCACCTCTATGGAATGACGCTGTGGAGAAACTCTCTTTTGACCAATATCTGGCATCACTAAGTTAGTTAGGGTTGTTTGAAAACCCATGCAGGGCACTAGAAGGAAAGAACCATGTACTCGTCTTGTGAAGCAACACTTTTAAGGAAACCTCTTTCCACAAGCATCTTTCCCTAAGTTTGAGGTGTTTGAAAACCTTGCAGGGAAGGCTGCGGAAAGGGCCATTATGCTAAACTCTGGGAAAGGACCCTGTTGAGAAATGTACTTTCAACATCTCGTGTCACTAGCTTAGCAGCATTTGAAAGCCTAGGCGTAGAAGCTTAACGAAAGGTCTAGCCACTCGACTTCTGTGGAGAAACCATTTCACTCACTAAGAAGCGTCTGGAAACATTTGCAGGGAGCCATAAAAGTGCTATAGACCGAGCTCTTTGAAAAGACACTGAGGACAAACCATGTTTCCACCAACAACATCTTGTGTCACTAAGAGAGAAATGCCTAGAGCGAGAACGAGAAAGCCGTGTCCTGTACTCTGTGAAACAAACTGCAGCGAAAACATCTCTCAACCGCAACCTCTTGAATTGACTGTAGCTCAGTCAAAAGGTCTAGAAAACGTGTGCAGGAAAGTCTATTAGGGACGTCTTATATAATCACCTCTGTGAAGAAAATGCACTGTGAAGACCTCTTTCAAATCACATCTTGTTTCAGTAGGTAAGAAGTGTTTGAAAACCTTGGCCTGGTAGTAGAACTAAAGTGCCATTAAATCACCTCTGTGAAACACTGGAGAAAGCATCGTTCAACACGCCTCTTGTTTCGCTAATTTAGAAGATTTCGGAAACCTATGCTGGGAGGTAGAAGCAAAATGCTGGACACAGAATTCTGTGCAAGAACTCTGTAGAGAAACCACTTTTGAACGAACACCTTTGTGTCAACTAAGATAACGGTGTTTGCAAAGCTTTGCAGGAAACTGAAGGAAAGTGCGAAACCCTCCTCTCTGTGAAACAGTGCTGGGGAGAAACCACTGTTCAACTAACGTCTTGAGTCTCTAAAAGTGTTTGAAATCTTAGGCTGAAAGGTGTAACGAAATTCCCATTCCCTCAACTCTGTGAAAGAACACAGTGCGCTGTGAAAGCCCCTTTTCACCCTTTTCAACTAACGTCTTGTTTCATTGAATTGCAAGTGTTTGCCGCCCTTGGTCGCAAAGTGCAATGATACTGCCAGACACTGACAACCCCACGGGAAAACCACCTTGCAGGTACCATCTTTCAGCGGGTTACAAGGGTTTGAAAATCTAGTCGGGGAACAATAAGGAAAGTGCAATTCACTCATATCTGTACAACACTGTGAAGAATCAATTTCTCAACAAGCATGTTGTTTCACTGAGAAGTGTTTGAAAACTTCTGTGAGGAACTCTAAGGAAAGCTCAGTGTACTCACATCCGTGAAACACTGTGGAGAAACAATGTTTCAACCAGCACCTTGTTTCTGCAAGTTAGAAGTGTGTGAAACCCTAAGCTGAGAAGTAGGAGAAAATTGCCCGTTAGGCCACTCTGTGAGTTAAAACTGTGGCGAGGATGTCTTTCAGCTACCATCTTGTTTCACTGGGTTAGTAGTAACTGAAAACGTATGCGAGGAACTAAAAGGAAAGTGCCACACCCTCAACGCTGTAAAACGACTTCGTGAAGACACCATCGTTCATATACCTTCCTGTTTCCATCTGTTGGAAGTATTGGAAAACGTCAATGTAGAAGTGTCAGGACAGTTACAAGTCATCAACTCTCTAAAACAACGTGGTGAAGAACCCATCTGTCAACTCACCCCGTGTTTCACTGGAAGCTTTTGAAAACCTAAGCCCAGAGGAATGAAACGAAAGGGCCATACACTCAACTCTGTGAAAGCATAGTATGGAGAAAACATTGTTTAAACAATGTCTCGTTTCTCAAAGTGAGAAGTGCTTGAAGACACTTGTGGACATATAAATAAAGTGCTGTGTGCTATAACTCTGACAAAGGGCCGTGAGAAGAAACCTTTTTTCCATGACTTTCTTGTTTCACTGCTTTAGAAGTATCTGAACCACTAGGCCTAGAGGTATGTACACGGAAGTGCCATATACGCAACTCTCTAAAACACCACGACTCTCTGAAACAGCCAACTTCCAACTAACATATGATTTCACTAAGTTATGAGTGCTTGAAAACTCATGTGGGGTTTATGCGGAAAGTGCCATACATTCAACTCTATGAAACGACACAGGGAAGAAACCGTCTTTCAACCAACATCTTGGTTCACTAAGGTAGAAGTTTGTGAAAACCCTTTATGCAGGGCCCAGTGGAAAGTGGCATAAACTGAACTCTGTGAAACAGCACTGCGGTAAAACCACCTTTCCACTAACATCTTCTCTCACATAGTTACAAGTGTTTGAAATTCTCTGTGGCGCTTCTGCACAAAGTGACACGCACTCAGTTTTGTGGAACACTGTGGTGAAACCATCTTTCAACTCACATCTCGTTTCACTAAGTTAGAAGTGCTGTGAACCCATGCGGGTCCTCCATGGAAAGTGCCATGTCCTCAACCCTGGGAAACAACACTGTGGGAAGCCATGTCTCAACTCACATCTGGTTTCGCTAAGATAGAAGTGTTTGAAAAACCCATGAGGGGTCTATGGGGAGAGACAGTACCATATGTTACACTCTGGGAAACAACACTTTGGGGAAACCGTCTTTCGACTGACACCTGGTTTCAGTAAGTTAGAAGCGTTTGAAAACATATGAGGAGCCTACATGGAAAGGCCATAGATTCAACTCTGGGAAACCACACAGTGTGGAAACCATCTTTCCACTAACCTCTGCTCTCACGCTGATATAAGTGTCTGAAAACTATGCAGTGTCTATGCGGAGAGTGCCATACACTCTACTCAATGCTACAACACGGTGGGAAAATGATATTTCAACTTACACCTGGTTTCACTCATTTAGAAGTATTTGAAAAGCATGTGGGACCTAAGGCGAAGGTGCGCCGTACACTCAAACTCTAAGAAACACTGTGGGGAAACGGTCTTTCACCTAACATCTTGTTTCATCAAGTTAGAAATGTTGGCTAACCTGAGCAGTGAACTGTGAGGAAAGTGGCATAAATTCGTCTCTGAGAAAAAGCGCCGTGGAGAAACCATCTTGCACCTAACATCCGCTTTCACTAAGTCAGAAGTGTCAGAAAACTGATGCGAGGAACTGTCAGAGAAGTCCTCCATACTCAACTCTAAAACGACACTGCGGCAAAACCACCTTTCAACTCCTATCTGCTTCCTCTGAGTTAGATGTGTTTGAAAACCCTTGCAGGACCTGTGCAGATAGTGCCATATTCGCAACACTTTGAGGAAACCTTCTTTCAGCTGACATCGGGTTTCACTAAGTTAGTAGGGCCTACATGGAAAGTGCCATATACTCAACTCTGTGAAACAACACAGTATGGGAACCGTCTTTCAACTAGCATCTGGTTTCACTAAGATACAATGTTTGAAAACTATGCGGGCCCTTTGCGGAAAGTGCCATACACTCAACTCAGTGATATAAACACAGAGTAAACCGTATTTCAACTCACCTCTGGTTTCACTAAGAAGTGTTCGAAAACCTATGTGGGGACTAGAGGGAATTGCCCCATACTCACCTTTGTGAAACAACAATGTGGGGAAACCATCTTTCCACTATCATCTCGTTTCAGTTAGTTAAAAGCGTTTGACAATATGTGCGCACACTATAAGGAAAGCGACAGAAACCGAACTCTGGGAATGAACACAGTGGAGGAAGTATGGTTCACATAAAATCTTGTTTCACTATGATAAAAGTGATTGAAGACCTATACGGGAACGATGAAGAAAATTTTTCATTAAGAAAAATATGGAGGAAACATTTTTCAACTGAACTTTGGTGTCACAAATGTATAATCGTTGGAAAACCTATGCAAGTAACTCTAATGAAAGTTCAATACATTAGACTCTGAAAAGCACTGTTTTGTTTTCCTTTTTGTAACAGATTTTGAAAACTTAGGTCTAGAAATAGAAAGAAAGTGTCCTATGGTCAACTCTGTGAACGCAGGCAGTGGAGAAACCCTCCTGCAGCTAAGACCTTGTTTCACTAAATCAGAAAAGTGTGTAGCAAACAATGCAGAGAACTACGTGGAAGTTATCAGGTATTGAACGTTGTAAAAACACACAATGGAGACACTGTCTTTCAAGTAATATCCGATATCTCTAAGGTACCAAGCTTTGAAAATCTATTCTATTAGTTCAAATAACATTTCCGACACACTGTGGTTTCACAAAGTTAAGTTTGTGGCTTTTTGTTACAGGTCCCCGCATAAGTTTTCAACCACTTCCTAGTGAAACCAGACGTTATGTGGGTGACGTGTTCTCCACAGTGTTGTTGCAGACTGAAGCTTATGGCATTTTTTCTTATGCTTTCCTCCAGATTTTAGACGTCTGCCTTACTGGTGCAAGATGTTAGTTTAAAGATGGTTTCACCACAATTTTATTTCACGGTATTGAGTATATACATTCCACTTTTCTTTATAGTTTCCCACATAGGCTTTCAAACCTTTCTAACTTAGTGAAACAGGATGTTAACTGGAGGATGGTTTCTCCACCGTGTTTTGTCCCAGAGTGAGTATTGGCCACTTAGGCTATTCTTACAGGCCTAGTGTTTCAAGCCTCTTTAACTTGAGTGCCACAAGAGGGTAGTTGAAAGATGGTTTCATGACAGGGCTGTGTCACAGAGTTTAGCATATGGTAATTTGCCTCTAGCTCCCGGTTAGGTTTTCATACACCTCTAACCTAGGGAAGAAATACGTTTGTTGAAAGAGGCATTCTTCCACATTGCTGCTTCACAGGGTTGAGTATATGGACATTTCCTCACCGTCCCTCCCATACGTTTGCAAACGCCTCCCACGTACTGATTCCAATGTGACTTGCATCGTGGTCTCTCCAACACTGTTGTTCCACAGAGTTGAATATATGGCACTTTCGTTGCCATCACCCACCTTAGGGTTCAATCTTCTGAGACAGGGTGTTACTTGAAAGACGACTTCTTCACAGGGTTGCTTTACACAGAGTTCAGAATAGGACACCATCCTTAGAGTTTCCTGGTCAGCTTTCCCACGTTTCCAATTTAATGAAACAAGATGTGAGTCAAAGGATGGTTTCTCCACAGCCTTGTTTCACCGAGTTGGGTGTATGGAACTTTCATTAGAGGTACCCGCCGAAGTTCTCCAACAATTCTAGCTTAGTGAAACAAGTTATTAGTTGAGAGATGTTTTCTCCACAGCGTTCTTTGACAGAGGTGAATAAACAGCACCTTCCTTATCGTTCCACGCATACGTCTTCAATCACTTCTAGCATGGGGAAACCGTATGTTAGTTGAAAGCTATTTTTTCCCCGCTGCATTGATTCACAGGTCACTTTCCTTATAGTCCCCGCATAGGTTGGCAAACACTTCCAACTTAGTGATCCAAGATGATGGTTGAAAGACAGCTTTTTTGCCTCAGTGTTTCTCACGGAGTTCAGTAGCTGCCACGGTCTCGTTATACTTGTAGGCCTTTGTTTCCCTACAGTTCTAACTTAGTGAAACAAGAAATCAGTTGAACGATGGCTTGTCCACTGTGTTATTTCACAGAGGTCAGTTTATGGCACTTTCCTTACCCTTCCTTCCCCCATAGGTGTTCAAACACCTCGAGCTTGGTGAAACAATTGATTGGTTCAAAAAGCATGTCTCCACAATGTTGTTTACCAGAGATGAGTATATAGCACCGACTTTGTTTCCCCGCATAGGTTTTCAAACACTTCTGAGTGATCGACGGTTTGTCCACGGTTTTGCTTCGGCGAATTGAGCATATGGCACTTTCTTGATAGTTCTGCATGAATGTTTCCCGACACTTCTAACTTCATGAAACAGACGTTACCTCAATGATGATTATGCATGCCATGGTGCGCTTAATCACAGAGTTGAGTATACGGCACTCTCCTTTGAGTTCCCTGCATAAGTTTTCAAGCCTCCCAGTTAAACCTAGGAGAAGGGCGGTTTTCAAAGATAGGGCTATATAGCATTCTCCTTATAATTAATTACCCGCTTAGTTTTTCAAACCCTTCTAACTTAGTGAAAGAACGTGTTAGCCTCTTCCAACGTGTTGTTTCACAGAGTTGAGCTATGGCAATTTCCTTCCTGTTCCCCGCAAACATTTTCCAAGACTCCTAACTACGTCATCCAAGCTGTTATTTGGAAGAGGGTTTCTCTTCCTTGTTTCACGGAGTTCCACAGGTTTTTCCACACGCGTCTGTTTTCACGAACCAGGATGTCAGTTGCAGGATGGTTTCTCCACAGTGTCATTTCACACAGTCGATGATACGGCACCTTGGTGAGGCATCTATGCCTAGCTTTCCCAACACTTCCAATGTTGTGAAACAAGAAGTCACAAGCTTGTTTCTGTGTGTTACTTCATGGAATTGAGCTCATGACACTTCCCCTACAGTCACTGGCGTAAGTTTGCAAACACTGCTCACTTAGTGTCCAAAGATATTCGTTGAAAGCAGATTTCTTCGCAGTGTTGTTTCAGAAAGGTGAGTATGTGCTATTTGCCTCGTCATTCCCCACAGAGCCTTTCAAACACTCCTGAGCGAAACACGATGTTACTCGAAAGATGGATTCTACACAGGGTTTTTTCCACAGCGATGAGTACAGTGCACTTTCCTCCTAGCTTCCCTGCAAAAATTTTCAGTCGCGTCTAACTTGGTCATGCAAGATGATCCTTGAAAGATGAGACCCTGATGAGACCATGTTGTGCTACACAGGGTTATTTCACAGACCTCCCCGTACGGCACTTTTGGTTTTCCAACAATTCTAACTTAGTGACGCCAAAAGTGAGTCGAAGGTAAGTTTTGCCACGTTGCTGCTTCACAGAGATCAGTATATGGCATCGTCCTGAGAGTTCCCTGCATAGGTTTTTCAAACATTTCTGACTGTTAAAGAGGTGTGTTGTAAAATGGTTTCTCCCCACACTTGTTTCACAGATATCAGTACACGACGTGTTTCTTACAATTCGTGCAAAAGGTTTCAAGCGCTCTCACCTCGGTGGAGCGAGATGATAATTGGCCGATGGTTTTCCCACATTGTTGTTTCACTGAAGTTCAGTATATGGCCCTGTCCTTATATTTCTAGGCCTAGTCATTCAAGCGCTTCTGAGGTAGTGAAACAAGATTTTGCTGAAAGATGGTTTCTCCTCCGTGTTGTTCGGCAGTAGATACCAATTTCCTTACAGTCCCCAGCAAAGGTTTTCTAACAGAGTGAAACAAGTAGTTAGCTGAGAGCTGGTTCCCGTGCTTTGTTTCTTCCCAAAGTTGAGTATATGTCACTTTCCTTATCGTTCCGTGAGTAGGTTTTCAAACAACTCTACCACAGTGACACAAGAAAATCCTACAAAGATCGTTTCTCCATAGTGTTGTTTTGAGAGATGATTATATAGGACTTGCTATATAGTACCCCACCCGTAGTTTCAAAGCAATTCTAACGTAACTAAATGTTCATTGGAAGTTTTTCTCTTCTCGGCGATTTCTCCCCACAGGGATGAGTATATGTCGCTGTTTTTGGTTTTGGTTTTTTTCTTTTTCTTTTTTCTTTTCTTTTTTTTTTTTTTTTTTTTTATAGTTTTTCAGATAGGTTTTCGAGACAGACACATCCAACTTCACGAAACATGATGTGAGTTGAGAGATACGTTCTCCACTGCGTTGGTCCACAAATTTGAGCTTAGGGTACTTATTGTCCTTTCAGTTCCTTACATACGTTTTCAAACACTTCTCACTTAGGGAAACAAGGTGCTTCAAAGTGGTTTCTTCGCAGTATTGTTTCCCAGAGCTCAGCATATGGCGCTTTCATTATAATTCCACCCGTAGGTTTTCAAACACGCCTAACTTAGTGAAACAAGGCATTACTTGAAAGGTGGCTTCTCCACAGTGTTGTTCCACAGATTTGAGTCTACGGTACTTTCCTTATGGCTCCTAGCACAGGTTTTGTATCTTTTCTAGCTTTGTGTTACAAGATTTCAGGTCATAGGTGGTTTCCCCAAGGTTGGTTCTATAGAACTGAGTATATGTCAGCGTCCTGAGAGTTCCGTGCATAGGTGTTCAAACATTTGGTACTTTGTGAAAGAGGTTCTTTAGACTTGGCGCTCTATGGTGTCGTTTCACAGAGATGTGTGTATGGCACGTTCCTTACAGTTCCTGCATTGGCTTTTAGACATGTCTACCTAAGGGAAACGAGATGTTCCTGGAAAGGTTGGTCATTAGCCGTGATGTTTCACAGAGTTCAGTGTATTGAACTTTCGCTATAGTTCTAAACCTAGGTGGAGGTGAACTTGTAACTTAGGGAAACAAGGTTTTCTCCAATTATGGTTTCTCCAATGTGTTCGTTTCACAGGGCTGATGATCTAGAACTTCTGTGATACTTCTGTGCCTCGGGTTTCCAACTGTGCGAACCTAGGAATACAGGAAGTTTGTTAAAAGATGCTTTCTACACAGTGACGTTTCCCAGAGTTGAGTGTACGGCACTTTGCCTACAGTTAACGCCATAGGTTTTCCAACACTTCACTTACCTGTGAAAAAACACTGTCGGGAAAGCACCTTTCAGTGAAGGTCTTGTGTCACCGAGTTCGAATTCTTTGAAAACCTATGGGGGAACTATAAGTAAAGTGCCATATACTCACCTCTATGGAATGACGCTGTGGAGAAACTCTCTTTTGACCAATATCTGGCATCACTAAGTTAGTTAGGGTTGTTTGAAAACCCATGCAGGGCACTAGAAGGAAAGAACCATGTACTCGTCTTGTGAAGCAACACTTTTAAGGAAACCTCTTTCCACAAGCATCTTTCCCTAAGTTTGAGGTGTTTGAAAACCTTGCAGGGAAGGCTGCGGAAAGGGCCATTATGCTAAACTCTGGGAAAGGACCCTGTTGAGAAATGTACTTTCAACATCTCGTGTCACTAGCTTAGCAGCATTTGAAAGCCTAGGCGTAGAAGCTTAACGAAAGGTCTAGCCACTCGACTTCTGTGGAGAAACCATTTCACTCACTAAGAAGCGTCTGGAAACATTTGCAGGGAGCCATAAAAGTGCTATAGACCGAGCTCTTTGAAAAGACACTGAGGACAAACCATGTTTCCACCAACAACATCTTGTGTCACTAAGAGAGAAATGCCTAGAGCGAGAACGAGAAAGCCGTGTCCTGTACTCTGTGAAACAAACTGCAGCGAAAACATCTCTCAACCGCAACCTCTTGAATTGACTGTAGCTCAGTCAAAAGGTCTAGAAAACGTGTGCAGGAAAGTCTATTAGGGACGTCTTATATAATCACCTCTGTGAAGAAAATGCACTGTGAAGACCTCTTTCAAATCACATCTTGTTTCAGTAGGTAAGAAGTGTTTGAAAACCTTGGCCTGGTAGTAGAACTAAAGTGCCATTAAATCACCTCTGTGAAACACTGGAGAAAGCATCGTTCAACACGCCTCTTGTTTCGCTAATTTAGAAGATTTCGGAAACCTATGCTGGGAGGTAGAAGCAAAATGCTGGACACAGAATTCTGTGCAAGAACTCTGTAGAGAAACCACTTTTGAACGAACACCTTTGTGTCAACTAAGATAACGGTGTTTGCAAAGCTTTGCAGGAAACTGAAGGAAAGTGCGAAACCCTCCTCTCTGTGAAACAGTGCTGGGGAGAAACCACTGTTCAACTAACGTCTTGAGTCTCTAAAAGTGTTTGAAATCTTAGGCTGAAAGGTGTAACGAAATTCCCATTCCCTCAACTCTGTGAAAGAACACAGTGCGCTGTGAAAGCCCCTTTTCACCCTTTTCAACTAACGTCTTGTTTCATTGAATTGCAAGTGTTTGCCGCCCTTGGTCGCAAAGTGCAATGATACTGCCAGACACTGACAACCCCACGGGAAAACCACCTTGCAGGTACCATCTTTCAGCGGGTTACAAGGGTTTGAAAATCTAGTCGGGGAACAATAAGGAAAGTGCAATTCACTCATATCTGTACAACACTGTGAAGAATCAATTTCTCAACAAGCATGTTGTTTCACTGAGAAGTGTTTGAAAACTTCTGTGAGGAACTCTAAGGAAAGCTCAGTGTACTCACATCCGTGAAACACTGTGGAGAAACAATGTTTCAACCAGCACCTTGTTTCTGCAAGTTAGAAGTGTGTGAAACCCTAAGCTGAGAAGTAGGAGAAAATTGCCCGTTAGGCCACTCTGTGAGTTAAAACTGTGGCGAGGATGTCTTTCAGCTACCATCTTGTTTCACTGGGTTAGTAGTAACTGAAAACGTATGCGAGGAACTAAAAGGAAAGTGCCACACCCTCAACGCTGTAAAACGACTTCGTGAAGACACCATCGTTCATATACCTTCCTGTTTCCATCTGTTGGAAGTATTGGAAAACGTCAATGTAGAAGTGTCAGGACAGTTACAAGTCATCAACTCTCTAAAACAACGTGGTGAAGAACCCATCTGTCAACTCACCCCGTGTTTCACTGGAAGCTTTTGAAAACCTAAGCCCAGAGGAATGAAACGAAAGGGCCATACACTCAACTCTGTGAAAGCATAGTATGGAGAAAACATTGTTTAAACAATGTCTCGTTTCTCAAAGTGAGAAGTGCTTGAAGACACTTGTGGACATATAAATAAAGTGCTGTGTGCTATAACTCTGACAAAGGGCCGTGAGAAGAAACCTTTTTTCCATGACTTTCTTGTTTCACTGCTTTAGAAGTATCTGAACCACTAGGCCTAGAGGTATGTACACGGAAGTGCCATATACGCAACTCTCTAAAACACCACGACTCTCTGAAACAGCCAACTTCCAACTAACATATGATTTCACTAAGTTATGAGTGCTTGAAAACTCATGTGGGGTTTATGCGGAAAGTGCCATACATTCAACTCTATGAAACGACACAGGGAAGAAACCGTCTTTCAACCAACATCTTGGTTCACTAAGGTAGAAGTTTGTGAAAACCCTTTATGCAGGGCCCAGTGGAAAGTGGCATAAACTGAACTCTGTGAAACAGCACTGCGGTAAAACCACCTTTCCACTAACATCTTCTCTCACATAGTTACAAGTGTTTGAAATTCTCTGTGGCGCTTCTGCACAAAGTGACACGCACTCAGTTTTGTGGAACACTGTGGTGAAACCATCTTTCAACTCACATCTCGTTTCACTAAGTTAGAAGTGCTGTGAACCCATGCGGGTCCTCCATGGAAAGTGCCATGTCCTCAACCCTGGGAAACAACACTGTGGGAAGCCATGTCTCAACTCACATCTGGTTTCGCTAAGATAGAAGTGTTTGAAAAACCCATGAGGGGTCTATGGGGAGAGACAGTACCATATGTTACACTCTGGGAAACAACACTTTGGGGAAACCGTCTTTCGACTGACACCTGGTTTCAGTAAGTTAGAAGCGTTTGAAAACATATGAGGAGCCTACATGGAAAGGCCATAGATTCAACTCTGGGAAACCACACAGTGTGGAAACCATCTTTCCACTAACCTCTGCTCTCACGCTGATATAAGTGTCTGAAAACTATGCAGTGTCTATGCGGAGAGTGCCATACACTCTACTCAATGCTACAACACGGTGGGAAAATGATATTTCAACTTACACCTGGTTTCACTCATTTAGAAGTATTTGAAAAGCATGTGGGACCTAAGGCGAAGGTGCGCCGTACACTCAAACTCTAAGAAACACTGTGGGGAAACGGTCTTTCACCTAACATCTTGTTTCATCAAGTTAGAAATGTTGGCTAACCTGAGCAGTGAACTGTGAGGAAAGTGGCATAAATTCGTCTCTGAGAAAAAGCGCCGTGGAGAAACCATCTTGCACCTAACATCCGCTTTCACTAAGTCAGAAGTGTCAGAAAACTGATGCGAGGAACTGTCAGAGAAGTCCTCCATACTCAACTCTAAAACGACACTGCGGCAAAACCACCTTTCAACTCCTATCTGCTTCCTCTGAGTTAGATGTGTTTGAAAACCCTTGCAGGACCTGTGCAGATAGTGCCATATTCGCAACACTTTGAGGAAACCTTCTTTCAGCTGACATCGGGTTTCACTAAGTTAGTAGGGCCTACATGGAAAGTGCCATATACTCAACTCTGTGAAACAACACAGTATGGGAACCGTCTTTCAACTAGCATCTGGTTTCACTAAGATACAATGTTTGAAAACTATGCGGGCCCTTTGCGGAAAGTGCCATACACTCAACTCAGTGATATAAACACAGAGTAAACCGTATTTCAACTCACCTCTGGTTTCACTAAGAAGTGTTCGAAAACCTATGTGGGGACTAGAGGGAATTGCCCCATACTCACCTTTGTGAAACAACAATGTGGGGAAACCATCTTTCCACTATCATCTCGTTTCAGTTAGTTAAAAGCGTTTGACAATATGTGCGCACACTATAAGGAAAGCGACAGAAACCGAACTCTGGGAATGAACACAGTGGAGGAAGTATGGTTCACATAAAATCTTGTTTCACTATGATAAAAGTGATTGAAGACCTATACGGGAACGATGAAGAAAATTTTTCATTAAGAAAAATATGGAGGAAACATTTTTCAACTGAACTTTGGTGTCACAAATGTATAATCGTTGGAAAACCTATGCAAGTAACTCTAATGAAAGTTCAATACATTAGACTCTGAAAAGCACTGTTTTGTTTTCCTTTTTGTAACAGATTTTGAAAACTTAGGTCTAGAAATAGAAAGAAAGTGTCCTATGGTCAACTCTGTGAACGCAGGCAGTGGAGAAACCCTCCTGCAGCTAAGACCTTGTTTCACTAAATCAGAAAAGTGTGTAGCAAACAATGCAGAGAACTACGTGGAAGTTATCAGGTATTGAACGTTGTAAAAACACACAATGGAGACACTGTCTTTCAAGTAATATCCGATATCTCTAAGGTACCAAGCTTTGAAAATCTATTCTATTAGTTCAAATAACATTTCCGACACACTGTGGTTTCACAAAGTTAAGTTTGTGGCTTTTTGTTACAGGTCCCCGCATAAGTTTTCAACCACTTCCTAGTGAAACCAGACGTTATGTGGGTGACGTGTTCTCCACAGTGTTGTTGCAGACTGAAGCTTATGGCATTTTTTCTTATGCTTTCCTCCAGATTTTAGACGTCTGCCTTACTGGTGCAAGATGTTAGTTTAAAGATGGTTTCACCACAATTTTATTTCACGGTATTGAGTATATACATTCCACTTTTCTTTATAGTTTCCCACATAGGCTTTCAAACCTTTCTAACTTAGTGAAACAGGATGTTAACTGGAGGATGGTTTCTCCACCGTGTTTTGTCCCAGAGTGAGTATTGGCCACTTAGGCTATTCTTACAGGCCTAGTGTTTCAAGCCTCTTTAACTTGAGTGCCACAAGAGGGTAGTTGAAAGATGGTTTCATGACAGGGCTGTGTCACAGAGTTTAGCATATGGTAATTTGCCTCTAGCTCCCGGTTAGGTTTTCATACACCTCTAACCTAGGGAAGA
Source organism: Neofelis nebulosa (assembly GCF_028018385.1). Lineage (NCBI taxonomy): Eukaryota > Metazoa > Chordata > Mammalia > Carnivora > Felidae > Neofelis > Neofelis nebulosa. The sequence goes on along the minus strand of NC_080798.1, from coordinate 24,357,154 downwards.
AATACGTTTGTTGAAAGAGGCATTCTTCCACATTGCTGCTTCACAGGGTTGAGTATATGGACATTTCCTCACCGTCCCTCCCATACGTTTGCAAACGCCTCCCACGTACTGATTCCAATGTGACTTGCATCGTGGTCTCTCCAACACTGTTGTTCCACAGAGTTGAATATATGGCACTTTCGTTGCCATCACCCACCTTAGGGTTCAATCTTCTGAGACAGGGTGTTACTTGAAAGACGACTTCTTCACAGGGTTGCTTTACACAGAGTTCAGAATAGGACACCATCCTTAGAGTTTCCTGGTCAGCTTTCCCACGTTTCCAATTTAATGAAACAAGATGTGAGTCAAAGGATGGTTTCTCCACAGCCTTGTTTCACCGAGTTGGGTGTATGGAACTTTCATTAGAGGTACCCGCCGAAGTTCTCCAACAATTCTAGCTTAGTGAAACAAGTTATTAGTTGAGAGATGTTTTCTCCACAGCGTTCTTTGACAGAGGTGAATAAACAGCACCTTCCTTATCGTTCCACGCATACGTCTTCAATCACTTCTAGCATGGGGAAACCGTATGTTAGTTGAAAGCTATTTTTTCCCCGCTGCATTGATTCACAGGTCACTTTCCTTATAGTCCCCGCATAGGTTGGCAAACACTTCCAACTTAGTGATCCAAGATGATGGTTGAAAGACAGCTTTTTTGCCTCAGTGTTTCTCACGGAGTTCAGTAGCTGCCACGGTCTCGTTATACTTGTAGGCCTTTGTTTCCCTACAGTTCTAACTTAGTGAAACAAGAAATCAGTTGAACGATGGCTTGTCCACTGTGTTATTTCACAGAGGTCAGTTTATGGCACTTTCCTTACCCTTCCTTCCCCCATAGGTGTTCAAACACCTCGAGCTTGGTGAAACAATTGATTGGTTCAAAAAGCATGTCTCCACAATGTTGTTTACCAGAGATGAGTATATAGCACCGACTTTGTTTCCCCGCATAGGTTTTCAAACACTTCTGAGTGATCGACGGTTTGTCCACGGTTTTGCTTCGGCGAATTGAGCATATGGCACTTTCTTGATAGTTCTGCATGAATGTTTCCCGACACTTCTAACTTCATGAAACAGACGTTACCTCAATGATGATTATGCATGCCATGGTGCGCTTAATCACAGAGTTGAGTATACGGCACTCTCCTTTGAGTTCCCTGCATAAGTTTTCAAGCCTCCCAGTTAAACCTAGGAGAAGGGCGGTTTTCAAAGATAGGGCTATATAGCATTCTCCTTATAATTAATTACCCGCTTAGTTTTTCAAACCCTTCTAACTTAGTGAAAGAACGTGTTAGCCTCTTCCAACGTGTTGTTTCACAGAGTTGAGCTATGGCAATTTCCTTCCTGTTCCCCGCAAACATTTTCCAAGACTCCTAACTACGTCATCCAAGCTGTTATTTGGAAGAGGGTTTCTCTTCCTTGTTTCACGGAGTTCCACAGGTTTTTCCACACGCGTCTGTTTTCACGAACCAGGATGTCAGTTGCAGGATGGTTTCTCCACAGTGTCATTTCACACAGTCGATGATACGGCACCTTGGTGAGGCATCTATGCCTAGCTTTCCCAACACTTCCAATGTTGTGAAACAAGAAGTCACAAGCTTGTTTCTGTGTGTTACTTCATGGAATTGAGCTCATGACACTTCCCCTACAGTCACTGGCGTAAGTTTGCAAACACTGCTCACTTAGTGTCCAAAGATATTCGTTGAAAGCAGATTTCTTCGCAGTGTTGTTTCAGAAAGGTGAGTATGTGCTATTTGCCTCGTCATTCCCCACAGAGCCTTTCAAACACTCCTGAGCGAAACACGATGTTACTCGAAAGATGGATTCTACACAGGGTTTTTTCCACAGCGATGAGTACAGTGCACTTTCCTCCTAGCTTCCCTGCAAAAATTTTCAGTCGCGTCTAACTTGGTCATGCAAGATGATCCTTGAAAGATGAGACCCTGATGAGACCATGTTGTGCTACACAGGGTTATTTCACAGACCTCCCCGTACGGCACTTTTGGTTTTCCAACAATTCTAACTTAGTGACGCCAAAAGTGAGTCGAAGGTAAGTTTTGCCACGTTGCTGCTTCACAGAGATCAGTATATGGCATCGTCCTGAGAGTTCCCTGCATAGGTTTTTCAAACATTTCTGACTGTTAAAGAGGTGTGTTGTAAAATGGTTTCTCCCCACACTTGTTTCACAGATATCAGTACACGACGTGTTTCTTACAATTCGTGCAAAAGGTTTCAAGCGCTCTCACCTCGGTGGAGCGAGATGATAATTGGCCGATGGTTTTCCCACATTGTTGTTTCACTGAAGTTCAGTATATGGCCCTGTCCTTATATTTCTAGGCCTAGTCATTCAAGCGCTTCTGAGGTAGTGAAACAAGATTTTGCTGAAAGATGGTTTCTCCTCCGTGTTGTTCGGCAGTAGATACCAATTTCCTTACAGTCCCCAGCAAAGGTTTTCTAACAGAGTGAAACAAGTAGTTAGCTGAGAGCTGGTTCCCGTGCTTTGTTTCTTCCCAAAGTTGAGTATATGTCACTTTCCTTATCGTTCCGTGAGTAGGTTTTCAAACAACTCTACCACAGTGACACAAGAAAATCCTACAAAGATCGTTTCTCCATAGTGTTGTTTTGAGAGATGATTATATAGGACTTGCTATATAGTACCCCACCCGTAGTTTCAAAGCAATTCTAACGTAACTAAATGTTCATTGGAAGTTTTTCTCTTCTCGGCGATTTCTCCCCACAGGGATGAGTATATGTCGCTGTTTTTGGTTTTGGTTTTTTTCTTTTTCTTTTTTCTTTTCTTTTTTTTTTTTTTTTTTATAGTTTTTCAGATAGGTTTTCGAGACAGACACATCCAACTTCACGAAACATGATGTGAGTTGAGAGATACGTTCTCCACTGCGTTGGTCCACAAATTTGAGCTTAGGGTACTTATTGTCCTTTCAGTTCCTTACATACGTTTTCAAACACTTCTCACTTAGGGAAACAAGGTGCTTCAAAGTGGTTTCTTCGCAGTATTGTTTCCCAGAGCTCAGCATATGGCACTTTCATTATAATTCCACCCGTAGGTTTTCAAACACGCCTAACTTAGTGAAACAAGGCATTACTTGAAAGGTGGCTTCTCCACAGTGTTGTTCCACAGATTTGAGTCTACGGTACTTTCCTTATGGCTCCTAGCACAGGTTTTGTATCTTTTCTAGCTTTGTGTTACAAGATTTCAGGTCATAGGTGGTTTCCCCAAGGTTGGTTCTATAGAACTGAGTATATGTCAGCGTCCTGAGAGTTCCGTGCATAGGTGTTCAAACATTTGGTACTTTGTGAAAGAGGTTCTTTAGACTTGGCGCTCTATGGTGTCGTTTCACAGAGATGTGTGTATGGCACGTTCCTTACAGTTCCTGCATTGGCTTTTAGACATGTCTACCTAAGGGAAACGAGATGTTCCTGGAAAGGTTGGTCATTAGCCGTGATGTTTCACAGAGTTCAGTGTATTGAACTTTCGCTATAGTTCTAAACCTAGGTGGAGGTGAACTTGTAACTTAGGGAAACAAGGTTTTCTCCAATTATGGTTTCTCCAATGTGTTCGTTTCACAGGGCTGATGATCTAGAACTTCTGTGATACTTCTGTGCCTCGGGTTTCCAACTGTGCGAACCTAGGAATACAGGAAGTTTGTTAAAAGATGCTTTCTACACAGTGACGTTTCCCAGAGTTGAGTGTACGGCACTTTGCCTACAGTTAACGCCATAGGTTTTCCAACACTTCACTTACCTGTGAAAAAACACTGTCGGGAAAGCACCTTTCAGTGAAGGTCTTGTGTCACCGAGTTCGAATTCTTTGAAAACCTATGGGGGAACTATAAGTAAAGTGCCATATACTCACCTCTATGGAATGACGCTGTGGAGAAACTCTCTTTTGACCAATATCTGGCATCACTAAGTTAGTTAGGGTTGTTTGAAAACCCATGCAGGGCACTAGAAGGAAAGAACCATGTACTCGTCTTGTGAAGCAACACTTTTAAGGAAACCTCTTTCCACAAGCATCTTTCCCTAAGTTTGAGGTGTTTGAAAACCTTGCAGGGAAGGCTGCGGAAAGGGCCATTATGCTAAACTCTGGGAAAGGACCCTGTTGAGAAATGTACTTTCAACATCTCGTGTCACTAGCTTAGCAGCATTTGAAAGCCTAGGCGTAGAAGCTTAACGAAAGGTCTAGCCACTCGACTTCTGTGGAGAAACCATTTCACTCACTAAGAAGCGTCTGGAAACATTTGCAGGGAGCCATAAAAGTGCTATAGACCGAGCTCTTTGAAAAGACACTGAGGACAAACCATGTTTCCACCAACAACATCTTGTGTCACTAAGAGAGAAATGCCTAGAGCGAGAACGAGAAAGCCGTGTCCTGTACTCTGTGAAACAAACTGCAGCGAAAACATCTCTCAACCGCAACCTCTTGAATTGACTGTAGCTCAGTCAAAAGGTCTAGAAAACGTGTGCAGGAAAGTCTATTAGGGACGTCTTATATAATCACCTCTGTGAAGAAAATGCACTGTGAAGACCTCTTTCAAATCACATCTTGTTTCAGTAGGTAAGAAGTGTTTGAAAACCTTGGCCTGGTAGTAGAACTAAAGTGCCATTAAATCACCTCTGTGAAACACTGGAGAAAGCATCGTTCAACACGCCTCTTGTTTCGCTAATTTAGAAGATTTCGGAAACCTATGCTGGGAGGTAGAAGCAAAATGCTGGACACAGAATTCTGTGCAAGAACTCTGTAGAGAAACCACTTTTGAACGAACACCTTTGTGTCAACTAAGATAACGGTGTTTGCAAAGCTTTGCAGGAAACTGAAGGAAAGTGCGAAACCCTCCTCTCTGTGAAACAGTGCTGGGGAGAAACCACTGTTCAACTAACGTCTTGAGTCTCTAAAAGTGTTTGAAATCTTAGGCTGAAAGGTGTAACGAAATTCCCATTCCCTCAACTCTGTGAAAGAACACAGTGCGCTGTGAAAGCCCCTTTTCACCCTTTTCAACTAACGTCTTGTTTCATTGAATTGCAAGTGTTTGCCGCCCTTGGTCGCAAAGTGCAATGATACTGCCAGACACTGACAACCCCACGGGAAAACCACCTTGCAGGTACCATCTTTCAGCGGGTTACAAGGGTTTGAAAATCTAGTCGGGGAACAATAAGGAAAGTGCAATTCACTCATATCTGTACAACACTGTGAAGAATCAATTTCTCAACAAGCATGTTGTTTCACTGAGAAGTGTTTGAAAACTTCTGTGAGGAACTCTAAGGAAAGCTCAGTGTACTCACATCCGTGAAACACTGTGGAGAAACAATGTTTCAACCAGCACCTTGTTTCTGCAAGTTAGAAGTGTGTGAAACCCTAAGCTGAGAAGTAGGAGAAAATTGCCCGTTAGGCCACTCTGTGAGTTAAAACTGTGGCGAGGATGTCTTTCAGCTACCATCTTGTTTCACTGGGTTAGTAGTAACTGAAAACGTATGCGAGGAACTAAAAGGAAAGTGCCACACCCTCAACGCTGTAAAACGACTTCGTGAAGACACCATCGTTCATATACCTTCCTGTTTCCATCTGTTGGAAGTATTGGAAAACGTCAATGTAGAAGTGTCAGGACAGTTACAAGTCATCAACTCTCTAAAACAACGTGGTGAAGAACCCATCTGTCAACTCACCCCGTGTTTCACTGGAAGCTTTTGAAAACCTAAGCCCAGAGGAATGAAACGAAAGGGCCATACACTCAACTCTGTGAAAGCATAGTATGGAGAAAACATTGTTTAAACAATGTCTCGTTTCTCAAAGTGAGAAGTGCTTGAAGACACTTGTGGACATATAAATAAAGTGCTGTGTGCTATAACTCTGACAAAGGGCCGTGAGAAGAAACCTTTTTTCCATGACTTTCTTGTTTCACTGCTTTAGAAGTATCTGAACCACTAGGCCTAGAGGTATGTACACGGAAGTGCCATATACGCAACTCTCTAAAACACCACGACTCTCTGAAACAGCCAACTTCCAACTAACATATGATTTCACTAAGTTATGAGTGCTTGAAAACTCATGTGGGGTTTATGCGGAAAGTGCCATACATTCAACTCTATGAAACGACACAGGGAAGAAACCGTCTTTCAACCAACATCTTGGTTCACTAAGGTAGAAGTTTGTGAAAACCCTTTATGCAGGGCCCAGTGGAAAGTGGCATAAACTGAACTCTGTGAAACAGCACTGCGGTAAAACCACCTTTCCACTAACATCTTCTCTCACATAGTTACAAGTGTTTGAAATTCTCTGTGGCGCTTCTGCACAAAGTGACACGCACTCAGTTTTGTGGAACACTGTGGTGAAACCATCTTTCAACTCACATCTCGTTTCACTAAGTTAGAAGTGCTGTGAACCCATGCGGGTCCTCCATGGAAAGTGCCATGTCCTCAACCCTGGGAAACAACACTGTGGGAAGCCATGTCTCAACTCACATCTGGTTTCGCTAAGATAGAAGTGTTTGAAAAACCCATGAGGGGTCTATGGGGAGAGACAGTACCATATGTTACACTCTGGGAAACAACACTTTGGGGAAACCGTCTTTCGACTGACACCTGGTTTCAGTAAGTTAGAAGCGTTTGAAAACATATGAGGAGCCTACATGGAAAGGCCATAGATTCAACTCTGGGAAACCACACAGTGTGGAAACCATCTTTCCACTAACCTCTGCTCTCACGCTGATATAAGTGTCTGAAAACTATGCAGTGTCTATGCGGAGAGTGCCATACACTCTACTCAATGCTACAACACGGTGGGAAAATGATATTTCAACTTACACCTGGTTTCACTCATTTAGAAGTATTTGAAAAGCATGTGGGACCTAAGGCGAAGGTGCGCCGTACACTCAAACTCTAAGAAACACTGTGGGGAAACGGTCTTTCACCTAACATCTTGTTTCATCAAGTTAGAAATGTTGGCTAACCTGAGCAGTGAACTGTGAGGAAAGTGGCATAAATTCGTCTCTGAGAAAAAGCGCCGTGGAGAAACCATCTTGCACCTAACATCCGCTTTCACTAAGTCAGAAGTGTCAGAAAACTGATGCGAGGAACTGTCAGAGAAGTCCTCCATACTCAACTCTAAAACGACACTGCGGCAAAACCACCTTTCAACTCCTATCTGCTTCCTCTGAGTTAGATGTGTTTGAAAACCCTTGCAGGACCTGTGCAGATAGTGCCATATTCGCAACACTTTGAGGAAACCTTCTTTCAGCTGACATCGGGTTTCACTAAGTTAGTAGGGCCTACATGGAAAGTGCCATATACTCAACTCTGTGAAACAACACAGTATGGGAACCGTCTTTCAACTAGCATCTGGTTTCACTAAGATACAATGTTTGAAAACTATGCGGGCCCTTTGCGGAAAGTGCCATACACTCAACTCAGTGATATAAACACAGAGTAAACCGTATTTCAACTCACCTCTGGTTTCACTAAGAAGTGTTCGAAAACCTATGTGGGGACTAGAGGGAATTGCCCCATACTCACCTTTGTGAAACAACAATGTGGGGAAACCATCTTTCCACTATCATCTCGTTTCAGTTAGTTAAAAGCGTTTGACAATATGTGCGCACACTATAAGGAAAGCGACAGAAACCGAACTCTGGGAATGAACACAGTGGAGGAAGTATGGTTCACATAAAATCTTGTTTCACTATGATAAAAGTGATTGAAGACCTATACGGGAACGATGAAGAAAATTTTTCATTAAGAAAAATATGGAGGAAACATTTTTCAACTGAACTTTGGTGTCACAAATGTATAATCGTTGGAAAACCTATGCAAGTAACTCTAATGAAAGTTCAATACATTAGACTCTGAAAAGCACTGTTTTGTTTTCCTTTTTGTAACAGATTTTGAAAACTTAGGTCTAGAAATAGAAAGAAAGTGTCCTATGGTCAACTCTGTGAACGCAGGCAGTGGAGAAACCCTCCTGCAGCTAAGACCTTGTTTCACTAAATCAGAAAAGTGTGTAGCAAACAATGCAGAGAACTACGTGGAAGTTATCAGGTATTGAACGTTGTAAAAACACACAATGGAGACACTGTCTTTCAAGTAATATCCGATATCTCTAAGGTACCAAGCTTTGAAAATCTATTCTATTAGTTCAAATAACATTTCCGACACACTGTGGTTTCACAAAGTTAAGTTTGTGGCTTTTTGTTACAGGTCCCCGCATAAGTTTTCAACCACTTCCTAGTGAAACCAGACGTTATGTGGGTGACGTGTTCTCCACAGTGTTGTTGCAGACTGAAGCTTATGGCATTTTTTCTTATGCTTTCCTCCAGATTTTAGACGTCTGCCTTACTGGTGCAAGATGTTAGTTTAAAGATGGTTTCACCACAATTTTATTTCACGGTATTGAGTATATACATTCCACTTTTCTTTATAGTTTCCCACATAGGCTTTCAAACCTTTCTAACTTAGTGAAACAGGATGTTAACTGGAGGATGGTTTCTCCACCGTGTTTTGTCCCAGAGTGAGTATTGGCCACTTAGGCTATTCTTACAGGCCTAGTGTTTCAAGCCTCTTTAACTTGAGTGCCACAAGAGGGTAGTTGAAAGATGGTTTCATGACAGGGCTGTGTCACAGAGTTTAGCATATGGTAATTTGCCTCTAGCTCCCGGTTAGGTTTTCATACACCTCTAACCTAGGGAAGAAATACGTTTGTTGAAAGAGGCATTCTTCCACATTGCTGCTTCACAGGGTTGAGTATATGGACATTTCCTCACCGTCCCTCCCATACGTTTGCAAACGCCTCCCACGTACTGATTCCAATGTGACTTGCATCGTGGTCTCTCCAACACTGTTGTTCCACAGAGTTGAATATATGGCACTTTCGTTGCCATCACCCACCTTAGGGTTCAATCTTCTGAGACAGGGTGTTACTTGAAAGACGACTTCTTCACAGGGTTGCTTTACACAGAGTTCAGAATAGGACACCATCCTTAGAGTTTCCTGGTCAGCTTTCCCACGTTTCCAATTTAATGAAACAAGATGTGAGTCAAAGGATGGTTTCTCCACAGCCTTGTTTCACCGAGTTGGGTGTATGGAACTTTCATTAGAGGTACCCGCCGAAGTTCTCCAACAATTCTAGCTTAGTGAAACAAGTTATTAGTTGAGAGATGTTTTCTCCACAGCGTTCTTTGACAGAGGTGAATAAACAGCACCTTCCTTATCGTTCCACGCATACGTCTTCAATCACTTCTAGCATGGGGAAACCGTATGTTAGTTGAAAGCTATTTTTTCCCCGCTGCATTGATTCACAGGTCACTTTCCTTATAGTCCCCGCATAGGTTGGCAAACACTTCCAACTTAGTGATCCAAGATGATGGTTGAAAGACAGCTTTTTTGCCTCAGTGTTTCTCACGGAGTTCAGTAGCTGCCACGGTCTCGTTATACTTGTAGGCCTTTGTTTCCCTACAGTTCTAACTTAGTGAAACAAGAAATCAGTTGAACGATGGCTTGTCCACTGTGTTATTTCACAGAGGTCAGTTTATGGCACTTTCCTTACCCTTCCTTCCCCCATAGGTGTTCAAACACCTCGAGCTTGGTGAAACAATTGATTGGTTCAAAAAGCATGTCTCCACAATGTTGTTTACCAGAGATGAGTATATAGCACCGACTTTGTTTCCCCGCATAGGTTTTCAAACACTTCTGAGTGATCGACGGTTTGTCCACGGTTTTGCTTCGGCGAATTGAGCATATGGCACTTTCTTGATAGTTCTGCATGAATGTTTCCCGACACTTCTAACTTCATGAAACAGACGTTACCTCAATGATGATTATGCATGCCATGGTGCGCTTAATCACAGAGTTGAGTATACGGCACTCTCCTTTGAGTTCCCTGCATAAGTTTTCAAGCCTCCCAGTTAAACCTAGGAGAAGGGCGGTTTTCAAAGATAGGGCTATATAGCATTCTCCTTATAATTAATTACCCGCTTAGTTTTTCAAACCCTTCTAACTTAGTGAAAGAACGTGTTAGCCTCTTCCAACGTGTTGTTTCACAGAGTTGAGCTATGGCAATTTCCTTCCTGTTCCCCGCAAACATTTTCCAAGACTCCTAACTACGTCATCCAAGCTGTTATTTGGAAGAGGGTTTCTCTTCCTTGTTTCACGGAGTTCCACAGGTTTTTCCACACGCGTCTGTTTTCACGAACCAGGATGTCAGTTGCAGGATGGTTTCTCCACAGTGTCATTTCACACAGTCGATGATACGGCACCTTGGTGAGGCATCTATGCCTAGCTTTCCCAACACTTCCAATGTTGTGAAACAAGAAGTCACAAGCTTGTTTCTGTGTGTTACTTCATGGAATTGAGCTCATGACACTTCCCCTACAGTCACTGGCGTAAGTTTGCAAACACTGCTCACTTAGTGTCCAAAGATATTCGTTGAAAGCAGATTTCTTCGCAGTGTTGTTTCAGAAAGGTGAGTATGTGCTATTTGCCTCGTCATTCCCCACAGAGCCTTTCAAACACTCCTGAGCGAAACACGATGTTACTCGAAAGATGGATTCTACACAGGGTTTTTTCCACAGCGATGAGTACAGTGCACTTTCCTCCTAGCTTCCCTGCAAAAATTTTCAGTCGCGTCTAACTTGGTCATGCAAGATGATCCTTGAAAGATGAGACCCTGATGAGACCATGTTGTGCTACACAGGGTTATTTCACAGACCTCCCCGTACGGCACTTTTGGTTTTCCAACAATTCTAACTTAGTGACGCCAAAAGTGAGTCGAAGGTAAGTTTTGCCACGTTGCTGCTTCACAGAGATCAGTATATGGCATCGTCCTGAGAGTTCCCTGCATAGGTTTTTCAAACATTTCTGACTGTTAAAGAGGTGTGTTGTAAAATGGTTTCTCCCCACACTTGTTTCACAGATATCAGTACACGACGTGTTTCTTACAATTCGTGCAAAAGGTTTCAAGCGCTCTCACCTCGGTGGAGCGAGATGATAATTGGCCGATGGTTTTCCCACATTGTTGTTTCACTGAAGTTCAGTATATGGCCCTGTCCTTATATTTCTAGGCCTAGTCATTCAAGCGCTTCTGAGGTAGTGAAACAAGATTTTGCTGAAAGATGGTTTCTCCTCCGTGTTGTTCGGCAGTAGATACCAATTTCCTTACAGTCCCCAGCAAAGGTTTTCTAACAGAGTGAAACAAGTAGTTAGCTGAGAGCTGGTTCCCGTGCTTTGTTTCTTCCCAAAGTTGAGTATATGTCACTTTCCTTATCGTTCCGTGAGTAGGTTTTCAAACAACTCTACCACAGTGACACAAGAAAATCCTACAAAGATCGTTTCTCCATAGTGTTGTTTTGAGAGATGATTATATAGGACTTGCTATATAGTACCCCACCCGTAGTTTCAAAGCAATTCTAACGTAACTAAATGTTCATTGGAAGTTTTTCTCTTCTCGGCGATTTCTCCCCACAGGGATGAGTATATGTCGCTGTTTTTGGTTTTGGTTTTTTTCTTTTTCTTTTTTCTTTTCTTTTTTTTTTTTTTTTTTTTTTATAGTTTTTCAGATAGGTTTTCGAGACAGACACATCCAACTTCACGAAACATGATGTGAGTTGAGAGATACGTTCTCCACTGCGTTGGTCCACAAATTTGAGCTTAGGGTACTTATTGTCCTTTCAGTTCCTTACATACGTTTTCAAACACTTCTCACTTAGGGAAACAAGGTGCTTCAAAGTGGTTTCTTCGCAGTATTGTTTCCCAGAGCTCAGCATATGGCGCTTTCATTATAATTCCACCCGTAGGTTTTCAAACACGCCTAACTTAGTGAAACAAGGCATTACTTGAAAGGTGGCTTCTCCACAGTGTTGTTCCACAGATTTGAGTCTACGGTACTTTCCTTATGGCTCCTAGCACAGGTTTTGTATCTTTTCTAGCTTTGTGTTACAAGATTTCAGGTCATAGGTGGTTTCCCCAAGGTTGGTTCTATAGAACTGAGTATATGTCAGCGTCCTGAGAGTTCCGTGCATAGGTGTTCAAACATTTGGTACTTTGTGAAAGAGGTTCTTTAGACTTGGCGCTCTATGGTGTCGTTTCACAGAGATGTGTGTATGGCACGTTCCTTACAGTTCCTGCATTGGCTTTTAGACATGTCTACCTAAGGGAAACGAGATGTTCCTGGAAAGGTTGGTCATTAGCCGTGATGTTTCACAGAGTTCAGTGTATTGAACTTTCGCTATAGTTCTAAACCTAGGTGGAGGTGAACTTGTAACTTAGGGAAACAAGGTTTTCTCCAATTATGGTTTCTCCAATGTGTTCGTTTCACAGGGCTGATGATCTAGAACTTCTGTGATACTTCTGTGCCTCGGGTTTCCAACTGTGCGAACCTAGGAATACAGGAAGTTTGTTAAAAGATGCTTTCTACACAGTGACGTTTCCCAGAGTTGAGTGTACGGCACTTTGCCTACAGTTAACGCCATAGGTTTTCCAACACTTCACTTACCTGTGAAAAAACACTGTCGGGAAAGCACCTTTCAGTGAAGGTCTTGTGTCACCGAGTTCGAATTCTTTGAAAACCTATGGGGGAACTATAAGTAAAGTGCCATATACTCACCTCTATGGAATGACGCTGTGGAGAAACTCTCTTTTGACCAATATCTGGCATCACTAAGTTAGTTAGGGTTGTTTGAAAACCCATGCAGGGCACTAGAAGGAAAGAACCATGTACTCGTCTTGTGAAGCAACACTTTTAAGGAAACCTCTTTCCACAAGCATCTTTCCCTAAGTTTGAGGTGTTTGAAAACCTTGCAGGGAAGGCTGCGGAAAGGGCCATTATGCTAAACTCTGGGAAAGGACCCTGTTGAGAAATGTACTTTCAACATCTCGTGTCACTAGCTTAGCAGCATTTGAAAGCCTAGGCGTAGAAGCTTAACGAAAGGTCTAGCCACTCGACTTCTGTGGAGAAACCATTTCACTCACTAAGAAGCGTCTGGAAACATTTGCAGGGAGCCATAAAAGTGCTATAGACCGAGCTCTTTGAAAAGACACTGAGGACAAACCATGTTTCCACCAACAACATCTTGTGTCACTAAGAGAGAAATGCCTAGAGCGAGAACGAGAAAGCCGTGTCCTGTACTCTGTGAAACAAACTGCAGCGAAAACATCTCTCAACCGCAACCTCTTGAATTGACTGTAGCTCAGTCAAAAGGTCTAGAAAACGTGTGCAGGAAAGTCTATTAGGGACGTCTTATATAATCACCTCTGTGAAGAAAATGCACTGTGAAGACCTCTTTCAAATCACATCTTGTTTCAGTAGGTAAGAAGTGTTTGAAAACCTTGGCCTGGTAGTAGAACTAAAGTGCCATTAAATCACCTCTGTGAAACACTGGAGAAAGCATCGTTCAACACGCCTCTTGTTTCGCTAATTTAGAAGATTTCGGAAACCTATGCTGGGAGGTAGAAGCAAAATGCTGGACACAGAATTCTGTGCAAGAACTCTGTAGAGAAACCACTTTTGAACGAACACCTTTGTGTCAACTAAGATAACGGTGTTTGCAAAGCTTTGCAGGAAACTGAAGGAAAGTGCGAAACCCTCCTCTCTGTGAAACAGTGCTGGGGAGAAACCACTGTTCAACTAACGTCTTGAGTCTCTAAAAGTGTTTGAAATCTTAGGCTGAAAGGTGTAACGAAATTCCCATTCCCTCAACTCTGTGAAAGAACACAGTGCGCTGTGAAAGCCCCTTTTCACCCTTTTCAACTAACGTCTTGTTTCATTGAATTGCAAGTGTTTGCCGCCCTTGGTCGCAAAGTGCAATGATACTGCCAGACACTGACAACCCCACGGGAAAACCACCTTGCAGGTACCATCTTTCAGCGGGTTACAAGGGTTTGAAAATCTAGTCGGGGAACAATAAGGAAAGTGCAATTCACTCATATCTGTACAACACTGTGAAGAATCAATTTCTCAACAAGCATGTTGTTTCACTGAGAAGTGTTTGAAAACTTCTGTGAGGAACTCTAAGGAAAGCTCAGTGTACTCACATCCGTGAAACACTGTGGAGAAACAATGTTTCAACCAGCACCTTGTTTCTGCAAGTTAGAAGTGTGTGAAACCCTAAGCTGAGAAGTAGGAGAAAATTGCCCGTTAGGCCACTCTGTGAGTTAAAACTGTGGCGAGGATGTCTTTCAGCTACCATCTTGTTTCACTGGGTTAGTAGTAACTGAAAACATATGCGAGGAACTAAAAGGAAAGTGCCACACCCTCAACGCTGTAAAACGACTTCGTGAAGACACCATCGTTCATATACCTTCCTGTTTCCATCTGTTGGAAGTATTGGAAAACGTCAATGTAGAAGTGTCAGGACAGTTACAAGTCATCAACTCTCTAAAACAACGTGGTGAAGAACCCATCTGTCAACTCACCCCGTGTTTCACTGGAAGCTTTTGAAAACCTAAGCCCAGAGGAATGAAACGAAAGGGCCATACACTCAACTCTGTGAAAGCATAGTATGGAGAAAACATTGTTTAAACAATGTCTCGTTTCTCAAAGTGAGAAGTGCTTGAAGACACTTGTGGACATATAAATAAAGTGCTGTGTGCTATAACTCTGACAAAGGGCCGTGAGAAGAAACCTTTTTTCCATGACTTTCTTGTTTCACTGCTTTAGAAGTATCTGAACCACTAGGCCTAGAGGTATGTACACGGAAGTGCCATATACGCAACTCTCTAAAACACCACGACTCTCTGAAACAGCCAACTTCCAACTAACATATGATTTCACTAAGTTATGAGTGCTTGAAAACTCATGTGGGGTTTATGCGGAAAGTGCCATACATTCAACTCTATGAAACGACACAGGGAAGAAACCGTCTTTCAACCAACATCTTGGTTCACTAAGGTAGAAGTTTGTGAAAACCCTTTATGCAGGGCCCAGTGGAAAGTGGCATAAACTGAACTCTGTGAAACAGCACTGCGGTAAAACCACCTTTCCACTAACATCTTCTCTCACATAGTTACAAGTGTTTGAAATTCTCTGTGGCGCTTCTGCACAAAGTGACACGCACTCAGTTTTGTGGAACACTGTGGTGAAACCATCTTTCAACTCACATCTCGTTTCACTAAGTTAGAAGTGCTGTGAACCCATGCGGGTCCTCCATGGAAAGTGCCATGTCCTCAACCCTGGGAAACAACACTGTGGGAAGCCATGTCTCAACTCACATCTGGTTTCGCTAAGATAGAAGTGTTTGAAAAACCCATGAGGGGTCTATGGGGAGAGACAGTACCATATGTTACACTCTGGGAAACAACACTTTGGGGAAACCGTCTTTCGACTGACACCTGGTTTCAGTAAGTTAGAAGCGTTTGAAAACATATGAGGAGCCTACATGGAAAGGCCATAGATTCAACTCTGGGAAACCACACAGTGTGGAAACCATCTTTCCACTAACCTCTGCTCTCACGCTGATATAAGTGTCTGAAAACTATGCAGTGTCTATGCGGAGAGTGCCATACACTCTACTCAATGCTACAACACGGTGGGAAAATGATATTTCAACTTACACCTGGTTTCACTCATTTAGAAGTATTTGAAAAGCATGTGGGACCTAAGGCGAAGGTGCGCCGTACACTCAAACTCTAAGAAACACTGTGGGGAAACGGTCTTTCACCTAACATCTTGTTTCATCAAGTTAGAAATGTTGGCTAACCTGAGCAGTGAACTGTGAGGAAAGTGGCATAAATTCGTCTCTGAGAAAAAGCGCCGTGGAGAAACCATCTTGCACCTAACATCCGCTTTCACTAAGTCAGAAGTGTCAGAAAACTGATGCGAGGAACTGTCAGAGAAGTCCTCCATACTCAACTCTAAAACGACACTGCGGCAAAACCACCTTTCAACTCCTATCTGCTTCCTCTGAGTTAGATGTGTTTGAAAACCCTTGCAGGACCTGTGCAGATAGTGCCATATTCGCAACACTTTGAGGAAACCTTCTTTCAGCTGACATCGGGTTTCACTAAGTTAGTAGGGCCTACATGGAAAGTGCCATATACTCAACTCTGTGAAACAACACAGTATGGGAACCGTCTTTCAACTAGCATCTGGTTTCACTAAGATACAATGTTTGAAAACTATGCGGGCCCTTTGCGGAAAGTGCCATACACTCAACTCAGTGATATAAACACAGAGTAAACCGTATTTCAACTCACCTCTGGTTTCACTAAGAAGTGTTCGAAAACCTATGTGGGGACTAGAGGGAATTGCCCCATACTCACCTTTGTGAAACAACAATGTGGGGAAACCATCTTTCCACTATCATCTCGTTTCAGTTAGTTAAAAGCGTTTGACAATATGTGCGCACACTATAAGGAAAGCGACAGAAACCGAACTCTGGGAATGAACACAGTGGAGGAAGTATGGTTCACATAAAATCTTGTTTCACTATGATAAAAGTGATTGAAGACCTATACGGGAACGATGAAGAAAATTTTTCATTAAGAAAAATATGGAGGAAACATTTTTCAACTGAACTTTGGTGTCACAAATGTATAATCGTTGGAAAACCTATGCAAGTAACTCTAATGAAAGTTCAATACATTAGACTCTGAAAAGCACTGTTTTGTTTTCCTTTTTGTAACAGATTTTGAAAACTTAGGTCTAGAAATAGAAAGAAAGTGTCCTATGGTCAACTCTGTGAACGCAGGCAGTGGAGAAACCCTCCTGCAGCTAAGACCTTGTTTCACTAAATCAGAAAAGTGTGTAGCAAACAATGCAGAGAACTACGTGGAAGTTATCAGGTATTGAACGTTGTAAAAACACACAATGGAGACACTGTCTTTCAAGTAATATCCGATATCTCTAAGGTACCAAGCTTTGAAAATCTATTCTATTAGTTCAAATAACATTTCCGACACACTGTGGTTTCACAAAGTTAAGTTTGTGGCTTTTTGTTACAGGTCCCCGCATAAGTTTTCAACCACTTCCTAGTGAAACCAGACGTTATGTGGGTGACGTGTTCTCCACAGTGTTGTTGCAGACTGAAGCTTATGGCATTTTTTCTTATGCTTTCCTCCAGATTTTAGACGTCTGCCTTACTGGTGCAAGATGTTAGTTTAAAGATGGTTTCACCACAATTTTATTTCACGGTATTGAGTATATACATTCCACTTTTCTTTATAGTTTCCCACATAGGCTTTCAAACCTTTCTAACTTAGTGAAACAGGATGTTAACTGGAGGATGGTTTCTCCACCGTGTTTTGTCCCAGAGTGAGTATTGGCCACTTAGGCTATTCTTACAGGCCTAGTGTTTCAAGCCTCTTTAACTTGAGTGCCACAAGAGGGTAGTTGAAAGATGGTTTCATGACAGGGCTGTGTCACAGAGTTTAGCATATGGTAATTTGCCTCTAGCTCCCGGTTAGGTTTTCATACACCTCTAACCTAGGGAAGAAATACGTTTGTTGAAAGAGGCATTCTTCCACATTGCTGCTTCACAGGGTTGAGTATATGGACATTTCCTCACCGTCCCTCCCATACGTTTGCAAACGCCTCCCACGTACTGATTCCAATGTGACTTGCATCGTGGTCTCTCCAACACTGTTGTTCCACAGAGTTGAATATATGGCACTTTCGTTGCCATCACCCACCTTAGGGTTCAATCTTCTGAGACAGGGTGTTACTTGAAAGACGACTTCTTCACAGGGTTGCTTTACACAGAGTTCAGAATAGGACACCATCCTTAGAGTTTCCTGGTCAGCTTTCCCACGTTTCCAATTTAATGAAACAAGATGTGAGTCAAAGGATGGTTTCTCCACAGCCTTGTTTCACCGAGTTGGGTGTATGGAACTTTCATTAGAGGTACCCGCCGAAGTTCTCCAACAATTCTAGCTTAGTGAAACAAGTTATTAGTTGAGAGATGTTTTCTCCACAGCGTTCTTTGACAGAGGTGAATAAACAGCACCTTCCTTATCGTTCCACGCATACGTCTTCAATCACTTCTAGCATGGGGAAACCGTATGTTAGTTGAAAGCTATTTTTTCCCCGCTGCATTGATTCACAGGTCACTTTCCTTATAGTCCCCGCATAGGTTGGCAAACACTTCCAACTTAGTGATCCAAGATGATGGTTGAAAGACAGCTTTTTTGCCTCAGTGTTTCTCACGGAGTTCAGTAGCTGCCACGGTCTCGTTATACTTGTAGGCCTTTGTTTCCCTACAGTTCTAACTTAGTGAAACAAGAAATCAGTTGAACGATGGCTTGTCCACTGTGTTATTTCACAGAGGTCAGTTTATGGCACTTTCCTTACCCTTCCTTCCCCCATAGGTGTTCAAACACCTCGAGCTTGGTGAAACAATTGATTGGTTCAAAAAGCATGTCTCCACAATGTTGTTTACCAGAGATGAGTATATAGCACCGACTTTGTTTCCCCGCATAGGTTTTCAAACACTTCTGAGTGATCGACGGTTTGTCCACGGTTTTGCTTCGGCGAATTGAGCATATGGCACTTTCTTGATAGTTCTGCATGAATGTTTCCCGACACTTCTAACTTCATGAAACAGACGTTACCTCAATGATGATTATGCATGCCATGGTGCGCTTAATCACAGAGTTGAGTATACGGCACTCTCCTTTGAGTTCCCTGCATAAGTTTTCAAGCCTCCCAGTTAAACCTAGGAGAAGGGCGGTTTTCAAAGATAGGGCTATATAGCATTCTCCTTATAATTAATTACCCGCTTAGTTTTTCAAACCCTTCTAACTTAGTGAAAGAACGTGTTAGCCTCTTCCAACGTGTTGTTTCACAGAGTTGAGCTATGGCAATTTCCTTCCTGTTCCCCGCAAACATTTTCCAAGACTCCTAACTACGTCATCCAAGCTGTTATTTGGAAGAGGGTTTCTCTTCCTTGTTTCACGGAGTTCCACAGGTTTTTCCACACGCGTCTGTTTTCACGAACCAGGATGTCAGTTGCAGGATGGTTTCTCCACAGTGTCATTTCACACAGTCGATGATACGGCACCTTGGTGAGGCATCTATGCCTAGCTTTCCCAACACTTCCAATGTTGTGAAACAAGAAGTCACAAGCTTGTTTCTGTGTGTTACTTCATGGAATTGAGCTCATGACACTTCCCCTACAGTCACTGGCGTAAGTTTGCAAACACTGCTCACTTAGTGTCCAAAGATATTCGTTGAAAGCAGATTTCTTCGCAGTGTTGTTTCAGAAAGGTGAGTATGTGCTATTTGCCTCGTCATTCCCCACAGAGCCTTTCAAACACTCCTGAGCGAAACACGATGTTACTCGAAAGATGGATTCTACACAGGGTTTTTTCCACAGCGATGAGTACAGTGCACTTTCCTCCTAGCTTCCCTGCAAAAATTTTCAGTCGCGTCTAACTTGGTCATGCAAGATGATCCTTGAAAGATGAGACCCTGATGAGACCATGTTGTGCTACACAGGGTTATTTCACAGACCTCCCCGTACGGCACTTTTGGTTTTCCAACAATTCTAACTTAGTGACGCCAAAAGTGAGTCGAAGGTAAGTTTTGCCACGTTGCTGCTTCACAGAGATCAGTATATGGCATCGTCCTGAGAGTTCCCTGCATAGGTTTTTCAAACATTTCTGACTGTTAAAGAGGTGTGTTGTAAAATGGTTTCTCCCCACACTTGTTTCACAGATATCAGTACACGACGTGTTTCTTACAATTCGTGCAAAAGGTTTCAAGCGCTCTCACCTCGGTGGAGCGAGATGATAATTGGCCGATGGTTTTCCCACATTGTTGTTTCACTGAAGTTCAGTATATGGCCCTGTCCTTATATTTCTAGGCCTAGTCATTCAAGCGCTTCTGAGGTAGTGAAACAAGATTTTGCTGAAAGATGGTTTCTCCTCCGTGTTGTTCGGCAGTAGATACCAATTTCCTTACAGTCCCCAGCAAAGGTTTTCTAACAGAGTGAAACAAGTAGTTAGCTGAGAGCTGGTTCCCGTGCTTTGTTTCTTCCCAAAGTTGAGTATATGTCACTTTCCTTATCGTTCCGTGAGTAGGTTTTCAAACAACTCTACCACAGTGACACAAGAAAATCCTACAAAGATCGTTTCTCCATAGTGTTGTTTTGAGAGATGATTATATAGGACTTGCTATATAGTACCCCACCCGTAGTTTCAAAGCAATTCTAACGTAACTAAATGTTCATTGGAAGTTTTTCTCTTCTCGGCGATTTCTCCCCACAGGGATGAGTATATGTCGCTGTTTTTGGTTTTGGTTTTTTTCTTTTTCTTTTTTCTTTTCTTTTTTTTTTTTTTTTTTTTTTTATAGTTTTTCAGATAGGTTTTCGAGACAGACACATCCAACTTCACGAAACATGATGTGAGTTGAGAGATACGTTCTCCACTGCGTTGGTCCACAAATTTGAGCTTAGGGTACTTATTGTCCTTTCAGTTCCTTACATACGTTTTCAAACACTTCTCACTTAGGGAAACAAGGTGCTTCAAAGTGGTTTCTTCGCAGTATTGTTTCCCAGAGCTCAGCATATGGCGCTTTCATTATAATTCCACCCGTAGGTTTTCAAACACGCCTAACTTAGTGAAACAAGGCATTACTTGAAAGGTGGCTTCTCCACAGTGTTGTTCCACAGATTTGAGTCTACGGTACTTTCCTTATGGCTCCTAGCACAGGTTTTGTATCTTTTCTAGCTTTGTGTTACAAGATTTCAGGTCATAGGTGGTTTCCCCAAGGTTGGTTCTATAGAACTGAGTATATGTCAGCGTCCTGAGAGTTCCGTGCATAGGTGTTCAAACATTTGGTACTTTGTGAAAGAGGTTCTTTAGACTTGGCGCTCTATGGTGTCGTTTCACAGAGATGTGTGTATGGCACGTTCCTTACAGTTCCTGCATTGGCTTTTAGACATGTCTACCTAAGGGAAACGAGATGTTCCTGGAAAGGTTGGTCATTAGCCGTGATGTTTCACAGAGTTCAGTGTATTGAACTTTCGCTATAGTTCTAAACCTAGGTGGAGGTGAACTTGTAACTTAGGGAAACAAGGTTTTCTCCAATTATGGTTTCTCCAATGTGTTCGTTTCACAGGGCTGATGATCTAGAACTTCTGTGATACTTCTGTGCCTCGGGTTTCCAACTGTGCGAACCTAGGAATACAGGAAGTTTGTTAAAAGATGCTTTCTACACAGTGACGTTTCCCAGAGTTGAGTGTACGGCACTTTGCCTACAGTTAACGCCATAGGTTTTCCAACACTTCACTTACCTGTGAAAAAACACTGTCGGGAAAGCACCTTTCAGTGAAGGTCTTGTGTCACCGAGTTCGAATTCTTTGAAAACCTATGGGGGAACTATAAGTAAAGTGCCATATACTCACCTCTATGGAATGACGCTGTGGAGAAACTCTCTTTTGACCAATATCTGGCATCACTAAGTTAGTTAGGGTTGTTTGAAAACCCATGCAGGGCACTAGAAGGAAAGAACCATGTACTCGTCTTGTGAAGCAACACTTTTAAGGAAACCTCTTTCCACAAGCATCTTTCCCTAAGTTTGAGGTGTTTGAAAACCTTGCAGGGAAGGCTGCGGAAAGGGCCATTATGCTAAACTCTGGGAAAGGACCCTGTTGAGAAATGTACTTTCAACATCTCGTGTCACTAGCTTAGCAGCATTTGAAAGCCTAGGCGTAGAAGCTTAACGAAAGGTCTAGCCACTCGACTTCTGTGGAGAAACCATTTCACTCACTAAGAAGCGTCTGGAAACATTTGCAGGGAGCCATAAAAGTGCTATAGACCGAGCTCTTTGAAAAGACACTGAGGACAAACCATGTTTCCACCAACAACATCTTGTGTCACTAAGAGAGAAATGCCTAGAGCGAGAACGAGAAAGCCGTGTCCTGTACTCTGTGAAACAAACTGCAGCGAAAACATCTCTCAACCGCAACCTCTTGAATTGACTGTAGCTCAGTCAAAAGGTCTAGAAAACGTGTGCAGGAAAGTCTATTAGGGACGTCTTATATAATCACCTCTGTGAAGAAAATGCACTGTGAAGACCTCTTTCAAATCACATCTTGTTTCAGTAGGTAAGAAGTGTTTGAAAACCTTGGCCTGGTAGTAGAACTAAAGTGCCATTAAATCACCTCTGTGAAACACTGGAGAAAGCATCGTTCAACACGCCTCTTGTTTCGCTAATTTAGAAGATTTCGGAAACCTATGCTGGGAGGTAGAAGCAAAATGCTGGACACAGAATTCTGTGCAAGAACTCTGTAGAGAAACCACTTTTGAACGAACACCTTTGTGTCAACTAAGATAACGGTGTTTGCAAAGCTTTGCAGGAAACTGAAGGAAAGTGCGAAACCCTCCTCTCTGTGAAACAGTGCTGGGGAGAAACCACTGTTCAACTAACGTCTTGAGTCTCTAAAAGTGTTTGAAATCTTAGGCTGAAAGGTGTAACGAAATTCCCATTCCCTCAACTCTGTGAAAGAACACAGTGCGCTGTGAAAGCCCCTTTTCACCCTTTTCAACTAACGTCTTGTTTCATTGAATTGCAAGTGTTTGCCGCCCTTGGTCGCAAAGTGCAATGATACTGCCAGACACTGACAACCCCACGGGAAAACCACCTTGCAGGTACCATCTTTCAGCGGGTTACAAGGGTTTGAAAATCTAGTCGGGGAACAATAAGGAAAGTGCAATTCACTCATATCTGTACAACACTGTGAAGAATCAATTTCTCAACAAGCATGTTGTTTCACTGAGAAGTGTTTGAAAACTTCTGTGAGGAACTCTAAGGAAAGCTCAGTGTACTCACATCCGTGAAACACTGTGGAGAAACAATGTTTCAACCAGCACCTTGTTTCTGCAAGTTAGAAGTGTGTGAAACCCTAAGCTGAGAAGTAGGAGAAAATTGCCCGTTAGGCCACTCTGTGAGTTAAAACTGTGGCGAGGATGTCTTTCAGCTACCATCTTGTTTCACTGGGTTAGTAGTAACTGAAAACGTATGCGAGGAACTAAAAGGAAAGTGCCACACCCTCAACGCTGTAAAACGACTTCGTGAAGACACCATCGTTCATATACCTTCCTGTTTCCATCTGTTGGAAGTATTGGAAAACGTCAATGTAGAAGTGTCAGGACAGTTACAAGTCATCAACTCTCTAAAACAACGTGGTGAAGAACCCATCTGTCAACTCACCCCGTGTTTCACTGGAAGCTTTTGAAAACCTAAGCCCAGAGGAATGAAACGAAAGGGCCATACACTCAACTCTGTGAAAGCATAGTATGGAGAAAACATTGTTTAAACAATGTCTCGTTTCTCAAAGTGAGAAGTGCTTGAAGACACTTGTGGACATATAAATAAAGTGCTGTGTGCTATAACTCTGACAAAGGGCCGTGAGAAGAAACCTTTTTTCCATGACTTTCTTGTTTCACTGCTTTAGAAGTATCTGAACCACTAGGCCTAGAGGTATGTACACGGAAGTGCCATATACGCAACTCTCTAAAACACCACGACTCTCTGAAACAGCCAACTTCCAACTAACATATGATTTCACTAAGTTATGAGTGCTTGAAAACTCATGTGGGGTTTATGCGGAAAGTGCCATACATTCAACTCTATGAAACGACACAGGGAAGAAACCGTCTTTCAACCAACATCTTGGTTCACTAAGGTAGAAGTTTGTGAAAACCCTTTATGCAGGGCCCAGTGGAAAGTGGCATAAACTGAACTCTGTGAAACAGCACTGCGGTAAAACCACCTTTCCACTAACATCTTCTCTCACATAGTTACAAGTGTTTGAAATTCTCTGTGGCGCTTCTGCACAAAGTGACACGCACTCAGTTTTGTGGAACACTGTGGTGAAACCATCTTTCAACTCACATCTCGTTTCACTAAGTTAGAAGTGCTGTGAACCCATGCGGGTCCTCCATGGAAAGTGCCATGTCCTCAACCCTGGGAAACAACACTGTGGGAAGCCATGTCTCAACTCACATCTGGTTTCGCTAAGATAGAAGTGTTTGAAAAACCCATGAGGGGTCTATGGGGAGAGACAGTACCATATGTTACACTCTGGGAAACAACACTTTGGGGAAACCGTCTTTCGACTGACACCTGGTTTCAGTAAGTTAGAAGCGTTTGAAAACATATGAGGAGCCTACATGGAAAGGCCATAGATTCAACTCTGGGAAACCACACAGTGTGGAAACCATCTTTCCACTAACCTCTGCTCTCACGCTGATATAAGTGTCTGAAAACTATGCAGTGTCTATGCGGAGAGTGCCATACACTCTACTCAATGCTACAACACGGTGGGAAAATGATATTTCAACTTACACCTGGTTTCACTCATTTAGAAGTATTTGAAAAGCATGTGGGACCTAAGGCGAAGGTGCGCCGTACACTCAAACTCTAAGAAACACTGTGGGGAAACGGTCTTTCACCTAACATCTTGTTTCATCAAGTTAGAAATGTTGGCTAACCTGAGCAGTGAACTGTGAGGAAAGTGGCATAAATTCGTCTCTGAGAAAAAGCGCCGTGGAGAAACCATCTTGCACCTAACATCCGCTTTCACTAAGTCAGAAGTGTCAGAAAACTGATGCGAGGAACTGTCAGAGAAGTCCTCCATACTCAACTCTAAAACGACACTGCGGCAAAACCACCTTTCAACTCCTATCTGCTTCCTCTGAGTTAGATGTGTTTGAAAACCCTTGCAGGACCTGTGCAGATAGTGCCATATTCGCAACACTTTGAGGAAACCTTCTTTCAGCTGACATCGGGTTTCACTAAGTTAGTAGGGCCTACATGGAAAGTGCCATATACTCAACTCTGTGAAACAACACAGTATGGGAACCGTCTTTCAACTAGCATCTGGTTTCACTAAGATACAATGTTTGAAAACTATGCGGGCCCTTTGCGGAAAGTGCCATACACTCAACTCAGTGATATAAACACAGAGTAAACCGTATTTCAACTCACCTCTGGTTTCACTAAGAAGTGTTCGAAAACCTATGTGGGGACTAGAGGGAATTGCCCCATACTCACCTTTGTGAAACAACAATGTGGGGAAACCATCTTTCCACTATCATCTCGTTTCAGTTAGTTAAAAGCGTTTGACAATATGTGCGCACACTATAAGGAAAGCGACAGAAACCGAACTCTGGGAATGAACACAGTGGAGGAAGTATGGTTCACATAAAATCTTGTTTCACTATGATAAAAGTGATTGAAGACCTATACGGGAACGATGAAGAAAATTTTTCATTAAGAAAAATATGGAGGAAACATTTTTCAACTGAACTTTGGTGTCACAAATGTATAATCGTTGGAAAACCTATGCAAGTAACTCTAATGAAAGTTCAATACATTAGACTCTGAAAAGCACTGTTTTGTTTTCCTTTTTGTAACAGATTTTGAAAACTTAGGTCTAGAAATAGAAAGAAAGTGTCCTATGGTCAACTCTGTGAACGCAGGCAGTGGAGAAACCCTCCTGCAGCTAAGACCTTGTTTCACTAAATCAGAAAAGTGTGTAGCAAACAATGCAGAGAACTACGTGGAAGTTATCAGGTATTGAACGTTGTAAAAACACACAATGGAGACACTGTCTTTCAAGTAATATCCGATATCTCTAAGGTACCAAGCTTTGAAAATCTATTCTATTAGTTCAAATAACATTTCCGACACACTGTGGTTTCACAAAGTTAAGTTTGTGGCTTTTTGTTACAGGTCCCCGCATAAGTTTTCAACCACTTCCTAGTGAAACCAGACGTTATGTGGGTGACGTGTTCTCCACAGTGTTATTGCAGACTGAAGCTTATGGCATTTTTTCTTATGCTTTCCTCCAGATTTTAGACGTCTGCCTTACTGGTGCAAGATGTTAGTTTAAAGATGGTTTCACCACAATTTTATTTCACGGTATTGAGTATATACATTCCACTTTTCTTTATAGTTTCCCACATAGGCTTTCAAACCTTTCTAACTTAGTGAAACAGGATGTTAACTGGAGGATGGTTTCTCCACCGTGTTTTGTCCCAGAGTGAGTATTGGCCACTTAGGCTATTCTTACAGGCCTAGTGTTTCAAGCCTCTTTAACTTGAGTGCCACAAGAGGGTAGTTGAAAGATGGTTTCATGACAGGGCTGTGTCACAGAGTTTAGCATATGGTAATTTGCCTCTAGCTCCCGGTTAGGTTTTCATACACCTCTAACCTAGGGAAGAAATACGTTTGTTGAAAGAGGCATTCTTCCACATTGCTGCTTCACAGGGTTGAGTATATGGACATTTCCTCACCGTCCCTCCCATACGTTTGCAAACGCCTCCCACGTACTGATTCCAATGTGACTTGCATCGTGGTCTCTCCAACACTGTTGTTCCACAGAGTTGAATATATGGCACTTTCGTTGCCATCACCCACCTTAGGGTTCAATCTTCTGAGACAGGGTGTTACTTGAAAGACGACTTCTTCACAGGGTTGCTTTACACAGAGTTCAGAATAGGACACCATCCTTAGAGTTTCCTGGTCAGCTTTCCCACGTTTCCAATTTAATGAAACAAGATGTGAGTCAAAGGATGGTTTCTCCACAGCCTTGTTTCACCGAGTTGGGTGTATGGAACTTTCATTAGAGGTACCCGCCGAAGTTCTCCAACAATTCTAGCTTAGTGAAACAAGTTATTAGTTGAGAGATGTTTTCTCCACAGCGTTCTTTGACAGAGGTGAATAAACAGCACCTTCCTTATCGTTCCACGCATACGTCTTCAATCACTTCTAGCATGGGGAAACCGTATGTTAGTTGAAAGCTATTTTTTCCCCGCTGCATTGATTCACAGGTCACTTTCCTTATAGTCCCCGCATAGGTTGGCAAACACTTCCAACTTAGTGATCCAAGATGATGGTTGAAAGACAGCTTTTTTGCCTCAGTGTTTCTCACGGAGTTCAGTAGCTGCCACGGTCTCGTTATACTTGTAGGCCTTTGTTTCCCTACAGTTCTAACTTAGTGAAACAAGAAATCAGTTGAACGATGGCTTGTCCACTGTGTTATTTCACAGAGGTCAGTTTATGGCACTTTCCTTACCCTTCCTTCCCCCATAGGTGTTCAAACACCTCGAGCTTGGTGAAACAATTGATTGGTTCAAAAAGCATGTCTCCACAATGTTGTTTACCAGAGATGAGTATATAGCACCGACTTTGTTTCCCCGCATAGGTTTTCAAACACTTCTGAGTGATCGACGGTTTGTCCACGGTTTTGCTTCGGCGAATTGAGCATATGGCACTTTCTTGATAGTTCTGCATGAATGTTTCCCGACACTTCTAACTTCATGAAACAGACGTTACCTCAATGATGATTATGCATGCCATGGTGCGCTTAATCACAGAGTTGAGTATACGGCACTCTCCTTTGAGTTCCCTGCATAAGTTTTCAAGCCTCCCAGTTAAACCTAGGAGAAGGGCGGTTTTCAAAGATAGGGCTATATAGCATTCTCCTTATAATTAATTACCCGCTTAGTTTTTCAAACCCTTCTAACTTAGTGAAAGAACGTGTTAGCCTCTTCCAACGTGTTGTTTCACAGAGTTGAGCTATGGCAATTTCCTTCCTGTTCCCCGCAAACATTTTCCAAGACTCCTAACTACGTCATCCAAGCTGTTATTTGGAAGAGGGTTTCTCTTCCTTGTTTCACGGAGTTCCACAGGTTTTTCCACACGCGTCTGTTTTCACGAACCAGGATGTCAGTTGCAGGATGGTTTCTCCACAGTGTCATTTCACACAGTCGATGATACGGCACCTTGGTGAGGCATCTATGCCTAGCTTTCCCAACACTTCCAATGTTGTGAAACAAGAAGTCACAAGCTTGTTTCTGTGTGTTACTTCATGGAATTGAGCTCATGACACTTCCCCTACAGTCACTGGCGTAAGTTTGCAAACACTGCTCACTTAGTGTCCAAAGATATTCGTTGAAAGCAGATTTCTTCGCAGTGTTGTTTCAGAAAGGTGAGTATGTGCTATTTGCCTCGTCATTCCCCACAGAGCCTTTCAAACACTCCTGAGCGAAACACGATGTTACTCGAAAGATGGATTCTACACAGGGTTTTTTCCACAGCGATGAGTACAGTGCACTTTCCTCCTAGCTTCCCTGCAAAAATTTTCAGTCGCGTCTAACTTGGTCATGCAAGATGATCCTTGAAAGATGAGACCCTGATGAGACCATGTTGTGCTACACAGGGTTATTTCACAGACCTCCCCGTACGGCACTTTTGGTTTTCCAACAATTCTAACTTAGTGACGCCAAAAGTGAGTCGAAGGTAAGTTTTGCCACGTTGCTGCTTCACAGAGATCAGTATATGGCATCGTCCTGAGAGTTCCCTGCATAGGTTTTTCAAACATTTCTGACTGTTAAAGAGGTGTGTTGTAAAATGGTTTCTCCCCACACTTGTTTCACAGATATCAGTACACGACGTGTTTCTTACAATTCGTGCAAAAGGTTTCAAGCGCTCTCACCTCGGTGGAGCGAGATGATAATTGGCCGATGGTTTTCCCACATTGTTGTTTCACTGAAGTTCAGTATATGGCCCTGTCCTTATATTTCTAGGCCTAGTCATTCAAGCGCTTCTGAGGTAGTGAAACAAGATTTTGCTGAAAGATGGTTTCTCCTCCGTGTTGTTCGGCAGTAGATACCAATTTCCTTACAGTCCCCAGCAAAGGTTTTCTAACAGAGTGAAACAAGTAGTTAGCTGAGAGCTGGTTCCCGTGCTTTGTTTCTTCCCAAAGTTGAGTATATGTCACTTTCCTTATCGTTCCGTGAGTAGGTTTTCAAACAACTCTACCACAGTGACACAAGAAAATCCTACAAAGATCGTTTCTCCATAGTGTTGTTTTGAGAGATGATTATATAGGACTTGCTATATAGTACCCCACCCGTAGTTTCAAAGCAATTCTAACGTAACTAAATGTTCATTGGAAGTTTTTCTCTTCTCGGCGATTTCTCCCCACAGGGATGAGTATATGTCGCTGTTTTTGGTTTTGGTTTTTTTCTTTTTCTTTTTTCTTTTCTTTTTTTTTTTTTTTTTTTTTATAGTTTTTCAGATAGGTTTTCGAGACAGACACATCCAACTTCACGAAACATGATGTGAGTTGAGAGATACGTTCTCCACTGCGTTGGTCCACAAATTTGAGCTTAGGGTACTTATTGTCCTTTCAGTTCCTTACATACGTTTTCAAACACTTCTCACTTAGGGAAACAAGGTGCTTCAAAGTGGTTTCTTCGCAGTATTGTTTCCCAGAGCTCAGCATATGGCGCTTTCATTATAATTCCACCCGTAGGTTTTCAAACACGCCTAACTTAGTGAAACAAGGCATTACTTGAAAGGTGGCTTCTCCACAGTGTTGTTCCACAGATTTGAGTCTACGGTACTTTCCTTATGGCTCCTAGCACAGGTTTTGTATCTTTTCTAGCTTTGTGTTACAAGATTTCAGGTCATAGGTGGTTTCCCCAAGGTTGGTTCTATAGAACTGAGTATATGTCAGCGTCCTGAGAGTTCCGTGCATAGGTGTTCAAACATTTGGTACTTTGTGAAAGAGGTTCTTTAGACTTGGCGCTCTATGGTGTCGTTTCACAGAGATGTGTGTATGGCACGTTCCTTACAGTTCCTGCATTGGCTTTTAGACATGTCTACCTAAGGGAAACGAGATGTTCCTGGAAAGGTTGGTCATTAGCCGTGATGTTTCACAGAGTTCAGTGTATTGAACTTTCGCTATAGTTCTAAACCTAGGTGGAGGTGAACTTGTAACTTAGGGAAACAAGGTTTTCTCCAATTATGGTTTCTCCAATGTGTTCGTTTCACAGGGCTGATGATCTAGAACTTCTGTGATACTTCTGTGCCTCGGGTTTCCAACTGTGCGAACCTAGGAATACAGGAAGTTTGTTAAAAGATGCTTTCTACACAGTGACGTTTCCCAGAGTTGAGTGTACGGCACTTTGCCTACAGTTAACGCCATAGGTTTTCCAACACTTCACTTACCTGTGAAAAAACACTGTCGGGAAAGCACCTTTCAGTGAAGGTCTTGTGTCACCGAGTTCGAATTCTTTGAAAACCTATGGGGGAACTATAAGTAAAGTGCCATATACTCACCTCTATGGAATGACGCTGTGGAGAAACTCTCTTTTGACCAATATCTGGCATCACTAAGTTAGTTAGGGTTGTTTGAAAACCCATGCAGGGCACTAGAAGGAAAGAACCATGTACTCGTCTTGTGAAGCAACACTTTTAAGGAAACCTCTTTCCACAAGCATCTTTCCCTAAGTTTGAGGTGTTTGAAAACCTTGCAGGGAAGGCTGCGGAAAGGGCCATTATGCTAAACTCTGGGAAAGGACCCTGTTGAGAAATGTACTTTCAACATCTCGTGTCACTAGCTTAGCAGCATTTGAAAGCCTAGGCGTAGAAGCTTAACGAAAGGTCTAGCCACTCGACTTCTGTGGAGAAACCATTTCACTCACTAAGAAGCGTCTGGAAACATTTGCAGGGAGCCATAAAAGTGCTATAGACCGAGCTCTTTGAAAAGACACTGAGGACAAACCATGTTTCCACCAACAACATCTTGTGTCACTAAGAGAGAAATGCCTAGAGCGAGAACGAGAAAGCCGTGTCCTGTACTCTGTGAAACAAACTGCAGCGAAAACATCTCTCAACCGCAACCTCTTGAATTGACTGTAGCTCAGTCAAAAGGTCTAGAAAACGTGTGCAGGAAAGTCTATTAGGGACGTCTTATATAATCACCTCTGTGAAGAAAATGCACTGTGAAGACCTCTTTCAAATCACATCTTGTTTCAGTAGGTAAGAAGTGTTTGAAAACCTTGGCCTGGTAGTAGAACTAAAGTGCCATTAAATCACCTCTGTGAAACACTGGAGAAAGCATCGTTCAACACGCCTCTTGTTTCGCTAATTTAGAAGATTTCGGAAACCTATGCTGGGAGGTAGAAGCAAAATGCTGGACACAGAATTCTGTGCAAGAACTCTGTAGAGAAACCACTTTTGAACGAACACCTTTGTGTCAACTAAGATAACGGTGTTTGCAAAGCTTTGCAGGAAACTGAAGGAAAGTGCGAAAC
Source organism: Neofelis nebulosa (assembly GCF_028018385.1). Taxonomy (NCBI): domain Eukaryota; kingdom Metazoa; phylum Chordata; class Mammalia; order Carnivora; family Felidae; genus Neofelis; species Neofelis nebulosa. Next base: position 24,326,074 of record NC_080798.1, on the reverse strand, counting down.
CCTCCTCTCTGTGAAACAGTGCTGGGGAGAAACCACTGTTCAACTAACGTCTTGAGTCTCTAAAAGTGTTTGAAATCTTAGGCTGAAAGGTGTAACGAAATTCCCATTCCCTCAACTCTGTGAAAGAACACAGTGCGCTGTGAAAGCCCCTTTTCACCCTTTTCAACTAACGTCTTGTTTCATTGAATTGCAAGTGTTTGCCGCCCTTGGTCGCAAAGTGCAATGATACTGCCAGACACTGACAACCCCACGGGAAAACCACCTTGCAGGTACCATCTTTCAGCGGGTTACAAGGGTTTGAAAATCTAGTCGGGGAACAATAAGGAAAGTGCAATTCACTCATATCTGTACAACACTGTGAAGAATCAATTTCTCAACAAGCATGTTGTTTCACTGAGAAGTGTTTGAAAACTTCTGTGAGGAACTCTAAGGAAAGCTCAGTGTACTCACATCCGTGAAACACTGTGGAGAAACAATGTTTCAACCAGCACCTTGTTTCTGCAAGTTAGAAGTGTGTGAAACCCTAAGCTGAGAAGTAGGAGAAAATTGCCCGTTAGGCCACTCTGTGAGTTAAAACTGTGGCGAGGATGTCTTTCAGCTACCATCTTGTTTCACTGGGTTAGTAGTAACTGAAAACGTATGCGAGGAACTAAAAGGAAAGTGCCACACCCTCAACGCTGTAAAACGACTTCGTGAAGACACCATCGTTCATATACCTTCCTGTTTCCATCTGTTGGAAGTATTGGAAAACGTCAATGTAGAAGTGTCAGGACAGTTACAAGTCATCAACTCTCTAAAACAACGTGGTGAAGAACCCATCTGTCAACTCACCCCGTGTTTCACTGGAAGCTTTTGAAAACCTAAGCCCAGAGGAATGAAACGAAAGGGCCATACACTCAACTCTGTGAAAGCATAGTATGGAGAAAACATTGTTTAAACAATGTCTCGTTTCTCAAAGTGAGAAGTGCTTGAAGACACTTGTGGACATATAAATAAAGTGCTGTGTGCTATAACTCTGACAAAGGGCCGTGAGAAGAAACCTTTTTTCCATGACTTTCTTGTTTCACTGCTTTAGAAGTATCTGAACCACTAGGCCTAGAGGTATGTACACGGAAGTGCCATATACGCAACTCTCTAAAACACCACGACTCTCTGAAACAGCCAACTTCCAACTAACATATGATTTCACTAAGTTATGAGTGCTTGAAAACTCATGTGGGGTTTATGCGGAAAGTGCCATACATTCAACTCTATGAAACGACACAGGGAAGAAACCGTCTTTCAACCAACATCTTGGTTCACTAAGGTAGAAGTTTGTGAAAACCCTTTATGCAGGGCCCAGTGGAAAGTGGCATAAACTGAACTCTGTGAAACAGCACTGCGGTAAAACCACCTTTCCACTAACATCTTCTCTCACATAGTTACAAGTGTTTGAAATTCTCTGTGGCGCTTCTGCACAAAGTGACACGCACTCAGTTTTGTGGAACACTGTGGTGAAACCATCTTTCAACTCACATCTCGTTTCACTAAGTTAGAAGTGCTGTGAACCCATGCGGGTCCTCCATGGAAAGTGCCATGTCCTCAACCCTGGGAAACAACACTGTGGGAAGCCATGTCTCAACTCACATCTGGTTTCGCTAAGATAGAAGTGTTTGAAAAACCCATGAGGGGTCTATGGGGAGAGACAGTACCATATGTTACACTCTGGGAAACAACACTTTGGGGAAACCGTCTTTCGACTGACACCTGGTTTCAGTAAGTTAGAAGCGTTTGAAAACATATGAGGAGCCTACATGGAAAGGCCATAGATTCAACTCTGGGAAACCACACAGTGTGGAAACCATCTTTCCACTAACCTCTGCTCTCACGCTGATATAAGTGTCTGAAAACTATGCAGTGTCTATGCGGAGAGTGCCATACACTCTACTCAATGCTACAACACGGTGGGAAAATGATATTTCAACTTACACCTGGTTTCACTCATTTAGAAGTATTTGAAAAGCATGTGGGACCTAAGGCGAAGGTGCGCCGTACACTCAAACTCTAAGAAACACTGTGGGGAAACGGTCTTTCACCTAACATCTTGTTTCATCAAGTTAGAAATGTTGGCTAACCTGAGCAGTGAACTGTGAGGAAAGTGGCATAAATTCGTCTCTGAGAAAAAGCGCCGTGGAGAAACCATCTTGCACCTAACATCCGCTTTCACTAAGTCAGAAGTGTCAGAAAACTGATGCGAGGAACTGTCAGAGAAGTCCTCCATACTCAACTCTAAAACGACACTGCGGCAAAACCACCTTTCAACTCCTATCTGCTTCCTCTGAGTTAGATGTGTTTGAAAACCCTTGCAGGACCTGTGCAGATAGTGCCATATTCGCAACACTTTGAGGAAACCTTCTTTCAGCTGACATCGGGTTTCACTAAGTTAGTAGGGCCTACATGGAAAGTGCCATATACTCAACTCTGTGAAACAACACAGTATGGGAACCGTCTTTCAACTAGCATCTGGTTTCACTAAGATACAATGTTTGAAAACTATGCGGGCCCTTTGCGGAAAGTGCCATACACTCAACTCAGTGATATAAACACAGAGTAAACCGTATTTCAACTCACCTCTGGTTTCACTAAGAAGTGTTCGAAAACCTATGTGGGGACTAGAGGGAATTGCCCCATACTCACCTTTGTGAAACAACAATGTGGGGAAACCATCTTTCCACTATCATCTCGTTTCAGTTAGTTAAAAGCGTTTGACAATATGTGCGCACACTATAAGGAAAGCGACAGAAACCGAACTCTGGGAATGAACACAGTGGAGGAAGTATGGTTCACATAAAATCTTGTTTCACTATGATAAAAGTGATTGAAGACCTATACGGGAACGATGAAGAAAATTTTTCATTAAGAAAAATATGGAGGAAACATTTTTCAACTGAACTTTGGTGTCACAAATGTATAATCGTTGGAAAACCTATGCAAGTAACTCTAATGAAAGTTCAATACATTAGACTCTGAAAAGCACTGTTTTGTTTTCCTTTTTGTAACAGATTTTGAAAACTTAGGTCTAGAAATAGAAAGAAAGTGTCCTATGGTCAACTCTGTGAACGCAGGCAGTGGAGAAACCCTCCTGCAGCTAAGACCTTGTTTCACTAAATCAGAAAAGTGTGTAGCAAACAATGCAGAGAACTACGTGGAAGTTATCAGGTATTGAACGTTGTAAAAACACACAATGGAGACACTGTCTTTCAAGTAATATCCGATATCTCTAAGGTACCAAGCTTTGAAAATCTATTCTATTAGTTCAAATAACATTTCCGACACACTGTGGTTTCACAAAGTTAAGTTTGTGGCTTTTTGTTACAGGTCCCCGCATAAGTTTTCAACCACTTCCTAGTGAAACCAGACGTTATGTGGGTGACGTGTTCTCCACAGTGTTGTTGCAGACTGAAGCTTATGGCATTTTTTCTTATGCTTTCCTCCAGATTTTAGACGTCTGCCTTACTGGTGCAAGATGTTAGTTTAAAGATGGTTTCACCACAATTTTATTTCACGGTATTGAGTATATACATTCCACTTTTCTTTATAGTTTCCCACATAGGCTTTCAAACCTTTCTAACTTAGTGAAACAGGATGTTAACTGGAGGATGGTTTCTCCACCGTGTTTTGTCCCAGAGTGAGTATTGGCCACTTAGGCTATTCTTACAGGCCTAGTGTTTCAAGCCTCTTTAACTTGAGTGCCACAAGAGGGTAGTTGAAAGATGGTTTCATGACAGGGCTGTGTCACAGAGTTTAGCATATGGTAATTTGCCTCTAGCTCCCGGTTAGGTTTTCATACACCTCTAACCTAGGGAAGAAATACGTTTGTTGAAAGAGGCATTCTTCCACATTGCTGCTTCACAGGGTTGAGTATATGGACATTTCCTCACCGTCCCTCCCATACGTTTGCAAACGCCTCCCACGTACTGATTCCAATGTGACTTGCATCGTGGTCTCTCCAACACTGTTGTTCCACAGAGTTGAATATATGGCACTTTCGTTGCCATCACCCACCTTAGGGTTCAATCTTCTGAGACAGGGTGTTACTTGAAAGACGACTTCTTCACAGGGTTGCTTTACACAGAGTTCAGAATAGGACACCATCCTTAGAGTTTCCTGGTCAGCTTTCCCACGTTTCCAATTTAATGAAACAAGATGTGAGTCAAAGGATGGTTTCTCCACAGCCTTGTTTCACCGAGTTGGGTGTATGGAACTTTCATTAGAGGTACCCGCCGAAGTTCTCCAACAATTCTAGCTTAGTGAAACAAGTTATTAGTTGAGAGATGTTTTCTCCACAGCGTTCTTTGACAGAGGTGAATAAACAGCACCTTCCTTATCGTTCCACGCATACGTCTTCAATCACTTCTAGCATGGGGAAACCGTATGTTAGTTGAAAGCTATTTTTTCCCCGCTGCATTGATTCACAGGTCACTTTCCTTATAGTCCCCGCATAGGTTGGCAAACACTTCCAACTTAGTGATCCAAGATGATGGTTGAAAGACAGCTTTTTTGCCTCAGTGTTTCTCACGGAGTTCAGTAGCTGCCACGGTCTCGTTATACTTGTAGGCCTTTGTTTCCCTACAGTTCTAACTTAGTGAAACAAGAAATCAGTTGAACGATGGCTTGTCCACTGTGTTATTTCACAGAGGTCAGTTTATGGCACTTTCCTTACCCTTCCTTCCCCCATAGGTGTTCAAACACCTCGAGCTTGGTGAAACAATTGATTGGTTCAAAAAGCATGTCTCCACAATGTTGTTTACCAGAGATGAGTATATAGCACCGACTTTGTTTCCCCGCATAGGTTTTCAAACACTTCTGAGTGATCGACGGTTTGTCCACGGTTTTGCTTCGGCGAATTGAGCATATGGCACTTTCTTGATAGTTCTGCATGAATGTTTCCCGACACTTCTAACTTCATGAAACAGACGTTACCTCAATGATGATTATGCATGCCATGGTGCGCTTAATCACAGAGTTGAGTATACGGCACTCTCCTTTGAGTTCCCTGCATAAGTTTTCAAGCCTCCCAGTTAAACCTAGGAGAAGGGCGGTTTTCAAAGATAGGGCTATATAGCATTCTCCTTATAATTAATTACCCGCTTAGTTTTTCAAACCCTTCTAACTTAGTGAAAGAACGTGTTAGCCTCTTCCAACGTGTTGTTTCACAGAGTTGAGCTATGGCAATTTCCTTCCTGTTCCCCGCAAACATTTTCCAAGACTCCTAACTACGTCATCCAAGCTGTTATTTGGAAGAGGGTTTCTCTTCCTTGTTTCACGGAGTTCCACAGGTTTTTCCACACGCGTCTGTTTTCACGAACCAGGATGTCAGTTGCAGGATGGTTTCTCCACAGTGTCATTTCACACAGTCGATGATACGGCACCTTGGTGAGGCATCTATGCCTAGCTTTCCCAACACTTCCAATGTTGTGAAACAAGAAGTCACAAGCTTGTTTCTGTGTGTTACTTCATGGAATTGAGCTCATGACACTTCCCCTACAGTCACTGGCGTAAGTTTGCAAACACTGCTCACTTAGTGTCCAAAGATATTCGTTGAAAGCAGATTTCTTCGCAGTGTTGTTTCAGAAAGGTGAGTATGTGCTATTTGCCTCGTCATTCCCCACAGAGCCTTTCAAACACTCCTGAGCGAAACACGATGTTACTCGAAAGATGGATTCTACACAGGGTTTTTTCCACAGCGATGAGTACAGTGCACTTTCCTCCTAGCTTCCCTGCAAAAATTTTCAGTCGCGTCTAACTTGGTCATGCAAGATGATCCTTGAAAGATGAGACCCTGATGAGACCATGTTGTGCTACACAGGGTTATTTCACAGACCTCCCCGTACGGCACTTTTGGTTTTCCAACAATTCTAACTTAGTGACGCCAAAAGTGAGTCGAAGGTAAGTTTTGCCACGTTGCTGCTTCACAGAGATCAGTATATGGCATCGTCCTGAGAGTTCCCTGCATAGGTTTTTCAAACATTTCTGACTGTTAAAGAGGTGTGTTGTAAAATGGTTTCTCCCCACACTTGTTTCACAGATATCAGTACACGACGTGTTTCTTACAATTCGTGCAAAAGGTTTCAAGCGCTCTCACCTCGGTGGAGCGAGATGATAATTGGCCGATGGTTTTCCCACATTGTTGTTTCACTGAAGTTCAGTATATGGCCCTGTCCTTATATTTCTAGGCCTAGTCATTCAAGCGCTTCTGAGGTAGTGAAACAAGATTTTGCTGAAAGATGGTTTCTCCTCCGTGTTGTTCGGCAGTAGATACCAATTTCCTTACAGTCCCCAGCAAAGGTTTTCTAACAGAGTGAAACAAGTAGTTAGCTGAGAGCTGGTTCCCGTGCTTTGTTTCTTCCCAAAGTTGAGTATATGTCACTTTCCTTATCGTTCCGTGAGTAGGTTTTCAAACAACTCTACCACAGTGACACAAGAAAATCCTACAAAGATCGTTTCTCCATAGTGTTGTTTTGAGAGATGATTATATAGGACTTGCTATATAGTACCCCACCCGTAGTTTCAAAGCAATTCTAACGTAACTAAATGTTCATTGGAAGTTTTTCTCTTCTCGGCGATTTCTCCCCACAGGGATGAGTATATGTCGCTGTTTTTGGTTTTGGTTTTTTTCTTTTTCTTTTTTCTTTTCTTTTTCTTTTTTTTTTTTTTTATAGTTTTTCAGATAGGTTTTCGAGACAGACACATCCAACTTCACGAAACATGATGTGAGTTGAGAGATACGTTCTCCACTGCGTTGGTCCACAAATTTGAGCTTAGGGTACTTATTGTCCTTTCAGTTCCTTACATACGTTTTCAAACACTTCTCACTTAGGGAAACAAGGTGCTTCAAAGTGGTTTCTTCGCAGTATTGTTTCCCAGAGCTCAGCATATGGCGCTTTCATTATAATTCCACCCGTAGGTTTTCAAACACGCCTAACTTAGTGAAACAAGGCATTACTTGAAAGGTGGCTTCTCCACAGTGTTGTTCCACAGATTTGAGTCTACGGTACTTTCCTTATGGCTCCTAGCACAGGTTTTGTATCTTTTCTAGCTTTGTGTTACAAGATTTCAGGTCATAGGTGGTTTCCCCAAGGTTGGTTCTATAGAACTGAGTATATGTCAGCGTCCTGAGAGTTCCGTGCATAGGTGTTCAAACATTTGGTACTTTGTGAAAGAGGTTCTTTAGACTTGGCGCTCTATGGTGTCGTTTCACAGAGATGTGTGTATGGCACGTTCCTTACAGTTCCTGCATTGGCTTTTAGACATGTCTACCTAAGGGAAACGAGATGTTCCTGGAAAGGTTGGTCATTAGCCGTGATGTTTCACAGAGTTCAGTGTATTGAACTTTCGCTATAGTTCTAAACCTAGGTGGAGGTGAACTTGTAACTTAGGGAAACAAGGTTTTCTCCAATTATGGTTTCTCCAATGTGTTCGTTTCACAGGGCTGATGATCTAGAACTTCTGTGATACTTCTGTGCCTCGGGTTTCCAACTGTGCGAACCTAGGAATACAGGAAGTTTGTTAAAAGATGCTTTCTACACAGTGACGTTTCCCAGAGTTGAGTGTACGGCACTTTGCCTACAGTTAACGCCATAGGTTTTCCAACACTTCACTTACCTGTGAAAAAACACTGTCGGGAAAGCACCTTTCAGTGAAGGTCTTGTGTCACCGAGTTCGAATTCTTTGAAAACCTATGGGGGAACTATAAGTAAAGTGCCATATACTCACCTCTATGGAATGACGCTGTGGAGAAACTCTCTTTTGACCAATATCTGGCATCACTAAGTTAGTTAGGGTTGTTTGAAAACCCATGCAGGGCACTAGAAGGAAAGAACCATGTACTCGTCTTGTGAAGCAACACTTTTAAGGAAACCTCTTTCCACAAGCATCTTTCCCTAAGTTTGAGGTGTTTGAAAACCTTGCAGGGAAGGCTGCGGAAAGGGCCATTATGCTAAACTCTGGGAAAGGACCCTGTTGAGAAATGTACTTTCAACATCTCGTGTCACTAGCTTAGCAGCATTTGAAAGCCTAGGCGTAGAAGCTTAACGAAAGGTCTAGCCACTCGACTTCTGTGGAGAAACCATTTCACTCACTAAGAAGCGTCTGGAAACATTTGCAGGGAGCCATAAAAGTGCTATAGACCGAGCTCTTTGAAAAGACACTGAGGACAAACCATGTTTCCACCAACAACATCTTGTGTCACTAAGAGAGAAATGCCTAGAGCGAGAACGAGAAAGCCGTGTCCTGTACTCTGTGAAACAAACTGCAGCGAAAACATCTCTCAACCGCAACCTCTTGAATTGACTGTAGCTCAGTCAAAAGGTCTAGAAAACGTGTGCAGGAAAGTCTATTAGGGACGTCTTATATAATCACCTCTGTGAAGAAAATGCACTGTGAAGACCTCTTTCAAATCACATCTTGTTTCAGTAGGTAAGAAGTGTTTGAAAACCTTGGCCTGGTAGTAGAACTAAAGTGCCATTAAATCACCTCTGTGAAACACTGGAGAAAGCATCGTTCAACACGCCTCTTGTTTCGCTAATTTAGAAGATTTCGGAAACCTATGCTGGGAGGTAGAAGCAAAATGCTGGACACAGAATTCTGTGCAAGAACTCTGTAGAGAAACCACTTTTGAACGAACACCTTTGTGTCAACTAAGATAACGGTGTTTGCAAAGCTTTGCAGGAAACTGAAGGAAAGTGCGAAACCCTCCTCTCTGTGAAACAGTGCTGGGGAGAAACCACTGTTCAACTAACGTCTTGAGTCTCTAAAAGTGTTTGAAATCTTAGGCTGAAAGGTGTAACGAAATTCCCATTCCCTCAACTCTGTGAAAGAACACAGTGCGCTGTGAAAGCCCCTTTTCACCCTTTTCAACTAACGTCTTGTTTCATTGAATTGCAAGTGTTTGCCGCCCTTGGTCGCAAAGTGCAATGATACTGCCAGACACTGACAACCCCACGGGAAAACCACCTTGCAGGTACCATCTTTCAGCGGGTTACAAGGGTTTGAAAATCTAGTCGGGGAACAATAAGGAAAGTGCAATTCACTCATATCTGTACAACACTGTGAAGAATCAATTTCTCAACAAGCATGTTGTTTCACTGAGAAGTGTTTGAAAACTTCTGTGAGGAACTCTAAGGAAAGCTCAGTGTACTCACATCCGTGAAACACTGTGGAGAAACAATGTTTCAACCAGCACCTTGTTTCTGCAAGTTAGAAGTGTGTGAAACCCTAAGCTGAGAAGTAGGAGAAAATTGCCCGTTAGGCCACTCTGTGAGTTAAAACTGTGGCGAGGATGTCTTTCAGCTACCATCTTGTTTCACTGGGTTAGTAGTAACTGAAAACGTATGCGAGGAACTAAAAGGAAAGTGCCACACCCTCAACGCTGTAAAACGACTTCGTGAAGACACCATCGTTCATATACCTTCCTGTTTCCATCTGTTGGAAGTATTGGAAAACGTCAATGTAGAAGTGTCAGGACAGTTACAAGTCATCAACTCTCTAAAACAACGTGGTGAAGAACCCATCTGTCAACTCACCCCGTGTTTCACTGGAAGCTTTTGAAAACCTAAGCCCAGAGGAATGAAACGAAAGGGCCATACACTCAACTCTGTGAAAGCATAGTATGGAGAAAACATTGTTTAAACAATGTCTCGTTTCTCAAAGTGAGAAGTGCTTGAAGACACTTGTGGACATATAAATAAAGTGCTGTGTGCTATAACTCTGACAAAGGGCCGTGAGAAGAAACCTTTTTTCCATGACTTTCTTGTTTCACTGCTTTAGAAGTATCTGAACCACTAGGCCTAGAGGTATGTACACGGAAGTGCCATATACGCAACTCTCTAAAACACCACGACTCTCTGAAACAGCCAACTTCCAACTAACATATGATTTCACTAAGTTATGAGTGCTTGAAAACTCATGTGGGGTTTATGCGGAAAGTGCCATACATTCAACTCTATGAAACGACACAGGGAAGAAACCGTCTTTCAACCAACATCTTGGTTCACTAAGGTAGAAGTTTGTGAAAACCCTTTATGCAGGGCCCAGTGGAAAGTGGCATAAACTGAACTCTGTGAAACAGCACTGCGGTAAAACCACCTTTCCACTAACATCTTCTCTCACATAGTTACAAGTGTTTGAAATTCTCTGTGGCGCTTCTGCACAAAGTGACACGCACTCAGTTTTGTGGAACACTGTGGTGAAACCATCTTTCAACTCACATCTCGTTTCACTAAGTTAGAAGTGCTGTGAACCCATGCGGGTCCTCCATGGAAAGTGCCATGTCCTCAACCCTGGGAAACAACACTGTGGGAAGCCATGTCTCAACTCACATCTGGTTTCGCTAAGATAGAAGTGTTTGAAAAACCCATGAGGGGTCTATGGGGAGAGACAGTACCATATGTTACACTCTGGGAAACAACACTTTGGGGAAACCGTCTTTCGACTGACACCTGGTTTCAGTAAGTTAGAAGCGTTTGAAAACATATGAGGAGCCTACATGGAAAGGCCATAGATTCAACTCTGGGAAACCACACAGTGTGGAAACCATCTTTCCACTAACCTCTGCTCTCACGCTGATATAAGTGTCTGAAAACTATGCAGTGTCTATGCGGAGAGTGCCATACACTCTACTCAATGCTACAACACGGTGGGAAAATGATATTTCAACTTACACCTGGTTTCACTCATTTAGAAGTATTTGAAAAGCATGTGGGACCTAAGGCGAAGGTGCGCCGTACACTCAAACTCTAAGAAACACTGTGGGGAAACGGTCTTTCACCTAACATCTTGTTTCATCAAGTTAGAAATGTTGGCTAACCTGAGCAGTGAACTGTGAGGAAAGTGGCATAAATTCGTCTCTGAGAAAAAGCGCCGTGGAGAAACCATCTTGCACCTAACATCCGCTTTCACTAAGTCAGAAGTGTCAGAAAACTGATGCGAGGAACTGTCAGAGAAGTCCTCCATACTCAACTCTAAAACGACACTGCGGCAAAACCACCTTTCAACTCCTATCTGCTTCCTCTGAGTTAGATGTGTTTGAAAACCCTTGCAGGACCTGTGCAGATAGTGCCATATTCGCAACACTTTGAGGAAACCTTCTTTCAGCTGACATCGGGTTTCACTAAGTTAGTAGGGCCTACATGGAAAGTGCCATATACTCAACTCTGTGAAACAACACAGTATGGGAACCGTCTTTCAACTAGCATCTGGTTTCACTAAGATACAATGTTTGAAAACTATGCGGGCCCTTTGCGGAAAGTGCCATACACTCAACTCAGTGATATAAACACAGAGTAAACCGTATTTCAACTCACCTCTGGTTTCACTAAGAAGTGTTCGAAAACCTATGTGGGGACTAGAGGGAATTGCCCCATACTCACCTTTGTGAAACAACAATGTGGGGAAACCATCTTTCCACTATCATCTCGTTTCAGTTAGTTAAAAGCGTTTGACAATATGTGCGCACACTATAAGGAAAGCGACAGAAACCGAACTCTGGGAATGAACACAGTGGAGGAAGTATGGTTCACATAAAATCTTGTTTCACTATGATAAAAGTGACTGAAGACCTATACGGGAACGATGAAGAAAATTTTTCATTAAGAAAAATATGGAGGAAACATTTTTCAACTGAACTTTGGTGTCACAAATGTATAATCGTTGGAAAACCTATGCAAGTAACTCTAATGAAAGTTCAATACATTAGACTCTGAAAAGCACTGTTTTGTTTTCCTTTTTGTAACAGATTTTGAAAACTTAGGTCTAGAAATAGAAAGAAAGTGTCCTATGGTCAACTCTGTGAACGCAGGCAGTGGAGAAACCCTCCTGCAGCTAAGACCTTGTTTCACTAAATCAGAAAAGTGTGTAGCAAACAATGCAGAGAACTACGTGGAAGTTATCAGGTATTGAACGTTGTAAAAACACACAATGGAGACACTGTCTTTCAAGTAATATCCGATATCTCTAAGGTACCAAGCTTTGAAAATCTATTCTATTAGTTCAAATAACATTTCCGACACACTGTGGTTTCACAAAGTTAAGTTTGTGGCTTTTTGTTACAGGTCCCCGCATAAGTTTTCAACCACTTCCTAGTGAAACCAGACGTTATGTGGGTGACGTGTTCTCCACAGTGTTGTTGCAGACTGAAGCTTATGGCATTTTTTCTTATGCTTTCCTCCAGATTTTAGACGTCTGCCTTACTGGTGCAAGATGTTAGTTTAAAGATGGTTTCACCACAATTTTATTTCACGGTATTGAGTATATACATTCCACTTTTCTTTATAGTTTCCCACATAGGCTTTCAAACCTTTCTAACTTAGTGAAACAGGATGTTAACTGGAGGATGGTTTCTCCACCGTGTTTTGTCCCAGAGTGAGTATTGGCCACTTAGGCTATTCTTACAGACCTAGTGTTTCAAGCCTCTTTAACTTGAGTGCCACAAGAGGGTAGTTGAAAGATGGTTTCATGACAGGGCTGTGTCACAGAGTTTAGCATATGGTAATTTGCCTCTAGCTCCCGGTTAGGTTTTCATACACCTCTAACCTAGGGAAGAAATACGTTTGTTGAAAGAGGCATTCTTCCACATTGCTGCTTCACAGGGTTGAGTATATGGACATTTCCTCACCGTCCCTCCCATACGTTTGCAAACGCCTCCCACGTACTGATTCCAATGTGACTTGCATCGTGGTCTCTCCAACACTGTTGTTCCACAGAGTTGAATATATGGCACTTTCGTTGCCATCACCCACCTTAGGGTTCAATCTTCTGAGACAGGGTGTTACTTGAAAGACGACTTCTTCACAGGGTTGCTTTACACAGAGTTCAGAATAGGACACCATCCTTAGAGTTTCCTGGTCAGCTTTCCCACGTTTCCAATTTAATGAAACAAGATGTGAGTCAAAGGATGGTTTCTCCACAGCCTTGTTTCACCGAGTTGGGTGTATGGAACTTTCATTAGAGGTACCCGCCGAAGTTCTCCAACAATTCTAGCTTAGTGAAACAAGTTATTAGTTGAGAGATGTTTTCTCCACAGCGTTCTTTGACAGAGGTGAATAAACAGCACCTTCCTTATCGTTCCACGCATACGTCTTCAATCACTTCTAGCATGGGGAAACCGTATGTTAGTTGAAAGCTATTTTTTCCCCGCTGCATTGATTCACAGGTCACTTTCCTTATAGTCCCCGCATAGGTTGGCAAACACTTCCAACTTAGTGATCCAAGATGATGGTTGAAAGACAGCTTTTTTGCCTCAGTGTTTCTCACGGAGTTCAGTAGCTGCCACGGTCTCGTTATACTTGTAGGCCTTTGTTTCCCTACAGTTCTAACTTAGTGAAACAAGAAATCAGTTGAACGATGGCTTGTCCACTGTGTTATTTCACAGAGGTCAGTTTATGGCACTTTCCTTACCCTTCCTTCCCCCATAGGTGTTCAAACACCTCGAGCTTGGTGAAACAATTGATTGGTTCAAAAAGCATGTCTCCACAATGTTGTTTACCAGAGATGAGTATATAGCACCGACTTTGTTTCCCCGCATAGGTTTTCAAACACTTCTGAGTGATCGACGGTTTGTCCACGGTTTTGCTTCGGCGAATTGAGCATATGGCACTTTCTTGATAGTTCTGCATGAATGTTTCCCGACACTTCTAACTTCATGAAACAGACGTTACCTCAATGATGATTATGCATGCCATGGTGCGCTTAATCACAGAGTTGAGTATACGGCACTCTCCTTTGAGTTCCCTGCATAAGTTTTCAAGCCTCCCAGTTAAACCTAGGAGAAGGGCGGTTTTCAAAGATAGGGCTATATAGCATTCTCCTTATAATTAATTACCCGCTTAGTTTTTCAAACCCTTCTAACTTAGTGAAAGAACGTGTTAGCCTCTTCCAACGTGTTGTTTCACAGAGTTGAGCTATGGCAATTTCCTTCCTGTTCCCCGCAAACATTTTCCAAGACTCCTAACTACGTCATCCAAGCTGTTATTTGGAAGAGGGTTTCTCTTCCTTGTTTCACGGAGTTCCACAGGTTTTTCCACACGCGTCTGTTTTCACGAACCAGGATGTCAGTTGCAGGATGGTTTCTCCACAGTGTCATTTCACACAGTCGATGATACGGCACCTTGGTGAGGCATCTATGCCTAGCTTTCCCAACACTTCCAATGTTGTGAAACAAGAAGTCACAAGCTTGTTTCTGTGTGTTACTTCATGGAATTGAGCTCATGACACTTCCCCTACAGTCACTGGCGTAAGTTTGCAAACACTGCTCACTTAGTGTCCAAAGATATTCGTTGAAAGCAGATTTCTTCGCAGTGTTGTTTCAGAAAGGTGAGTATGTGCTATTTGCCTCGTCATTCCCCACAGAGCCTTTCAAACACTCCTGAGCGAAACACGATGTTACTCGAAAGATGGATTCTACACAGGGTTTTTTCCACAGCGATGAGTACAGTGCACTTTCCTCCTAGCTTCCCTGCAAAAATTTTCAGTCGCGTCTAACTTGGTCATGCAAGATGATCCTTGAAAGATGAGACCCTGATGAGACCATGTTGTGCTACACAGGGTTATTTCACAGACCTCCCCGTACGGCACTTTTGGTTTTCCAACAATTCTAACTTAGTGACGCCAAAAGTGAGTCGAAGGTAAGTTTTGCCACGTTGCTGCTTCACAGAGATCAGTATATGGCATCGTCCTGAGAGTTCCCTGCATAGGTTTTTCAAACATTTCTGACTGTTAAAGAGGTGTGTTGTAAAATGGTTTCTCCCCACACTTGTTTCACAGATATCAGTACACGACGTGTTTCTTACAATTCGTGCAAAAGGTTTCAAGCGCTCTCACCTCGGTGGAGCGAGATGATAATTGGCCGATGGTTTTCCCACATTGTTGTTTCACTGAAGTTCAGTATATGGCCCTGTCCTTATATTTCTAGGCCTAGTCATTCAAGCGCTTCTGAGGTAGTGAAACAAGATTTTGCTGAAAGATGGTTTCTCCTCCGTGTTGTTCGGCAGTAGATACCAATTTCCTTACAGTCCCCAGCAAAGGTTTTCTAACAGAGTGAAACAAGTAGTTAGCTGAGAGCTGGTTCCCGTGCTTTGTTTCTTCCCAAAGTTGAGTATATGTCACTTTCCTTATCGTTCCGTGAGTAGGTTTTCAAACAACTCTACCACAGTGACACAAGAAAATCCTACAAAGATCGTTTCTCCATAGTGTTGTTTTGAGAGATGATTATATAGGACTTGCTATATAGTACCCCACCCGTAGTTTCAAAGCAATTCTAACGTAACTAAATGTTCATTGGAAGTTTTTCTCTTCTCGGCGATTTCTCCCCACAGGGATGAGTATATGTCGCTGTTTTTGGTTTTGGTTTTTTTCTTTTTCTTTTTTCTTTTCTTTTTCTTTTTTTTTTTTTTTATAGTTTTTCAGATAGGTTTTCGAGACAGACACATCCAACTTCACGAAACATGATGTGAGTTGAGAGATACGTTCTCCACTGCGTTGGTCCACAAATTTGAGCTTAGGGTACTTATTGTCCTTTCAGTTCCTTACATACGTTTTCAAACACTTCTCACTTAGGGAAACAAGGTGCTTCAAAGTGGTTTCTTCGCAGTATTGTTTCCCAGAGCTCAGCATATGGCGCTTTCATTATAATTCCACCCGTAGGTTTTCAAACACGCCTAACTTAGTGAAACAAGGCATTACTTGAAAGGTGGCTTCTCCACAGTGTTGTTCCACAGATTTGAGTCTACGGTACTTTCCTTATGGCTCCTAGCACAGGTTTTGTATCTTTTCTAGCTTTGTGTTACAAGATTTCAGGTCATAGGTGGTTTCCCCAAGGTTGGTTCTATAGAACTGAGTATATGTCAGCGTCCTGAGAGTTCCGTGCATAGGTGTTCAAACATTTGGTACTTTGTGAAAGAGGTTCTTTAGACTTGGCGCTCTATGGTGTCGTTTCACAGAGATGTGTGTATGGCACGTTCCTTACAGTTCCTGCATTGGCTTTTAGACATGTCTACCTAAGGGAAACGAGATGTTCCTGGAAAGGTTGGTCATTAGCCGTGATGTTTCACAGAGTTCAGTGTATTGAACTTTCGCTATAGTTCTAAACCTAGGTGGAGGTGAACTTGTAACTTAGGGAAACAAGGTTTTCTCCAATTATGGTTTCTCCAATGTGTTCGTTTCACAGGGCTGATGATCTAGAACTTCTGTGATACTTCTGTGCCTCGGGTTTCCAACTGTGCGAACCTAGGAATACAGGAAGTTTGTTAAAAGATGCTTTCTACACAGTGACGTTTCCCAGAGTTGAGTGTACGGCACTTTGCCTACAGTTAACGCCATAGGTTTTCCAACACTTCACTTACCTGTGAAAAAACACTGTCGGGAAAGCACCTTTCAGTGAAGGTCTTGTGTCACCGAGTTCGAATTCTTTGAAAACCTATGGGGGAACTATAAGTAAAGTGCCATATACTCACCTCTATGGAATGACGCTGTGGAGAAACTCTCTTTTGACCAATATCTGGCATCACTAAGTTAGTTAGGGTTGTTTGAAAACCCATGCAGGGCACTAGAAGGAAAGAACCATGTACTCGTCTTGTGAAGCAACACTTTTAAGGAAACCTCTTTCCACAAGCATCTTTCCCTAAGTTTGAGGTGTTTGAAAACCTTGCAGGGAAGGCTGCGGAAAGGGCCATTATGCTAAACTCTGGGAAAGGACCCTGTTGAGAAATGTACTTTCAACATCTCGTGTCACTAGCTTAGCAGCATTTGAAAGCCTAGGCGTAGAAGCTTAACGAAAGGTCTAGCCACTCGACTTCTGTGGAGAAACCATTTCACTCACTAAGAAGCGTCTGGAAACATTTGCAGGGAGCCATAAAAGTGCTATAGACCGAGCTCTTTGAAAAGACACTGAGGACAAACCATGTTTCCACCAACAACATCTTGTGTCACTAAGAGAGAAATGCCTAGAGCGAGAACGAGAAAGCCGTGTCCTGTACTCTGTGAAACAAACTGCAGCGAAAACATCTCTCAACCGCAACCTCTTGAATTGACTGTAGCTCAGTCAAAAGGTCTAGAAAACGTGTGCAGGAAAGTCTATTAGGGACGTCTTATATAATCACCTCTGTGAAGAAAATGCACTGTGAAGACCTCTTTCAAATCACATCTTGTTTCAGTAGGTAAGAAGTGTTTGAAAACCTTGGCCTGGTAGTAGAACTAAAGTGCCATTAAATCACCTCTGTGAAACACTGGAGAAAGCATCGTTCAACACGCCTCTTGTTTCGCTAATTTAGAAGATTTCGGAAACCTATGCTGGGAGGTAGAAGCAAAATGCTGGACACAGAATTCTGTGCAAGAACTCTGTAGAGAAACCACTTTTGAACGAACACCTTTGTGTCAACTAAGATAACGGTGTTTGCAAAGCTTTGCAGGAAACTGAAGGAAAGTGCGAAACCCTCCTCTCTGTGAAACAGTGCTGGGGAGAAACCACTGTTCAACTAACGTCTTGAGTCTCTAAAAGTGTTTGAAATCTTAGGCTGAAAGGTGTAACGAAATTCCCATTCCCTCAACTCTGTGAAAGAACACAGTGCGCTGTGAAAGCCCCTTTTCACCCTTTTCAACTAACGTCTTGTTTCATTGAATTGCAAGTGTTTGCCGCCCTTGGTCGCAAAGTGCAATGATACTGCCAGACACTGACAACCCCACGGGAAAACCACCTTGCAGGTACCATCTTTCAGCGGGTTACAAGGGTTTGAAAATCTAGTCGGGGAACAATAAGGAAAGTGCAATTCACTCATATCTGTACAACACTGTGAAGAATCAATTTCTCAACAAGCATGTTGTTTCACTGAGAAGTGTTTGAAAACTTCTGTGAGGAACTCTAAGGAAAGCTCAGTGTACTCACATCCGTGAAACACTGTGGAGAAACAATGTTTCAACCAGCACCTTGTTTCTGCAAGTTAGAAGTGTGTGAAACCCTAAGCTGAGAAGTAGGAGAAAATTGCCCGTTAGGCCACTCTGTGAGTTAAAACTGTGGCGAGGAT
The DNA here is from genome assembly GCF_028018385.1 of Neofelis nebulosa. Classification (NCBI taxonomy): domain Eukaryota; kingdom Metazoa; phylum Chordata; class Mammalia; order Carnivora; family Felidae; genus Neofelis; species Neofelis nebulosa. The sequence continues at coordinate 24,308,021 of NC_080798.1, read as the reverse complement.
GTCTTTCAGCTACCATCTTGTTTCACTGGGTTAGTAGTAACTGAAAACGTATGCGAGGAACTAAAAGGAAAGTGCCACACCCTCAACGCTGTAAAACGACTTCGTGAAGACACCATCGTTCATATACCTTCCTGTTTCCATCTGTTGGAAGTATTGGAAAACGTCAATGTAGAAGTGTCAGGACAGTTACAAGTCATCAACTCTCTAAAACAACGTGGTGAAGAACCCATCTGTCAACTCACCCCGTGTTTCACTGGAAGCTTTTGAAAACCTAAGCCCAGAGGAATGAAACGAAAGGGCCATACACTCAACTCTGTGAAAGCATAGTATGGAGAAAACATTGTTTAAACAATGTCTCGTTTCTCAAAGTGAGAAGTGCTTGAAGACACTTGTGGACATATAAATAAAGTGCTGTGTGCTATAACTCTGACAAAGGGCCGTGAGAAGAAACCTTTTTTCCATGACTTTCTTGTTTCACTGCTTTAGAAGTATCTGAACCACTAGGCCTAGAGGTATGTACACGGAAGTGCCATATACGCAACTCTCTAAAACACCACGACTCTCTGAAACAGCCAACTTCCAACTAACATATGATTTCACTAAGTTATGAGTGCTTGAAAACTCATGTGGGGTTTATGCGGAAAGTGCCATACATTCAACTCTATGAAACGACACAGGGAAGAAACCGTCTTTCAACCAACATCTTGGTTCACTAAGGTAGAAGTTTGTGAAAACCCTTTATGCAGGGCCCAGTGGAAAGTGGCATAAACTGAACTCTGTGAAACAGCACTGCGGTAAAACCACCTTTCCACTAACATCTTCTCTCACATAGTTACAAGTGTTTGAAATTCTCTGTGGCGCTTCTGCACAAAGTGACACGCACTCAGTTTTGTGGAACACTGTGGTGAAACCATCTTTCAACTCACATCTCGTTTCACTAAGTTAGAAGTGCTGTGAACCCATGCGGGTCCTCCATGGAAAGTGCCATGTCCTCAACCCTGGGAAACAACACTGTGGGAAGCCATGTCTCAACTCACATCTGGTTTCGCTAAGATAGAAGTGTTTGAAAAACCCATGAGGGGTCTATGGGGAGAGACAGTACCATATGTTACACTCTGGGAAACAACACTTTGGGGAAACCGTCTTTCGACTGACACCTGGTTTCAGTAAGTTAGAAGCGTTTGAAAACATATGAGGAGCCTACATGGAAAGGCCATAGATTCAACTCTGGGAAACCACACAGTGTGGAAACCATCTTTCCACTAACCTCTGCTCTCACGCTGATATAAGTGTCTGAAAACTATGCAGTGTCTATGCGGAGAGTGCCATACACTCTACTCAATGCTACAACACGGTGGGAAAATGATATTTCAACTTACACCTGGTTTCACTCATTTAGAAGTATTTGAAAAGCATGTGGGACCTAAGGCGAAGGTGCGCCGTACACTCAAACTCTAAGAAACACTGTGGGGAAACGGTCTTTCACCTAACATCTTGTTTCATCAAGTTAGAAATGTTGGCTAACCTGAGCAGTGAACTGTGAGGAAAGTGGCATAAATTCGTCTCTGAGAAAAAGCGCCGTGGAGAAACCATCTTGCACCTAACATCCGCTTTCACTAAGTCAGAAGTGTCAGAAAACTGATGCGAGGAACTGTCAGAGAAGTCCTCCATACTCAACTCTAAAACGACACTGCGGCAAAACCACCTTTCAACTCCTATCTGCTTCCTCTGAGTTAGATGTGTTTGAAAACCCTTGCAGGACCTGTGCAGATAGTGCCATATTCGCAACACTTTGAGGAAACCTTCTTTCAGCTGACATCGGGTTTCACTAAGTTAGTAGGGCCTACATGGAAAGTGCCATATACTCAACTCTGTGAAACAACACAGTATGGGAACCGTCTTTCAACTAGCATCTGGTTTCACTAAGATACAATGTTTGAAAACTATGCGGGCCCTTTGCGGAAAGTGCCATACACTCAACTCAGTGATATAAACACAGAGTAAACCGTATTTCAACTCACCTCTGGTTTCACTAAGAAGTGTTCGAAAACCTATGTGGGGACTAGAGGGAATTGCCCCATACTCACCTTTGTGAAACAACAATGTGGGGAAACCATCTTTCCACTATCATCTCGTTTCAGTTAGTTAAAAGCGTTTGACAATATGTGCGCACACTATAAGGAAAGCGACAGAAACCGAACTCTGGGAATGAACACAGTGGAGGAAGTATGGTTCACATAAAATCTTGTTTCACTATGATAAAAGTGATTGAAGACCTATACGGGAACGATGAAGAAAATTTTTCATTAAGAAAAATATGGAGGAAACATTTTTCAACTGAACTTTGGTGTCACAAATGTATAATCGTTGGAAAACCTATGCAAGTAACTCTAATGAAAGTTCAATACATTAGACTCTGAAAAGCACTGTTTTGTTTTCCTTTTTGTAACAGATTTTGAAAACTTAGGTCTAGAAATAGAAAGAAAGTGTCCTATGGTCAACTCTGTGAACGCAGGCAGTGGAGAAACCCTCCTGCAGCTAAGACCTTGTTTCACTAAATCAGAAAAGTGTGTAGCAAACAATGCAGAGAACTACGTGGAAGTTATCAGGTATTGAACGTTGTAAAAACACACAATGGAGACACTGTCTTTCAAGTAATATCCGATATCTCTAAGGTACCAAGCTTTGAAAATCTATTCTATTAGTTCAAATAACATTTCCGACACACTGTGGTTTCACAAAGTTAAGTTTGTGGCTTTTTGTTACAGGTCCCCGCATAAGTTTTCAACCACTTCCTAGTGAAACCAGACGTTATGTGGGTGACGTGTTCTCCACAGTGTTGTTGCAGACTGAAGCTTATGGCATTTTTTCTTATGCTTTCCTCCAGATTTTAGACGTCTGCCTTACTGGTGCAAGATGTTAGTTTAAAGATGGTTTCACCACAATTTTATTTCACGGTATTGAGTATATACATTCCACTTTTCTTTATAGTTTCCCACATAGGCTTTCAAACCTTTCTAACTTAGTGAAACAGGATGTTAACTGGAGGATGGTTTCTCCACCGTGTTTTGTCCCAGAGTGAGTATTGGCCACTTAGGCTATTCTTACAGACCTAGTGTTTCAAGCCTCTTTAACTTGAGTGCCACAAGAGGGTAGTTGAAAGATGGTTTCATGACAGGGCTGTGTCACAGAGTTTAGCATATGGTAATTTGCCTCTAGCTCCCGGTTAGGTTTTCATACACCTCTAACCTAGGGAAGAAATACGTTTGTTGAAAGAGGCATTCTTCCACATTGCTGCTTCACAGGGTTGAGTATATGGACATTTCCTCACCGTCCCTCCCATACGTTTGCAAACGCCTCCCACGTACTGATTCCAATGTGACTTGCATCGTGGTCTCTCCAACACTGTTGTTCCACAGAGTTGAATATATGGCACTTTCGTTGCCATCACCCACCTTAGGGTTCAATCTTCTGAGACAGGGTGTTACTTGAAAGACGACTTCTTCACAGGGTTGCTTTACACAGAGTTCAGAATAGGACACCATCCTTAGAGTTTCCTGGTCAGCTTTCCCACGTTTCCAATTTAATGAAACAAGATGTGAGTCAAAGGATGGTTTCTCCACAGCCTTGTTTCACCGAGTTGGGTGTATGGAACTTTCATTAGAGGTACCCGCCGAAGTTCTCCAACAATTCTAGCTTAGTGAAACAAGTTATTAGTTGAGAGATGTTTTCTCCACAGCGTTCTTTGACAGAGGTGAATAAACAGCACCTTCCTTATCGTTCCACGCATACGTCTTCAATCACTTCTAGCATGGGGAAACCGTATGTTAGTTGAAAGCTATTTTTTCCCCGCTGCATTGATTCACAGGTCACTTTCCTTATAGTCCCCGCATAGGTTGGCAAACACTTCCAACTTAGTGATCCAAGATGATGGTTGAAAGACAGCTTTTTTGCCTCAGTGTTTCTCACGGAGTTCAGTAGCTGCCACGGTCTCGTTATACTTGTAGGCCTTTGTTTCCCTACAGTTCTAACTTAGTGAAACAAGAAATCAGTTGAACGATGGCTTGTCCACTGTGTTATTTCACAGAGGTCAGTTTATGGCACTTTCCTTACCCTTCCTTCCCCCATAGGTGTTCAAACACCTCGAGCTTGGTGAAACAATTGATTGGTTCAAAAAGCATGTCTCCACAATGTTGTTTACCAGAGATGAGTATATAGCACCGACTTTGTTTCCCCGCATAGGTTTTCAAACACTTCTGAGTGATCGACGGTTTGTCCACGGTTTTGCTTCGGCGAATTGAGCATATGGCACTTTCTTGATAGTTCTGCATGAATGTTTCCCGACACTTCTAACTTCATGAAACAGACGTTACCTCAATGATGATTATGCATGCCATGGTGCGCTTAATCACAGAGTTGAGTATACGGCACTCTCCTTTGAGTTCCCTGCATAAGTTTTCAAGCCTCCCAGTTAAACCTAGGAGAAGGGCGGTTTTCAAAGATAGGGCTATATAGCATTCTCCTTATAATTAATTACCCGCTTAGTTTTTCAAACCCTTCTAACTTAGTGAAAGAACGTGTTAGCCTCTTCCAACGTGTTGTTTCACAGAGTTGAGCTATGGCAATTTCCTTCCTGTTCCCCGCAAACATTTTCCAAGACTCCTAACTACGTCATCCAAGCTGTTATTTGGAAGAGGGTTTCTCTTCCTTGTTTCACGGAGTTCCACAGGTTTTTCCACACGCGTCTGTTTTCACGAACCAGGATGTCAGTTGCAGGATGGTTTCTCCACAGTGTCATTTCACACAGTCGATGATACGGCACCTTGGTGAGGCATCTATGCCTAGCTTTCCCAACACTTCCAATGTTGTGAAACAAGAAGTCACAAGCTTGTTTCTGTGTGTTACTTCATGGAATTGAGCTCATGACACTTCCCCTACAGTCACTGGCGTAAGTTTGCAAACACTGCTCACTTAGTGTCCAAAGATATTCGTTGAAAGCAGATTTCTTCGCAGTGTTGTTTCAGAAAGGTGAGTATGTGCTATTTGCCTCGTCATTCCCCACAGAGCCTTTCAAACACTCCTGAGCGAAACACGATGTTACTCGAAAGATGGATTCTACACAGGGTTTTTTCCACAGCGATGAGTACAGTGCACTTTCCTCCTAGCTTCCCTGCAAAAATTTTCAGTCGCGTCTAACTTGGTCATGCAAGATGATCCTTGAAAGATGAGACCCTGATGAGACCATGTTGTGCTACACAGGGTTATTTCACAGACCTCCCCGTACGGCACTTTTGGTTTTCCAACAATTCTAACTTAGTGACGCCAAAAGTGAGTCGAAGGTAAGTTTTGCCACGTTGCTGCTTCACAGAGATCAGTATATGGCATCGTCCTGAGAGTTCCCTGCATAGGTTTTTCAAACATTTCTGACTGTTAAAGAGGTGTGTTGTAAAATGGTTTCTCCCCACACTTGTTTCACAGATATCAGTACACGACGTGTTTCTTACAATTCGTGCAAAAGGTTTCAAGCGCTCTCACCTCGGTGGAGCGAGATGATAATTGGCCGATGGTTTTCCCACATTGTTGTTTCACTGAAGTTCAGTATATGGCCCTGTCCTTATATTTCTAGGCCTAGTCATTCAAGCGCTTCTGAGGTAGTGAAACAAGATTTTGCTGAAAGATGGTTTCTCCTCCGTGTTGTTCGGCAGTAGATACCAATTTCCTTACAGTCCCCAGCAAAGGTTTTCTAACAGAGTGAAACAAGTAGTTAGCTGAGAGCTGGTTCCCGTGCTTTGTTTCTTCCCAAAGTTGAGTATATGTCACTTTCCTTATCGTTCCGTGAGTAGGTTTTCAAACAACTCTACCACAGTGACACAAGAAAATCCTACAAAGATCGTTTCTCCATAGTGTTGTTTTGAGAGATGATTATATAGGACTTGCTATATAGTACCCCACCCGTAGTTTCAAAGCAATTCTAACGTAACTAAATGTTCATTGGAAGTTTTTCTCTTCTCGGCGATTTCTCCCCACAGGGATGAGTATATGTCGCTGTTTTTGGTTTTGGTTTTTTTCTTTTTCTTTTTTCTTTTCTTTTTTTTTTTTTTTTTTTTTTATAGTTTTTCAGATAGGTTTTCGAGACAGACACATCCAACTTCACGAAACATGATGTGAGTTGAGAGATACGTTCTCCACTGCGTTGGTCCACAAATTTGAGCTTAGGGTACTTATTGTCCTTTCAGTTCCTTACATACGTTTTCAAACACTTCTCACTTAGGGAAACAAGGTGCTTCAAAGTGGTTTCTTCGCAGTATTGTTTCCCAGAGCTCAGCATATGGCGCTTTCATTATAATTCCACCCGTAGGTTTTCAAACACGCCTAACTTAGTGAAACAAGGCATTACTTGAAAGGTGGCTTCTCCACAGTGTTGTTCCACAGATTTGAGTCTACGGTACTTTCCTTATGGCTCCTAGCACAGGTTTTGTATCTTTTCTAGCTTTGTGTTACAAGATTTCAGGTCATAGGTGGTTTCCCCAAGGTTGGTTCTATAGAACTGAGTATATGTCAGCGTCCTGAGAGTTCCGTGCATAGGTGTTCAAACATTTGGTACTTTGTGAAAGAGGTTCTTTAGACTTGGCGCTCTATGGTGTCGTTTCACAGAGATGTGTGTATGGCACGTTCCTTACAGTTCCTGCATTGGCTTTTAGACATGTCTACCTAAGGGAAACGAGATGTTCCTGGAAAGGTTGGTCATTAGCCGTGATGTTTCACAGAGTTCAGTGTATTGAACTTTCGCTATAGTTCTAAACCTAGGTGGAGGTGAACTTGTAACTTAGGGAAACAAGGTTTTCTCCAATTATGGTTTCTCCAATGTGTTCGTTTCACAGGGCTGATGATCTAGAACTTCTGTGATACTTCTGTGCCTCGGGTTTCCAACTGTGCGAACCTAGGAATACAGGAAGTTTGTTAAAAGATGCTTTCTACACAGTGACGTTTCCCAGAGTTGAGTGTACGGCACTTTGCCTACAGTTAACGCCATAGGTTTTCCAACACTTCACTTACCTGTGAAAAAACACTGTCGGGAAAGCACCTTTCAGTGAAGGTCTTGTGTCACCGAGTTCGAATTCTTTGAAAACCTATGGGGGAACTATAAGTAAAGTGCCATATACTCACCTCTATGGAATGACGCTGTGGAGAAACTCTCTTTTGACCAATATCTGGCATCACTAAGTTAGTTAGGGTTGTTTGAAAACCCATGCAGGGCACTAGAAGGAAAGAACCATGTACTCGTCTTGTGAAGCAACACTTTTAAGGAAACCTCTTTCCACAAGCATCTTTCCCTAAGTTTGAGGTGTTTGAAAACCTTGCAGGGAAGGCTGCGGAAAGGGCCATTATGCTAAACTCTGGGAAAGGACCCTGTTGAGAAATGTACTTTCAACATCTCGTGTCACTAGCTTAGCAGCATTTGAAAGCCTAGGCGTAGAAGCTTAACGAAAGGTCTAGCCACTCGACTTCTGTGGAGAAACCATTTCACTCACTAAGAAGCGTCTGGAAACATTTGCAGGGAGCCATAAAAGTGCTATAGACCGAGCTCTTTGAAAAGACACTGAGGACAAACCATGTTTCCACCAACAACATCTTGTGTCACTAAGAGAGAAATGCCTAGAGCGAGAACGAGAAAGCCGTGTCCTGTACTCTGTGAAACAAACTGCAGCGAAAACATCTCTCAACCGCAACCTCTTGAATTGACTGTAGCTCAGTCAAAAGGTCTAGAAAACGTGTGCAGGAAAGTCTATTAGGGACGTCTTATATAATCACCTCTGTGAAGAAAATGCACTGTGAAGACCTCTTTCAAATCACATCTTGTTTCAGTAGGTAAGAAGTGTTTGAAAACCTTGGCCTGGTAGTAGAACTAAAGTGCCATTAAATCACCTCTGTGAAACACTGGAGAAAGCATCGTTCAACACGCCTCTTGTTTCGCTAATTTAGAAGATTTCGGAAACCTATGCTGGGAGGTAGAAGCAAAATGCTGGACACAGAATTCTGTGCAAGAACTCTGTAGAGAAACCACTTTTGAACGAACACCTTTGTGTCAACTAAGATAACGGTGTTTGCAAAGCTTTGCAGGAAACTGAAGGAAAGTGCGAAACCCTCCTCTCTGTGAAACAGTGCTGGGGAGAAACCACTGTTCAACTAACGTCTTGAGTCTCTAAAAGTGTTTGAAATCTTAGGCTGAAAGGTGTAACGAAATTCCCATTCCCTCAACTCTGTGAAAGAACACAGTGCGCTGTGAAAGCCCCTTTTCACCCTTTTCAACTAACGTCTTGTTTCATTGAATTGCAAGTGTTTGCCGCCCTTGGTCGCAAAGTGCAATGATACTGCCAGACACTGACAACCCCACGGGAAAACCACCTTGCAGGTACCATCTTTCAGCGGGTTACAAGGGTTTGAAAATCTAGTCGGGGAACAATAAGGAAAGTGCAATTCACTCATATCTGTACAACACTGTGAAGAATCAATTTCTCAACAAGCATGTTGTTTCACTGAGAAGTGTTTGAAAACTTCTGTGAGGAACTCTAAGGAAAGCTCAGTGTACTCACATCCGTGAAACACTGTGGAGAAACAATGTTTCAACCAGCACCTTGTTTCTGCAAGTTAGAAGTGTGTGAAACCCTAAGCTGAGAAGTAGGAGAAAATTGCCCGTTAGGCCACTCTGTGAGTTAAAACTGTGGCGAGGATGTCTTTCAGCTACCATCTTGTTTCACTGGGTTAGTAGTAACTGAAAACGTATGCGAGGAACTAAAAGGAAAGTGCCACACCCTCAACGCTGTAAAACGACTTCGTGAAGACACCATCGTTCATATACCTTCCTGTTTCCATCTGTTGGAAGTATTGGAAAACGTCAATGTAGAAGTGTCAGGACAGTTACAAGTCATCAACTCTCTAAAACAACGTGGTGAAGAACCCATCTGTCAACTCACCCCGTGTTTCACTGGAAGCTTTTGAAAACCTAAGCCCAGAGGAATGAAACGAAAGGGCCATACACTCAACTCTGTGAAAGCATAGTATGGAGAAAACATTGTTTAAACAATGTCTCGTTTCTCAAAGTGAGAAGTGCTTGAAGACACTTGTGGACATATAAATAAAGTGCTGTGTGCTATAACTCTGACAAAGGGCCGTGAGAAGAAACCTTTTTTCCATGACTTTCTTGTTTCACTGCTTTAGAAGTATCTGAACCACTAGGCCTAGAGGTATGTACACGGAAGTGCCATATACGCAACTCTCTAAAACACCACGACTCTCTGAAACAGCCAACTTCCAACTAACATATGATTTCACTAAGTTATGAGTGCTTGAAAACTCATGTGGGGTTTATGCGGAAAGTGCCATACATTCAACTCTATGAAACGACACAGGGAAGAAACCGTCTTTCAACCAACATCTTGGTTCACTAAGGTAGAAGTTTGTGAAAACCCTTTATGCAGGGCCCAGTGGAAAGTGGCATAAACTGAACTCTGTGAAACAGCACTGCGGTAAAACCACCTTTCCACTAACATCTTCTCTCACATAGTTACAAGTGTTTGAAATTCTCTGTGGCGCTTCTGCACAAAGTGACACGCACTCAGTTTTGTGGAACACTGTGGTGAAACCATCTTTCAACTCACATCTCGTTTCACTAAGTTAGAAGTGCTGTGAACCCATGCGGGTCCTCCATGGAAAGTGCCATGTCCTCAACCCTGGGAAACAACACTGTGGGAAGCCATGTCTCAACTCACATCTGGTTTCGCTAAGATAGAAGTGTTTGAAAAACCCATGAGGGGTCTATGGGGAGAGACAGTACCATATGTTACACTCTGGGAAACAACACTTTGGGGAAACCGTCTTTCGACTGACACCTGGTTTCAGTAAGTTAGAAGCGTTTGAAAACATATGAGGAGCCTACATGGAAAGGCCATAGATTCAACTCTGGGAAACCACACAGTGTGGAAACCATCTTTCCACTAACCTCTGCTCTCACGCTGATATAAGTGTCTGAAAACTATGCAGTGTCTATGCGGAGAGTGCCATACACTCTACTCAATGCTACAACACGGTGGGAAAATGATATTTCAACTTACACCTGGTTTCACTCATTTAGAAGTATTTGAAAAGCATGTGGGACCTAAGGCGAAGGTGCGCCGTACACTCAAACTCTAAGAAACACTGTGGGGAAACGGTCTTTCACCTAACATCTTGTTTCATCAAGTTAGAAATGTTGGCTAACCTGAGCAGTGAACTGTGAGGAAAGTGGCATAAATTCGTCTCTGAGAAAAAGCGCCGTGGAGAAACCATCTTGCACCTAACATCCGCTTTCACTAAGTCAGAAGTGTCAGAAAACTGATGCGAGGAACTGTCAGAGAAGTCCTCCATACTCAACTCTAAAACGACACTGCGGCAAAACCACCTTTCAACTCCTATCTGCTTCCTCTGAGTTAGATGTGTTTGAAAACCCTTGCAGGACCTGTGCAGATAGTGCCATATTCGCAACACTTTGAGGAAACCTTCTTTCAGCTGACATCGGGTTTCACTAAGTTAGTAGGGCCTACATGGAAAGTGCCATATACTCAACTCTGTGAAACAACACAGTATGGGAACCGTCTTTCAACTAGCATCTGGTTTCACTAAGATACAATGTTTGAAAACTATGCGGGCCCTTTGCGGAAAGTGCCATACACTCAACTCAGTGATATAAACACAGAGTAAACCGTATTTCAACTCACCTCTGGTTTCACTAAGAAGTGTTCGAAAACCTATGTGGGGACTAGAGGGAATTGCCCCATACTCACCTTTGTGAAACAACAATGTGGGGAAACCATCTTTCCACTATCATCTCGTTTCAGTTAGTTAAAAGCGTTTGACAATATGTGCGCACACTATAAGGAAAGCGACAGAAACCGAACTCTGGGAATGAACACAGTGGAGGAAGTATGGTTCACATAAAATCTTGTTTCACTATGATAAAAGTGATTGAAGACCTATACGGGAACGATGAAGAAAATTTTTCATTAAGAAAAATATGGAGGAAACATTTTTCAACTGAACTTTGGTGTCACAAATGTATAATCGTTGGAAAACCTATGCAAGTAACTCTAATGAAAGTTCAATACATTAGACTCTGAAAAGCACTGTTTTGTTTTCCTTTTTGTAACAGATTTTGAAAACTTAGGTCTAGAAATAGAAAGAAAGTGTCCTATGGTCAACTCTGTGAACGCAGGCAGTGGAGAAACCCTCCTGCAGCTAAGACCTTGTTTCACTAAATCAGAAAAGTGTGTAGCAAACAATGCAGAGAACTACGTGGAAGTTATCAGGTATTGAACGTTGTAAAAACACACAATGGAGACACTGTCTTTCAAGTAATATCCGATATCTCTAAGGTACCAAGCTTTGAAAATCTATTCTATTAGTTCAAATAACATTTCCGACACACTGTGGTTTCACAAAGTTAAGTTTGTGGCTTTTTGTTACAGGTCCCCGCATAAGTTTTCAACCACTTCCTAGTGAAACCAGACGTTATGTGGGTGACGTGTTCTCCACAGTGTTGTTGCAGACTGAAGCTTATGGCATTTTTTCTTATGCTTTCCTCCAGATTTTAGACGTCTGCCTTACTGGTGCAAGATGTTAGTTTAAAGATGGTTTCACCACAATTTTATTTCACGGTATTGAGTATATACATTCCACTTTTCTTTATAGTTTCCCACATAGGCTTTCAAACCTTTCTAACTTAGTGAAACAGGATGTTAACTGGAGGATGGTTTCTCCACCGTGTTTTGTCCCAGAGTGAGTATTGGCCACTTAGGCTATTCTTACAGGCCTAGTGTTTCAAGCCTCTTTAACTTGAGTGCCACAAGAGGGTAGTTGAAAGATGGTTTCATGACAGGGCTGTGTCACAGAGTTTAGCATATGGTAATTTGCCTCTAGCTCCCGGTTAGGTTTTCATACACCTCTAACCTAGGGAAGAAATACGTTTGTTGAAAGAGGCATTCTTCCACATTGCTGCTTCACAGGGTTGAGTATATGGACATTTCCTCACCGTCCCTCCCATACGTTTGCAAACGCCTCCCACGTACTGATTCCAATGTGACTTGCATCGTGGTCTCTCCAACACTGTTGTTCCACAGAGTTGAATATATGGCACTTTCGTTGCCATCACCCACCTTAGGGTTCAATCTTCTGAGACAGGGTGTTACTTGAAAGACGACTTCTTCACAGGGTTGCTTTACACAGAGTTCAGAATAGGACACCATCCTTAGAGTTTCCTGGTCAGCTTTCCCACGTTTCCAATTTAATGAAACAAGATGTGAGTCAAAGGATGGTTTCTCCACAGCCTTGTTTCACCGAGTTGGGTGTATGGAACTTTCATTAGAGGTACCCGCCGAAGTTCTCCAACAATTCTAGCTTAGTGAAACAAGTTATTAGTTGAGAGATGTTTTCTCCACAGCGTTCTTTGACAGAGGTGAATAAACAGCACCTTCCTTATCGTTCCACGCATACGTCTTCAATCACTTCTAGCATGGGGAAACCGTATGTTAGTTGAAAGCTATTTTTTCCCCGCTGCATTGATTCACAGGTCACTTTCCTTATAGTCCCCGCATAGGTTGGCAAACACTTCCAACTTAGTGATCCAAGATGATGGTTGAAAGACAGCTTTTTTGCCTCAGTGTTTCTCACGGAGTTCAGTAGCTGCCACGGTCTCGTTATACTTGTAGGCCTTTGTTTCCCTACAGTTCTAACTTAGTGAAACAAGAAATCAGTTGAACGATGGCTTGTCCACTGTGTTATTTCACAGAGGTCAGTTTATGGCACTTTCCTTACCCTTCCTTCCCCCATAGGTGTTCAAACACCTCGAGCTTGGTGAAACAATTGATTGGTTCAAAAAGCATGTCTCCACAATGTTGTTTACCAGAGATGAGTATATAGCACCGACTTTGTTTCCCCGCATAGGTTTTCAAACACTTCTGAGTGATCGACGGTTTGTCCACGGTTTTGCTTCGGCGAATTGAGCATATGGCACTTTCTTGATAGTTCTGCATGAATGTTTCCCGACACTTCTAACTTCATGAAACAGACGTTACCTCAATGATGATTATGCATGCCATGGTGCGCTTAATCACAGAGTTGAGTATACGGCACTCTCCTTTGAGTTCCCTGCATAAGTTTTCAAGCCTCCCAGTTAAACCTAGGAGAAGGGCGGTTTTCAAAGATAGGGCTATATAGCATTCTCCTTATAATTAATTACCCGCTTAGTTTTTCAAACCCTTCTAACTTAGTGAAAGAACGTGTTAGCCTCTTCCAACGTGTTGTTTCACAGAGTTGAGCTATGGCAATTTCCTTCCTGTTCCCCGCAAACATTTTCCAAGACTCCTAACTACGTCATCCAAGCTGTTATTTGGAAGAGGGTTTCTCTTCCTTGTTTCACGGAGTTCCACAGGTTTTTCCACACGCGTCTGTTTTCACGAACCAGGATGTCAGTTGCAGGATGGTTTCTCCACAGTGTCATTTCACACAGTCGATGATACGGCACCTTGGTGAGGCATCTATGCCTAGCTTTCCCAACACTTCCAATGTTGTGAAACAAGAAGTCACAAGCTTGTTTCTGTGTGTTACTTCATGGAATTGAGCTCATGACACTTCCCCTACAGTCACTGGCGTAAGTTTGCAAACACTGCTCACTTAGTGTCCAAAGATATTCGTTGAAAGCAGATTTCTTCGCAGTGTTGTTTCAGAAAGGTGAGTATGTGCTATTTGCCTCGTCATTCCCCACAGAGCCTTTCAAACACTCCTGAGCGAAACACGATGTTACTCGAAAGATGGATTCTACACAGGGTTTTTTCCACAGCGATGAGTACAGTGCACTTTCCTCCTAGCTTCCCTGCAAAAATTTTCAGTCGCGTCTAACTTGGTCATGCAAGATGATCCTTGAAAGATGAGACCCTGATGAGACCATGTTGTGCTACACAGGGTTATTTCACAGACCTCCCCGTACGGCACTTTTGGTTTTCCAACAATTCTAACTTAGTGACGCCAAAAGTGAGTCGAAGGTAAGTTTTGCCACGTTGCTGCTTCACAGAGATCAGTATATGGCATCGTCCTGAGAGTTCCCTGCATAGGTTTTTCAAACATTTCTGACTGTTAAAGAGGTGTGTTGTAAAATGGTTTCTCCCCACACTTGTTTCACAGATATCAGTACACGACGTGTTTCTTACAATTCGTGCAAAAGGTTTCAAGCGCTCTCACCTCGGTGGAGCGAGATGATAATTGGCCGATGGTTTTCCCACATTGTTGTTTCACTGAAGTTCAGTATATGGCCCTGTCCTTATATTTCTAGGCCTAGTCATTCAAGCGCTTCTGAGGTAGTGAAACAAGATTTTGCTGAAAGATGGTTTCTCCTCCGTGTTGTTCGGCAGTAGATACCAATTTCCTTACAGTCCCCAGCAAAGGTTTTCTAACAGAGTGAAACAAGTAGTTAGCTGAGAGCTGGTTCCCGTGCTTTGTTTCTTCCCAAAGTTGAGTATATGTCACTTTCCTTATCGTTCCGTGAGTAGGTTTTCAAACAACTCTACCACAGTGACACAAGAAAATCCTACAAAGATCGTTTCTCCATAGTGTTGTTTTGAGAGATGATTATATAGGACTTGCTATATAGTACCCCACCCGTAGTTTCAAAGCAATTCTAACGTAACTAAATGTTCATTGGAAGTTTTTCTCTTCTCGGCGATTTCTCCCCACAGGGATGAGTATATGTCGCTGTTTTTGGTTTTGGTTTTTTTCTTTTTCTTTTTTCTTTTCTTTTTTTTTTTTTTTTTTTTTATAGTTTTTCAGATAGGTTTTCGAGACAGACACATCCAACTTCACGAAACATGATGTGAGTTGAGAGATACGTTCTCCACTGCGTTGGTCCACAAATTTGAGCTTAGGGTACTTATTGTCCTTTCAGTTCCTTACATACGTTTTCAAACACTTCTCACTTAGGGAAACAAGGTGCTTCAAAGTGGTTTCTTCGCAGTATTGTTTCCCAGAGCTCAGCATATGGCGCTTTCATTATAATTCCACCCGTAGGTTTTCAAACACGCCTAACTTAGTGAAACAAGGCATTACTTGAAAGGTGGCTTCTCCACAGTGTTGTTCCACAGATTTGAGTCTACGGTACTTTCCTTATGGCTCCTAGCACAGGTTTTGTATCTTTTCTAGCTTTGTGTTACAAGATTTCAGGTCATAGGTGGTTTCCCCAAGGTTGGTTCTATAGAACTGAGTATATGTCAGCGTCCTGAGAGTTCCGTGCATAGGTGTTCAAACATTTGGTACTTTGTGAAAGAGGTTCTTTAGACTTGGCGCTCTATGGTGTCGTTTCACAGAGATGTGTGTATGGCACGTTCCTTACAGTTCCTGCATTGGCTTTTAGACATGTCTACCTAAGGGAAACGAGATGTTCCTGGAAAGGTTGGTCATTAGCCGTGATGTTTCACAGAGTTCAGTGTATTGAACTTTCGCTATAGTTCTAAACCTAGGTGGAGGTGAACTTGTAACTTAGGGAAACAAGGTTTTCTCCAATTATGGTTTCTCCAATGTGTTCGTTTCACAGGGCTGATGATCTAGAACTTCTGTGATACTTCTGTGCCTCGGGTTTCCAACTGTGCGAACCTAGGAATACAGGAAGTTTGTTAAAAGATGCTTTCTACACAGTGACGTTTCCCAGAGTTGAGTGTACGGCACTTTGCCTACAGTTAACGCCATAGGTTTTCCAACACTTCACTTACCTGTGAAAAAACACTGTCGGGAAAGCACCTTTCAGTGAAGGTCTTGTGTCACCGAGTTCGAATTCTTTGAAAACCTATGGGGGAACTATAAGTAAAGTGCCATATACTCACCTCTATGGAATGACGCTGTGGAGAAACTCTCTTTTGACCAATATCTGGCATCACTAAGTTAGTTAGGGTTGTTTGAAAACCCATGCAGGGCACTAGAAGGAAAGAACCATGTACTCGTCTTGTGAAGCAACACTTTTAAGGAAACCTCTTTCCACAAGCATCTTTCCCTAAGTTTGAGGTGTTTGAAAACCTTGCAGGGAAGGCTGCGGAAAGGGCCATTATGCTAAACTCTGGGAAAGGACCCTGTTGAGAAATGTACTTTCAACATCTCGTGTCACTAGCTTAGCAGCATTTGAAAGCCTAGGCGTAGAAGCTTAACGAAAGGTCTAGCCACTCGACTTCTGTGGAGAAACCATTTCACTCACTAAGAAGCGTCTGGAAACATTTGCAGGGAGCCATAAAAGTGCTATAGACCGAGCTCTTTGAAAAGACACTGAGGACAAACCATGTTTCCACCAACAACATCTTGTGTCACTAAGAGAGAAATGCCTAGAGCGAGAACGAGAAAGCCGTGTCCTGTACTCTGTGAAACAAACTGCAGCGAAAACATCTCTCAACCGCAACCTCTTGAATTGACTGTAGCTCAGTCAAAAGGTCTAGAAAACGTGTGCAGGAAAGTCTATTAGGGACGTCTTATATAATCACCTCTGTGAAGAAAATGCACTGTGAAGACCTCTTTCAAATCACATCTTGTTTCAGTAGGTAAGAAGTGTTTGAAAACCTTGGCCTGGTAGTAGAACTAAAGTGCCATTAAATCACCTCTGTGAAACACTGGAGAAAGCATCGTTCAACACGCCTCTTGTTTCGCTAATTTAGAAGATTTCGGAAACCTATGCTGGGAGGTAGAAGCAAAATGCTGGACACAGAATTCTGTGCAAGAACTCTGTAGAGAAACCACTTTTGAACGAACACCTTTGTGTCAACTAAGATAACGGTGTTTGCAAAGCTTTGCAGGAAACTGAAGGAAAGTGCGAAACCCTCCTCTCTGTGAAACAGTGCTGGGGAGAAACCACTGTTCAACTAACGTCTTGAGTCTCTAAAAGTGTTTGAAATCTTAGGCTGAAAGGTGTAACGAAATTCCCATTCCCTCAACTCTGTGAAAGAACACAGTGCGCTGTGAAAGCCCCTTTTCACCCTTTTCAACTAACGTCTTGTTTCATTGAATTGCAAGTGTTTGCCGCCCTTGGTCGCAAAGTGCAATGATACTGCCAGACACTGACAACCCCACGGGAAAACCACCTTGCAGGTACCATCTTTCAGCGGGTTACAAGGGTTTGAAAATCTAGTCGGGGAACAATAAGGAAAGTGCAATTCACTCATATCTGTACAACACTGTGAAGAATCAATTTCTCAACAAGCATGTTGTTTCACTGAGAAGTGTTTGAAAACTTCTGTGAGGAACTCTAAGGAAAGCTCAGTGTACTCACATCCGTGAAACACTGTGGAGAAACAATGTTTCAACCAGCACCTTGTTTCTGCAAGTTAGAAGTGTGTGAAACCCTAAGCTGAGAAGTAGGAGAAAATTGCCCGTTAGGCCACTCTGTGAGTTAAAACTGTGGCGAGGATGTCTTTCAGCTACCATCTTGTTTCACTGGGTTAGTAGTAACTGAAAACGTATGCGAGGAACTAAAAGGAAAGTGCCACACCCTCAACGCTGTAAAACGACTTCGTGAAGACACCATCGTTCATATACCTTCCTGTTTCCATCTGTTGGAAGTATTGGAAAACGTCAATGTAGAAGTGTCAGGACAGTTACAAGTCATCAACTCTCTAAAACAACGTGGTGAAGAACCCATCTGTCAACTCACCCCGTGTTTCACTGGAAGCTTTTGAAAACCTAAGCCCAGAGGAATGAAACGAAAGGGCCATACACTCAACTCTGTGAAAGCATAGTATGGAGAAAACATTGTTTAAACAATGTCTCGTTTCTCAAAGTGAGAAGTGCTTGAAGACACTTGTGGACATATAAATAAAGTGCTGTGTGCTATAACTCTGACAAAGGGCCGTGAGAAGAAACCTTTTTTCCATGACTTTCTTGTTTCACTGCTTTAGAAGTATCTGAACCACTAGGCCTAGAGGTATGTACACGGAAGTGCCATATACGCAACTCTCTAAAACACCACGACTCTCTGAAACAGCCAACTTCCAACTAACATATGATTTCACTAAGTTATGAGTGCTTGAAAACTCATGTGGGGTTTATGCGGAAAGTGCCATACATTCAACTCTATGAAACGACACAGGGAAGAAACCGTCTTTCAACCAACATCTTGGTTCACTAAGGTAGAAGTTTGTGAAAACCCTTTATGCAGGGCCCAGTGGAAAGTGGCATAAACTGAACTCTGTGAAACAGCACTGCGGTAAAACCACCTTTCCACTAACATCTTCTCTCACATAGTTACAAGTGTTTGAAATTCTCTGTGGCGCTTCTGCACAAAGTGACACGCACTCAGTTTTGTGGAACACTGTGGTGAAACCATCTTTCAACTCACATCTCGTTTCACTAAGTTAGAAGTGCTGTGAACCCATGCGGGTCCTCCATGGAAAGTGCCATGTCCTCAACCCTGGGAAACAACACTGTGGGAAGCCATGTCTCAACTCACATCTGGTTTCGCTAAGATAGAAGTGTTTGAAAAACCCATGAGGGGTCTATGGGGAGAGACAGTACCATATGTTACACTCTGGGAAACAACACTTTGGGGAAACCGTCTTTCGACTGACACCTGGTTTCAGTAAGTTAGAAGCGTTTGAAAACATATGAGGAGCCTACATGGAAAGGCCATAGATTCAACTCTGGGAAACCACACAGTGTGGAAACCATCTTTCCACTAACCTCTGCTCTCACGCTGATATAAGTGTCTGAAAACTATGCAGTGTCTATGCGGAGAGTGCCATACACTCTACTCAATGCTACAACACGGTGGGAAAATGATATTTCAACTTACACCTGGTTTCACTCATTTAGAAGTATTTGAAAAGCATGTGGGACCTAAGGCGAAGGTGCGCCGTACACTCAAACTCTAAGAAACACTGTGGGGAAACGGTCTTTCACCTAACATCTTGTTTCATCAAGTTAGAAATGTTGGCTAACCTGAGCAGTGAACTGTGAGGAAAGTGGCATAAATTCGTCTCTGAGAAAAAGCGCCGTGGAGAAACCATCTTGCACCTAACATCCGCTTTCACTAAGTCAGAAGTGTCAGAAAACTGATGCGAGGAACTGTCAGAGAAGTCCTCCATACTCAACTCTAAAACGACACTGCGGCAAAACCACCTTTCAACTCCTATCTGCTTCCTCTGAGTTAGATGTGTTTGAAAACCCTTGCAGGACCTGTGCAGATAGTGCCATATTCGCAACACTTTGAGGAAACCTTCTTTCAGCTGACATCGGGTTTCACTAAGTTAGTAGGGCCTACATGGAAAGTGCCATATACTCAACTCTGTGAAACAACACAGTATGGGAACCGTCTTTCAACTAGCATCTGGTTTCACTAAGATACAATGTTTGAAAACTATGCGGGCCCTTTGCGGAAAGTGCCATACACTCAACTCAGTGATATAAACACAGAGTAAACCGTATTTCAACTCACCTCTGGTTTCACTAAGAAGTGTTCGAAAACCTATGTGGGGACTAGAGGGAATTGCCCCATACTCACCTTTGTGAAACAACAATGTGGGGAAACCATCTTTCCACTATCATCTCGTTTCAGTTAGTTAAAAGCGTTTGACAATATGTGCGCACACTATAAGGAAAGCGACAGAAACCGAACTCTGGGAATGAACACAGTGGAGGAAGTATGGTTCACATAAAATCTTGTTTCACTATGATAAAAGTGATTGAAGACCTATACGGGAACGATGAAGAAAATTTTTCATTAAGAAAAATATGGAGGAAACATTTTTCAACTGAACTTTGGTGTCACAAATGTATAATCGTTGGAAAACCTATGCAAGTAACTCTAATGAAAGTTCAATACATTAGACTCTGAAAAGCACTGTTTTGTTTTCCTTTTTGTAACAGATTTTGAAAACTTAGGTCTAGAAATAGAAAGAAAGTGTCCTATGGTCAACTCTGTGAACGCAGGCAGTGGAGAAACCCTCCTGCAGCTAAGACCTTGTTTCACTAAATCAGAAAAGTGTGTAGCAAACAATGCAGAGAACTACGTGGAAGTTATCAGGTATTGAACGTTGTAAAAACACACAATGGAGACACTGTCTTTCAAGTAATATCCGATATCTCTAAGGTACCAAGCTTTGAAAATCTATTCTATTAGTTCAAATAACATTTCCGACACACTGTGGTTTCACAAAGTTAAGTTTGTGGCTTTTTGTTACAGGTCCCCGCATAAGTTTTCAACCACTTCCTAGTGAAACCAGACGTTATGTGGGTGACGTGTTCTCCACAGTGTTGTTGCAGACTGAAGCTTATGGCATTTTTTCTTATGCTTTCCTCCAGATTTTAGACGTCTGCCTTACTGGTGCAAGATGTTAGTTTAAAGATGGTTTCACCACAATTTTATTTCACGGTATTGAGTATATACATTCCACTTTTCTTTATAGTTTCCCACATAGGCTTTCAAACCTTTCTAACTTAGTGAAACAGGATGTTAACTGGAGGATGGTTTCTCCACCGTGTTTTGTCCCAGAGTGAGTATTGGCCACTTAGGCTATTCTTACAGGCCTAGTGTTTCAAGCCTCTTTAACTTGAGTGCCACAAGAGGGTAGTTGAAAGATGGTTTCATGACAGGGCTGTGTCACAGAGTTTAGCATATGGTAATTTGCCTCTAGCTCCCGGTTAGGTTTTCATACACCTCTAACCTAGGGAAGAAATACGTTTGTTGAAAGAGGCATTCTTCCACATTGCTGCTTCACAGGGTTGAGTATATGGACATTTCCTCACCGTCCCTCCCATACGTTTGCAAACGCCTCCCACGTACTGATTCCAATGTGACTTGCATCGTGGTCTCTCCAACACTGTTGTTCCACAGAGTTGAATATATGGCACTTTCGTTGCCATCACCCACCTTAGGGTTCAATCTTCTGAGACAGGGTGTTACTTGAAAGACGACTTCTTCACAGGGTTGCTTTACACAGAGTTCAGAATAGGACACCATCCTTAGAGTTTCCTGGTCAGCTTTCCCACGTTTCCAATTTAATGAAACAAGATGTGAGTCAAAGGATGGTTTCTCCACAGCCTTGTTTCACCGAGTTGGGTGTATGGAACTTTCATTAGAGGTACCCGCCGAAGTTCTCCAACAATTCTAGCTTAGTGAAACAAGTTATTAGTTGAGAGATGTTTTCTCCACAGCGTTCTTTGACAGAGGTGAATAAACAGCACCTTCCTTATCGTTCCACGCATACGTCTTCAATCACTTCTAGCATGGGGAAACCGTATGTTAGTTGAAAGCTATTTTTTCCCCGCTGCATTGATTCACAGGTCACTTTCCTTATAGTCCCCGCATAGGTTGGCAAACACTTCCAACTTAGTGATCCAAGATGATGGTTGAAAGACAGCTTTTTTGCCTCAGTGTTTCTCACGGAGTTCAGTAGCTGCCACGGTCTCGTTATACTTGTAGGCCTTTGTTTCCCTACAGTTCTAACTTAGTGAAACAAGAAATCAGTTGAACGATGGCTTGTCCACTGTGTTATTTCACAGAGGTCAGTTTATGGCACTTTCCTTACCCTTCCTTCCCCCATAGGTGTTCAAACACCTCGAGCTTGGTGAAACAATTGATTGGTTCAAAAAGCATGTCTCCACAATGTTGTTTACCAGAGATGAGTATATAGCACCGACTTTGTTTCCCCGCATAGGTTTTCAAACACTTCTGAGTGATCGACGGTTTGTCCACGGTTTTGCTTCGGCGAATTGAGCATATGGCACTTTCTTGATAGTTCTGCATGAATGTTTCCCGACACTTCTAACTTCATGAAACAGACGTTACCTCAATGATGATTATGCATGCCATGGTGCGCTTAATCACAGAGTTGAGTATACGGCACTCTCCTTTGAGTTCCCTGCATAAGTTTTCAAGCCTCCCAGTTAAACCTAGGAGAAGGGCGGTTTTCAAAGATAGGGCTATATAGCATTCTCCTTATAATTAATTACCCGCTTAGTTTTTCAAACCCTTCTAACTTAGTGAAAGAACGTGTTAGCCTCTTCCAACGTGTTGTTGCACAGAGTTGAGCTATGGCAATTTCCTTCCTGTTCCCCGCAAACATTTTCCAAGACTCCTAACTACGTCATCCAAGCTGTTATTTGGAAGAGGGTTTCTCTTCCTTGTTTCACGGAGTTCCACAGGTTTTTCCACACGCGTCTGTTTTCACGAACCAGGATGTCAGTTGCAGGATGGTTTCTCCACAGTGTCATTTCACACAGTCGATGATACGGCACCTTGGTGAGGCATCTATGCCTAGCTTTCCCAACACTTCCAATGTTGTGAAACAAGAAGTCACAAGCTTGTTTCTGTGTGTTACTTCATGGAATTGAGCTCATGACACTTCCCCTACAGTCACTGGCGTAAGTTTGCAAACACTGCTCACTTAGTGTCCAAAGATATTCGTTGAAAGCAGATTTCTTCGCAGTGTTGTTTCAGAAAGGTGAGTATGTGCTATTTGCCTCGTCATTCCCCACAGAGCCTTTCAAACACTCCTGAGCGAAACACGATGTTACTCGAAAGATGGATTCTACACAGGGTTTTTTCCACAGCGATGAGTACAGTGCACTTTCCTCCTAGCTTCCCTGCAAAAATTTTCAGTCGCGTCTAACTTGGTCATGCAAGATGATCCTTGAAAGATGAGACCCTGATGAGACCATGTTGTGCTACACAGGGTTATTTCACAGACCTCCCCGTACGGCACTTTTGGTTTTCCAACAATTCTAACTTAGTGACGCCAAAAGTGAGTCGAAGGTAAGTTTTGCCACGTTGCTGCTTCACAGAGATCAGTATATGGCATCGTCCTGAGAGTTCCCTGCATAGGTTTTTCAAACATTTCTGACTGTTAAAGAGGTGTGTTGTAAAATGGTTTCTCCCCACACTTGTTTCACAGATATCAGTACACGACGTGTTTCTTACAATTCGTGCAAAAGGTTTCAAGCGCTCTCACCTCGGTGGAGCGAGATGATAATTGGCCGATGGTTTTCCCACATTGTTGTTTCACTGAAGTTCAGTATATGGCCCTGTCCTTATATTTCTAGGCCTAGTCATTCAAGCGCTTCTGAGGTAGTGAAACAAGATTTTGCTGAAAGATGGTTTCTCCTCCGTGTTGTTCGGCAGTAGATACCAATTTCCTTACAGTCCCCAGCAAAGGTTTTCTAACAGAGTGAAACAAGTAGTTAGCTGAGAGCTGGTTCCCGTGCTTTGTTTCTTCCCAAAGTTGAGTATATGTCACTTTCCTTATCGTTCCGTGAGTAGGTTTTCAAACAACTCTACCACAGTGACACAAGAAAATCCTACAAAGATCGTTTCTCCATAGTGTTGTTTTGAGAGATGATTATATAGGACTTGCTATATAGTACCCCACCCGTAGTTTCAAAGCAATTCTAACGTAACTAAATGTTCATTGGAAGTTTTTCTCTTCTCGGCGATTTCTCCCCACAGGGATGAGTATATGTCGCTGTTTTTGGTTTTGGTTTTTTTCTTTTTCTTTTTTCTTTTCTTTTTTTTTTTTTTTTTTTTTTTATAGTTTTTCAGATAGGTTTTCGAGACAGACACATCCAACTTCACGAAACATGATGTGAGTTGAGAGATACGTTCTCCACTGCGTTGGTCCACAAATTTGAGCTTAGGGTACTTATTGTCCTTTCAGTTCCTTACATACGTTTTCAAACACTTCTCACTTAGGGAAACAAGGTGCTTCAAAGTGGTTTCTTCGCAGTATTGTTTCCCAGAGCTCAGCATATGGCGCTTTCATTATAATTCCACCCGTAGGTTTTCAAACACGCCTAACTTAGTGAAACAAGGCATTACTTGAAAGGTGGCTTCTCCACAGTGTTGTTCCACAGATTTGAGTCTACGGTACTTTCCTTATGGCTCCTAGCACAGGTTTTGTATCTTTTCTAGCTTTGTGTTACAAGATTTCAGGTCATAGGTGGTTTCCCCAAGGTTGGTTCTATAGAACTGAGTATATGTCAGCGTCCTGAGAGTTCCGTGCATAGGTGTTCAAACATTTGGTACTTTGTGAAAGAGGTTCTTTAGACTTGGCGCTCTATGGTGTCGTTTCACAGAGATGTGTGTATGGCACGTTCCTTACAGTTCCTGCATTGGCTTTTAGACATGTCTACCTAAGGGAAACGAGATGTTCCTGGAAAGGTTGGTCATTAGCCGTGATGTTTCACAGAGTTCAGTGTATTGAACTTTCGCTATAGTTCTAAACCTAGGTGGAGGTGAACTTGTAACTTAGGGAAACAAGGTTTTCTCCAATTATGGTTTCTCCAATGTGTTCGTTTCACAGGGCTGATGATCTAGAACTTCTGTGATACTTCTGTGCCTCGGGTTTCCAACTGTGCGAACCTAGGAATACAGGAAGTTTGTTAAAAGATGCTTTCTACACAGTGACGTTTCCCAGAGTTGAGTGTACGGCACTTTGCCTACAGTTAACGCCATAGGTTTTCCAACACTTCACTTACCTGTGAAAAAACACTGTCGGGAAAGCACCTTTCAGTGAAGGTCTTGTGTCACCGAGTTCGAATTCTTTGAAAACCTATGGGGGAACTATAAGTAAAGTGCCATATACTCACCTCTATGGAATGACGCTGTGGAGAAACTCTCTTTTGACCAATATCTGGCATCACTAAGTTAGTTAGGGTTGTTTGAAAACCCATGCAGGGCACTAGAAGGAAAGAACCATGTACTCGTCTTGTGAAGCAACACTTTTAAGGAAACCTCTTTCCACAAGCATCTTTCCCTAAGTTTGAGGTGTTTGAAAACCTTGCAGGGAAGGCTGCGGAAAGGGCCATTATGCTAAACTCTGGGAAAGGACCCTGTTGAGAAATGTACTTTCAACATCTCGTGTCACTAGCTTAGCAGCATTTGAAAGCCTAGGCGTAGAAGCTTAACGAAAGGTCTAGCCACTCGACTTCTGTGGAGAAACCATTTCACTCACTAAGAAGCGTCTGGAAACATTTGCAGGGAGCCATAAAAGTGCTATAGACCGAGCTCTTTGAAAAGACACTGAGGACAAACCATGTTTCCACCAACAACATCTTGTGTCACTAAGAGAGAAATGCCTAGAGCGAGAACGAGAAAGCCGTGTCCTGTACTCTGTGAAACAAACTGCAGCGAAAACATCTCTCAACCGCAACCTCTTGAATTGACTGTAGCTCAGTCAAAAGGTCTAGAAAACGTGTGCAGGAAAGTCTATTAGGGACGTCTTATATAATCACCTCTGTGAAGAAAATGCACTGTGAAGACCTCTTTCAAATCACATCTTGTTTCAGTAGGTAAGAAGTGTTTGAAAACCTTGGCCTGGTAGTAGAACTAAAGTGCCATTAAATCACCTCTGTGAAACACTGGAGAAAGCATCGTTCAACACGCCTCTTGTTTCGCTAATTTAGAAGATTTCGGAAACCTATGCTGGGAGGTAGAAGCAAAATGCTGGACACAGAATTCTGTGCAAGAACTCTGTAGAGAAACCACTTTTGAACGAACACCTTTGTGTCAACTAAGATAACGGTGTTTGCAAAGCTTTGCAGGAAACTGAAGGAAAGTGCGAAACCCTCCTCTCTGTGAAACAGTGCTGGGGAGAAACCACTGTTCAACTAACGTCTTGAGTCTCTAAAAGTGTTTGAAATCTTAGGCTGAAAGGTGTAACGAAATTCCCATTCCCTCAACTCTGTGAAAGAACACAGTGCGCTGTGAAAGCCCCTTTTCACCCTTTTCAACTAACGTCTTGTTTCATTGAATTGCAAGTGTTTGCCGCCCTTGGTCGCAAAGTGCAATGATACTGCCAGACACTGACAACCCCACGGGAAAACCACCTTGCAGGTACCATCTTTCAGCGGGTTACAAGGGTTTGAAAATCTAGTCGGGGAACAATAAGGAAAGTGCAATTCACTCATATCTGTACAACACTGTGAAGAATCAATTTCTCAACAAGCATGTTGTTTCACTGAGAAGTGTTTGAAAACTTCTGTGAGGAACTCTAAGGAAAGCTCAGTGTACTCACATCCGTGAAACACTGTGGAGAAACAATGTTTCAACCAGCACCTTGTTTCTGCAAGTTAGAAGTGTGTGAAACCCTAAGCTGAGAAGTAGGAGAAAATTGCCCGTTAGGCCACTCTGTGAGTTAAAACTGTGGCGAGGATGTCTTTCAGCTACCATCTTGTTTCACTGGGTTAGTAGTAACTGAAAACGTATGCGAGGAACTAAAAGGAAAGTGCCACACCCTCAACGCTGTAAAACGACTTCGTGAAGACACCATCGTTCATATACCTTCCTGTTTCCATCTGTTGGAAGTATTGGAAAACGTCAATGTAGAAGTGTCAGGACAGTTACAAGTCATCAACTCTCTAAAACAACGTGGTGAAGAACCCATCTGTCAACTCACCCCGTGTTTCACTGGAAGCTTTTGAAAACCTAAGCCCAGAGGAATGAAACGAAAGGGCCATACACTCAACTCTGTGAAAGCATAGTATGGAGAAAACATTGTTTAAACAATGTCTCGTTTCTCAAAGTGAGAAGTGCTTGAAGACACTTGTGGACATATAAATAAAGTGCTGTGTGCTATAACTCTGACAAAGGGCCGTGAGAAGAAACCTTTTTTCCATGACTTTCTTGTTTCACTGCTTTAGAAGTATCTGAACCACTAGGCCTAGAGGTATGTACACGGAAGTGCCATATACGCAACTCTCTAAAACACCACGACTCTCTGAAACAGCCAACTTCCAACTAACATATGATTTCACTAAGTTATGAGTGCTTGAAAACTCATGTGGGGTTTATGCGGAAAGTGCCATACATTCAACTCTATGAAACGACACAGGGAAGAAACCGTCTTTCAACCAACATCTTGGTTCACTAAGGTAGAAGTTTGTGAAAACCCTTTATGCAGGGCCCAGTGGAAAGTGGCATAAACTGAACTCTGTGAAACAGCACTGCGGTAAAACCACCTTTCCACTAACATCTTCTCTCACATAGTTACAAGTGTTTGAAATTCTCTGTGGCGCTTCTGCACAAAGTGACACGCACTCAGTTTTGTGGAACACTGTGGTGAAACCATCTTTCAACTCACATCTCGTTTCACTAAGTTAGAAGTGCTGTGAACCCATGCGGGTCCTCCATGGAAAGTGCCATGTCCTCAACCCTGGGAAACAACACTGTGGGAAGCCATGTCTCAACTCACATCTGGTTTCGCTAAGATAGAAGTGTTTGAAAAACCCATGAGGGGTCTATGGGGAGAGACAGTACCATATGTTACACTCTGGGAAACAACACTTTGGGGAAACCGTCTTTCGACTGACACCTGGTTTCAGTAAGTTAGAAGCGTTTGAAAACATATGAGGAGCCTACATGGAAAGGCCATAGATTCAACTCTGGGAAACCACACAGTGTGGAAACCATCTTTCCACTAACCTCTGCTCTCACGCTGATATAAGTGTCTGAAAACTATGCAGTGTCTATGCGGAGAGTGCCATACACTCTACTCAATGCTACAACACGGTGGGAAAATGATATTTCAACTTACACCT
This sequence comes from Neofelis nebulosa, assembly GCF_028018385.1. Lineage (NCBI taxonomy): Eukaryota > Metazoa > Chordata > Mammalia > Carnivora > Felidae > Neofelis > Neofelis nebulosa. The sequence continues at coordinate 24,280,439 of NC_080798.1, read as the reverse complement.
GGTTTCACTCATTTAGAAGTATTTGAAAAGCATGTGGGACCTAAGGCGAAGGTGCGCCGTACACTCAAACTCTAAGAAACACTGTGGGGAAACGGTCTTTCACCTAACATCTTGTTTCATCAAGTTAGAAATGTTGGCTAACCTGAGCAGTGAACTGTGAGGAAAGTGGCATAAATTCGTCTCTGAGAAAAAGCGCCGTGGAGAAACCATCTTGCACCTAACATCCGCTTTCACTAAGTCAGAAGTGTCAGAAAACTGATGCGAGGAACTGTCAGAGAAGTCCTCCATACTCAACTCTAAAACGACACTGCGGCAAAACCACCTTTCAACTCCTATCTGCTTCCTCTGAGTTAGATGTGTTTGAAAACCCTTGCAGGACCTGTGCAGATAGTGCCATATTCGCAACACTTTGAGGAAACCTTCTTTCAGCTGACATCGGGTTTCACTAAGTTAGTAGGGCCTACATGGAAAGTGCCATATACTCAACTCTGTGAAACAACACAGTATGGGAACCGTCTTTCAACTAGCATCTGGTTTCACTAAGATACAATGTTTGAAAACTATGCGGGCCCTTTGCGGAAAGTGCCATACACTCAACTCAGTGATATAAACACAGAGTAAACCGTATTTCAACTCACCTCTGGTTTCACTAAGAAGTGTTCGAAAACCTATGTGGGGACTAGAGGGAATTGCCCCATACTCACCTTTGTGAAACAACAATGTGGGGAAACCATCTTTCCACTATCATCTCGTTTCAGTTAGTTAAAAGCGTTTGACAATATGTGCGCACACTATAAGGAAAGCGACAGAAACCGAACTCTGGGAATGAACACAGTGGAGGAAGTATGGTTCACATAAAATCTTGTTTCACTATGATAAAAGTGATTGAAGACCTATACGGGAACGATGAAGAAAATTTTTCATTAAGAAAAATATGGAGGAAACATTTTTCAACTGAACTTTGGTGTCACAAATGTATAATCGTTGGAAAACCTATGCAAGTAACTCTAATGAAAGTTCAATACATTAGACTCTGAAAAGCACTGTTTTGTTTTCCTTTTTGTAACAGATTTTGAAAACTTAGGTCTAGAAATAGAAAGAAAGTGTCCTATGGTCAACTCTGTGAACGCAGGCAGTGGAGAAACCCTCCTGCAGCTAAGACCTTGTTTCACTAAATCAGAAAAGTGTGTAGCAAACAATGCAGAGAACTACGTGGAAGTTATCAGGTATTGAACGTTGTAAAAACACACAATGGAGACACTGTCTTTCAAGTAATATCCGATATCTCTAAGGTACCAAGCTTTGAAAATCTATTCTATTAGTTCAAATAACATTTCCGACACACTGTGGTTTCACAAAGTTAAGTTTGTGGCTTTTTGTTACAGGTCCCCGCATAAGTTTTCAACCACTTCCTAGTGAAACCAGACGTTATGTGGGTGACGTGTTCTCCACAGTGTTGTTGCAGACTGAAGCTTATGGCATTTTTTCTTATGCTTTCCTCCAGATTTTAGACGTCTGCCTTACTGGTGCAAGATGTTAGTTTAAAGATGGTTTCACCACAATTTTATTTCACGGTATTGAGTATATACATTCCACTTTTCTTTATAGTTTCCCACATAGGCTTTCAAACCTTTCTAACTTAGTGAAACAGGATGTTAACTGGAGGATGGTTTCTCCACCGTGTTTTGTCCCAGAGTGAGTATTGGCCACTTAGGCTATTCTTACAGACCTAGTGTTTCAAGCCTCTTTAACTTGAGTGCCACAAGAGGGTAGTTGAAAGATGGTTTCATGACAGGGCTGTGTCACAGAGTTTAGCATATGGTAATTTGCCTCTAGCTCCCGGTTAGGTTTTCATACACCTCTAACCTAGGGAAGAAATACGTTTGTTGAAAGAGGCATTCTTCCACATTGCTGCTTCACAGGGTTGAGTATATGGACATTTCCTCACCGTCCCTCCCATACGTTTGCAAACGCCTCCCACGTACTGATTCCAATGTGACTTGCATCGTGGTCTCTCCAACACTGTTGTTCCACAGAGTTGAATATATGGCACTTTCGTTGCCATCACCCACCTTAGGGTTCAATCTTCTGAGACAGGGTGTTACTTGAAAGACGACTTCTTCACAGGGTTGCTTTACACAGAGTTCAGAATAGGACACCATCCTTAGAGTTTCCTGGTCAGCTTTCCCACGTTTCCAATTTAATGAAACAAGATGTGAGTCAAAGGATGGTTTCTCCACAGCCTTGTTTCACCGAGTTGGGTGTATGGAACTTTCATTAGAGGTACCCGCCGAAGTTCTCCAACAATTCTAGCTTAGTGAAACAAGTTATTAGTTGAGAGATGTTTTCTCCACAGCGTTCTTTGACAGAGGTGAATAAACAGCACCTTCCTTATCGTTCCACGCATACGTCTTCAATCACTTCTAGCATGGGGAAACCGTATGTTAGTTGAAAGCTATTTTTTCCCCGCTGCATTGATTCACAGGTCACTTTCCTTATAGTCCCCGCATAGGTTGGCAAACACTTCCAACTTAGTGATCCAAGATGATGGTTGAAAGACAGCTTTTTTGCCTCAGTGTTTCTCACGGAGTTCAGTAGCTGCCACGGTCTCGTTATACTTGTAGGCCTTTGTTTCCCTACAGTTCTAACTTAGTGAAACAAGAAATCAGTTGAACGATGGCTTGTCCACTGTGTTATTTCACAGAGGTCAGTTTATGGCACTTTCCTTACCCTTCCTTCCCCCATAGGTGTTCAAACACCTCGAGCTTGGTGAAACAATTGATTGGTTCAAAAAGCATGTCTCCACAATGTTGTTTACCAGAGATGAGTATATAGCACCGACTTTGTTTCCCCGCATAGGTTTTCAAACACTTCTGAGTGATCGACGGTTTGTCCACGGTTTTGCTTCGGCGAATTGAGCATATGGCACTTTCTTGATAGTTCTGCATGAATGTTTCCCGACACTTCTAACTTCATGAAACAGACGTTACCTCAATGATGATTATGCATGCCATGGTGCGCTTAATCACAGAGTTGAGTATACGGCACTCTCCTTTGAGTTCCCTGCATAAGTTTTCAAGCCTCCCAGTTAAACCTAGGAGAAGGGCGGTTTTCAAAGATAGGGCTATATAGCATTCTCCTTATAATTAATTACCCGCTTAGTTTTTCAAACCCTTCTAACTTAGTGAAAGAACGTGTTAGCCTCTTCCAACGTGTTGTTTCACAGAGTTGAGCTATGGCAATTTCCTTCCTGTTCCCCGCAAACATTTTCCAAGACTCCTAACTACGTCATCCAAGCTGTTATTTGGAAGAGGGTTTCTCTTCCTTGTTTCACGGAGTTCCACAGGTTTTTCCACACGCGTCTGTTTTCACGAACCAGGATGTCAGTTGCAGGATGGTTTCTCCACAGTGTCATTTCACACAGTCGATGATACGGCACCTTGGTGAGGCATCTATGCCTAGCTTTCCCAACACTTCCAATGTTGTGAAACAAGAAGTCACAAGCTTGTTTCTGTGTGTTACTTCATGGAATTGAGCTCATGACACTTCCCCTACAGTCACTGGCGTAAGTTTGCAAACACTGCTCACTTAGTGTCCAAAGATATTCGTTGAAAGCAGATTTCTTCGCAGTGTTGTTTCAGAAAGGTGAGTATGTGCTATTTGCCTCGTCATTCCCCACAGAGCCTTTCAAACACTCCTGAGCGAAACACGATGTTACTCGAAAGATGGATTCTACACAGGGTTTTTTCCACAGCGATGAGTACAGTGCACTTTCCTCCTAGCTTCCCTGCAAAAATTTTCAGTCGCGTCTAACTTGGTCATGCAAGATGATCCTTGAAAGATGAGACCCTGATGAGACCATGTTGTGCTACACAGGGTTATTTCACAGACCTCCCCGTACGGCACTTTTGGTTTTCCAACAATTCTAACTTAGTGACGCCAAAAGTGAGTCGAAGGTAAGTTTTGCCACGTTGCTGCTTCACAGAGATCAGTATATGGCATCGTCCTGAGAGTTCCCTGCATAGGTTTTTCAAACATTTCTGACTGTTAAAGAGGTGTGTTGTAAAATGGTTTCTCCCCACACTTGTTTCACAGATATCAGTACACGACGTGTTTCTTACAATTCGTGCAAAAGGTTTCAAGCGCTCTCACCTCGGTGGAGCGAGATGATAATTGGCCGATGGTTTTCCCACATTGTTGTTTCACTGAAGTTCAGTATATGGCCCTGTCCTTATATTTCTAGGCCTAGTCATTCAAGCGCTTCTGAGGTAGTGAAACAAGATTTTGCTGAAAGATGGTTTCTCCTCCGTGTTGTTCGGCAGTAGATACCAATTTCCTTACAGTCCCCAGCAAAGGTTTTCTAACAGAGTGAAACAAGTAGTTAGCTGAGAGCTGGTTCCCGTGCTTTGTTTCTTCCCAAAGTTGAGTATATGTCACTTTCCTTATCGTTCCGTGAGTAGGTTTTCAAACAACTCTACCACAGTGACACAAGAAAATCCTACAAAGATCGTTTCTCCATAGTGTTGTTTTGAGAGATGATTATATAGGACTTGCTATATAGTACCCCACCCGTAGTTTCAAAGCAATTCTAACGTAACTAAATGTTCATTGGAAGTTTTTCTCTTCTCGGCGATTTCTCCCCACAGGGATGAGTATATGTCGCTGTTTTTGGTTTTGGTTTTTTTCTTTTTCTTTTTTCTTTTCTTTTTTTTTTTTTTTTTTTTTTATAGTTTTTCAGATAGGTTTTCGAGACAGACACATCCAACTTCACGAAACATGATGTGAGTTGAGAGATACGTTCTCCACTGCGTTGGTCCACAAATTTGAGCTTAGGGTACTTATTGTCCTTTCAGTTCCTTACATACGTTTTCAAACACTTCTCACTTAGGGAAACAAGGTGCTTCAAAGTGGTTTCTTCGCAGTATTGTTTCCCAGAGCTCAGCATATGGCGCTTTCATTATAATTCCACCCGTAGGTTTTCAAACACGCCTAACTTAGTGAAACAAGGCATTACTTGAAAGGTGGCTTCTCCACAGTGTTGTTCCACAGATTTGAGTCTACGGTACTTTCCTTATGGCTCCTAGCACAGGTTTTGTATCTTTTCTAGCTTTGTGTTACAAGATTTCAGGTCATAGGTGGTTTCCCCAAGGTTGGTTCTATAGAACTGAGTATATGTCAGCGTCCTGAGAGTTCCGTGCATAGGTGTTCAAACATTTGGTACTTTGTGAAAGAGGTTCTTTAGACTTGGCGCTCTATGGTGTCGTTTCACAGAGATGTGTGTATGGCACGTTCCTTACAGTTCCTGCATTGGCTTTTAGACATGTCTACCTAAGGGAAACGAGATGTTCCTGGAAAGGTTGGTCATTAGCCGTGATGTTTCACAGAGTTCAGTGTATTGAACTTTCGCTATAGTTCTAAACCTAGGTGGAGGTGAACTTGTAACTTAGGGAAACAAGGTTTTCTCCAATTATGGTTTCTCCAATGTGTTCGTTTCACAGGGCTGATGATCTAGAACTTCTGTGATACTTCTGTGCCTCGGGTTTCCAACTGTGCGAACCTAGGAATACAGGAAGTTTGTTAAAAGATGCTTTCTACACAGTGACGTTTCCCAGAGTTGAGTGTACGGCACTTTGCCTACAGTTAACGCCATAGGTTTTCCAACACTTCACTTACCTGTGAAAAAACACTGTCGGGAAAGCACCTTTCAGTGAAGGTCTTGTGTCACCGAGTTCGAATTCTTTGAAAACCTATGGGGGAACTATAAGTAAAGTGCCATATACTCACCTCTATGGAATGACGCTGTGGAGAAACTCTCTTTTGACCAATATCTGGCATCACTAAGTTAGTTAGGGTTGTTTGAAAACCCATGCAGGGCACTAGAAGGAAAGAACCATGTACTCGTCTTGTGAAGCAACACTTTTAAGGAAACCTCTTTCCACAAGCATCTTTCCCTAAGTTTGAGGTGTTTGAAAACCTTGCAGGGAAGGCTGCGGAAAGGGCCATTATGCTAAACTCTGGGAAAGGACCCTGTTGAGAAATGTACTTTCAACATCTCGTGTCACTAGCTTAGCAGCATTTGAAAGCCTAGGCGTAGAAGCTTAACGAAAGGTCTAGCCACTCGACTTCTGTGGAGAAACCATTTCACTCACTAAGAAGCGTCTGGAAACATTTGCAGGGAGCCATAAAAGTGCTATAGACCGAGCTCTTTGAAAAGACACTGAGGACAAACCATGTTTCCACCAACAACATCTTGTGTCACTAAGAGAGAAATGCCTAGAGCGAGAACGAGAAAGCCGTGTCCTGTACTCTGTGAAACAAACTGCAGCGAAAACATCTCTCAACCGCAACCTCTTGAATTGACTGTAGCTCAGTCAAAAGGTCTAGAAAACGTGTGCAGGAAAGTCTATTAGGGACGTCTTATATAATCACCTCTGTGAAGAAAATGCACTGTGAAGACCTCTTTCAAATCACATCTTGTTTCAGTAGGTAAGAAGTGTTTGAAAACCTTGGCCTGGTAGTAGAACTAAAGTGCCATTAAATCACCTCTGTGAAACACTGGAGAAAGCATCGTTCAACACGCCTCTTGTTTCGCTAATTTAGAAGATTTCGGAAACCTATGCTGGGAGGTAGAAGCAAAATGCTGGACACAGAATTCTGTGCAAGAACTCTGTAGAGAAACCACTTTTGAACGAACACCTTTGTGTCAACTAAGATAACGGTGTTTGCAAAGCTTTGCAGGAAACTGAAGGAAAGTGCGAAACCCTCCTCTCTGTGAAACAGTGCTGGGGAGAAACCACTGTTCAACTAACGTCTTGAGTCTCTAAAAGTGTTTGAAATCTTAGGCTGAAAGGTGTAACGAAATTCCCATTCCCTCAACTCTGTGAAAGAACACAGTGCGCTGTGAAAGCCCCTTTTCACCCTTTTCAACTAACGTCTTGTTTCATTGAATTGCAAGTGTTTGCCGCCCTTGGTCGCAAAGTGCAATGATACTGCCAGACACTGACAACCCCACGGGAAAACCACCTTGCAGGTACCATCTTTCAGCGGGTTACAAGGGTTTGAAAATCTAGTCGGGGAACAATAAGGAAAGTGCAATTCACTCATATCTGTACAACACTGTGAAGAATCAATTTCTCAACAAGCATGTTGTTTCACTGAGAAGTGTTTGAAAACTTCTGTGAGGAACTCTAAGGAAAGCTCAGTGTACTCACATCCGTGAAACACTGTGGAGAAACAATGTTTCAACCAGCACCTTGTTTCTGCAAGTTAGAAGTGTGTGAAACCCTAAGCTGAGAAGTAGGAGAAAATTGCCCGTTAGGCCACTCTGTGAGTTAAAACTGTGGCGAGGATGTCTTTCAGCTACCATCTTGTTTCACTGGGTTAGTAGTAACTGAAAACGTATGCGAGGAACTAAAAGGAAAGTGCCACACCCTCAACGCTGTAAAACGACTTCGTGAAGACACCATCGTTCATATACCTTCCTGTTTCCATCTGTTGGAAGTATTGGAAAACGTCAATGTAGAAGTGTCAGGACAGTTACAAGTCATCAACTCTCTAAAACAACGTGGTGAAGAACCCATCTGTCAACTCACCCCGTGTTTCACTGGAAGCTTTTGAAAACCTAAGCCCAGAGGAATGAAACGAAAGGGCCATACACTCAACTCTGTGAAAGCATAGTATGGAGAAAACATTGTTTAAACAATGTCTCGTTTCTCAAAGTGAGAAGTGCTTGAAGACACTTGTGGACATATAAATAAAGTGCTGTGTGCTATAACTCTGACAAAGGGCCGTGAGAAGAAACCTTTTTTCCATGACTTTCTTGTTTCACTGCTTTAGAAGTATCTGAACCACTAGGCCTAGAGGTATGTACACGGAAGTGCCATATACGCAACTCTCTAAAACACCACGACTCTCTGAAACAGCCAACTTCCAACTAACATATGATTTCACTAAGTTATGAGTGCTTGAAAACTCATGTGGGGTTTATGCGGAAAGTGCCATACATTCAACTCTATGAAACGACACAGGGAAGAAACCGTCTTTCAACCAACATCTTGGTTCACTAAGGTAGAAGTTTGTGAAAACCCTTTATGCAGGGCCCAGTGGAAAGTGGCATAAACTGAACTCTGTGAAACAGCACTGCGGTAAAACCACCTTTCCACTAACATCTTCTCTCACATAGTTACAAGTGTTTGAAATTCTCTGTGGCGCTTCTGCACAAAGTGACACGCACTCAGTTTTGTGGAACACTGTGGTGAAACCATCTTTCAACTCACATCTCGTTTCACTAAGTTAGAAGTGCTGTGAACCCATGCGGGTCCTCCATGGAAAGTGCCATGTCCTCAACCCTGGGAAACAACACTGTGGGAAGCCATGTCTCAACTCACATCTGGTTTCGCTAAGATAGAAGTGTTTGAAAAACCCATGAGGGGTCTATGGGGAGAGACAGTACCATATGTTACACTCTGGGAAACAACACTTTGGGGAAACCGTCTTTCGACTGACACCTGGTTTCAGTAAGTTAGAAGCGTTTGAAAACATATGAGGAGCCTACATGGAAAGGCCATAGATTCAACTCTGGGAAACCACACAGTGTGGAAACCATCTTTCCACTAACCTCTGCTCTCACGCTGATATAAGTGTCTGAAAACTATGCAGTGTCTATGCGGAGAGTGCCATACACTCTACTCAATGCTACAACACGGTGGGAAAATGATATTTCAACTTACACCTGGTTTCACTCATTTAGAAGTATTTGAAAAGCATGTGGGACCTAAGGCGAAGGTGCGCCGTACACTCAAACTCTAAGAAACACTGTGGGGAAACGGTCTTTCACCTAACATCTTGTTTCATCAAGTTAGAAATGTTGGCTAACCTGAGCAGTGAACTGTGAGGAAAGTGGCATAAATTCGTCTCTGAGAAAAAGCGCCGTGGAGAAACCATCTTGCACCTAACATCCGCTTTCACTAAGTCAGAAGTGTCAGAAAACTGATGCGAGGAACTGTCAGAGAAGTCCTCCATACTCAACTCTAAAACGACACTGCGGCAAAACCACCTTTCAACTCCTATCTGCTTCCTCTGAGTTAGATGTGTTTGAAAACCCTTGCAGGACCTGTGCAGATAGTGCCATATTCGCAACACTTTGAGGAAACCTTCTTTCAGCTGACATCGGGTTTCACTAAGTTAGTAGGGCCTACATGGAAAGTGCCATATACTCAACTCTGTGAAACAACACAGTATGGGAACCGTCTTTCAACTAGCATCTGGTTTCACTAAGATACAATGTTTGAAAACTATGCGGGCCCTTTGCGGAAAGTGCCATACACTCAACTCAGTGATATAAACACAGAGTAAACCGTATTTCAACTCACCTCTGGTTTCACTAAGAAGTGTTCGAAAACCTATGTGGGGACTAGAGGGAATTGCCCCATACTCACCTTTGTGAAACAACAATGTGGGGAAACCATCTTTCCACTATCATCTCGTTTCAGTTAGTTAAAAGCGTTTGACAATATGTGCGCACACTATAAGGAAAGCGACAGAAACCGAACTCTGGGAATGAACACAGTGGAGGAAGTATGGTTCACATAAAATCTTGTTTCACTATGATAAAAGTGATTGAAGACCTATACGGGAACGATGAAGAAAATTTTTCATTAAGAAAAATATGGAGGAAACATTTTTCAACTGAACTTTGGTGTCACAAATGTATAATCGTTGGAAAACCTATGCAAGTAACTCTAATGAAAGTTCAATACATTAGACTCTGAAAAGCACTGTTTTGTTTTCCTTTTTGTAACAGATTTTGAAAACTTAGGTCTAGAAATAGAAAGAAAGTGTCCTATGGTCAACTCTGTGAACGCAGGCAGTGGAGAAACCCTCCTGCAGCTAAGACCTTGTTTCACTAAATCAGAAAAGTGTGTAGCAAACAATGCAGAGAACTACGTGGAAGTTATCAGGTATTGAACGTTGTAAAAACACACAATGGAGACACTGTCTTTCAAGTAATATCCGATATCTCTAAGGTACCAAGCTTTGAAAATCTATTCTATTAGTTCAAATAACATTTCCGACACACTGTGGTTTCACAAAGTTAAGTTTGTGGCTTTTTGTTACAGGTCCCCGCATAAGTTTTCAACCACTTCCTAGTGAAACCAGACGTTATGTGGGTGACGTGTTCTCCACAGTGTTGTTGCAGACTGAAGCTTATGGCATTTTTTCTTATGCTTTCCTCCAGATTTTAGACGTCTGCCTTACTGGTGCAAGATGTTAGTTTAAAGATGGTTTCACCACAATTTTATTTCACGGTATTGAGTATATACATTCCACTTTTCTTTATAGTTTCCCACATAGGCTTTCAAACCTTTCTAACTTAGTGAAACAGGATGTTAACTGGAGGATGGTTTCTCCACCGTGTTTTGTCCCAGAGTGAGTATTGGCCACTTAGGCTATTCTTACAGACCTAGTGTTTCAAGCCTCTTTAACTTGAGTGCCACAAGAGGGTAGTTGAAAGATGGTTTCATGACAGGGCTGTGTCACAGAGTTTAGCATATGGTAATTTGCCTCTAGCTCCCGGTTAGGTTTTCATACACCTCTAACCTAGGGAAGAAATACGTTTGTTGAAAGAGGCATTCTTCCACATTGCTGCTTCACAGGGTTGAGTATATGGACATTTCCTCACCGTCCCTCCCATACGTTTGCAAACGCCTCCCACGTACTGATTCCAATGTGACTTGCATCGTGGTCTCTCCAACACTGTTGTTCCACAGAGTTGAATATATGGCACTTTCGTTGCCATCACCCACCTTAGGGTTCAATCTTCTGAGACAGGGTGTTACTTGAAAGACGACTTCTTCACAGGGTTGCTTTACACAGAGTTCAGAATAGGACACCATCCTTAGAGTTTCCTGGTCAGCTTTCCCACGTTTCCAATTTAATGAAACAAGATGTGAGTCAAAGGATGGTTTCTCCACAGCCTTGTTTCACCGAGTTGGGTGTATGGAACTTTCATTAGAGGTACCCGCCGAAGTTCTCCAACAATTCTAGCTTAGTGAAACAAGTTATTAGTTGAGAGATGTTTTCTCCACAGCGTTCTTTGACAGAGGTGAATAAACAGCACCTTCCTTATCGTTCCACGCATACGTCTTCAATCACTTCTAGCATGGGGAAACCGTATGTTAGTTGAAAGCTATTTTTTCCCCGCTGCATTGATTCACAGGTCACTTTCCTTATAGTCCCCGCATAGGTTGGCAAACACTTCCAACTTAGTGATCCAAGATGATGGTTGAAAGACAGCTTTTTTGCCTCAGTGTTTCTCACGGAGTTCAGTAGCTGCCACGGTCTCGTTATACTTGTAGGCCTTTGTTTCCCTACAGTTCTAACTTAGTGAAACAAGAAATCAGTTGAACGATGGCTTGTCCACTGTGTTATTTCACAGAGGTCAGTTTATGGCACTTTCCTTACCCTTCCTTCCCCCATAGGTGTTCAAACACCTCGAGCTTGGTGAAACAATTGATTGGTTCAAAAAGCATGTCTCCACAATGTTGTTTACCAGAGATGAGTATATAGCACCGACTTTGTTTCCCCGCATAGGTTTTCAAACACTTCTGAGTGATCGACGGTTTGTCCACGGTTTTGCTTCGGCGAATTGAGCATATGGCACTTTCTTGATAGTTCTGCATGAATGTTTCCCGACACTTCTAACTTCATGAAACAGACGTTACCTCAATGATGATTATGCATGCCATGGTGCGCTTAATCACAGAGTTGAGTATACGGCACTCTCCTTTGAGTTCCCTGCATAAGTTTTCAAGCCTCCCAGTTAAACCTAGGAGAAGGGCGGTTTTCAAAGATAGGGCTATATAGCATTCTCCTTATAATTAATTACCCGCTTAGTTTTTCAAACCCTTCTAACTTAGTGAAAGAACGTGTTAGCCTCTTCCAACGTGTTGTTTCACAGAGTTGAGCTATGGCAATTTCCTTCCTGTTCCCCGCAAACATTTTCCAAGACTCCTAACTACGTCATCCAAGCTGTTATTTGGAAGAGGGTTTCTCTTCCTTGTTTCACGGAGTTCCACAGGTTTTTCCACACGCGTCTGTTTTCACGAACCAGGATGTCAGTTGCAGGATGGTTTCTCCACAGTGTCATTTCACACAGTCGATGATACGGCACCTTGGTGAGGCATCTATGCCTAGCTTTCCCAACACTTCCAATGTTGTGAAACAAGAAGTCACAAGCTTGTTTCTGTGTGTTACTTCATGGAATTGAGCTCATGACACTTCCCCTACAGTCACTGGCGTAAGTTTGCAAACACTGCTCACTTAGTGTCCAAAGATATTCGTTGAAAGCAGATTTCTTCGCAGTGTTGTTTCAGAAAGGTGAGTATGTGCTATTTGCCTCGTCATTCCCCACAGAGCCTTTCAAACACTCCTGAGCGAAACACGATGTTACTCGAAAGATGGATTCTACACAGGGTTTTTTCCACAGCGATGAGTACAGTGCACTTTCCTCCTAGCTTCCCTGCAAAAATTTTCAGTCGCGTCTAACTTGGTCATGCAAGATGATCCTTGAAAGATGAGACCCTGATGAGACCATGTTGTGCTACACAGGGTTATTTCACAGACCTCCCCGTACGGCACTTTTGGTTTTCCAACAATTCTAACTTAGTGACGCCAAAAGTGAGTCGAAGGTAAGTTTTGCCACGTTGCTGCTTCACAGAGATCAGTATATGGCATCGTCCTGAGAGTTCCCTGCATAGGTTTTTCAAACATTTCTGACTGTTAAAGAGGTGTGTTGTAAAATGGTTTCTCCCCACACTTGTTTCACAGATATCAGTACACGACGTGTTTCTTACAATTCGTGCAAAAGGTTTCAAGCGCTCTCACCTCGGTGGAGCGAGATGATAATTGGCCGATGGTTTTCCCACATTGTTGTTTCACTGAAGTTCAGTATATGGCCCTGTCCTTATATTTCTAGGCCTAGTCATTCAAGCGCTTCTGAGGTAGTGAAACAAGATTTTGCTGAAAGATGGTTTCTCCTCCGTGTTGTTCGGCAGTAGATACCAATTTCCTTACAGTCCCCAGCAAAGGTTTTCTAACAGAGTGAAACAAGTAGTTAGCTGAGAGCTGGTTCCCGTGCTTTGTTTCTTCCCAAAGTTGAGTATATGTCACTTTCCTTATCGTTCCGTGAGTAGGTTTTCAAACAACTCTACCACAGTGACACAAGAAAATCCTACAAAGATCGTTTCTCCATAGTGTTGTTTTGAGAGATGATTATATAGGACTTGCTATATAGTACCCCACCCGTAGTTTCAAAGCAATTCTAACGTAACTAAATGTTCATTGGAAGTTTTTCTCTTCTCGGCGATTTCTCCCCACAGGGATGAGTATATGTCGCTGTTTTTGGTTTTGGTTTTTTTCTTTTTCTTTTTTCTTTTCTTTTTTTTTTTTTTTTTTTTTTTATAGTTTTTCAGATAGGTTTTCGAGACAGACACATCCAACTTCACGAAACATGATGTGAGTTGAGAGATACGTTCTCCACTGCGTTGGTCCACAAATTTGAGCTTAGGGTACTTATTGTCCTTTCAGTTCCTTACATACGTTTTCAAACACTTCTCACTTAGGGAAACAAGGTGCTTCAAAGTGGTTTCTTCGCAGTATTGTTTCCCAGAGCTCAGCATATGGCGCTTTCATTATAATTCCACCCGTAGGTTTTCAAACACGCCTAACTTAGTGAAACAAGGCATTACTTGAAAGGTGGCTTCTCCACAGTGTTGTTCCACAGATTTGAGTCTACGGTACTTTCCTTATGGCTCCTAGCACAGGTTTTGTATCTTTTCTAGCTTTGTGTTACAAGATTTCAGGTCATAGGTGGTTTCCCCAAGGTTGGTTCTATAGAACTGAGTATATGTCAGCGTCCTGAGAGTTCCGTGCATAGGTGTTCAAACATTTGGTACTTTGTGAAAGAGGTTCTTTAGACTTGGCGCTCTATGGTGTCGTTTCACAGAGATGTGTGTATGGCACGTTCCTTACAGTTCCTGCATTGGCTTTTAGACATGTCTACCTAAGGGAAACGAGATGTTCCTGGAAAGGTTGGTCATTAGCCGTGATGTTTCACAGAGTTCAGTGTATTGAACTTTCGCTATAGTTCTAAACCTAGGTGGAGGTGAACTTGTAACTTAGGGAAACAAGGTTTTCTCCAATTATGGTTTCTCCAATGTGTTCGTTTCACAGGGCTGATGATCTAGAACTTCTGTGATACTTCTGTGCCTCGGGTTTCCAACTGTGCGAACCTAGGAATACAGGAAGTTTGTTAAAAGATGCTTTCTACACAGTGACGTTTCCCAGAGTTGAGTGTACGGCACTTTGCCTACAGTTAACGCCATAGGTTTTCCAACACTTCACTTACCTGTGAAAAAACACTGTCGGGAAAGCACCTTTCAGTGAAGGTCTTGTGTCACCGAGTTCGAATTCTTTGAAAACCTATGGGGGAACTATAAGTAAAGTGCCATATACTCACCTCTATGGAATGACGCTGTGGAGAAACTCTCTTTTGACCAATATCTGGCATCACTAAGTTAGTTAGGGTTGTTTGAAAACCCATGCAGGGCACTAGAAGGAAAGAACCATGTACTCGTCTTGTGAAGCAACACTTTTAAGGAAACCTCTTTCCACAAGCATCTTTCCCTAAGTTTGAGGTGTTTGAAAACCTTGCAGGGAAGGCTGCGGAAAGGGCCATTATGCTAAACTCTGGGAAAGGACCCTGTTGAGAAATGTACTTTCAACATCTCGTGTCACTAGCTTAGCAGCATTTGAAAGCCTAGGCGTAGAAGCTTAACGAAAGGTCTAGCCACTCGACTTCTGTGGAGAAACCATTTCACTCACTAAGAAGCGTCTGGAAACATTTGCAGGGAGCCATAAAAGTGCTATAGACCGAGCTCTTTGAAAAGACACTGAGGACAAACCATGTTTCCACCAACAACATCTTGTGTCACTAAGAGAGAAATGCCTAGAGCGAGAACGAGAAAGCCGTGTCCTGTACTCTGTGAAACAAACTGCAGCGAAAACATCTCTCAACCGCAACCTCTTGAATTGACTGTAGCTCAGTCAAAAGGTCTAGAAAACGTGTGCAGGAAAGTCTATTAGGGACGTCTTATATAATCACCTCTGTGAAGAAAATGCACTGTGAAGACCTCTTTCAAATCACATCTTGTTTCAGTAGGTAAGAAGTGTTTGAAAACCTTGGCCTGGTAGTAGAACTAAAGTGCCATTAAATCACCTCTGTGAAACACTGGAGAAAGCATCGTTCAACACGCCTCTTGTTTCGCTAATTTAGAAGATTTCGGAAACCTATGCTGGGAGGTAGAAGCAAAATGCTGGACACAGAATTCTGTGCAAGAACTCTGTAGAGAAACCACTTTTGAACGAACACCTTTGTGTCAACTAAGATAACGGTGTTTGCAAAGCTTTGCAGGAAACTGAAGGAAAGTGCGAAACCCTCCTCTCTGTGAAACAGTGCTGGGGAGAAACCACTGTTCAACTAACGTCTTGAGTCTCTAAAAGTGTTTGAAATCTTAGGCTGAAAGGTGTAACGAAATTCCCATTCCCTCAACTCTGTGAAAGAACACAGTGCGCTGTGAAAGCCCCTTTTCACCCTTTTCAACTAACGTCTTGTTTCATTGAATTGCAAGTGTTTGCCGCCCTTGGTCGCAAAGTGCAATGATACTGCCAGACACTGACAACCCCACGGGAAAACCACCTTGCAGGTACCATCTTTCAGCGGGTTACAAGGGTTTGAAAATCTAGTCGGGGAACAATAAGGAAAGTGCAATTCACTCATATCTGTACAACACTGTGAAGAATCAATTTCTCAACAAGCATGTTGTTTCACTGAGAAGTGTTTGAAAACTTCTGTGAGGAACTCTAAGGAAAGCTCAGTGTACTCACATCCGTGAAACACTGTGGAGAAACAATGTTTCAACCAGCACCTTGTTTCTGCAAGTTAGAAGTGTGTGAAACCCTAAGCTGAGAAGTAGGAGAAAATTGCCCGTTAGGCCACTCTGTGAGTTAAAACTGTGGCGAGGATGTCTTTCAGCTACCATCTTGTTTCACTGGGTTAGTAGTAACTGAAAACGTATGCGAGGAACTAAAAGGAAAGTGCCACACCCTCAACGCTGTAAAACGACTTCGTGAAGACACCATCGTTCATATACCTTCCTGTTTCCATCTGTTGGAAGTATTGGAAAACGTCAATGTAGAAGTGTCAGGACAGTTACAAGTCATCAACTCTCTAAAACAACGTGGTGAAGAACCCATCTGTCAACTCACCCCGTGTTTCACTGGAAGCTTTTGAAAACCTAAGCCCAGAGGAATGAAACGAAAGGGCCATACACTCAACTCTGTGAAAGCATAGTATGGAGAAAACATTGTTTAAACAATGTCTCGTTTCTCAAAGTGAGAAGTGCTTGAAGACACTTGTGGACATATAAATAAAGTGCTGTGTGCTATAACTCTGACAAAGGGCCGTGAGAAGAAACCTTTTTTCCATGACTTTCTTGTTTCACTGCTTTAGAAGTATCTGAACCACTAGGCCTAGAGGTATGTACACGGAAGTGCCATATACGCAACTCTCTAAAACACCACGACTCTCTGAAACAGCCAACTTCCAACTAACATATGATTTCACTAAGTTATGAGTGCTTGAAAACTCATGTGGGGTTTATGCGGAAAGTGCCATACATTCAACTCTATGAAACGACACAGGGAAGAAACCGTCTTTCAACCAACATCTTGGTTCACTAAGGTAGAAGTTTGTGAAAACCCTTTATGCAGGGCCCAGTGGAAAGTGGCATAAACTGAACTCTGTGAAACAGCACTGCGGTAAAACCACCTTTCCACTAACATCTTCTCTCACATAGTTACAAGTGTTTGAAATTCTCTGTGGCGCTTCTGCACAAAGTGACACGCACTCAGTTTTGTGGAACACTGTGGTGAAACCATCTTTCAACTCACATCTCGTTTCACTAAGTTAGAAGTGCTGTGAACCCATGCGGGTCCTCCATGGAAAGTGCCATGTCCTCAACCCTGGGAAACAACACTGTGGGAAGCCATGTCTCAACTCACATCTGGTTTCGCTAAGATAGAAGTGTTTGAAAAACCCATGAGGGGTCTATGGGGAGAGACAGTACCATATGTTACACTCTGGGAAACAACACTTTGGGGAAACCGTCTTTCGACTGACACCTGGTTTCAGTAAGTTAGAAGCGTTTGAAAACATATGAGGAGCCTACATGGAAAGGCCATAGATTCAACTCTGGGAAACCACACAGTGTGGAAACCATCTTTCCACTAACCTCTGCTCTCACGCTGATATAAGTGTCTGAAAACTATGCAGTGTCTATGCGGAGAGTGCCATACACTCTACTCAATGCTACAACACGGTGGGAAAATGATATTTCAACTTACACCTGGTTTCACT